>NC_060120.1:827881893-828506893 GCF_021461395.2 Schistocerca americana | reverse complement strand
CAGATACGCTGACAAAGAACTTTAGTCCACTACTGCTGAATAATACTGCAGCAATGAAACATAAATCAGAGAATAACACCAAAATAAAAGTTTAGTTGGATAGAAAATTGGTAATTTACACAATGCACAGACCAGTTTGCCAACACCAAAAAGTGTCAAAGGCTTTAGGTCAAAGATTATGCAGTACGTCCGCAACAACTAACGTGCATTCGATGTGCGTGATGTCACAACTGTTTAAATTTCTAACAGATCACCAGAAAATATTACGAATAGTGGCTTGAGATGCGTTACTTTCAAAGTAAATTTCCATGCAAGATGATTTATGTTACATGTGAGAATGTGCAGTGAATTTCTTAAATCACAGGGCTTTATAACTCTCATTCAAAACGTAACGCTTTGAGGATCAGCTATTTGAAAAATGTCGGGCCCAGAAGATAAGTCATTTATGCCACTATTTAAAATTTTGCCGGCACATTTGTATTTGATATGACTTAATATGTAACACACGCTAAAAAAAGACCGAGCTTCAGGTTAGTTTTCATATTTAATGTTGTTCTTTCATAGATAAAAAATTATGCAATCGATGCCAAAAAGTGTAATTGACCTTAAAAAAAAATGTGCATAATGTGTTACTGAGCAATGTCACAAGTCTCTTCATGCCAGAACACTTCGACTTTTCTACGCAACTGATAATCATTTTGGCATGATTTTAATTGCCAAATTAGAGCCTGTTAGTAGGCCTACGGACTTCCTATCATTGTAGGACTAATAACAGTGGATGCCAATAGACGATGCAATTCTCGTTCGTACATACACATCTGCTTATGAGTTAACCGGTGTAGAAACGCACTTAGCTGAGTTGAGCGAGCTCGGCATAACTTCGTAACGTGCGCGCCGCGGCCTGTCTTTCTCGTAGGCGCCGCGGCCTGTCTTTCTCGTAGGCCTCGTGCTCTGAATAACTGCCGTCATTCGATAGCGAGGTCTCGTGACATGAGCTATGACTGGCTGACAAAAGTGCATCGCTCAACGCAATCTCTATTTTAGAGTTTCGGAAGCTACTGTGCTGTAATTTGTGGAATTTGTGTAAATACTTTCGCAATACGAAGATAATTGTCTCGCATCAAACAACTTTCCAAACGCATTGTTTTTCCAGGATTTCGTTTCCTAAAGTGGTGGGACATCCTCCGCCGGTATAAGACCTTTATGATTCAAAGGACTGATACGTTTTATAGCTCCGAGGGAAAGTATACTGTTACTTAACCCAGATGTATTTTCACCCGCTTTATACGCAATTTCATCCGGGAGAAATTGTGTTTTTAACCGGGAAAAATCCGGGAATTTTTTTTTTTCTTGTCCACGTAGACACCCTGTATTTGAGCACATCGTATTTATCAGGTTAAAACCAATTTTTTTGTCTTTTCATGGATTATCAGATATACTGGCTTTAGTTTTTTAAAATAATGTGAAGGAAAAAAAAGTCATGGCCAAAATGAAAAATTAACCAAAATGCTGCTGGTAGTAAAAGTGTGCAGAAAGATAGGAAAATATATTTGCTCAGCACGAGTAACAGGATACAAATTACAGAGTTCTTGAAGTTCAACATTGAATATTCCACTCCGAGGATGTAAATATAGAGCAAAAATGGATAAAAACGAAAAGTATTATTCAGTATGGATCAGACCAGTATGTGCTCAGCAAGGTTTTGTGGGATGAGGAAGACCTACTGTGGTTCAACGGCTTCATTAGAAAGTTACTACAAAAAGCAGAAAGATCTTCAGGGCACCCTTTTATACAAAGTCAAAGTGTAGCTGAACAAAACCAAAATGAGCATAAGGAGAGTAATGTGAGAAGCACTCAATTAATTTGCAATTAAAATTTTTCCATACAATCTGACAAAAAACTCTTAAGAAGTTTTGGTCTTGCCGGAAGTCACTAAATGTTTCTGAATCATCTGTTTAATCACTCAGTGAACATGCTAACACCAAAATGGGATGAAGCAGATGTAAGGCCAAAGTTTTCTTAAACTATTTCACAATGGACTATTGTAATATGGTTCAGTCACTGCACGTGTGCTGAATTGAGAGATATTGAGGGAAGTGATGGCAGAATATTATAGATTTTCCACAGTCACCATGATGTTCTGCTATCATTGTTTTTTTGTGTTAGTCTAGTGGCACATAGCATTGTTGTTCTGCCATACTTGTGGTGACTGGCCTCCCTGTGTCCCCCCAAGTAATTCATGTACTCCTTCAGCATTGAGATACTTAATACATCCTTGAAACTTGTCATGTCATGGATCATGTGGCTTCTGCAGAAAATCGGTTTGGAACCCCATCGGTGAAGAACATTGCGTAGTCTTTTAATGATGCTCTTTACATTTGATAAGTGCACTTGGGGAAGCTTCTCTTCTTTGCTTTCTTCTCGTTTTGTTCTGGTTGGCTGTGGTTTATAATGTTGTCATATCCGTTGGTGTGAAAGATGTGGTATAGTGCACCTCAATTCTTCTTGTATATTATTAGTAACACTTATCCGGTGGGCACAGACAGTCATTGTATGAAGGACAGAATACTTCTGAATTGGATGATAGTGGTTCTCCTCATGCAGATACTGGTTGGTGTGTGTTGGTTTCTGTTTCACTATGTGTCCCGTTCAACCATTGGTGGTTCTGCATACCTCGGCATCAAAAAATGGTACCACACTGTTATTTTTGGTTTCACGCATGAACTGTACGTTCTTATGCAGGCTATTGAATACTCAAGTATGTTTCCCAGCTGCACTTTTCTGTGTGACCAGGTAAGGCATGTGTCATCTACATACAACAGAAAACGACGGGGCCATAGGGTGCATGAGGTGGTGGTGTTTTATCAAAAGCTTCTAAAAAGAATTCCCCAGCAATGGGAGAGCCCATTGCCACTCCTTGTAAATGCTTGTAGTATTTTTCCCACCAGGTGAAGTATGTTGATGATGGGCATAAAGGCACAAAATCACAGATACCAGGTGTGATCTGCTCATGTGCTCATTGAGAACAACTGGGGCCCGTTGACACATCACATTGTCATCCATAAAAATTCCACGATTGTTTGAGAACATGAAGTCCATGAATGGCTGTAGACAGTCTCCAAGTACTCAAACATAACCATTTCCAGTCAATGATCAGTACAGTTGGATCAGAGGACCCAGTCCATTCCATATAAACACAGCCCACACCATTATAGACCCACCAACAGCTTGCACAGTGTCTTGTTGACAACTGGGGTCCATAGCTTCATGGGGTCAGTGTCACATTCAAACCCTACCATCAGGTCGTACAATCTGAAATTGGGATTCGTGTGACCAGACCATGGCTTTCCAGTCCTCCAGGGTCCAACCAATATGGTCACGAGCCCCTGAGAGGCGCTGCAGGCATGTCATGTTGTTAGCAGAGGCACTTGCATTGGCCGTCTGCCGCCATAGCCCATTAAAACCAAATTTCACTACACTGTCCTAATAGATACGTTTGTCATACATCCCACATTGAATTCTATAGTTATTTCAAGCAGTGTTGCTTGTTTGTTAGCACTGACAAACTTTACGCAAATGCCACTGCTTTCAATTGTTAAGTGAAGGCTGTCAGCCAATGCATTATCTGTGCTGAGAGGTGATGCTTGAATTTTTGTATTCTCAGTACACTTTTGACACTTTTTATTGGTGTAATATTTAACTCCCTAACAATTCCCGAAATAGAATGTCCCTAGCATCTAGCTCCAAATATCATTCTGCATTCAAAGTCTGTCAATTCCCTTTGTGTGATGCTGCCGTCATCTATATATGTGAATATCACTATTCCATGACCTTTGTCACCTCTGTATACATAGTGAAGCTATTTTCAGTTTATAAAATGAATGCTTATTTTCAGTAGTTATGTGAGCTTTTATGTCAAATAGTTCCTGTTAACAGTGGCTGAGAAGTGCTCAATTTGTAAGTTTTATGTTGTCAGTGACCTGTGTAGTGTCGGTGGAAAAGGGAGTGGGTTGACAAATGTGGCACCCTGCTGCTGTCTCCCATTGACAGCGTATTGTAAAGCCATTTGCGTTGTAGTCACACTTATCTCACCATTGATTGTGGAACTGGTAGACTGCTTGTAAAGTAGGTTGCACTGAGTGGAGTCACTTCCCACACATCCACAGTATTTCTTCCAAGATGGGTGTAAATATGTCTGATGGACTGATTGTATTCAAGTCTAGAACAGTAATCTGTTGTAATTCATTGCTTGACTTATGTCGAAGTACCGGAAGTTCTATAGCACCTAGATGATCTGCCTCTGTTCCAGAGGCAGACAGATCAAGCCTCTGGGCCTTTTAGAATAAGAGGTGAGGCTGGGTGATGCATTTGATACTCCTCGGGCTGTGAAAATTATTCCAGATAGCAATCGGGGAGACAGTGAAATTGAGAGCGTTTAATACATATTGACAGTATCTTACACTTGGGACAGCAGTGTGTATATGCCCAAGAAAATGTGGAAAAAACACGGGAATTTTGTCATCTGGGAAAAATCTGGGAATTTTTCATTGTTTTTGTTTCCAGTTAAATTTTTGTAATTTTGACTTGTAGGAACTGATACTTTGGCCCGCTACTGCAGAATAATACTGCAACAAGAAAATATAAATAAGAAAATAACTGCAAAATAAAATTTTAGTTGCAAAGAAAATGCGCCATTTACAACAAAACAACTGCATGCACAAGTGTCTGCCAACAGCGAAATGTGTCAATGGCTATAGGATGAAGACTGTCCAATACTTCATAACAGCAAACTGCTTTTGATGAGTGTGATGTCACAACTGTTTACATTTATAACAGGTTGTGGAAAATTATTGCGATTGGTTGTTTGAGAAGCATTATTTCAAAGAAAATATCCTTTTGTCCAAGAAGAATTACGTTACATGTGAGAATGTGCAACTAATTTCTTAAATTGTGGAGCATTTGACTGTCATTTAAAAATTAAATCTTTGAGGACCAACAGCTTAGGAAAATTTCGAGCCAAGAAGATCAGCCATTTATGCCATTATTCAAACTTACCAGCATGTGTGTGTTTAAAATATCTTAAAGGGTAACACATTAAAAAAGACCAAGCTTCAAGGTATTATGCAATAATGATGGTAAAATGTATAATTATGATTTTTTTTAAAAAAAGTGTGGGGTGAATTAGTGAGCAATTTTGCACAGAATTGACTTTTCCATAGAAAGTGCTCATCAGAACATTTATTCAGCCAGGTAACCCACAAAATGTTTGGTACATAGCAGTGAAATTTATAATTGTGCTTGTCAAAAATATTCATCTGCTACAATTTAAGCTGTGCTCTTAGCATCCTGTCTAAACACACCCTCAGGAAAAACAGCAATAAAATTTTGATGACTAGCATCGTTGGTGAAAGCATGTAGATATATTGAATGTATATTAATTTAAACAATCAGCTTTTCCTATTTGTGTTTTCACACGGCTGAACAGTGATGTTATTGGCTGACTACATCACAAGTCCTATGCTCTCAGTATCTGCTGTCATGGGCTTTTACAAAAGCAGATCACAATCACAATATCAGTACTTTTGAATGTTACCAGGCTGTAATTGGTGGAACTTGTAATTTATTTCCATAACATGAAAATGTGCGTGCTACTGCACATCAAAGATCTTTCCAAAACACATTGGTTTTTGGTCGGTCTCATTTCCTAAAGCGCCGGGAGTTTCTATGCCGGTATACAATACCTTTACCATTCAAAGGATCTGCGAATTTTACAACTCCAAGGAAAATTGTATTGCCACTTAAAGTGAAAAAAGTCTCTGCCCCCTGGTGCGATAGAGTGTATTATCATGTGGGGAAAAAATGTAAATATGGGAATCATTTTCCTTTTCCATATATACACCCTGGGCAGGAGCTTTAGTGCATCATACAGTTAACAGCTCCAGCTGTTGAGCTGTTTTTCGTAACAGCTCGCTCAGTGACTCCAAATAAGTATGTGCTTAATGAACTGAAAATAACTCCATAATATACAGGGTGTACATAAAGTCTGGAAACACTTTCAATTATTTATTGCACAAGAACTAAACATTGTACAGATGTCATACATATTGCATTTTGAAGAGAAACTCTGAAAGTTTTTTTACAGACATGTGATATGCAAAGCATGAGTGGCTCGACAGACGTCAATATGGTAATCAAATTCTTGTCGTACCCGTCCAAGCATGGCATCTTCGACTGTGGCAGTTGCTTCTTGTATTCTCTCCCGGAGCTCTGCTACATCATGTGGTAGAGGTGGTACGTACCCCAGATCTTTAATGTGTCCCCACAGGAACAAGTCACACGAAGTTAGATCTGGTGATCAGGGAGACTATTTCATGGAACAGCTGTCCCTTTCTGTAGCACGGCTGATCCACTGATGCGGCAGCTCCGTGTTCAGGTACCCATGAGCTTCACAGTGAAAATGGGGTGGAGCCCCATCCTGCTGAAAAATCAAAGGAGAGACCGATTCCATTTGTGGCATCAACCATTGCTACAACATATCCAAGTAGGAATATCCAGTGAGAGTGCTCTCGGCGAAGAAGAATGGCCCGTACAGTTTTTGACGTGACAAGGCACAAAAAACATTTACTTTTGGGGAATCACGCTCAAATTCAATGCATTCGTGTGGATACTTTGTACCCCAGATTCAACAATTATGCCTGTTCACTTTCCCATTAGTGTGAAAAGTGGCTTCGTCGCTAAAAATTAAGCGATCAGCAATGCCATCCCCATCCTCATTCAGTTGTTGCAATTACGAACAAAACTCAAAATGCTTGTCTCTGTCATCGTCATTGAGCTTCTACATTAGCTCCAATATGAATGGTTTCATACATAGCTTCTGTCACAGGACTTTCCGCACTGTCATTGGAGCCATTTCGAGTTCGTGGTATGCACAATGCACAAATTTCTTTGGACTCCTTGTGAATGTCTGTCTTACGCACTCCACATTCACTTCACTCGCACTGGGATGTTTGCTTCTCTTTGCCGGGCACATGCAACCCATCGTAATGAATTTGTTGTGCTATTGGTAAACGGCCTTCCTTGTTGGTGACTTCTTACCGTACTTGCTTCTAAACATCTGTTGAACTGCTGTAGCGCGCTTGTTTTTGTCGAACTCCAACACACAGAAAGCCCACTCCTCACCTGAACTTGCCATATTTGCGACTAGAGCTATCAACAAATTACCAAACAACACTGTCGCAGTATACATGAAAAAAAAAAAATAAACTTTCAGGGTTTCTCTTCAAAATGACATATGTATAATACCTATACAGTGTTTGGCTCTTGTGCAGTAAATAATTGAAAGTGTTCCCGGACTTTATATACAACCTGTATAATTACAAGCACAGTGAAGTTATTTTGTCTCCTCACATATGAGAATTGGATAGAAAATGCTGGGGAGCTTCTGTTTATAAACTGAAAAGTGAATACTGCTTGTGGTGGGGGAAGTTTTTTCCCAGAACAACACTAAAGGTGCCACACAGGATAACCAAGAATCAGTTTCCCCTCTAATGGTGTAGAATAGTGTGAAGAGATTTACTTAGATTCTGTCCATAATTGTTTCATGGGTTGGTATTATTGATAACTCATGATAATGGTCAAAGTAGGGAGGATATAAAATGTAGACTGGCAATGGCAAGGAAAGCTTTTCTGAAGAAGAGAAATTTGTTAACATTGAGTATAGATTTAAGTGTCAGGAAGTCGTTTCTGAAAGTATTTGTATGGAGTGTGGCCATGTATGGAAGTGAAACATGGACGATAAATAGTTTGGACAAGAAGAGAATAGAAGCTTTTGAAATGTGGTGCTACAGAAGAATGCTGAAGATTAGATGGGTAGATCACATAACTAATGAGGAGGTATTGAATAGAATTATGGAGAAGAGAAATTTGTGGCACATCTTGATTAGAAGAAGGGACCAGTTGGTAGGACATGTGCTGAGGCATCGAGGGATCACCAATTTAGCATTGGAGGGCAGTGTGGAGGGTAAAAATTGTAGAGGGAGACCAAGAGATGAATAACTAAGCAGATTCAGAAGGATTTAGGTTGCAGTAGGTACTGGGAGATGAGGCAGCTTGCGCAGGATAGAGTAGCATGGAGAGCTGCATCAAACCAGTCTCTGGACTGAAGAATACAACAACAACATCATCTGCATCTCATGTAGTGTTATAGCATTCTGTGGGAAATACACACACATCTCCCCCCTTCCAACTTGTTCTGTCCCTTCCTCTCTCCTGTGCATGTCTGCACACTTTGTCGCCAGTAATTCATAAGATGCACTGTGATGGGCAGGTCAACCTTGTGAAATGCTCATTAGTTCTTCCTGTGATGCGATGGGGTAGATAAAGTGAGACATCACCTGCTCAACCTTCAGTTTGCAGACCTATGTTGGAGGTAAGTGCATAAACACAATCAGGTGACCTGCATTCCCTCGTGCTTCTACCACACACACATCTTGCCCCCTCAGTCCAATTACACCCCCAGATAAAAACACAATTTATCCCTTAATAAGGTTCTATTGAACTTACATGTAGTACACACATTTAATATTTGTTTTTAACCCACTTTATTTAAATATTAACATTAATATTTATACCATTAAACCAATATTTTTAATAATCTGTGATTTTCCATCCCCTGCAACACAGAAACTATTAGTTCCGAAGAAAAATGAACAGGAACATTTTTGTGGGAAATTTAATGTAGTTTATTTTGTACTGGTAAACATTTTTGCTAGGATTCACAATTTTTTAGTTATTCAGGAAAAAACATAAAAAAGTTACCTTTAATTACCCCCACTCACCCCAACAGACAGGCCCTGTTCGTCAGAATTTTCAGTAAGTTGTTCATGAAACTTCTTCCCCCTGCTGTACAAAAACTTGCAACTACACAAGTTTTTTCTCCCAAATCAACATTGTTTTGTTTTCATTGACTGGACAAAATGAGGTCAGTCAGCACACGGGTGGCAGAGCAATAATGCTACGTGCCATTAGGTCACCAATAGTGGGAAACCCCTGTGATTGTTGACAACTTATCACATTGCAGGGAGCTCATGTACTAGCAAACATGCCAACACAAAATAAGAAAGGCAGTTGAAATTATTAAGCAGCATTGAGAGAGGATGACTGCAAACTTGTGATGTCATGGTTGTCAGCTTTCGCAGTCCAGCAGGGCACAAGTGGTCGCGGGGCAGAAGCCTCACTGGACATTGGTGCAATAGCCTAAACAAATGGGTAAATAGGAAATGTCAGTGTATGCCCACGGAAAGCCAAGCACTGACAGACACCAACCATTGACAAGCCATATAGTCCATGAATAGCCTCCTTCCTACCCTCTCCCTCTTGTAATGACTAGGCTGTTATTACAATATAATGGCCTAGTCATGACAATAAAGTTCCAGAAATGTGGCGTATTAATACTGTTAGTTTGCTGTATATAGGTTACCCCTCCTATCTTGCCCTGGCATTTAACTGATCGTGTGGCACAGCCTGTGGGTCTGTTTATTTTTCACCTTGAGACTTCACTTCTAAGTGAAGTCACTAAAGTGACCGTTTTCTACACGTCTGTAGTAGCTGCTGCAGATTGATAACAGTTGTTTTTTAAAATTATTTTGAAGATTTGTTGCATACCTTGAAATTGTATCAGAAATTCCAATGAAATACATGTTCAGCCTGCTATCCTCTCATTCGCTACTTCTGTGTGTGTGTGTGTGTGTGTGTGTGTGTGTGTGTGTGTGTGTGTGTGGGCGGGCACGCGCATGCATGCATGCTTGCTGCTTGTCTTTTTTTGTTTTCTTGTGCTACCCCTTCCTTTTACAGCTTTTTAGTTGTTATGACTGCGGTATGAGCACTGACATTACATTCTCGTGTGACATTTGATTCTTTCTGTTAGTCAATTAATAATTTCTCATGGAAACCATCTAAACTGGTCTTGCAGCAGCTATATATCTGTCACATCCTGAGGCAGAAGTTAGAAGATTTCTCTTGGAATTTGGTGTGTTATACATAGAGGGGATAGTTTTGTTTCAAGTGTCCCATGATAGCATTCCTCCATGTGGTTCCATTGGTGCTGGGTGTAGCAACAACATATGTGGAGTGACAACTAGGTAGGCCAGCAGAGTTTGCTAGGCAGGATAAGGGGTATTCAGATGCATCGAAGCACCTCTCCTACCCCCTAATTTGTTGAAAGTCCATTAAATTATTGTGACACAAAGGTAAGGCTTTGTTATGATAAAAATGATGGGATTTCCTTCAGTGTTGTTTGGAGATAACTCATTGGCATCACTGAGTGAGTAGGCATGGTGTTTAAGACTCTGGGCTTATCTTTTGAACCTCTTTTTTTTTCCTTCCTGATAGGGCTCAGTTTCGGAATTATGGCAGAATGCCTGACCTTACCAGGTCTTAGACACTTTGCTGGCTCCTGTCACAACTTTACTATTCCTGTAAACATTGTCCCACAAGTAATTATTTTGTTTACTGCCTTCCCTTTTGCACCTATTTTTCTTAAAATATGTGGGAAGATATAATTTGCTTGCATCTAGACCATAAGTGTTGCATTAATCTCTCAAATTGACAGTTGACAATATGGAAAAATCATACATTTAAAAAGTAAGGACATTTTATCTAGTTTTAAATATTTGGTGCTCATAACAAAGTTGCACATGTGGAGCACCACCCATTGACTATTTATGAGGCCACAGAAGTCATTGTTGTAATTCAGTAGTCACCTGGCTGCTGTTGAAAACAGATAACTGCCTGTGAAAATTTTTACTCCCACCAATTGTGAAGTGTATGCTGTTACTTGATTTTTGTGTGCTAAATGATCTACAATTGCCAAAAACTTATCTGGAGTTGTGCTTAGCTTATGTGCCTATAATAATAAGAGCAGGAAAGCCCAGACAATGTTGCAGAGACTAAAAGTGGTTGTGCAAATGTGTATGATGAAGTGCTTAGTGGCAGATCCAGTATCCAAACCAATGAAGTTTTGCAACAAGTGGACCAGCAATTGCAATCTAGTTGGTAGTTGGTGTTATGGGTGGTGATTTTCTTCCTATTAGAAGCACGCTACTTACAGATATTGTGACAGAAGGGCCCCGATATCACAAATTGTGTGCAAGGTGGGCACTGGAAATATGCACTGGCCAACACAAACACCAAAGAATGTCAAGTAAACGAGGTGTTCTAGACCACTGTCAACAAGATGGAGATTATTTGTTTTCTAATATTGTTAAAAGTGACAAGATGTGGATGTTTTACACAAGTACAATGGCACCATTTAGCTTTGCCAGAAACTAAAAAAATCAAGCACTCTTCTTATTAAAGTTGAAAAATGATGGTTACCATTTTTGGGATGAAAAGGGCATTATTTTGGTTGGTTTCAGGGAAAGTTGGTCAACAGTTAAAATTAATGTCTTACATTACATTGTCTACCACACACCAGATGTCATCCAAAATGATAGCACAGAAAACTTTCGTTCTGGAAAGTCCATCTCCTCAAAAACACATGTGGATGCACTGCCGGTTGTACAAAGCATAAGATTCAGCACTTCCGTTGGAAACTTTTCTGTCACCCATTTTACTGCACTGACCTCATTCCCAGTACTTAAGTGTTAGCCTTCTTGCACTTGAAACATTGAGTTGGTTGGCAACAGTTTGATGATGAGACAATCAGTACTGCCATTACCAGCTGGTTCAGTTACCACATGGAGATATACGAGGAGTAGTAAAAAATATTTAACTCGCATGATAAAATCAAGCTGCGACCATGAAACTCGGTTATGGTGATAGTCCTCTACATATTCATCCTTCAATGCTTCACAATTTTCCAAAACAGAGGTTGACTTGACAAAAATATCCTTTGTGGAAGTCTGCATCTTGACTGTTGAGAAAACGATCCATCCTGAAAATCACTTTGTCATTCTATGTATGGTTGCCATGCAATTTGTGTTACTGTGTTCTTTCCAGAATGAACTGGGACTTTGTTATGAAGCTAAAAGACCCCTGGGACAGCCTCCCATTCCATAACACTTGGTCTCAACAGCCTCCCCTAAGCTCATCAGGAGATTTTGGTGCTATGCTCCTGTGATAGTCTGTATGAGAACACTGTTAGCACCACACTATGGTAGCCCCAATATACATTTAGTATCATCTTTCACAGTGATTCTTGGGTATTTTTTTTTTTTTTTTTCAGTGGTGAATCCACATGTTTCCACTGCTTGCTTTGATTCTGTATCTCAGAGCTATAGTGATACACTCAGCAGGTATCTGTAGCGATTAGATGTCTAAAGGAGTCATCTGGATTGACTGAACCCAGTCCCAGCATTTCTTCTGCTTCTGCTTCTGCTTCACTTCAGCAGGCTTTTTGAAGGGTTGTGAGCATTTGTGATACCAACTAGGCAGCAACCTTAGTAATGTTCAAAATCTCGTACAAGATGTTGAAAAGCAATACATGACTGATTTTCCACTATGGCCATGATTGTGACAAGCCACTCACAGAGCACCATTGCTTCCAGTTCTCATGTGACTCTTGTTTCTTCACAGGAAATGATCATTTCGTTCATTATCTTTCAGAGTTATTTGACCACATTAGAAATGCTTGCAGCATCTAACCAATGTGTCATATGATTGGTGGGTTATTGCAGCATTGTTGCCATTCAAATACAGAAAACCTATTAGCACAGAATACTCTACTTTCTCTGTGGGCTGCACCATATTGTTTCGGTGCTACTTTCCGTGTGCTATGGTAATGTAAGGTAGGGACTTCAGTGTGTACCAGGCTGTAGACATACACCTACAAACAAATAAAAATTACATAATTTAATTTTTTTATTGTTATTCAGCCTTTATGATTTTTGACATAACAAAGTTTTTAAGTGTCCAAGTATACAATAAATACAGAAGAGGGCTTATAATTGAACCTTGAGATGAATCTTGCTTTCATGTTCTGGGACCAGTTGGCTTATTTTTGTACTCTTATGAAGAAAACTTGAAGAAACTAGTGCAGCATTATAAAAAGTGCTTAAAGAGAGAAAATATTTGATAAAAACTTACTGTAGAAGCACAGTACGCTAAGTCACTTTATCTCCACATTATGTATTTTGTATGTCATTGTTTATATGACACGCGCATCGCTATGCTGTTTCACAGCTGCCAAAATGGGTTTTAACTGTAATGACCTCAGCTGTTTTGCACCCAAAAAATATTGTTTGTATTTTAACAAATTTGTCTCGTGTCTTTCAGTACTGTGTAACAAATTGTATCTTTCATGGATTCCCTGAAAATCATTTACTAATTTGTATTACTGTAGAAATTGTTCACTGGCAGTCATTAGTATGAATGTCTACATTGTTACTTTCAGAATTTATGCTCTATAACCAAGAGGAAAACAAGTTCACTTTAATCATTAATAAATAAAACTTTTATTTTCATTTTAATGTGTACAAAAAGCATATCTTTTTCAGGGTAAAACACATATAGAAGTTAAAATTGAACCTGTTATAAAATCAGTTGATAATGAGCAGCAGAACAGTAGAGCAGTTGTGAGGTACGTGATTATCTAGCACAAGTGGCTTATTTTTAGAGCCTCCGGTAGTAAATTTCTGTACTATGTTTAAGATAATCTGAAATTTATTACTGACTTACCAGTATGTTCCAAATGGCTGATAAGCTGTTGTAAAGTATCTCTCTCTCTCTCTCTCTCTCTCTCTCTCTCTCTCTCTCTCTCTCCATTTTTTATTTTTTATTTATTTAGTTATTTATTCATTTTTTTTTACATTGAGATTCATTTTTACAAGCTCAAGCATATAATTTCATGGTCTGGCTTTTAAATGGTATTGAAATTGTTAAAATACACTTTTTATTATGTTGATATACACTTTCCATTTATGTAAGTCAACTTCATCTGCAAAAGAAGTTTTGTAGTATGTGTATGAGGTTGTTGTTGTTGATGTTTTCTTCAGTCCAGAGACTGGTTTGATACAGCTCTCCATGCTATTCTATCCTGTGCAAGCCTCATTATTTGCGAATAACTACTGCAGCCTACATCCATTTGAACCTGCTTACTGTATTCCTCTGTTGGTCTCCCTCCATAATTTTTACTGCTCCTCCCACTTCCCTCCAATACTAAACTGATACCTTGATGTCTCAGAATGTGTCCTATCAACCAGTCCCTTCTTTTAGTCAAGTTATACCACAAATTTCTTTTCTCCCCCATTCTACAAGGGTAAGTCAATTATTATCCACAGTTTAGTTATATTTTTGTTTATTTTGGTATAAGGTCTTTTTACATTGATGTGCAATGCTTTGTTTATTTGTTGTTATATATGTTTGCAGTTTTCAAGTTGCTAGGTTAGTTTCGTTAATGCCGCCACACGGTTAATCGTGGCTGCACCGCTGTCTATTTGCACCAAAGAAGAGCAATGTTCAGGGATCAGTCTTTTGTGGTCAGTAGGTGTATTAGGGGCCGAAATTCATTGAAGACTTTCGGTACAACAGGGCAACAGTGTTTTGCCACACTGGGGTGTCTACGAACGGATTGAAAAATTCCAAAACTGTCGCACAAGTGTTATGCATGATGAAGGAGCTGGAAAACCGTTTACCGCCAAAAATGAAATGATTCTCTTAGACAGATGATTAACTGTTGACGAAGTGGCACATCTTCTGGAAATTAGTCACGGTTCTGCCTTCAACATCATCCACAACAGACTTGGGTTTCATAAAGTTTTTGCAAGATGAGTCCCAAAACAACTCACACAATTGCATATACAAACGCGCTTGGACATCTGCAAAAAACATTTGGATTGCTGTGGTAACACAGAGAACAACTTCTAAGACAGGATCATTACTGGTGACAAAACATGAATCCATCGAGTCAGAGAGTAAATAGCAGAGTATGGAATCGAAACATCCGTATTTGCCGTGAAAGAAAAGTTGAAGACTCAACCATCTGCAGGAAAACTGGTGATTATGGTTTTTTGGGACGCACAAGGTCCAGTATTGGAACATTGTGGGGAAAAGGGCACAGCAGTAAACAGTGTACGTTACAGTGAGATGCTTACTACCAGGCTAAAGCCTGCAATTCGCAGCAAATGCCGAGGATTGCTGTCAAAAGGTGTTGTGCTGTTGCACGAAAATGCCCGTCCGCATACTGCTGCTCGCATTGCTGAAACACTCCAGAAGCTCAAATTTGAAGTACTGGATCATCCTCCATATAGTCCCGATCTTGCCCCTTCTGATTACCACTTGTTTGGTCCACTCAAACAGGCACTAAGGGGCCGTTGATTTGCCTCGGACGAAGCGGTGAAAGTAGCGGTGCATTCCTGGCTCACAACTCAACCGAGAACCTTCTTTTATGAGGGCATCAGGATGCCTGTACAGCAGTGGACCAAGTGCTTTGAAACACAAGGAGACTACATCGAAAAATGATGTTCTTGAATTTTCTTATTTGATTACAATAAAATTTTATAACTACTTTGCAGATAATAATTGACTTACCCTCATATTTAGTATTCTGTCATTGTGTTCCATAAAATGAATTAATTGGAATAACTTCTAGCATTTTATTATTATTATTATTATTTATTTATTTATTTATCCCCCCCCCCCCCCCCCCTGGACACTTTATTGCCTATGGAAGGTATTACAAAGTTGGTGTTACCTGTCATGCCATTTCTTGTTGACCCCTTTGAAAACATGAGAATTCTTTGCAAATAGACTGCAGCATGTCATTCTTAACTGAGAGGAATATTGAGGATTACAAGTAGCTTTTTGTGTGCACAAAGGGATTGTCACAGCTGTTCATTTTTATACAGTATCCATTTTGCTGCATTTTGTAGAACATCTTCTATGGCTTCAACACATGTTGGTTGTATACATACAACAAATGTCCTATAATATATCCAGATATGTTACTATATTTCAATTTTTTCGTTAGTCTTGTATTAGGTATGAAACATTATTTTTAAGTGCAAGTTTCATTTTAAATAAATGTTTAGTTCTACTTAAAATATTCTGAGCTCTTGCTGTCACACGTGTTGTTCTGGAACTATATCTCTTTGCCCTGCGTACACCAAGATGTCTGATTTTCAGCATTATGAATACATCTCACTTAAAAACATAACTTTCTCTGTATGTTTTCTTTTTGTAAAATAGTTTTGC
Organism: Schistocerca americana; assembly: GCF_021461395.2. Taxonomy (NCBI): domain Eukaryota; kingdom Metazoa; phylum Arthropoda; class Insecta; order Orthoptera; family Acrididae; genus Schistocerca; species Schistocerca americana. The sequence continues at coordinate 828,490,705 of NC_060120.1, read as the reverse complement.
TTTTGTTTATGTATTTACTGTTCATAGTGTTTCAAACTGTCACTGTGTTAATTAGTCATCTTGAGTTCATTTTGTAGTGTTTGCATGCAGTTCGTTATTTGTTTGCATGTTGTACAGGTGCATGTGTTATTTTCTTCTTTCTCCCCCCTCTCCCCTTCCCTCTCCCCCTCCCCCTCTCCCTCTCCCTCTCTCTCACTCCCCCCTCTCCCCCTCCCCCCCACTCTCTCTCTCTCTCTCTCTCTCTCTCTCTCTCTCTCTCTCTCTCTCTGTCAGGTACTTTAATGGGAAAGGGAGGAAGTGGCAGTGATAATAGAAGTGCACACTGCCACAAACTGTACTTCTTCCTGTTGTCACAGTTGGTCAGAAAAAGTTGCTGAATCACACTATACCATCAAATTCCTACACATGCTTAACGAGGCATGGGTGTGGCGATCCAGCCTGACACTCGTAGTGCCATATTGTGTCAGTTAGTGCTGTCGGTGCTGTGTGATCAGTATGCAGCTTTGTGTTGTGTCGACTGAGGCATCAGTGGTTCATTCCTTGGACCAGTAGTACCAATATGGATTGACAGCTGACCACCTCATGTTCTCTGTTTTGGCACACCAGGGGGCTTGCCACTCTTTGGCAGGTTCATGCGTTGCTACAATGAGACCCCAGCCTTTGCAGCATCTTTTTCCTTCCGTGCTGCATGTCCATCCTCTTGCCGTTCTTTTTATCCCTCCCTTGGGGAACATGTCTGGGATGATTTGGGAAATGTGTTCTGCATTTTCAGTAGTCAGTATCGGACCAGTGTCTGCACTGTTTTTCCTTTCTTCTTTCTTTGTTCCCCATCTCCTGTCCTTCCTCCACTTCTGTGTTTGAGGTTCCTCTTTTTCTTATTCCTCCATGTATGCTCCTGAAGGCCAGCCCATGCATCTAATGTGTAACAGGTGACTAGGTAATGTGTAATTCCCATCCCCGGTTGACAGGTAGGGTTTGCAAGTACCCCTGGTACACACCAGTCCCAGGAAAGGGTGACTGTCTAAGCTACTATCTTCCCAAATTGCAGATCGGTCCCTCTGTCGGGTGTTACGGAGGTGTGAACTATCACCTAAGGCGGGTGGGCCCCCTTCTGAAGGGAGCTCCCAGTTGGAAGGTGCGCGCCATGGAGATGCTATCAATCATAGGGGATTTTCTCACAATGAGCCAATCATTTTCTTTACAGTCAAAGTCGACAAAATGTAAAAGGAATGAGGCTAATGATTCAAAGACCGTCTCTGCAGCACCATGGTTCCTCACGGTTTCACATACTGAAGACGGTCAGTCCTTTGCTATGGTAAATCTGTTTATTGTTCAGAAAGGGGTTGATGCAGTTTCTGGCCGTGTGAAATGCTGCTGTTGTTTAAGCAGTGGCACTTTGCTTTTGGAGACTTCTTCTGATTCTCAAGCACGACAACTGCTTGCAGCTTCGCTCCTCCATGGCTATACTGCTGGTGTCGAGGCTCCTCGAATGCTGAATTCTTCCTGTGGCATTATTTACACTAGGCTGCTTGATGGCCTGACCAAGGCAGATTTCCAAACTTAACTCTCTGTGAGGATGTCATAGCAGTCCGTCGATTGATGAAAAAGGTAGATGCCTCCTTAGTACCCACATGCACTGTTCTTGTCACTTTTTATAGATTTGTTCTTCATTCAAAGATCAAAGCAGGTTAGACCTTACATTCCGAACCCAGTGTGCAGCTACCAGTTATAACCACACTAGTGTGTCCTTTCAACACCCAGCCAAATGTGTCACCTGTGGTAGGGATGCTCACAGGGGTGATTTTCTGCTTCCTTCTCCCCACTGTATCAACTGCAAAGGCGACCAGAACCACCTCCTCCCAAGATTGTCCCATGCATCTCGGTGAGTGGGCTGCCTAAGAGATACGGGTGAAGGAAAAAGTGCCTTACCCGGTCGCTCACAAGTCGTTGGCCAGTCAGAAGCCCTGCATTCCACCATCCGGCACTTATAGCACTGATCTTTTTACTTCTCGCTCCACAAAGGACATGGCCACGCAGACATGCGACCTCAAATTCTGCACCGCAGTTGTAAAATCACCCAATGGCATTGTAACAGCCCCATCTCCTCATCCATCTGTGCAACAAGCCACCAAACTTTTGCCTCATGGGGCGAAGTCACCTGCTGCACAACCAGCAGGCCGGAAAGGAGGGAAGGAGTACTACGCAAGGACTTCATACATCCATCGAGCCTACTGGAAAGGCTCCAAGGAGTCAAACAGAGGCAGATGGTCTTCTCTTTTGCTGACTCAGAGATTCTCTTCGACAGTGTCGCCACGTGATAACCCTGCCAGTCGACATCCATGGTGCCAGCGCACACCACCAACCGTTTTTCTGCCCTGGACTCCACAGACCAACCAAAGGAGAATGCTGACTCACCTGTAGATCTCATGGAGCAGGATCCTCCAATCTCTCTGCCCTGTAGCAGTGAGTCTTCGAAGGCTGGCACTCGGCAGCCACCAATGTGACAATCCTTCATTTTTACCCTCCTCCCCTTTGCTCATTATCACTATCTTCGAATGTAATGGTCGCGGCCTTCAGTCCAACAAAGAGGACTTACGGCTGCTCTTAGAATTGTAATGTGTGCTTTTTCTCTGCCTCCAGGAAACAAAATGGTGTCCTCATGACCATTTTGAGCTCCCGCAATTCTCCTCGGTCTGCTTTGACCTTCCCCCCGAGGAGGGCATTGCACTCATCGGTTAGTCATACTGTCATCTGAGATGACGTTCATAGTCAACCCATCTCCCTGACTAACCAGCTTCAAGTTCTTGCAGTTTGTCTTTTCCTTCCTCGCTTGAACTTTTCCCTTTGTACTGTTTACATCCGCCTGTCATTCAGTGTCACTGAGGCAGACTTCCTCCAGCTTATTGGGCAGCTCCCTCACCCCTTTCTGATGCTAGGTGACTTTAATGTGCACCACCCCCTTTGGGGCTCTCCGAGAACATCTCACAGAGGTGCCCTCTTGGCCGACCTTCTCAATCAATTTAGCCTCATCCGCCTTAACGTGGGAACATCCTTGTTCCTTTCAGATTTCACGCACACCTATTCCCATTTGGACCTCTCCTTCTGCATTGCCCAGCTTGCCCATTGTCTCGAATGGTCCATTCTCTCTGACGTACTCGAACGACCATTTCCTGTGTGCTATCCGTTTGCTAACACCTATCACACCTACGTGCACACCCAAATGGCAGCTTTCTAAGGCTGACTGGAGGCTTTACTCCTCCCTGGCATCCTTTGATGAACCACATTTCCCCAGTTGTGATGACCAGGCAGAATACCTTACAAACGTTATCCTTACCGCTGCTGAATGTTCCATTCCTTGCTCTTCCCCTTTATGATGACAAACTGTGTTCGTTACAACCAGTTGGGTGCACAATGTTGTCATGTTCTTTGAGATAGTGTAAAAGCTAGAGGTATTTCATTTAATAGTTCTTTTAATAGTTCCACTCCCTCTTCTGCCATTTGGGCCAACCTCTGGCGACTCTCTGGGCCCAAGGTCCATTCCCCAATTGCCAGCCTGACAGTAGCAGATGATGTCATAGTGGACCCAATTGCTATCCCCAACACCTTGGGCTGCTATTTTGCACAGATTTAGAGCTCCTTCCATTCTCACCCTCCTCCTTCCTCCATCGGAAATCGAGTGGAAGAGGCTCGGGCGATACCCTTCTCTTCTCAGAATCATGAGTGCTACAGTGCCGCCTTTACTATGAGGGAGCTAGATCATGCTCCCACTTCATCCCGATCCTACACCCCAGGGCCAGACAATGTTCACATTTAGATGTTGCAGAACTTTGCCCTTGCAGGCTAGCAATTTCTTCGTAATACGTACAACCACATCTGGGCAGAGGGCACGTTTCCCAAATGCTGGCAAGGATCCATTGTCATACCAATACCTAAGCCCGGTAAGGACAAACACTTTCCTTCTAGCTACTACCCCATTTCTCACACCAGCTGTGTTTGCAAGGTGATGGAACATATGATTCATGCCTGGCTATATGGTGGCTCGAGTATCGTGATTTACTGATCACTGCACAGTGCGGATTTAAAACACATACGCCTTTCTGCATCTGACCACCTTGTCAACCCATGTCACGAATGTTTTCTGTGAATACTATAGTGTGGCCGTGTTTTTGATTTGGAGAAAGCCTAGGACACCGGCTGGAGGACTGATATCCTCTGTACTCTCTACACGTGAGACTTCCATGACTGCGTGCTCCATTTCTTTGAGGAATTTTAAAAAGACCAAGTTTTCAAGGTCCTTTCATGCGTCATACCTGGCTACCTACTGTATGCGTCCCTCAATGTCCTACGTGTCCTCAGCGGAACTTCCTGGGGAGCAGATTGGACCACCCTCCTCCATTTGTACTGGTTCTTGTATTCAAAACTAGACAGTGGGTGTTTTTTTTATGCATCTGCAAGTCTGCCCACCTTACGCCGTCTCATTGTAATCCACTATTGTGTCATCCGTTTGGCCACTGGTGCCTTTTACACTAGCCTGGTTGAGAGTCTGTATGCAGAAGCTGCCAAACTACCACTGTCTTACTGCCGTGACATCCTCCTCAGCAGATATGCATGCTGTTTGTCTGCCATGGGTGGCCACCTGTCCTATGCCTCCTTCTTTGATGATTCCTTTGATCGCCAGTATGGGGCATGTCCCTCTTCTCTGTTAACTCCTGGAGTTTTCTTCCAGCTCTTTCTCCGGCAGCTTAACTTTACGCGACCTGGCACTTTCCCGATGGGTGTGAACCCTTCATCATCTTGGCTTGGTGCAGCCGTAAGGACACTACTCCGGCCTCACTGACCTTCGCACAGAGCTTCGAAATAGTACGTTTGTGTACACTCATGGCTCTCAGACTTAGTCATGTCAAGTGTGTCCTCATCATTGACACTGAAATTTTTCGGTATTTGCTTCTGGAACGCTGCTCAGTATTTACAGACAAGCTCTTCACCCTGTATCAGGCCATGCAATACACCCAGACACACAGGCTTTTCAATTGCGTCATCTGCTCTGACTCTTTGTGCCCTTCATAGCCTCTGTGTGCTGTACACCGTCCATCCCTTAGTGCAGCGTGTGGCGGTTCCACCTGCTTTTATTTCTTCATTTGTTGTTGTGAGGGTCGACATACTGTGTTGCTACACTGGCTGAAAAATGGGGTTTGTGGATTCAGACACTGACTTCTTTAAATGATGTAACTGACAGATGCACAGTTACGTTTTTCAGTACTTTAATTTCACTGTACACAACCCCATAATAATACGCAGTTATATGGCCAGTGCACTATTATTTAACCTTCGAAAAGCCTCATTAATAGTTAGCAGGCGAAACTCCACAAACTGCTACAATAATTTCTTGTTGAACATATACGAGCAGTAAAACCTAACCACTAAGTTCACATTCCTAATGAATAATCAGGTACGTATGGAGCTGACACTGTCACTGTTTTTACACACGGCCTAATTGTTTAACACTTGTTCCACAGTTAATTTGAAGCATTGTTGTTGTTCTAACCAGCACATGTGACTCGTCTGAAACTCAGACGTGGGCTAACTTAACTGCCTAGTGACCAAAATCGGGCCCTTATATATCATCACAATAATCAGTACTGAAACTAACATTGTTCGAAGTTTGATTTATGGAAATTACAATTAAAACTTAACTCATTAAATTAACTGAATACATCAAGAAATTGGCTCTTTTTAACAGTTTCTTCTACTGCAAGAGTTAGGCCGAATTATTTGTTTAAATTGTGAAATTTATATATATATAGTTATGCAAACAATACTTTTGACAGAACTGTTAATTACTTTGGAGTTAATGAAGGGCTGGTTTTGCTAACATGTTTTCGAATATAGCCAAATAGATACTTTAAGATTATTAGTATTTTGTCTTCCAAATGTTTACAATTATTACAGAATTTATACTTGTTTATATGTCAACAATAGAATTTACATTATAAAACAATTACTGATTTCACCCTGTAGCAAACGATACTAACGAGGAATAGTCAAAATAAATTAGAAAATCACTTACATACATAAAAACAAGCACAAAATTAGATCTGGTGTTATTTACTTTAAAACTGAGGGCCAATCTTTCTCTTTTATGGAAATGCAGATTATATTCACTTATGTTAATGATAATTAGTTAAAAATAACAAAACGAATTTAAGGAAGAAGATGGCAAAACAAGAGGGGGAATTAAAATTATCTCAACTTGCTTAATCACTAGCGGGTCCAGGAAAGCTGTCACTCGCTCACTCTTGATGGAGCCACTGGACGTTTATGTGGGTTCCTGGGGGAGACAAGGCTGCTGATACTGCTACGAAGGCTTCAGTTCTGGTACCTCAGCCCACTAGTCCTTCCATTCCCTCCAATGATCTCTGTGTTGCCGTCTATTAGCAGGTGGTGTCACTTTGACGTTGTTATGATTCTCGGCGCCGGTTGTTATGATGACAGGTGGTCGATGCTAAATAGAAACATATATTGCAGGTTTGGCAGTGAAGTCTGTAAGGAGCATAGTTTGTATCTGCAACAACTGAAATAATTAGTAGTTGTTGATAAAAAAGTAATATATATTGTACTTAACTTGTGTTACAGGCTTCTTAATATGCTGCATACTTACAATTAATTACAAACATATCTAGAGAGGCAGTACTTATGCCATTCATGACTAAGTGCCTTGTTAGAGGTTGCTTCCTGTCATCTGAAGGCTATGCTACATTCATAGTTGACGTCCCGAGCAAGAGCAGACGAGAGCTCGCTAGATACTTGTCACAAGCTGTGGAGCGGTGCTAGCAGTAACTCCTGGGTCCAATGATATCTATTATGGACCCGTGGTCGATATCTGCAGCCCCTAACGAGTGTGGTATCAAAAGTTGATACCACTTTCCTCCCCCGCAAATCTGTGAACGGCCGTTGAATATGGCTTACGACCGCTGGGTGGAGGACCCCATGCTGATGTAGTCGAGGAGGTGAGGAGCCTGACTACAGGCGAGGCATGCCCACCCGCACCCTGCCATTCGGACCAAGGGCAGACAGAAAACGCCGGGAAACCTCCTCCAGGGTGCACATCAACATGAGGTGTCTGCACTTCAACAACAATGGCAGGAGCTGAAAGGTCGACCTCCATCGGGTTGGGGCACTCGACCAGCAACAATGACTGGAAACCAGGAAGCGCAGACTGTTCTACGTCAGTGGACGGCGTTGTAACCAGAACGTCACTGTACCCTATCACAGTTGAAGGCACGCGGTCCATATGGTCATCAGGTCACCACAGCGATGCTGGCACTGTGGGCGACTCCGGCGCGAGACATGGCATCCGCGGTGGCGCATTGTCGTGTGGCGCTGGCACCCAGGGGCAAGGAGAGCAAGGAAGAGGTCCACACGGGGGCAGCCCCGACAGTGCCGACACTGGAAACAAAGGGCAAGCGGCAGAGACCCCATGACTAAAGAGGCGCATCTGATTCTGATGCCTGCGCACTTCACCAGATGGACCTGATATGACATAGTGCGGCCAAGATTGTGAAGAATGTGACCTTTCCACCACCGACGATTGCTGTGGGATGACGAAAACAGACAGTATCATCTGGCAAGAATTTGTGCCTCTGAAACGTAGTGTGGAGGGTGCAACAAATCGGAGTTCGGTGAAGACGACCGTGCGACAATTCATCCGGTGAAGCACCGTCGTAGGGCCGAGATTGGTCATTGATAAAAGATTGTTCTCGCTAGAATGGGAGTCGCTCAGTTTATACATTTGCAACTTTTTACATCCAAATGAATCTTTCAGCTGCTCTGTTCAATTGAGGAGAGAGCGGTGTTGAAGTTAAATGCTGAATGCCAGTAGATTCACAAAAGGTTTCGAACTCTGCAGACACAAATTGAGGTCCATTGTCGGTGACGACGACTTGTAGCAATCCTATGGAAAGGGTAGAAGACAAGGCTTTGATGGTAGCAGACGATGTCGTTGATGACATGCGAACAACAAATGGAAAACTGCTAAAACAATCAACAAGAATTAACCACCGTGTGTCCCAAAAAGGACCAGCGAAATTTAAATGCAAGTGATCCCATGGCAAAGTTGCCTTAGGCCAAGAGAGAAATTTCTGCAGTGGTGCGGATTGGTTTTCAGCACACACAGAACGAGAACAACAAATCTTGGTTATGTCAGCGTCAATTCCAAACCAGGTACAGTGACGGCGAGCTAACTGTTTTGTCTGTACTATACCCCAATGGCCTTTGTGAAGAAGTCTTAGCACAGTTGACTGCAATGAACATGGAACAATAACATGAGACTGATCGTTCTCCGTGCGGAGCAAGAGGACACCACGTTGTACAAAGAGTCATTGTCGACAAAAACAAAACGATGAACCAACAGATCTTCAATCCAATTTTTAGACAAAGGCCACTGCGTAGTAACATCACGCAAAACAACACTTAATACTGGGTCGTTAGCTGTTGCTGTGGCTATACGACGATAGTCAACAGGAAAACTTTCTACAACATCATCATTTTGCACATGGATGAGTCCCCCCCCTCCGGGTTCGGGGGTTAGAATAGGCCCGCGGTATTCCTGCCTGTCATAAGAGGCGACTAAAAGGAGTCTCAAATGTTTTGGCCTTATGTGATGGTCCCCTCTCGGGTTTGACGTCCATCTTTCTAAATTGTTCCGAAGAGCGAGCCAATTGGGGAAGGGCGCCTTACATGGTGCACTGTGTCCGTCGTGCATTGAGACCTTTAGCCGGCTTTTTCGTCGTTACAATGGTGTCCCGCTCGTTTTCCATCTCTTGGGCGAGGATACGTCCCTGGGTACGATTACCACGCTGCACTCTGCAGTGTTGCTTTTAACTGTGACGACGACCTTGGACATTTTTGCACCTAAGATCCAGCACAGTAGCCAGTCCGTTGTGGTGGGGCCGCCATGTACCCTCTTGGTTATAGCCCCCTGACAACACAGGGATCGCTCTACTGATGCCTGCGCCGTTAACTCCCCACGTATGCCAAGGAGTAGATGCCCATCTCCCTGGGGCATCGGGACTCCCGGCAATGGCCGTCCTGCCAGGTGGCTATTGCTGCGGCTGGGTGGCGCCCGTGGGGAGGGCCCTTGGTCGGAGTAGGTGGCATCAGGGTGGATGACACGCAATGAAGCGTGGCACATCTTCTTTTGCTGGTGGCCAGCCACCAGCAGTCTCTAAGCGTTCGAGGGCCCATTTTAAAGCTAACGTTTATGACCCCAAATCATTCCCCTCCCTCGCCACACCATGGGAGGAACGGAAGGCATTGAATGAAAGTGAGACGTATTCGCGCAGATATCTTGTCTGTACCAGAGCTGATGGGGAATCTTTTATATCCGTGAAGCCTCAGTTCTTTGAAGAGCATTTAGAGGACAAGTTTGGGGAGGTGGAGGGCTTGTCCAAGATGCGGTCCGGATCGGTGTTGATAAAAACGGCATCCTCCGCCCAGTCGCGGGCCTTGCTCGCTTGTACTAAGCTCCATCACTATCACGCACCATAAAAGTCTGAATATGGTCCAGGGCATTATCTTCCACAGGGATCTTCTTTTACAGTCCGATGACGAGCTGCGCGCCAACTTGGAGCGCCAAGGTGTCCATTTCGTCCGGCGCGTCCACTGGGGTCCGAGGGATCGTCAAGTTGCCACCGGTGCCTTCATCTTGGCCTTCAAGGGTGACACGTTACCTGAGAAGGTCAAGGTGATGGTGTACCGTTGTGATGTCAAGCCATATATCCCTCCCCCGATGTGGTGCTTCAAGTGTTGGAAGTTCGGCCATATGTCTTCACGCTGTGCTTCCGACCTCGTCTGTCGCGATTGCGGTCGATCATCCCATCCTGATCATCCCTGTGCCCCGCCTCCAATCTGTGTGAACTGTGGTGCGCACCATCCGCCTTGCTCGCCAGACTGTCCGATTCTGCAGAAGGAGCGGGAGATCATGGAAATCAAGACTCTCGACCACCTGACGTACACTGAGGCGAAGCGGAAATATGATCGGCTTAATCCAGTGCGCATGACAGCTTCTTATGCCGCAACTGTCACTCCTGCTACAGTTCCATCCGCTCCAGTCAGCTCTCAGAGTCGAAGTCCCACACCTGCCCCCTTGATGGTGGGGGGCCCTAAACCCACTGTTGCTCCTGCTCCATCTACTTCAGGAGCAACACCCCCCCAACCATCGGGGACATCAGTTCCCCCTTCCCAGCCAGAGAAGCGTAAGACTTCTTCGACTACTCTCGCAAGGAGGGGGTCCCTTGGGGACCTCCATTCACAAGTTCCGGCCAGCGGCACAGCAGACACCCGCAAGTATCTGAAACAACCACCGGTTGCTGGTCGTAGGGTGTCGCGGTCGTCTTCAGTCCCTGAGACTGACCCAGTACAGCCCTCCCAGCCAGAACCACCTAAGGCACAGCGCACAAAGCAGACCAAGAAAAAGGCTCCCAAGCATACTGACATTGCGGTGGCACCTGTCCCACCGCAACCTTCTCACTCTGCATCCGAAGATGAGGTGGAGATTCTGGCGTCCACAGAGGACCTGGATCTCGCCAGTCCCTCGGACGCAATGGATGGCTGTTGTACAGGTGGTGACTCAGTAGCAGCAGGGGCCCCGGAGGCGTAATCTGCCTCCCCAGTCCCTTCACGCCTTTCCCATCCATGGCCAATACCATCCTCCAGTGGAACTGCAGCGGTTTCTTCCACCATCTGGCTGAGCTCCGCCAACTTATCAGCCTTCATCCTTTCCTTTGCATTGCTCTGCAGGAAACTTGGTTTCCAGCAATGCGAATCCCTGCCCTCCGTGGCTATCGGGGTTATTATAGGAACCGAGCAGCTTATGAAAGGGTGTCTGGTGGCGTCTGCCTCTACGTTCTTAACTCTCTTCACAGCGAGTCTGTCCCTCTACAAACAGCGTTAGAGGCTGTCGCTGTTAGGGTGGGGACGCCGCGGGCTATTACCGTCTGCAGTCTTTACCTTCCACCGGATGGTGATGTCGCGCTGCCTGTCCTGGCTGCACTGAAAACCCAATTGCCGCCACCTTTCTTGTTGCTGGGCGATTTCAATGCCCACAACCCTCTATGGGGTGGGACTGTCTCTGATGACCGCGGTCGTACCGTGGAGCATTTGTTGGCTCAGCTCGACCTTAGCCTCTTGAACACCGGTGCTCCCACGCATTTCAGTGTGGCCCAGGCCTCGTTCTCGGCCATCGATCTCTCTCTTTGCAGCCCCGGACTTGTCCCATCCCTCCACTGGAGAGTGCATCCTGACCTGTGTGGTAGTGACCATTTTCCCATCTATTTGTCACTGCCCCAGTGTCAATCTTCTGGGCGCCTGCCCCGCTGGGCTATCCACTGGGCTGACTGGCCGGCTTTTACTTCCGCTGCAACCATTGAGTCTCCCCCACAGGGTGACATTGACGAGGTGGTCCGTGTCTTAACCACGTCCATCATTTCAGCGGCCGAGGCTGCCATCCCCCGCTCTTCTGGACTCCCTCGGAGGAAGGCTGTCCCCTGGTGGTCGCCGGAGATTGCCGAAGCTGTTCGCGACCGTAGGCGGGCTCTCCAGTGTCATAGGCGGCACCCGTCTCTAGAGACCCTCATCGCCTTTAAGAAGCTCCGTGCCTTGGCCCGTCGCCTTATCGCACGGTGTAAGCAGGAGTGCTGGGAGAGGTATGTCTCATCCTTGGGCTGCCGTGTCTCCCCCTCGATCGTGTGGTCCCGGATCCGGCGGATTTATGGATACCAGCCCCCTTTGGGTGTCCCTGGGATCTCCTTGGACGGCGCTGTCCACACGGATGCTGCCGCCATTGCTGAACACCTTGCTGCGCACTTTGCTCAGAGCTCTGCGACTGCTACTTATCCCCCCGCCTTTCGCTCTCTAAAGGAGCGAGCCGAGCAGACGCCGTTATCGTTCCACACGCGTTGTTCTGAAAAATACAATGCTCCTTTCAGCGAGAGGGAATTCCTCGCTGCCATCGCCGACTGCCCTGATACGGCACCAGGACCAGACTGCATCCACGCACAGATGCTGAAGCATCTCTCGAGGGACTGCCAGAGACACATCCTCACCATCTTTAACCGCATTTGGAGCGAGGGCGTGTTCCCATCGCAATGGCGAGAGAGTCTTATTGTCCCCATCTTGAAGCCCGGTGCGGACCCACTGGTGGTGGACAGCTATCGGCCCATTACCCTCACCAACGTTTTGTGCAAATTACTCGAACATATAGTGGGGCGGCGTTTGTGTTGGGTCCTTGATTCGCGCGGTCTCCTCGCTCCATCCCAGGGTGGCTTCCGTCGGGGCCGGTCTGCAGCGGCCAATTTGGTGCGGCTGGAATCTGCTATCCGTACGGCCTTTGCCCGACGACAGCATCTCGTTGCTGTCTTTTTTGATCTGTGGAAGGCTTATGACACCACATGGAGGCATCACATCCTTGCTACGTTGCATGAGTGGGGTCTTCGTGGTCAGCTCCCGGCTTTTCTTCAAACCTTTTTATTGCGCCGCTCTTTCCGGGTGCAAGTGGGTGCTGCCTCTAGTTCATCTTATATACAAGAAAATGGGGTCCCGCAGGGCTCGGTGTTGAGCGTCTCCTTGTTTCTAGTGGCCATTGGTGGTCTGGCTGCAGCCGTGGGGTCGTCGGTGTCTCCTTCTGCCGACGACTTCTGCATCTCATTTAGCTCCACGACTACGGGAGTCGCCGAACGCAGGCTGCAAGTAGCCGTTCGCAAGGCAGCATCATGGGCTCTGACTCATGGTTTTCAGTTCTCTGCAACCAATACTCTAGTTATGCACTTCTGCAGGCATCGGACGGTCCACCCTCATCCTGAACTTTACCTCGACGGCCACCTGCTTGACGTGGTGGACACTTGCCGCTTCTTAGGCCTCGTCTTTTATGCCCGGCTCACATGGGATCCTCATATTACTCAGGTGAAGCAAAAGTGCTGGCGGCTCCTCAACGCACTCCGCTGCCTGAGCCACACCTCTTGGGGTGCGGATCGCTGCACGCTGTTGCAGTTATACAGAGCCCTTGTGCAGTCCAGGCTTGATTATGGCAGCCTGGCCTATGGGTCTGCATCGCCCTCAGTGTTGAAGTTGTTAGACCCCATACACCACTGTGGGGTTCGGCTTGCAACTGGCGCTTTTCGTACGAGCCCCGTGGATAGTCTACTGGTGGAGGCCGGGGTTCCCCCGCTGCGGATTCGCCGCCATCGACTGCTCGCCGACTATGCTGTCCACGTGCATTGCTCGCTGGGCCATCCCAATCGTCGCCTGCTTTTCCCTGCCATGTTCCTCCATCTGCCCGAACGGCGACCTAGGTCTGGGCTTTCCATAGCTGTCCGCATCCAGTCCCTGCTGTCGGAACTGGGGTCTTTCCCTCTTCTGCCTCCCTTCCGGGTCCGTGCACCTACGCCTCCCTGGTGTTTGCCCCGGCCATCCGTCCGTCTGGACTTGGCACAGGGACCCAAGGACTCGGTTCCGCCTGTGGCCTTCCGTCGCCGTTTTCTTGCGCTCCTCGCCTCCTTTTCGGGCTGTGAGACTGTCTACACTGATGGTTCCCTGGTTGATGGTCGCACTTCCTACACTTTTGCTCACGCTGCCCATGTTGAACAGCGCTCCTTGCCTGCTGGCTGCAGTATTTTTACTGCAGAGCTGGTGGCCATATTGCGCGCTCTTGAGCATATGCGTTCCTGTTCAGGTACGTCCATCGTCATCTGCAGTGACTCCCTGAGCAGCCTCCAGGCCATCGACCGCTGCTATACGTCTTCTCCTCTGGTGTCCTCTATTCAGAAGTCTGTTTCCACCATTACCCGCTCTGGTCGTTCGGTGGTCTTTATTTGGACGCCAGGTCACATTGGCATCCCGGGGAACGAACGTGTCGACAAGCTGGCCAAAGGGGCGATCGACGCCCCAGCTTTGGAAATCGGCCTCACGGCTCGCGATCAGCAGCTGGTGTTGCACCTTAAGGTGCTTGAGATGTGGACTGCTGAGTGGCGTGGCATGACATCTCCGAATAAACTGCGGGCTGTCAAGGGGATGACCGATGTGTGGCGCTCCTCCCTGCGGGCTTCTCGCAGGGACTCTGTCATCCTGTGTCGGCTGCGCATAGGCCATACCTACGTGACGCACGGTCATCTTTTGCGTCAGGAGGATCCCCCCCTGTGTCGGTGTGGGTTCCGGCTGACGGTCGCCCACATTTTGCTGGAGTGTCCCCGACTGCGCACCCTCCGGCAGTCTTTTAATCTCCCGGGCACTTTGCCTTTGGTTTTATGTGACGATGCCTCCATGGCTGACAACGTTTTAAATTTTTATCCGTGGCAGTCCTTTTTATGCTTCCATTTAGGGCAGTCCTGCACCTTTCCCTTTCTGTGTCTTTTGTCCTCACGTCTCTCAATATTTGTTGCTGTTTTGGTGTGTCGTCGGATGGTTGACTCTTTCCCTTTTTTTTTTGTTCTTGTGGTCAGTCAACCAGTCTCCGGCCATCTTCTTTTCTTCTGTTTCTTTCTGTCTGGTGTCCATCTCTACTCTTCTTGTCTGTAGTGTTTGTTGGTGCATTTGTGTTCTTTTAGTGCCTGGGGGGGGAGGGGGGGGGGAGTCTCCTCCCGCCCCTCTGGTTTTTACCTGCTCCGCACATTTTCGGCTCGCCAGTTTTTGGAATGGGGGACTGATGACCTTTGCTGTTTAGTCCCCCTTAAACATCCCAACAACCACCACCACCACCACCACCACCACCACCACCACCACATCGATGAACATACAAGCCTGATCGGAAGAGTCATACAGCGTGTCTTTAGCTATTGGCAATCGGGATAAAACGTCGGCATTACAGTGCTGGGCAGTAAGCCGATACAACATGTCATAATGGTAATGCAACAAAAATAGTGACCAGCGAATAAATTTTTTAGCCATACGCGGAGACACGGGCTTTGGCGGGTGAAACAAAGGTCAAAGGCTTATGGTTGGAGAAATGTAAACTTGCGACCATATAAGAAGTTGTGGAATTTTGTAACTCCAAAAATCAAAGCGAGCACTTCCTTCTTGATCTGCGAATAGTTACACTGCACAGAGGAGAGTAGCTTTGATGCAAGTGCGATCGGGCGGTCGCGCAAACCAAATTTGTGAACCAGAACAGCTCCTATCCCGAAATCAGAAGCGTCAACCATGAGGACAAGAGGTTTCACAGGATCGAAGGGCGTAAGACATGTGCTAGATAACAAGGCAGGTTTAAGCTGCTCAGAGGCATGTTCACATTCAGGCGACCAAATGAACGGAACGTTATTTCGACACAGTCAATGTGATGGTGCTGCAAGAAATAATACGTTAAGCAAAAACTTGTGATAATAATTGAGCTTGCCTAGAACTGATTGCAATTCTTTAACCGTCTTGGGTGCTGGTAGCTCTGAGATTGCTCTTAAATGATCCAGACTTGGATGGATGCCTTGAGAGTTTATCACATGTCCCAAGTAAGATAACTGTTCTGAAAAAATGTACACTTGTCCTTATTGAATCTAAGTCCATTTTCTCAGAGCACTTCAAAAAACTGTCTCAAATTTTGCAAATGTTCTTGCAGCATAGGACCAGAAACTACGGTGTCATGTAGGTAATTACACACTGAAGGAATCGACACACAAAGAGTCTGTAAGTACTGCTGAAATAGTGCCGGTGCAGAGGCACAGCCGAACGGAAGCCTTTTAAATTTGTAGAGACCTAAGTGCGTATTCATGATGAGAATCTTATGGGATTCTTCATCCGCAGGAATCTGAAGATAGGCATCTTGCAAATCTAATGTAGAAAAATATTTGCCTGGACACAATTTGTCTAACAAGTCTTCTGGACGTGGCAAAGGAAATGTTGCAACAAGTTGAGGATTGACAGTGGCTTTAATATCCATGCACAGCTGCAATTTGCCTGATGATGGTTTCGTTAAGATAACCAATGGTGATGTCCATAACGATTCTTTCACCAGTTCAATTACCCCTTGATCCTCAAGTTCATGCAATGTTTGAGCAACTTTGTCTTGAAGCATGTGAGGCACTGTGCGAGTGCGAAAACATTTAGGCTGTGCATTGTCCTTCAATTGAATATGCGCCTGAAAATTGTTCGTGCAACCTAAACCTGGCGAAAAAATGTCAGCAAACTCTTGACATAGTTGAGAAACACTGTTTGTGGGAACACTTTTAGTGACGGCTAGTACGTCATCGCGCACATTGAAGGAGAATACATCAAATAAATCAAGACCAAAAATATTTACAGATGATGGTGAACACAGTACATGAAAAGAAATCACCTGAGTTTGTCCATGGTTTGTCGCTGTCAAACTACACAGTCCATACTTTGACCACTGTAGGTAGCTAACGTAACATTTACATTACGCAATGGAGGTGAACTCCACAATTCGTAAGTTTTATGATTCATTAGTGAAACAGACGCTCCAGTGTCCAACTGAAGAGAATCGTATGATTTTGAATGTGCAAGTCGACAAAAAGTTAGTACTGCCGTCGGCGAAAAATGTCGTTCTGAGAAGCAATGTTCACTGACAAATGATGACAGGCAGATCGGGCGTGGCAGGACTTCTTTCGTCAGCGTGCACTATCATCACGAACAAAAGTGTCACAATCGGGCAAAGTCACCGGTACTGGAGGAGAATTTACAACATTTATTTCCATTGCATGTGGCTCATTGTGATAGGAAGTCTTATTGCAGGAACCGTTCCGGCGGAATCTACTTTGTCCGGAAACGTGATAATGTTTTTCAGAGTTCTGTCTTTTTAAGCACACTGCCTAGACATGTCCCGCTTTGTTGCAAAAATGACACACGGCCTTGTGCGATGGGCAATTCTGGTGCGAGTGCTTGGAATTACACTGCGGGCATGATAGCAACACGGGCAGCTGCAGCCGGCACTTAACAGGTGTCCATTTCCTGGAAGTGAATTGGGCCGGTGTGTGCTGAGCCAGCACAGCGGCATGTATATGTGATGTGCGCACAGCTGGCTTGCTAACCTGACAGACAACAGGAATTGATTCCAAAGAATTTGCAGCAAAGTTCAAAGTGTCCTGTCTGTCCAAAATGTCCACCACTTGTTCTAAAGTGGGGCTGGATAATTTAAGAATTTGCTCTCTAATGCATGTGCCTGACACGTTTTGCGCAATAGTGTCCCGTACCATGATGTCAGAATATGATATTCCACAAGAACATGAAAATTCACAGTCATGATTGAGGCCTTGCAAAGTTGCTACCTACTCACAGTAATTCTGCTGAGATGCACGTTTTGTGCGGAAAAATGCGTACCTTTTTGTCAGAATGTTTATATTCTCCTTGTAGTAATTGGTCAATGCTTTAACAAGGTCTTTGTAACTGTACTGTTCTGCCAAACTTCTTGGGAATAGTTTGAGGAGAGGCCACACCAACACAAGATAAAAGCACATGCAGCCTCGTTTTACCTTGAATGTTGTTTGCAGCCAGATGGTGTGAAAACTGCACCTGCCACTCCTGCCAGCTCTCTACACTGGCGTTGGACGCGCAAAACGGCAGTGCTGTGGCCCGCTGTACGGTCAGCTCCTGTGCAGCCAGTACATGTGACACAGTTTGTTGTTGTCCCTGGACGAGCTGTCCCAAGGCCTGTAGTAGTGCACTGGACTGCTGATTCTGCAATTGTAACAGTTCTGCCAGTACATTTTGTTCCCCCAGATTTGCCATCACAAATAAATCAAAGAATCACAATCGGGAGTAGGAAAAAATTTCCTGCACACATCAGTCATACAAATTGGAGAGGATGGGTGGCGCAGCCCGGTACATACTCTAGAAATAATCCAGACACAAATGAAATAAACGTCTTCTCCGATTTATCGATGAATCAGCTCTGCTGTCACTGCTCAACTTTCCTATAAAGAACTGAACTATCATCCTCGTCACCATTTGTTATGATTCTCATTGGCAGTTGTTATGATGACAGGTGGTCAATGTTAAATAGGAACATATATTGCAGGTTTGACAGTGAAGTCAGTAAGGAGCTGGCTGCATGGTTTGTATCTGCAATGACTGAAAAATTAGTAGTCGTTGGTAAAAAATAATATATATTGTGCTTAACTTGTGTTACAGGCTTCTTCATATGCTGCATACATTTAATTACAAACATATCTAGAGAGGCATTAATTATGCCAGACTTGAGTAAGCGCCTTGTTAGATGTTGCTTCCTATCAGCTGAAGGCTATGCTACATTCCTAGTTGACATCCCGAGCAAGAGTGGACAAGAGCTCGCTAGATACTTGTCACAAGCCGCGCAGTGACACTAGTCACGACTTGCAGGTGCAACGATATCTATTACGGACCGTTGTTGATGTCTGCAACCCCTAACAAGTATGGTATCGAACGTTGATACCACAAGCATCACCACTGGTCCACCCTTCATGGAAACAAGCTCCAGGAAATTAAACCTCTCCCAACAGCATGGACGATCTCCTCTTGGCCATATTGGCATAAGGAGATCATTTTAGCAAAGTCATATATTGGGCATTGTCTTTTTAGCCATTGCCATTTGTTAAGTGATGCTCCCCACCATTTTGTGGTCATTGCCCTCAATCTTTGACAGTTCGCCATTTACTGATGGAATGCGTATTTTAACCACTTACATTCCAATTTATCCAGAATGAGATTTTCACTCTGCAGCAGAGTGTGCGCTGATATGAAACTTCCTGGCAGATTAAAACTGTGTGCCCGACTAGGACTCGAACTCGGGACCTTTGCCTTTCGCGGGCAAGTGCGGGCGAGTTCGAGTCTCGGTCGGGCACACAGTTTTAATCTGCCAGGAAGTTTCATTCCAATTTATGTTTACCATCTGAGCTATCAGCTGTTTTAGCAAATGACGTGTGGCTTGTCAACCACATTTTACTTTTTATCTGTCATAGCAATATGCCGAAGGACATTTAACCTTTAGTTCAGGATCTCTGTTTCTCTATGGAGTATTTTATGGACCTTTCTCCGAGCACCTGTTTCTCCCTCCCCTTGTTCTCCAGTTCTGATGTGGGCACATATGACCCTCTTTGTTTATGCCCTAAAACAAAGCAAACTCTGTTTTGGGTTATCCTTCCAGAGGGCTAGCCTGCCTCCTAGCAACTCACAATATGGCAGCACTGACATTCTGCTAATTGCTTAATTTTGCTAGTTGTAAAGGGCCTTACTTCTCACCTACTGTCGGTGCTCAAACAAATATGGTGTTCTTGTATAACATTGTTAGATGTATTCATTTTTTATTTTCCATTAATTTTCAAAGTGTCCTGTACCGATATTATGTCCTTCTGATTAAATTATGTATGATAGTTGTTGTTGTTGTTGTTGTTGTTGTTGTTTCTTATTTATCATTGTGTTTTCTCTTTCTTTGCTGGCAGGCTTATTGAGTGCAGTGACCTGACAATAAAAAATGGAAACTGTGATCCATTTGCAACTGTAACTATGTGCTACTCTAATGGCAAGCAAGAAACAAGGAAAACAAAAGTTAAGAAAAAAACTGTTTCCCCTCTGTTCGACGAAGTCTTGACATTTGAAGTGAGTGTCACAGTACGTCTGTATTACAGGGAATATACATTTCATTCTTTACCAGGAACTTTTTGTCATAAATATTAAGTGCAGGCAATGTAGTTGTCCAAATTAATAAGTTGTCATCTTTTTTAAAATAACCTTCAACTGTGTACTTACACTATGATAAGTTTCAGCAAAACTGATCAGTTCAGTGAATGAACAATTTACGACAGACAGTTTCTTGCAATCTGCTGGAAAAATTGTATGCGTTGTAACATACAAAAGAAATTCAACTAGGTTGCAAAGCACCTGAAATGTAGTTCCACAGAATTATGTTAGAAATTAAAAATCAGTAGATGTATGGAGGGAGCTTGAAGGTAGAAACAGATTAAAGTTGTGATTGACCACGTTGTGGGTATGTGTGTTTAGGTTTCCATGGTCAGTGTCAATTTGGTAAAGTTCTATTAGCCAGTCTGCCTTGTTTTTTTATGAAAATATATAAGAACTCTAAAACAGAAGTGAGTGTTTTCTTTAGAGCAAAGAAATTGCTGCATTCTTAAAAAGGTGGTTTTCCCTGTGTATTGATAGTTATCTGATAACCAGTGTCATTATTGTAGGATGTCCTTAGACTGTCTTAAAGACAAGAGGTGGGAGGGGGGGGCAATTATATGGGAGGCTATTGTTTCTATTATTCAGTCAGATAATTGGCAGACAATAGCAAATTAGTGGTCTGTAATGGGCAGTGCTTCCCTACAGAAAATCATTGTCAGAAGGCAATTCTTTTGGGGTTGTTCGTTTAATTGGTAGGAGTCAGTTGTAGTGGAGCTACTGCCTGTCTCTTTGGGCTGAGCTTACTGGCAGACAGGCCATTGGCAGCTTGTAGTTAGAAATTGATGCTTAATTGGTTGCTTATGTTCATCATTTAATAACTCCATAAGACCTGCATGCAAGTGAACAGACAAGTGGCCACAAGAAAACTGTCACTGTGACATCAATGTCTTCCTGCAGGAACTCATTCTATTAAGTTCCTTTTTGTTGTTTTACTGTTTTCTGCCAACCTTCTTTTTAAGCAGTACAGGCAGTAGCAACTGCACTGTCCTTGGCAGTGCCACCAGCTATTTCGTGAACACAGTTCTCTGTTATTGTAGGCACCCAATAGATCATCAGAGGCCATAGCTGCATTTAGAGGAGGCTAAAACATATTCCCCTGTGTTTGTTCTTTAATCTGAAAAACCTCAGCTTTGGATTTTGGTTATCTGTAATAGAGCTGTAAGGTGAGAATTAGAGTTTACTGTTGGTCCTCTGACTGCAACAGTGTTCACAGTGCTTAAGTTTATGTTGCTAGATCATTGTGTGTTATAGGTACCAGGAATCCTCGTTTTGTTTGTGTATAAAGGGAGAGAGACTTTTACAAGATAACCCTTCCCCTTAGGAACGAGGAGAATAATAAACATCTTATGCATTCTGAATATTTACTGAGATTTAATTGGATATATGGAAAAGTTACACAAACTATTGGGGCTAAAACTAAATGGTAAACACAAAAATATACTGTTGAACAGCTAAACTAGGGGAACTAGAAAATGATTTTGCTAAGCAACTGTTAGGGATTGATAAATTTCATGTTCTGATGGAATTAATAAAAGTGTGTATTAAAACACACAAACTAAAGCATAGTACCAATTCAGTGTTTGATGACACAAAAAATGTAAATTGGGTATTTAATGGGACATTTCTATTGGAAGCAGACAGTGATGAACTTCAGAGTACTATCATTGGTGTTCCAAATAGTAGCAAGAGCTTGAAAGGCCATTCTGGAAATGCTGTTGACGTGGGAATAAATTATTTACATGTGGAGTAATTTAAAAACTAAGTGGCCTAATATAGCATTCGACATTAATTCGCATATTTAACTGTATTTCAAGTAGCTGCTTGAATAGGTGCATCTAAAGCTCTGACATTCTGTAATGTGTTTGATATTTTGAGGAAACAGCAGCAGTTAGCAAGTATGAAAGGCAATGTGTACATGTGCCTATAAAAGATTTTACATATAATAAGGAAAGTTCAGGCAGATTGTAAATAATTTGAAGTAAAGGAGACCATTCACTGAATAGTCGTTGACAGGTGCACACACAAGATAGATGAAAACTTTGCAAGCATTTGGAAGAAATCATTACACATATGTGCACGCAAACACGAACATGCATCCCCCCCCCCCCCCTCCACACACACACACACACACACACATACACCTGAGTGCCTACATTGTGCTGAATGTCTGCTATTTAGTTAAGTGTGCATTAAATGGTGTCATTTTCTGTTTTGTAATATCCAAACCCCGGATGAAAATTAGAATTACCAAATGTTTATCTAGTAGTCGTATGAGGGCTTAATCTTCTTGTAAAAAGTAGAGGAAATGATTTTAATGCCAGTTGTCTAAGGTCTTTATCTGCACTACACATGTCATTGCCATCCTGACATTTTCAAAGCACAGATAAAAATAAGTAATAACTGTGGAAGAGTAACTCATTATCATTATATTTGAGTGTAAATAAGAACGTGAATGCATACACATGATCTGAATGGGCAGGAGCAGCTCTTGCTACATCAAAAATGTGAAGGGAGTAGTGGTGACAGAGTACAATAAAATTTTATATTTTAACAGTACCCACCATATTCTGCAGTGCTGTAATTATTTAAGTGTTTGCATTGACTGATGTATGTATTACTAAATGTTCACTTTAGACGTTGGCGATGGCTTACTGCTTGGCCTGTGTTTCGTTGAATACATCTATGTTGAGATTCTTCCCAGTCAGCCTGGAAATAGTTGTACATTTTTCTGTTTAATGTCCTGTTAACAACTGTCTTGAACCTAAACATTAAACATTCCTTAACTCAATTTTGTGTTTGTAGCTTCCAGGTTTGCGTGGCCAGAATCATGACAGGGATACATATTCAATTCAGCAAGAAGATGTTGAATTCAATGAACTTCGTGTGAGCCTGTGGCATGATGCACCAGGGATGTCAGACAATGTATTTCTTGGAGAAGTTCGCATACCTTTGAGGGAGCAGCAACAGCAGCAGTTAGCAAGTACAAATGCATGGTTAGTAAATAACAACTGTGAACGAGTATTTTTGTCAATGCGGATAGGCACTTGGTGCAGGAAGTGCCAACTGAGCCTTAACATAGACAAATGTAATGTATTGCGAATACATAGAAAGAAGGAGCCTTTATTGTATGATTATATGATAGTGGAAAAAAACACTGGTAGCAGTTACTTCTGTAAAATATCTGGTAGTATGTGTACGGAACGATTTGAAGTGGAATGATCATATAAAATTAATTGTTGGTAAGGCGGGTGCCAGGTTGAGATTCATTGGGAGAGTCCTTAGAAAATGTAGTCCATCAACAAAGGAGGTGGCTTACAAAACACTCGTTCGGCCTATACTTCAGTATTGCTCATCAGTGTGGGATCCGTACCAGGTTGGGTTGACAGAGGAGATAGAGAAGATCCAAAGAAGAGCGGCGTGTTTCGTCACAGCGTTATTTGGTAAGCGTGATAGCGTTACGGAGATGTTTAGCAAACTCAAGTTGCAGACTCTTCAAGAGAGGCACTCTGCATCGTGGTGTAGCTTGCTGTCCAGGTTTTGAGAGGGTGCGTTTCTGGATGAGGTATCGAATATGTTGCTTCCCCCTACTTATACCTCCCGAGGAGATCACGAATGTAAAATTAGAGACATTCGAGCCCGCATGGAGGCTTTCCGGCAGTCATTCTTCCCGCGAACCATACGTGAGTGGAACAGGAAAGGTAGGTAATTACAGTGGCACATAAAGTGCCCTCCACCACACACCGTTGGGTGGCTTGCGGAGTATAAATGTAGATGTAATTGTCATGTACCTCTCTACCAGTATTGAATACTGCTTGTGACTGTGCCACACTCAGTGTATAGTAATTAATTATTTTTTGTATTTGTTTATTAAATTTATTTAAGTGAGGTACAGATGTGATATTTGTTGTGGGATCAAAAAGAGAGTGATTTGCTACTTGTACCTCAGTCGGGATAAGATGAGATAGCAAAGGTTGGCACCAAGAATTGGAACATTTGAAGTAGATGTTGGGAGCCTTGTAAGTGGTCAGTATCAGCAGACATTCAGTTGAAGTAGGGTGGTGCACAGCATGAGGTTGTCGTGAGTGTATATTGCCATCATGGTGACAGAATGACAGCTGCATGGAGTGTGTTTCAGCACCTATATTATGTCCCACCCATTGATCAGTTGGCTTCTTCACACACAGTTGAAACATGGGTTTGAACTTCAAAGAAACTGCTCCAACTTCCTTTTTTTAATTAAAAAAAAAAAAAAAAAGGCCTAGAGGACATGTATTGTTGCGACAAATACTGACAGAAAGAAGTTATGTTCATGAGGAGGGGGGTATTAAGCACGAGAATTAATTATTGAATGCCAAATAAGAGGTATTTCTGTTTTCTGTTGGAAGAATAAGCTCGCTGGACAGAAAAATAATGTTTTTGAGGCTAATACTGAGTAACAACAAAAAGCATTGGTGTAATCTGTGATTTGCTATGGCATCAACTGGATAAAGTCTTCATTGTCCAACAACTCCCGAGACAACATTACAGGGATTTCAATTTGGTTCACGTTCTACATCTTTGTGAGACAGTGCTGAAGTCTGATCGGTGCTGGGCATTAACCACAGTGATCAGTTGCAGTTTTAATAATGTGTACTTGATAACTGTCTTTTTTTTTTATCAGGGCTGGATACAGTACTCATTAAGGTGAGAGCCAGATGGCAAAATCTATTTTTTTTACTGCCCAGTGCAGTCATTGTTATTTAAGTTGATTAAACATATCTAGATTGTCACATACTTTCCTCCATTTCACCACCCATTGTGCCAAATTCTGAAAAATTTGTGTGATAAACATGATGGCACAAATTGTTCACATGCCAGCGGACACGGAAACACCTGACAAAATAAAATGTTTCCGTCAATTGTTCATGTACGTACACTCACATGGAAAACTTTGTGGGCAGGAGTTAACATGCAATTCCTTGCTTGTATCTTTGTGCTGTCCTCTGACAGGAAGCATGTGTGTCAGCACATCATATTACAACTGCAAAACCTACCCCTTCCATCACAGAATGATATTGAGTATCTTCATCTGTATTTGCGCTCTGCAGACCACAGTGAATCCATGGTAGAGGGTACGTCCCATTCTACCAGTTATTAGAGCTTTTTTTCTGATTCCATTCACTTCTGGAGCGCAGGAAGAACGACCGTTTAAATGCCTCTTTTGCATGATGTAATTAATCCAATCTTGCCATCGCAATCCCTATACGATATGTACATGGTTGTATTGTATTCATAGAGTCATCATTTAAAGTCAGTTTTTGAAACTTTGTAAGTACGTTTTCTCAGGATAGGTTACATTCACCTTCCAGTGTCAGCCAGTTCAGTTCTTTCAACATCTCTGTGACAGTGTCCTGTAGGTCAGACAAACATGTGACCATTAATGCTGCATTCCACTGTATACACTATGTATTCCCTCTTACTCCTATGTGCTTGGAATCCCACATAATTGAGCAATACTCTAGAATGAATCACATAAGTGATTTGTAAGCATTCTTCTGTGTTGACTTACTCCACTTCCCTAGTATTCTACCAATAAATCGAAGTCTGCTACCTGCTTTATCCACGACTGAGACTAGGTGATAGTTCCGTTTCATGTTCCTGTAAAGTGTTACATCCAGTATTTGTATGAGTTTACTGATACCAGCTGTGACCCATTGATACCGTAGTTGTAAGATAATACATTTTTTTTGCTTTGTGAAGTGCATAATTTTATGTTTCTGCACATTCAAAGCAGGTTTCCAATCTTTGCATCACTTTGAAACCTTATCAAGGTCTGATTGAATATTTATGCAGCTTCTTTCAGACAGTACTTCATTATAGATAATCGAAGCTGCAAAAATTTGAGGCTGCTGTTAATATTGTCTACAGGATCATTCATATACAACATAAAAGTCAAGGTACCCAATGCACTTTCCTGAGTTCACCTGAAGTCTACATCTGTCGACAGCTCTCCCTCCAAGATAACTTGCTGTGTCCCCTCCCAACCAAAAAGTCTTCAATCCAGTCACAGATTTCACTTGATACTCTATATTATCATACTTTTGGCAATAACCGTAGATGTGGTACTGAGTCAAATGCTTTTCGGGAATCAAGAAATACTACATCCACACCTGACTGCTGCGATCCACGGCTTTCGATATGTTGTGTGAGAAACGAACAAGTTGGGTTTCGCATGATAGATGTTTTCAAAATCCATGTTGGTTGACATGGAGGAGGTCATTTTGTTGGAGATACCTCATTATGTTATATTCTACAACAAATGGATGTCAAGGATATTGGATGGTAGTTTTGTGGATCATTTTTTGCTACCCTTTGTTTAGATGAATGCGACCTGTGCTTTCTTCCAACTACTGGATACTGTTTTTTGTTTGAGGTCTCTCCAATAGGTTATACACTACTGGTCATTAAAATTGCTACACCAAGAAGAAATGCAGATGATAAACGGGTATTCATCCGACAAATATATTATACTAGAACTGACATGTGATTACTTTTTCACGCAATTTGGGTGCATAGATCCTGAGAAATCAATACCCAGAACAAACACCTCTGGCCGTAATAACGGCCTTGATACGCCTGGACATTGAGTCAAACAGAGCTTGGATGGTGTGTACAGGTACAGCTGCCCATGCAGCTTCAACACGATACCACAGTTCATCAAGAGTAGTGACTGGCGTATTGTGACGAGCCAGTTGCTCGGCCACCATTGACCAGACATTTTCAATTGGTGAAAGATCTGGAGAATGTGCTGACTGGGGCAGCAGTCAAACATGTTCTGTAT
Organism: Schistocerca americana; assembly: GCF_021461395.2. Lineage (NCBI taxonomy): Eukaryota > Metazoa > Arthropoda > Insecta > Orthoptera > Acrididae > Schistocerca > Schistocerca americana. The sequence continues at coordinate 828,464,232 of NC_060120.1, read as the reverse complement.
CCAGAAAGGCCCGTACAGGACCTGCAACATGCGGTCGTGCATTATCCTGCTGAAATGTAGGGTTTTGCAGGGATCGAATTAAGGATAGAGCCACGGGTTGTAACACATTGAAATGTAATGTCCACTGTTCAAACTGCCGTCAATGCGAACAAAAGGTGACCAAGACATGTAACCAATGGCACCCCATACCATCACGCCGGGTCATACGCCAGTATGGCAATGACAAATACACGCTTCCAATGTGCGTTCACCGCGATGTCGCCAAATACGGATGCAACCATCATGAAGCTGTAAACAGAACCTGGATTCATCTGAAAAAATGACGTTTTGCCATTCGTATACCCAGGTTCGTCGTTGAGTACACCATCGCAGGCACTCCTGTCTGTGATGCAGCGTCAAGGGTATCTGCAGCCAGGTCTCTGAGCTGATAGTCCATTCTGCTGCAAACGTCATCAAACTGTTCGTGCAGATTATTGTTTTGCAAACGTCCCCATCTGTTGACTCACTGGCTCCACGATCCGTTACAGCCATGCGGATAAGATGCCTGTCATCTCGATTGCTAGTGATACGAGGCCATTGGGATCCAGCACGGCATTCCGTATTCCCTCCTGAACCCACCGATTCCATATTCTGCTAACAGTCATTGGATCTCGACCAATGCACGCAGCAATATCGCAATATGATAAACCGCAATCGCGATAGGCTACAATCCGACCTTTATCAAAGTCGGAAACGTGATGGTACGCATTTATCCTCCTTACACGAGGCATTACAACAACGTTTCACCAGCCAACGCCGGTCAACTGCTGTTTGTGTATGAAAAATCAGTTGGAAACTTTCCTCGTGTCAGCACGTTGTAGGCGTCGCCACCAGCGCCACCTTTGTGTGAATGCTCTGAAAAGCTTATCATTTGCATATCACAGCATCTTCTTCCTGTGAGTTAAATTTCGCGTCTGTAGCACGTCATCTTCGTGGTGTAGCAATTTTAATGGCCAGTAGTGTAGTTTATAAGAGGGGCTAACTCAGCCATAAACTGAGTATATAACATGATAGTACTCCATTGTGCAATTGGGCTGTGTTTAATTTGAATGGTTTCAGCTGTTTTTTCAGTGCATCTGACAATAATATCTAGGTCAATCATCTTTTCAGTATTCCGAGAATTAAATTGGAGCAATATTCAAGGGTTTCATTTGTGGAGGGACATATGAAAATCGAGTTACAAGATCATGAAAGTGATAGCTTCTACTCGTCAAATAGCTGAAGTATGGCTTCAGCTGCCGCAGACTGTGGTCCTGTGTGATTAGCAACTATCCCTTTCATAATGTTGTTACTTTTCATCCTGGATTTTTCCATTGTTTGAAAATAGATGTAAGCATTTCTGCTTTTGCTTTGCTATTCTCAATTTCAGTTCTTGACTTGTCCTTGGGTGACTGGATACTAACTTTGAAGCCTTTAAAAGCATTTACATATGACCAGAATTTCTTTGGGTTTTGTGAAAGGCCTTTTGACAATTTTCTCCTATAGTAGGTGCTGAAGGCTTCACACATCGTCCTCTTGACTCCCAAATGTGTTTTGTTTAGCATCATCCTTCCCAATGCTTTGTTTTATGTCTGTTAGGCAATAGTCTTTGTTCCTTTAGATGTTTCTTTACAGTGATAGTAAACCATAGAGGGTCCCCTAATTGAGAAATGGTGTACTAGGTTCATATCTATCCAGTGCATAAACAAGTATTTTTTTTAAACTTCAGCTATAATTTTTGTACTTGCTCTTGTCCTGAGCTCAAAGTTGCAAGTTTTTCATTGTGAAATGACACTACTGCTTATTTGTGTAGTTTGCTGAACATATCAATCTTTCTACTTGTTTTAGTTGCTCTTTGTACTTTGGTATTCATTCTCACTGTTACTGTCTCATGGGCACCAGTACCAGCAGCATGCAACCAACCCCATAACATTCTGTTACATGGGTTCTGGATCCACTGTTCCACATGACATCTGAAAATGTTGCATCTTTTTTTGGCAAAATTAACATTGATAATTTTTTAACAATTAGACACTGAAATTAATAGGTTGTCATGCTACATGCTTGAAGATGAAGCATTAGTGCATTGAAATTTACAGTTTAAAAAGCAGATGATTGGGGAGCTTTTTGATTAGAAAGTTTGCTTTTGCAAAAACTACTTTTTTCTCGTATCGTCTTTACTTGTGTTCTTCTTTTAGTGCTATTTAAACTTTCAATAAATTATTGTTTCTGCTGTGGAACTGTAGCATTTTCCCATTAGCAAATAGAGTGCTTCTCTGATTTGGCCTCAACATTATTTTTATTTTCCTACTCAATTCAATAATTACAGAATCTGCAGAATATTGTTTTTACCTTTTTTGTCATGAATAGCCATGCAATCTGTACTTGACAGTGCTACAGACAGAACCAACAATGTACTTAGAGCAGAAGTGGAAATGAAAATAACTGTATTCGCACATTACGGGAAGAGTTTGTGTGGTTGAAATTCATTGACTGATTTGTTCTCCGGTCATTATAGTGCAGAGTGCAGTCACTATAAACTGACAGACTGCCGGAAGCCCATACAAATTAGAATTAAGTCGCACAGAGGGAAGAGGAATGATGCAAGGAAACAATCCTTGCCTGCTTTTAGCAGGGCACATCCATATTCCATGTTTCTGCGGAAGCTGGACTGACACTTGGGTCATGGCGATTGCTGATCCCTTCTGGTATTGTGAGGATTGTAAATGTGTGAATTCAGGCCCAACCTTTACCTATATTTGACACAACCACATTTCAAAAACACCTGCTACATAATAGTGCCACATTAAGTTTCTCGCATGATAAAAAATTTTGAACGTAATGTAGCAGCATTTCTTTGTCCTAAGATGTTAGGCCCCATGACTGAGCCCTATGTTGCATTACGAGGTGTGTATCTTATACAGACCATTCAGCCAACCACAGTAGATGTGGCTCTAGAGCATTGACCATACTGATATGTCATTGCAATCATGTACTTCTTATTTTGCAAATGTTTTCATGCACACCTTTTCAAATTGGGCTTAACTAAATGAGACGATGTGCAATGCCAGTAATCAAAACTTGTTTGTATTTTCAATATTTATATTCATAAAGTAAAGAGGTTTAAAACTTTGTTTAATAAAATAATTCACCTGGATACAATTCGTTATGAAATAGAGTTTATTAGATAATTTCGTTTTCGCTTTTTGAGGCAGAATTTGCTTAAAAATTCACATTTATTGCAAATGTGGATGTTCCAGGCTCCTACAAAGGGGATACTCTGCTGTACAACACTCATTAACACATCTTACATCATTCTCCCCTTGGTATTTCAGCTGCATCTTTTTGCACCCTCCACACCAGCAGTTACTTTAAGTTACTGTTAGCTTTGATGCCTACAGTGCTTAAGTTTTTATCCAGTTAACTTGTATAATTGTGAAATTCATAAGATCTCCTTGTTGTTAACTGTTGCTGCATGTTGTTTTGAAGGAAAAATTATATTTCTCTTTTTGTTGTTTCATTGCTGCGACTCCAAATGTAACCTTTTTTTTTTTTTTTTTTTAGGTATTTCCTGCAGCCCCGATCTACTAAAAACCGACCAAGTAAATCTGTTGGCAATGGTTCAGGCATGTTGGGAAGTCCATCCGACAGTCTTGGATCTCTCAGATTAAAGATTCACTACACAGCTGATCATGTGTTTCCTAGTCATGTATACAGCCAGCTGCGTTCGTTAATATTACAAAGTGTACATATTGAGGTGAGTATCATTTGTATTTTGGTACTTGACTATTATCTTTCTTAACTTAACAGCAGGTGGAATTATGTAACAGTTCGTTAAATTCACACACACACACACACACACACACACACACACACACACACATACAAATAGGCAGGACAGCACTTGCCATTGGGAGGTGTAACTGAAGTATATACAGTAGATATGCATAAAAATAAACAGCAGCAGCACACTTTCCGAGAGCTAAGAGTGCTATTGTTAAGTATTTCAATCAGCTATATTGAATGTTGCACATCTTGAAAAGCTGGCTATCAGACCTGTCTCCTGAATTTAATAAATTTTGAACTGTAGTTTTCCTTTTTATGTAATTATGAAAGTTTCTTTTATTTTAACAGCCAGTCACATCGAGTGCAGCATATATACTCGGAGAGATAGTGCCTTGCAAGTTGGATGCAGCCCAACCACTCGTGAGAGTGTTTATGCACCATGGAGAAATCGTTCCAATGATTCGCGCACTTGCACAGTGGGAGATTTCTAAAGTCACGTAAGTTACACTCGATCATTTTGTACAAATTTAATGTGTAATTAGTAGTTCCTGTGAAAATAATTATTAGTATGAAATCTGAAAAAGTATAAATGGTCTATTGGAATATGCTGAATTTTGTATCAGCTGATAAAAACTAACAGAATACTTTCTAGTCTACTAGGTAGCCACTACATGAATTTTTTATATTCTGAACATAAAATATTATTTCTTCAACAGTGTGTAATGTCTACATCTACTTAAAGTAATGTCAAACAGAATTTCTTATGTTACAATTTAAGTCACAGTCCTACCTATGTATACATTGTAGGCAATAAAATAGTTACACATTTTTTCTTTGCAGTTTGAAAGCTGTTTGCTCTATGAAGCTTTGAAGTAGAAATTTCAAAGATCTCCTTGGTTTGTTTCAGTGATGCAAATACAATTTTCCGTGGTAACACTTTGGTTTCAAAAATGATGGATGAAGTCATGAGATTAGCTGGTCGCCACTACTTACATAACACACTTAGACCAGCCATTGACCTCGTTTTCCAGGAACGCAAACCATGTGAAATAGATTCCAGCCGTTGTAAGGATCCTAGTATAATACAAACAAATTTAGCTAATCTTAAGGTAACGAAATTCTCTACATTTGGAATATTGTAATATGACAGTATTTTTATGCATTTATAATGCTGCTTAGATTTGTTTTCTGTTATCTCAACAGGAGTACGTTGAAATTATATTTCAAGCCATCACATCATCAGCTCTCCAGTGCCCCACCGTCATGTGCCAGCTATTCCATGATCTCAAAGAGTTAGCAAGTACTCACTTCAAAGGTAATCATTTCTCTGTAGGCATATTTAAACCAGCAATAAGTACCTGGCCCGGTTTCTCCTGATGCCACTTCTTTGCATTCCATTGAGTCAAACTCAATTCAATTTGCACTTCCTGTTAAACACAATTTTCCAAAGTCATTTTAAATTTGGACATTTTTGGCTATGCTTTACTGTGACTATTTTTGATATTGAATTAAACAATAAGTTAACCATTACCAGTAACAGTTTATTTATTTCAACTAAGTGTTACAGAGATTTGAACCATCAGGAGGATTTATATGAATATGATAATATGTGTATCTGTTGTGTTACAACTTTAGAGTAACCTGTGACACCGTCATCAATAGCCAGGGCTCTTCTTTCTGTCCTGCTGCATCAAATACACCTTCTGTTGGTGTATGTGATTTAACACAACAGAAAAAGTAGCCTGTGTCCACTGAAGATACTGCCACAGGTTACCCGAAATTTTAACCCAACAGGTACATTTCTTATCAGCCACATAAATTCACCAGGTAGTGTAAACCTCCAAAAGCTATTGTGGATATAAATAAATTGTGATTGTTAACAGTGAACTTGTTTCATTCTCTTTCAAAAGCACATTTTTTTCCGCCAAGCATGTGTGTAGAAAGTTAATGAAAAACCAATTCTGAACAGTTATGAGACTGATGGACAAAGCAATCAGATTCATTTTTTCCCACTCTTTTACTAAATACACAGGACCACAGTCATCACCACTTGAGAAAACAAAGTATTCCCTCAGCTGGAAACACAAAATTATGTTTGAAATCAGTTGTGATTACATTGTAACTCATTTTAAAAAATGATCCCCTTAAGCTGAATTTTAATTAGATGTCTGTTACTTTCAACAGATTGCAATTAATTTTAAACCATTTGTGCTATAACTTTTCTTTGTCTCTGAAATCATTTTGAGTTACAGGAATTGCTGTAACATAGAAACTGACACATTTTAATTAGAATGTTCTGCAGTTTTATTAGCCTAGATACTTAGTTGCTAAAAAACACTAAGTGAGCAGTCATTTTTGACTATCCTAACTGGCGAGTTTTTAATTCATATCCAGTGACATCCTCTTGACAGAATTCCTCACTTTTACTAGAGATTGGTGTTTTTCCTGGATGTATTCATTATGCAGTATGATGTGACACACAGTTTTTGCAAGTCAGTTGTTAGTGACAACTGTAACTTCGGAATTATACATCTAACTTGGTAAGCTGTCTTAATGTGGATTTTATGTCTGTCTGTATACAATACAGATCATGACAGATTTGTAGCTGGCTCCCTCCTTAAAAGAAATTGATAAGCCATAACAATGAAGTTAGTTTTCTGTGTAAGCTTTTTTAAATAGAATTAAGAGAGATTTGCATCTTAAGCGTCTTAAATGGTTAATTTCATTGTCCATGGGTTCTTAACTGTGTATTGCATAAAGAATGACTTGCATCTGAAGTGTCTTTAGCTTTCGGCCAAAAGGTCGTCTTCTGAAGTAGAAAAACAGGCAAGCATGAACGCACACGTGCGTGACTGCAGTCTCTGGCTGCTGCACCAGATGGGTGTAGTAGTCCAGTGGTAGTGATAAAGAGAAGACATGTGGCAGAGAGAAGAAAAGGGGGAGGGGGGTGTTATAGTGCAGCTTGTGGGAGTGTGCAGGGATGTGGTTGGGACAGAGTAGGGCTGCTAGGTTAGTCAGGAGATTTGGGGAGGGGGGAACGGGAAAAGAGAGAAGGGGAACAGGACTACTGGGTGCGTTGGTGGAATGGAATGCGCTGTTGTGCTGTAGTGGGAGTAGGGAAGAGGACAGGTTAGGGCAGAACAGGAGGGACTAGTGAAGGTTGAGTATGGGGGTGGGAGGTACAGCAATGCAGGATATATTGCAGGGAGAGTTCCTACCTGCATGTTTCAGAAAGGATCCAGATGGCACAGACTGTGAAGCAGTTGTTGAAATGAAGCACATAGTGTAGGGTAGCATGTTCAGCAGCTGGGTGGTCCAGCTGTCTTCTGGCCACAGTTTGTCAGTGGCCATTCATGTGGACAGGCAGCTTGCTAGGTGTCGTGCCCACGTAGAAAGCAGCACAGTGGTTGCAGCTTAGTTTGTACATCAGATGACTGCTTTGGTCGCCCTGCCTTTGATGAGATAGGATATGGCTTCATTGGACTGGAGTAGATGGTGGTGGGAGAATTTATGGGACAGGTCTTGCATCTTGGTTTTTTGCAGTTATATGAGCCATGAAGCAAGCCATTGGAGACAAGTGGAATAGGGATGGAGGAGGATATTGCGCAAGTGCAGTGGGCAGTGGAATACCTCTGTGAGAGGGGTGCAAGGGATAGTGCGTAGGATATTCCTCATTTCAGGGCATGATGAGAAGTAGTCGAAATTCTGTTGGAGAATGTGATTCATTTGCTGCAATCCAGGGTGGTTCTGAGTCACGAACGAAGCACTCCTTTGTGGCCGTTTGGTAGGTATTGGGAAGTGGTAGGTGACTGGAGAGATAAGGCATAGATCTGTTTCCGTATAAGGTTGGGTGGGTAATTTTCATATGTGAAGGTGTCAGTGGTAGCCTTGGCAAATTTGGAGAGTTACTGCTTGTCACAGTTCTTAAGGGTGTTCTACAGAGTTGTTTTTTCCGTTTTATGTTCAATATTTAGATGACTGACCCAGCCATTGTCTTCAGATGGTACTAGATTTGTTACTGAGTGAGGTGGTGCTGTGGTTAGCACGCTGGACTCGCGTTTGAGAGAATGGCTATTGAAATTTCTGTCCGATCATGCAGATTTAAGTTTTCTGTGATTTCCTAAATCACTCAAGGCAAATGGTGGGATCCTTCCTTTCAGAAGGGTACTGCCAGTTTCCTTTCATATTGTTGTGCTCCGTCTCTAATGACCGTGCTGTCGATAGGATGTGAAACTATAAACACTCTACCATCCCTGGTTTTGCTGTTACGTGTACACACTACCTTCGCGCCAACTAGAGTGGTTGTTTTCATAATAAACTACAATATACACTCCTGGAAATTGAAATAAGAACACCGTGAATTCATTGTCCCAGGAAGGGGAAACTTTGACACATTCCTGGGGTCAGATACATCACATGATCACACTGACAGACCCACAGGCACATAGACACAGGCAACAGAGCATGCACAATGTCGGCACTAGTACAGTGTATATCCACCTTTCGCAGCAATGCAGGCTGCTATTCTCCCATGGAGACGATCGTAGAGATGCTGGATGTAGTCCTGTGGAACGGCTTGCCGTGCCATTTCCACCTGGCGCCTCAGTTGGACCAGCGTTCGTGCTGGACGTGCAGACCGCGTGAGATGATGCTTCATCCAGTCCCAAACATGCTCAATGGGGGACAGATCCGGAGATCTTGCTGGCCAGGGTAGTTGACTTACACCTTCTAGAGCACGTTGGGTGGCACGGGATACATGCGGACGTGCATTGTCCTGTTGGAACAGCAAGTTCCCTTGCCGGTCTAGGAATGGTAGAACGATGGGTTCGATGACGGTTTGGATGTACCGTGCACTATTCAGTGTCCCCTTGACGATCACCAGTGGTGTACGGCCAGTGTAGGAGATCGCTCCACATACCATGATGCCGGGTGTTGGCCCTGTGTGTCTCAGTCGTATGCAGTCCTGATTGTGGCGCTCACCTGCACGGCGCCAAACACGCATACGACCATCATTGGCACCAAGGCAGAAGCGACTCTCATCGCTGAAGACGACACGTCTCCATTCGTCCCTCCATTCACGCCTGTCGCGACACCACTGGAGGCGGGCTGCACGATGTTGGGGCGTGAGCGGAAGACTGCCTAACGGTGTGCGGGACCGTAGCCCAGCTTCATGGAGACGGTTGCGAATGGTCCTCGCCGATACCCCAGGAGCAACAGTGTCCCTAATTTGCTGGGAAGTGGCGGTGCGGTCCCCTACGGCACTGCGTAGGATCCTACGGTCTTGGCGTGCATCCGCTACCAGTGTTAAAGACTGCGATGGAGCTCCGTATGCCACGGCAAACTGGCTGACACTGACGGCGGCGGTGCACAAATGCTGCGCAGCTAGCGCCATTCGACGGCCAACACCGCGGTTCCTGGTGTGTCCGCTGTGCCGTGCGTGTGATCATTGCTTGTACAGCCCTCTCGCAGTGTCCGGAGCAAGTATGGTGGGTCTGACACACCGGTGTCAATGTGTTCTTTTTTCCATTTCCAGGAGTGTAGTATAGTAGGTTGCATCAAATTGTGATCACATTTTTCTCATTGTTTATGTTAAGTATCTGGGCATAGGATCTGACAGACAAAATACTAGTAACAGTTGAAAAAAGAAATGTGTATTTCATTTGGATTTATTCAATATTTTAGATTTGTTGCCATATGGCAACAAATCGAAAGTATTGATTAATTATTAATTGTTCAATTATAGACATATGGAAACACAATAAGTGTTATCATTAAGTATTATTTTATGTACCTTAAAAATCTATCTGGCAGAAATAATTCTCTCTTTCAGCTACTTTCACATATATTTATGTTCTCTCAACCTTTAGCAAAGCTTTTTGATTTTGAACTGTGTCTGCCAACACAGTCCACCTTGATACACCCTGACTCTGTGTGTGTGTGTGTGTGTGTGTGTGTGTGTGTGTGTGTGTGTGTGTGTGTCAGTATCAGAGGGTGGGGGGGGGGGGTGTACATTTTTTTAAAATGTCATTATTAACTCAAGGATTCATGCTGGTTATAGTTTTTAAATTAAGAATAGCTTAACTGGTATTTCTCTCTCTCTCTCTCTCTCTCTCTCTCTCTCTCTCTCTCGCTCTCTCCTTCTCTCCCTCTCCCTCTCTCTCTTCTGAAATAATACTTCAGATTTGTCAAAGGGAGAAAATAACAGGACATTAGGCATAGCTCATAAGATGTGACAATTAGAAGCTGGGGAAAGTGCTGCTGATGAGGAAATTATGTGGCCATTGATAGGAGTAGCATTAAATGTCTTGATACCACATTTCTACATCACTTTGCCTTTCTTGAAATATTACAAAACTTAGCACTAGTGTTTCGTTGCTATATTTGATTTTCTTGGGTCACTGATTTATATTTGCTTGTGATTGTCACGTAGTATTAAGAACTACATTCAGTTGTTTTCCTTCATTTCAGATAATAAGGAAGTCAAGTATTCAGTTATATCTGGTTTCATCTTCCTCAGGTTTTTTGCCCCTGCCATTTTAGGACCGAAGCTGTTCGATTTAACAACAGAACAAATAGTAAGTTGATACATTCTTAAACATATATAACATTTATTGTCTCCTAAGTATCTCTGTAGTGACTGTTTAATTCATATAGATTATCATTGTTTAAGAGATTTTGATACATCGTATAATATTTTCTGCGGAAACAGCACCGAAACTAAACACTGTTTGTTTCTTGTCCAGCTTACCCCTTATCTTTTACATTGGACAGCTGGAGCTACTATTTAGTCAAAACTTTTTGCTAGTGAAGATATTTGTAAAGCTTCCCTTCGTTAGATTGCTACTGTATGGACAACTGAATTATTTTAATGTTTTTTTGTGTCAGCTACAGATGGTGCATCTTGAATCACATATGTCAGAAGGAGTGAGTTCTTCCTCTCCCTGCATTTCTGAATCAACAAAATATTGCACTAGCTACGCACATTTTATTTTTATTTACCTGTCTGACCCTAGTTCTCACTTACCTGGAATCAAATACTTTGGAAAATTTGTTGCCAACTTTTGTGATAAAATAGTACTGTGTTGCAGTGTGAAATAACACATCAATCATAGAGTTTCATTATTTAGTGTTCGTTGTATTATATGTCTGTTACTTCCTTTACAAATGATTTGTGAAGTAATTCTTGGCCTTCTGTAGGTCCCAAGTGCTTTGTGTGGAGAAAATTATTTTAGTGGCAGGTATATGAAGGATACAAATATTAATTGGATAGTAAGCATAAAAAAATTTATTTCTCTTCTTGGCAGTAATACTTGAGTTTAGATGAAAGTTACTACTTCACCTCATAGCCTCAATAGTACATTTTCTCTTCTTCTTGCTACTTGCCTCTAAATTGGCAAAGAAGGAACATTCATTGCCTCTGTTGTTGACTATACCAACTCTTTTAGTAAGGTGAAAAACCATTGACGAAGTCTGGACTAAAGTAACTGTTCTTGTATGGAGTGCCCTTCCTGACCTTTTTTTTCCAAATAATAATTTTCTTTCTGTATGCACATTCTTCACAAACTTGTTCAGTATTTCTATTCAGCTTCCCATTCAGTTAGCACTTGTACGTATAAGGCTGTTCTCATATCTCCAAATATTTACAGACCTTTGCTATTGATTTGCCTCTCAATTTGCTATTTGTCGTTGCTTGTTTTTCTGATTAACACATTTTAAAGCTTACTGTCATCTGATTGATATTTTACATATAAGTTGATCAAGAGCTTTAAACATAAATGTGTTACAGAAAAATTTGTCCACCACTTGTAAAGCAAAACATTGCTTTCATCTTAAGGAACAGGCATTTCATTAAATCATCATATCAAAACAAAATAAAATGATACAAACTAGTTTTAGTGACACATTCCTGTCAAAAAACACTGTATCTGCATCTTATAGCCCTTATTACTAAGGACAGGAGAAATAGTTTTATTTTATGTGCAAGTGTGGAGTTATTTGCTGCCACATTCGCCGTTACTTTTTGCCAAATTTGGTATTGTTTATTTTGACAATTTCAGTGTGATTTAGTTTGTCAAATTCTGTGTTGTTTACTTTGCCAAATTTGGTGTTTTTTGTCAGATTTAGTGTTTTTGTCAAACTCAGTACTGTTATCGAAAACCTTCTGGGAAGTCAGCCAGGTAACACTTTCAGCGACCGCTGATATTTCGGTGAGAGAACACCCCGCCATTTTCAAGGCAAACTGCAACAGACAGGCAAAGTACATACAAATTTAAAACCTCGGTTCTCGGACAGATGCAGGAAAGATAACACACACTGAACACTTGTGCCACCAAAGATGACTAAAGTCAGAGCTATGGATAGTGAGACTACGAACTTGCAGGTGAGGTAGCATTGACTCTGTCCCCCTGTGTTTTGACAAGGGAGAGAGCCGGATTCCAAACAGAGTTTAAACAAAAACCTCCATCGCTGTTAACGAGGTTGCTCGCTAATTTAATCCCAACTACCTCCTTCATAAGACTGTCCCAATAGCTGGACGTGCATGCCAATATCTCGGTGTTATTGTATAACATGGGATGACCAGTATCCAAGCAATGTTCAGCAATAGCAGATCTACGTGGCTGCTGTAATTGTGTGTGCCGTTTATGCTCAGTACATCGGTCCTCCATGGTCCTGATAGTTTCACCAATATAAGCCATGCCGCAGCTTCAAGGAATGCGATATACACCCGCGTTATGCAGATTAAGATCATCCTTAATAGAACTCAAAAGCGCTCCAATTTTAGATGGAGGTCGGAAAACACATTTCACATTGTATTTCCATAAAATACAACCAATCATGTTGGAAGTGTTTCCTTCGTAAGGCAGAAAGGCAGTAGACTTAGGTGTCGACTCAGAATTATCATCAACCACCCAATGTACAGTTGGTCAATAGTGCAACACACGTTCAATCTGTCTATCTCTATAACCATTTTGTTGAAGTGTGACTTCAACATCGGACAGCTCAGCTGGCAAAGTCTCAGTGTCAGAAACGACGTGCCCTGTGCACCAGGGTACGAAGTACCCTTTCGTGCTGAGCCGGATGGTGACAACTATTAGCCTGTAAGTAGAAGTCGGTGTGAGTACGTTTCCTGTAGACTGCATGTCCTTCCTCCTAACCAACACTTCAAGAAAGGGAAGGCAACCATCCTCTTCCACCTCCATCATAAAACGAATGTTCAGGTGAATCGATTTCAGATGTTCTAGAAAGGCATTCAAATTCTCCCTACCATGAGGCCAAACAACAAAGGTATCATCAACATATCTAAAGAAACAGGCGGGTTTCAAAGGCGCCAACTTCAATGCACGTTCCTCGAAGTCTTCCATAAACAAATTTGCAATCACAGGAGACAATGGACTACCCATCGCAACTCCATCTGTCTGCTCGTAATACTGGACATTGAATAAAAAGTAAGTGGATGTCAACACATGCCGAAAGAGATTAGTTAATTCAGCTCCAAACCTAGCCTCAATTAACCGCAAGGAATCAGACAGAGGAACACGAGTGAAGAGAGAAACCACATCGAAACTCACTAAAATATCAGAGTCATTCAACCGCAGTCCCTCCAAACGACGTAAAAAATCAGCTGAGTTCCTGATATGGTGTTCACACTGATATACTAGTGAACTCAACAGAGGAGGAAGATGCTTGGCTACACGATATGTCAGAGCACCGATGTTACTCACTATAGGATGGAAAAGAACCCCTTCCTTGTGAACCTTTGGAAGGCCATATAACCTAGGGGGAACAGCACTGTAGGTGTTAAGACTCTTGATAGGATAGTGTCCTGCGACAAACGACTTTTCTTCAGGAGGCTGTTGGTCTTTCTCTCAACACTTTTTGTGGAGTCAGCATCGATTCTGCGACAAGCTGAATCAGATAGTAAACTTTGCATCTTTTGTACATAATCCTGTTTATTTAAAACAATGGTGCCATTGCCCTTGTCTGCAGATAAAATAACAATATTAGGATCAACTGTGAGAGAGCATAAAGCAGCCCTCTCTCCTGCTGTTACATTACTCTTGGGTGGACGAGCCCTAGTCAACACACGGCATACCATCCTCCTAACCTCCTCTGCAACATCAGGAGGTAGTTTGCGAACTGCCTGTTCAATTGAACTAATAAAATCAACTATGTTCAAACTTTTCCAAATGCCGGCCAGTAACGGAATTGTATTCCCAGTCAGCTTGAGTCCATGAGGCACCGTCCAACCAATCCCAAGTGAAGTCAGACAATTCCGATGCAACCATTAAACGAAAACAATACAATTCTTTGGAAACAGAATCCAAACGTCGATGAGTAAAACGAATCCTTTCACAAACAAGAGCCAAGCCAGCACATTGCTTGATGCGATTGGTGGCAGGAGAATTAACATGGTGCACAACCTTGGCAAATGTTGGGACATGATTTTCATCACAACACCTCAGTAAAAACGACAAAGCACATTGCAGTCTAATTCGATAGCTATGAAGTTTATCCAACTTACATAAACACCGATACATTTCCTCCCCACGTGTTTCTTTAGGTATGTTGATGATACCTCTGTTGTTTGGCCTCATGGTAGGGAGCATCTGAATGCCTTTCTAGAACATCTGAACTCAATCCACCCGAACATTCATTTTACGATGGAGTTGGAAGGGGATGGTTGCCTTCCATTTCTAGACGTGTTGGTTAGGAGGAAGGATGATGGATCATTGGGACATGCAGTCTACAGGAAACATACTCACACCAACTTCTACTTACAGGCTAATAGTTGTCACCATCCAGATCAGCGTGAAGGGCATCTTCATACGTTGGTACACAGGGCACGCGTTTCTGATGCTGAGACTTTGCCAGCTGAGCTGTCCCATCTTGAAGTTACATTTCGTCAAAATGGTGATAGTGATAGACAGATTGAATGTGCGTTGCACTATTGACCAACTGTACATTGGGTGATTGATGATAATTCTGAGTCGACACCTAAGTCTACTGCCTTTTAGCATTATGTAGGAAACACTTTCAACAAGATTGGTTGTATTTTACGGAAATACAATGTGAAATGTGTTTTCCGACCTCCGCCTAAAATTAAAGCGCTTTTGAGTTCTGTTAATGGATGATCTTGGTCTGCATAAGGCAGGTGTATATCGCATTCCTTGTAGCTGCGGCATGGTTTATATTGGTGAAACTATTTGGACCATGGAGGACCGATGTTGTACTGAGCATAAACAACACACACGATTACAGCAATCTGCTATTGCCAAACACTGCTTGGATACTGGTCATCCCATGTTATATAACAACACCGAGATATTGGCATTTACGTCCAGCTATTGGGACAGTGTTATTAAGGAGGCAGTTGAGATTAAATTAGCAAGCAACCTCGTTAACAGGGATGGAGGTTTTTGTTTAAACTCTGTTTGGAATCCGGCTCTCTCCCTTGTCAAAACACAGGGGACAGAGTCAATGCTACCTCACCTGCGAGTTCGTAGTCTCACTATCCATAGCTCTGACTTTGGTCATCTTTGGTGGCACTAGTGTTCAGTGTGTGTTATCTTTCCTGCATCAGTCCGAGAACTGAGGTTTTAAATTTGCATGTACTTTGCCTGTCCGTTGCAGTTTGCCTTGAAAATGGCCGAAATATCGGCGGTCGCTGAAAGTGTTACCCGACTGAATTCCCGGAAGTTATTTGAAAGTTGTATACACCAGGAGAAACTCAGGTCTCACTCAGTACTGTTATTTTTGCTAATTTTGATGGTATTTTCATCATCACATCAAAGATCATTATACAGGACAAACTGCAAGTTTAATGTTATACATAAACACAGGCTTCAGAAGATTGGAAGTCAAGTTGGAGTTTAACATTTGATAATTATCAGTTACGAACACCAGTGATAGTAAACTTCCATCCTCTGATTTATAACATTTTTATACAGAAAAATTACAAATTTTGCAGTATCTCATAAAAACTGCCGATTTCACCTTATTTTGCTAAAATCCAGTAATTTTGCATTGTATTTCAGATTATCATTTTCACGAAATTTTCGTGTCCCTACTTATTACAGATTTGTCAAGATTCTTGAGTCTAAGTTGAAAAGTTGCTTATTTAACAATTTCTCTAAGAAATGTTAATGTGTTAAGCAATAGTTGGCTTAATTATTGATTTTGTTCAAATTCTTTACAGGACTCTCAGACAAATAGAACTTTAACTCTTATTTCCAAAACAATACAAAGCCTAGGAAACCTTGTAAGTTCACGGTCTTCCCAGCAAACATTCAAAGAAGAATATATGGTTGCAGTCCACCGAGAGTTTTATACGGAAAAACATATTGAAGCTGTGAGACAGGTACTTAAAGATATTAAAAATAAAATGTCCTGAGAGATTGCTCATTTGAGAAATATGTATTGTATTTCTTATTTTGTCATTGCATTGCATGTATCTGGGCTTGTGAGGGCAAGGAAAAGTGTTCTCACCTGATGTTTTGATATTATTCTGCTCAGTTGTCCACAACCCATGGTCTAGTGATTAGCATCACTGAACCGAGATCAGAGGTCACCAAACTTTTTTCACAGTGGGCTGAATAACTGACAAAATGATGAGTGCAGGCTGCATCACCATTCTGTACAATAGTTGCAAGACAGAATGACATGTCTGGAAAAAAAAAGATGAAAAACTAAGATCTGCATTCCATTTGCACTAGTGAATGGCATGCAACCACCATGTTTATTTACTAAAAGCTATCAAAGAAGATGACAGCAGCAAAAAGATTTTAAACCTAGTGTACACATATGTGAATCTCACAAACTAAGCAGAAAGAAAACATTAGAGATTTGTGATACAGTTATTTGACTTTCAAGATATCGCCAGTGTTTGGATTGGTATTACTGCATCCAATCCAAACACTGCTTTCAAATGTTCATCAGTCAATCTCATTTGATGTGCTGATTTATGGAAATGTTTGCACACATATGTTGATCCAAACACTGATGCCATAAGGCAGCAGATTTCTTCAGTTTTGGAAACTCAGCATCAGGCAAGCAGTGGTAAAATTCAATGAGTTTCTCTTCTCTGTCCTTCCCCTTCAGCAAGTCACTTATTTGCATATCAGTGAGCTCCAACTGAAGTTCAACTGTCACATCGTCAGTGTTACAATTGAATGGATACTAAGATAGAATGATGTCACACTCAGTTCTGTTAAGAGCTGGTAGTCTCTCCAAAAAAATCAATCTTCAAGTCAATATTAATTTTTTCAGAAAGTCGAGGTTGACTTCTTTGGGGATTATAGCACAAAACTCTTTAAAATAATGAAAATGAGAAAACTTTTCCCAGTTGTGCTTCATATAATCACAGATTTGTCTGATATCTTTTGATGGTTCTGTAAAGATTATGCAGGTAGTGTACAACCTGGGAAAGCCAGGAAAAACCCAGGATCTTTTCATCCAGGGAAAACACTGTAATTTCTTGGAACTCTAGGAATTTTTCATTGTTTTAGTTTTCAGTTAAATTTTTGTACTTTTTACTAGTAAGAACTGATACTTTAACCCACTGCTGCAGAATAACACTGCAGCAATGAAACATAAACAAACAAAAGACTTACACCGAAATAAAACTTTTGTTGCAAAGAAAATGCACTATTTAAAGCAAAACACAGTACACACACAAGCGTCTGCTGACAGCAAAATGTGTCAAAGATTATGGAATACTTTGTAACAGCAAACTGCTTTCGATGTGTCTTTCTCATGGGCCTCACTTCAATGAGTGTCATGTCAGAACTGCTTACATTTCCAACAGGTCGTAGGAAAATATTGTGAATGGTGGTTTGAGAAAGGTTACTTTCAAAGTAAATTTCCTTTTACACAAGATGAATTTCGTTATGTATGAGAATGTTCCATGAATTTCGTAGATTAAGGAGTGTTAGACTTACTTAACATTGAGGACCAGACACTTGCAAAAATTTCGGGCCCAAAATACCAGTCATTTATGCCATTACTTAAAATTTTGCTTGGACATTTGTGTTTGGTACAACTTAGAGGATAACACACACTAAAAAAGACCAAGTTTCATGGTTAGTTTGTCTTACTTATTTTAGTTCTTTCATACATTACAAATGCAATAACAATAGCAAAAATCATAATTATTCTTTAAAAAAAAAAAAAAAAAAAAAAAAAAAAAAAATGTGCAGTGAGTTCTCCAGCAATTTCAAACATAATTAGCTTTCCTTGGAAAAGTAAGTGCTTGATGGAACATGTATTCTCCCAGGTAACCTACAGAAGGTTCGGTGCACACCAGTGAAATTTATAATTGTGCTCATCAGAAATGTTCAGGTGCTGCAATTTAATCTGTGCTCTTAGGATCCTATCTAATCACACCCTTGGAAAAAGACAACAAAATCTTTTTGACAGTCAATTTGATATGTGAACGCTTAGCTTGTCTTGTAGCTACATGTATGCATTTTAATTTGAACCATTAAATTTGGTGAAGTGGAGTCTCTTAGTAAGATGCAGTCGGGCTCCCTGTTGATCAAAGCTGCCTCTGCCATCCAATCTACAGCTCTTCGTGCCTATGATAGTCTTGGCATGTCCCAGAGTCTATAATGCCTCACCAATTTCTGGTCCAGGGAGTGATTTTTCATAGGGACCTCATCCTGCAAACAGATGAGGTACTCCGGGCTAATTGTGTGCAGAAGGGTTGCAAAGACAACTGCACCAATACCGGTGCCTTCATTCTGGCTTTCGAGGGGTTTCACTCCTAGAAATGGTCGAGGTTAGGTGCTACAAATGTGAGATGCGACGTGAAGCCATACGTCCCTCAACCTATGCGGTGCTTTCAGTGCTTGCGTTTTGGGCATATGTCCTCCCGCTGTACAGTGGTTACTGTGGACACACACTCCATGAGGGAAGCCCCTGTGTTCTGCCACCTGTGTGTGTTAATTGTGCTGACCACCATTCCCCCACTCACCGGATTGCCTGGCTTGCAAGACAGAAAAGAAGATCCAAGTCCGTGGATCATCTGTCTTATGCTGTGGCTCGCCAAAAGTATGAGAGAATCCACACAGTGTCACGATCTTCAACTTTTGCATCCGTTGCTTCATTTCCTCGTCCTACCTCTTCCTTACCCCAGCCCTGGTCCCCCTCCCTTGCAGTTCCCCCCTTCTTTGGCACCTGCCGGTGATTGGACTCCCTCCCAGGATCCCACTCCCCAGCATATTTCAGGCTGGCAGACTTGTCACCCGCTCTCTTTCAGTTCCAGATCTTGCAGACGCCTGTACTCCCTCTGTACCCTAGCCCTCCTCCACCTCTGAACGAGGAGAAGAAGAAATATAAATACCATGACAAAGCCCCCACCCCACTCCATGCTGAACCCTATGACGAACCCTTCACCAAATGGGAATTCTTGCAGGCTCTTACCTCTTCACGAGACATGACCCCAGGCCTGGACTCCATCCACAACCATATGATCCAACATTTGGACGTTACCCAGAGGGAACATCTCCTCAGGGTCATCAACCACATTTGGCTCACAGGTGCTTTTCCGTCACAGTGGCGAGACAGTATTGTTATACCCATCTTTAAGCCTGGGAAGAACCCAGCATATCTCGACAGCTACCGCCCAACTAGTCTGACGAATGTACTTCTTAAACTGCTCGAGAGAATGGTCAGATTCAGATTATGTTGGGTACTCGAATCTCGGGGCCTTTTGTCCCCATATCAGCGTGGCTTCTGGACAGGACAATCCTCTGATTGACCATTTACTCCAATTGGAATCAGCCAGCCATCAGGCTGTTACTCACTGCCGGCATATTTGCACAGTCTTCTCTGACCTGCTGAAGGCATGCGACATGGCTTGGCGCCATCACATTTTAGTTACCCTCCGTGACTGGGGCTCCCGTGGTCCCCTTCCTATTTTTATCCACAAGTTTTTATCTCACTGGCCATTCTGGTTTCAAGTTGGCACTTCGGTCAGCACCCCTCAGATTCAGAACAGTATCCCACAGGGTTCTGTGCTAAGTGTCACACTCTTCCTCATTGCCTTCGATTTGCTTGTGACCTTTGTTGGGCCTCTGGTTACCCCAGCATTGTATGTCGACGTTTTTTGCATCTGGTGCAGCTCCCACTCGGTAGCGTCTGCTGAGTGTCAGCTCCAAGGCGCCATCCGATGGACTGCTGTGTGGACCACATCTACATCTACATTTATACTCTGCAAGACACCCAACGACGTGTGGTGGAGGGCACTTTATGTGCCACTGTCATTGCCTCCCTTTCCTGTTCCAGTCACGTATGGTTCGCGGGAAGAACGACTGCCGGAAGCCCTCCATGTGCGCTCGAATCTCTCTAATTTTACATTCTTGATCTCCTCAGGAGGTATAAGTAGGGGGAAGCCATAGATTCGATACCTCATCCAGAAACCCACCCTCTCGAAACCTGGACAGCGAGCTACACCGCGATGCAGAGTGCCTCTCTTGCAAAGTCTGCCACTTGAGTTTGCTAAACATCTCCGTAACGCTGTCACGCTTACCAAATAACCCTGTGACAAAACGCACCGCTCTTCTTTGGATCTTCTCTATCTCCTCTGTCAACCCAACCTGGTACAGATCCCAAACTGATGAGCAATACTCATGTATAGGTTGAAGGAGTGTTATGTAAGCCACCTCCTTTGTTGATGGACTACATTTTCTAAGGACTCTCCCAATGAATCTCAACCTGGCACCCACCTTACCAACAATTAATTTTGTATGATCATTCCACTTCAAATTATTCCGTACGCGTACTCCCAGATATTTTACAGAAGTAACTGCTACCAGTGTTTGTTCCACTATCATATAATTGTACAATAAAGGCTCCTTCTTTCTATGTATTCGGAATACATTACAGTGGCTACTCCCTGCACCAAGTGCCTATCCGCTGCAGATCTTCCTGCAATTTGCTGCAATTTTGTAATGCTGCAACTTCTCTGTATACTACAGCATCATCCACGAAGAGCCGCATGGAACTTTCAACCCTATCTACTATGTCATTTATATTTATTGTGAAAAGCAATGGTCCCATAACACTCCCCTGTGGCACGCCAGAGGTTACTTTAACATCTGTAGACGTCTCTCCATTGAGAACAACATGCTGTGTTCTGTTTGCTAAAAACTCTTCAATCCAGCCACACAGCTGGTCTGATATTCCGTAGGCTCTTACTTTGTTTATCAGGCGACAGTACGGAACTTTATTGAATGCCTTCCGGAAGTCAAGGAAAATGGCATCTACCTGGGAGCCTTTATCTAATATTTTCTGGGTCTCATGAGCAAATAAAGCGAGTTGGGTCTCACACGATCACTGTTTCCGGAATCCATGTTGATTCCTACAGAGTAGTTTCTGGGTTTCCAGAAATGACATGATACGCGAGCAAAAACATGTTCTAAAATTCTACAACATATCGATGTCAGAGATATAGGCCTATAGTTTTGCGCATCTGCTCGACGACTCTTCTTGAAAACTGGGACTACCTGTGCTATTCTGTGTAGAATCGAATTGGTATCCTGTCAGGTCCAGTGGACTTTCCTCTGTTGAGTGATTTCAGTTGCTTTTCTATTCCTTGGACACTTATTTCGATCTCAGCCATTTTTTCATTCGTGCGAGGATAGAGAAGGGACCTCCCAAGGCTTCAAGTTTTCTCCCTTCAAAATGTGGGTTATACATTTTTGTCCTCAACCCACAGTACACCCCAATCCAGAACTTTATTTTGGCGACCAGTTCCTCTATGTTGTAGCACAGTCCCGTTTCTTGGGCCGTATTTTTGATAACAAGCTGACATGACTGCCCCACATTCGCCACCTAAAGACTACATATATGTGGAAGCTTAATGCTGTCCACCTCCTGGCCAACAGATCTTGGAGGGGAGGGGAGGGGGGTGGGGTGCAGACTGTTCCACTGTTCTCCACCATTACCATGCTCTGGTCTTGTCCAGGCTAGATTATGGTAGCCAACTTTATGGCCCAGAAGCTTCTTCCACTTTGAAACTGCTTGTCCCTGTTCGCCAGTGAGTGGTGTGTCCGGCTATTGGTGCCTTTCGCAATAGTCCCATCTCCTCACAGAAGCAGGCATTCCACCTCAACATACACGATGGAGCCAACTCCTGGTTTCTTACGTATTTGCCATTTCCCTGATCATCCCATATACCCTGTGCTCTTTGTCAGAGAGGGATGTGTTCCTCCTAACACCCGCCCACAGGTGGGATTGCTGGTTGAGATGCACCTCACTTCCCTCTGTTGGTATCTCCATCTCCACTCACTGGAATGCACCCCATGTCTTTCCTCCCATAGCCCCCTTGGATGTTGCCTAGACAACGAAATAGGACCAATATATTCCAGGGTCCTAAGATCTCTGTTGTTCCTATGGTTTTCCGGCATCTTGTATGTGCGATCCTCGCAGAGTTCCAGGGTGTCACCATATTTTACACTGATGGTCCTAAGGCCATTGATAAGGTGGAATATGCTTTTACGTCATCTACTAGCTTAGAACACCATTTATTGCTGGGATCATGTAGTGTGTTCACAGCAGAGCTTCTAGCCATTCACAGATCCCTTCTTTTTGTTTCTCAGGCCTCCCTCCACAGTGTTTTAATTTGTTCAGACTCAATGAGCAGCCTGAAGGCTATCGACCAATGCAACTCTCATCACCCTTTGGTCTCTGCTTTCCATGACCTTTTTTTCTGCCCTTGGATGTACTACCTGTTCAGTTGTCTTTCTCTGGGCCCCAAGTCATGTGGACATCCCAGGGAATGAACTGGCTGACCGTGTAGCTAGAGAAGCAGATACTTACCCCATTTCCTGTCATGGTTCCAGCTGCGGATATGCGGATTTATGTCAAATCTCTCTTTGCCCAAAAATGGAATGACGTCTGGTGCACTACTGCTCGTAGTAATAAACTCTGCACAATCAAGGAGTCTACTGCAGTTTGGCGCTCTTCCTTCCATTCCTCTCGGAAGAAGTCTACTGTCTTATGCTGTCTACGTGTTGGTCATACCAGGCTCACCCATTGTTTCATCCTATGTAATGATCCACCCCTTCAATGTGGTTGTTTCAGATGACAGTATCCCACATATTGGTGGAATGTCCCTGTCTTTTGGTCCCTTGTGCTAAGTATTGTCTTCCCAACTCCTTAAATTTAATATTAGCAGATGACTCACGGATGGTTGAACTGGTCCTCAGTTTCCTCCATGAAAGTGGTTTTTATTTCCAGGTATAAGGTTCTACTTTAGCCTTGGAGCAGGGACAGGTTGGTTGTAGTTGGGACCTCTTTTCCAGTTTTCTCGGTCTGTGACCCCATGACCGCCCCTTTTTCCAGTTTTTGGATTTGGTCTCACCTTTTATGCCTTTTGCTGTGTGTCTTTAATGTTTGTTATTTTATAATTTGACTCCCCTGACTGGATCCATCCACTTTTAGTAGACCCTCTTTCTTCTGTGACTAACTTCAGAATCGCGGGACTGGTGACCATGCCGTTTGGTCCCATAACCACTCTCAATTAATCAATCATTAACTTTTCTTATTTGTGTGTCTGCACCACATAACCATGATGCTCCTATTGGCTGACTAGATCACTTGTGCCTATACTCTGAATTTGTTGTCATTGGCTAGCGAGATTGCATAACATGAACAACAATTGGCAGACGAAAGCACATTGTAATCTAGATTTCAGTGCTATATTTGGTGGAATTGGCGTTCATACTTTTGTAATACAAAAATATGGAGTGTAAATGTTGCTGCGCATCAAAAATCTTTACAAAACATGTTGCTGGCCGGAGTGGCCGAGCGGTTCTAGGCGCTTCAGTCTGGAACCGCGCAACCACTACGGTTGCAGGTTAGAATCCTTCCTCCGGCATGGATGTGTGTGATGTCCTTAGGTTAGTTAGGTTTAAGTAGTTCTAAGTTCTAGGGGGCTGATGACCTCAGCAGTTAAGTCCCATAGTGCTCAGAGCCATTTGAACCATTTGAACAAAACATATTGTTTTTTACTGGGTTGTTTTTCCTAAAGTGCCAGGAAGCTCTGTGCCGGTGTATAAAACATCCACTGCTCAAAGGATTGACAAGTTTTACAGCTTTAAGGGAAAGTATATTGTTACTTACCACAGAAAAAAATTTACTTTTACGCAAGAAAAAGTGAATTTTCCCCTGGGAAAAAGAGTATTTGCAATCAAGAAAAAGTGTATTTTTAACTGGAAAATCCATGAAAAATTTGTTTCTTCTTTTCCCTACATATACGCCATGTCACAGGTAAGGTTATAATTTTGCTAATGTTTCAAGTTCAGTTCATTTGTATGGGATGTGATGTCGACCAAATATTACAACTTTGAAAGCCAGGTAGGATCAGACAGCTGTGACCAGCTCTGTATTCAGTGAGAAAAATATGTATTTCATTTGGGAGCTTGTAAAAACGAAACAGGACTTTACCGCATCTGGGCCAGTTGACAGCTGTGTGATATGGCGAGTCACAGAATCTGGAATAAATTTCATCTAGAATAGCCTGGAACTGATGGTGATGGAGTGTGCATGTCCTAATGAAGTTCACAGCAGAAAAGATTTGTTTCAGTGCACAAGAAATATTTTAGACTCTCCCACAGAGAACTGAAATGTGATGCAGTGTGTGAACAAAGTGCCCGGAAATTGCAAATCTTTCAAAATGAGTTTGTTCATTTAACATGGTAAATTTAAGGCACATAGCAGCCAGGACGTCACTGCGCATGTGAGATTGTCCTAGTGTTCTAAACATACTTAATTTAAATTTTATAACAATGTCTTGTGTTTGATACATTTTATCAAGCATCAAGTACCATGTGATAACAGTTATATTACGGTATGGCTTCAGTTACAATTGATGATACAAAGGAACACCATATTTACAATTAATGTTCATACATATGATCTGATGTTAACATAAACTCAATCTAACAGTTCTGTTTGAAGCTGACATATAGAATGAATCTTCTTCTTTTCTTGTCTAACATAAGCACCAGTGTTATGGCATGCCCCTCTTCTCTGAGCCAAGATACTGTGATTTCCCTAAATCATTAAGGCAAATGCTGGGATGCTTCCTTCGAAAAGGGCACGGCTGCTTTCGTTCTCCATCCTTCCCTGATTTAAGCTTGTGATCTGTCTTTAATGACCTTGTTGTTGGCTGGACATTAAACACTAATCTCCTCCTCCTCCTCCTCCTCCTCCTCCTCCTCCTCCTCCTCCTGCCAGGATGTTTCCCCAATACAGAGACTTACAGTACACACTTGACACAGCGGTGCATAAAAGCCCAATGCTTGCATCGCCTTGGGAATGAAGTATCTCATATGTTGGGCACTGTAATCTGACCACAGTCAGACTGCTGTCATCATGAAACATGCTCATCCTGCATTTCATTGTTATGCCAAGTGACTGTACAAGAAAACATTCAAGTTCACTTGCTCATCTTTATCTGTGTTCCCAACCAAACCTTACTTGGAAATTGAAGTCACTGATCTTTGCTATATGGGCTATGAGAGACCTCTCCTGCTGCTGGATCTGTGAATATAGCAGGCTTCAGTGACAGTATTTAGCATAGTTTTAATGTGCAAATAGGTAGGATTACAAAGTTTCAAACGATTCAGATTCCATAGTAGTATTCTTATTGTAAGCCATTTTCTATGTACATTACTAACCATCTACATCTACATGTCTATCTACATCTACATGGATACTCTGCAAATCACATTTAAATGCCTGGCAGAGGGTTCATCGAATCACCTTCACTATTATCTATTATTCCAATCTCGTATAGCGTGCAGAAAGAATGAACACCTATATCTTTCCATACGAGCTCTGGTTTCTCTTGTTTTATCGTGGTCATCATTCTTCCGTGTGTAGGTCGGTGTCAACAAAATATTTTCGCATTCGCAGGAGAAAGTTGGTGATTGGAATTTCGTGAGAAGATTCCATCGCAACGAAAAATGCCTTCCCCCCCCCCCCCCCCCCCCCCCCCCCCCCCCCGCCCCCATAATGATGTCCAGCCCAAATCCTGTATCATTTCTGTGACACTCTCTCCCATATTTTGCACGATAATACAAAACGTGCTGCCTTTCTTTGAACTTTTTCGATGTACTCCATCAGTCCTATCTGGTAAGGATTCCATACCGCTCAGCAGTATTCTAAAAGAGGACGGACAAGCGTAGTGTAGGCAGTCTCCTTAGTAGGTCTGTTACATTTTCTAAGTGTCCTGCCAATAAAACGCAGTTTTTGGTTAGCGTTCCCCACAACCATTCAGAAGGAACAATAATAATGTAAGGCCAAGAAAAAAGTGCCGGATTAAAAAAGGTGAGAGACAGAGATGAAGTCTTTCACCCCTACTGTTCAGTCTGTACATCAAAGAATCAATGATGGAAGTAAAAGAAAGGGTGAAGAGTGAGGTTATCAATGATAAGATTCGCTGATGATAGTGGTATCCTCAGTGAAGGAGAAATAAAAATTACGGAATATGTTGAATGCAATGAACATTATAATGAGCACAGAATATGGATTTAGTGTAAACTGAAGAAAGATGGAAGTAATGAGAAGTAACAGAAATGAAAATAGCGAGAAGCTTAACATTAAAATTGATGATCATGAAGTAGACAAGTGTGAGGAATTCTGTTACATTGGAAGCAAAATAACCCATGATGGACAAAGCAAGGAGGACATAAAAAGCATATTAGCACAGGCAAAGAGGTCCATTCCTGACCAATAAAAGTCTGTTAGTATCAGACATCAGCCTTAATCTGAGGAAGAAATTTCTGAGAATGTGCATTTGGAGCACAGTATTTCATGATAGTGAATCATGGACAGTGGGAAAACCAGAAAAGAAGAGAATCAAAGCATTTGAGACATGGTTGTACAGAAGAATGTTGAAAATTACGTGGACTGATAAAATAAGGCATGAGGACGTTCTCCACAGAATCGGCAAAGAAAGGAACATATGGAAAACAGTGACAAGAAGGAGGGACAAGATGATAGGACATTGGTTAATAAATTCCATGATACTACAGGGAGCTGTTGAGGGTAAAAACTGTAAAGGAAGACAGATATTAGAATATATCAATCAAATAAAGAGTTGTTGTTGTTGTTGTTGTTGTTGTTGTGGTCTTCAGTCCTGAGACTGGTTTGATGCAGCTCTCCATACTACTCTATCCTGTGCAAGCTTATTCATCTCCCAGTACCTACTGCAGCCTACATCCTTCTGAATCTGCTTAGTGTATTCATCTCTTGGTCTCCCTCTACGATTTTTACCCTCCAAGCTGCCCTCCAATACTAAATTGGTGATCCCTTCATGTCTCAAAACATGTCCTACCAACCGATCCCTTCTTCTAGTCAAGTTGTGCCACAAGCTCCTCT
Organism: Schistocerca americana; assembly: GCF_021461395.2. NCBI lineage: Eukaryota > Metazoa > Arthropoda > Insecta > Orthoptera > Acrididae > Schistocerca > Schistocerca americana. The sequence continues at coordinate 828,437,040 of NC_060120.1, read as the reverse complement.
TCTCCCCAATTCTATTCAATACCTCCTCATTAGTTATGTGATCTACCCATCTAATTTTCAGCATTTTTCTGTATCACCACATTTCAAAAGCTTCTGTTCTCTTCTTGTCTAAACTATTTACCGTCCGCATTTCACTTCCATACATGGCTACGCTCCATACAAATACTTTCAGAAACGACTTCCTGACATTTAAATCTATACTTGATGTTAACAAATTTTGCTTCTTCAGAAACGCTTTCCTTGCCATTGCCAGTCTACATTTTATATCCTCTCTACTTCGACCATCATCAGTTATTTTGCTCCCCAAATAGCAAAACTCCATTACTACTTTAAGTGTCTCATTTCCTAATCTAATTCCCTCAGTACCAAGTGCTAATTTGAGATGATGAGGTTGGCATAGGAGAGGAATTTGTGATGGCTACATCAAATCAGTCAGGAGACAGATGGTACAAGAAGGCGGTATTCAAGATCATATTTATCTGTTTTAGAGCTGACTGCAAATGAAAACAGCGAGGCATTAATAATTAACAATTTTTCCCATATTTTTAACAGGTGTCATGGAGGACAATCTTATGTGTGAACAACCCGAGAGAGCTGATAATTTTATTTAATGTATTGTTAATATATGCTGTGAACAGCAACAATACTGTAATATTTTCTCGAAGCATGTCCTCTTTTATTTTATTTTCTGATAACCCAACATTGAAAATAAAATAATTTAATTGTTGGGAAATCCTCAATCCAATTGCCTATCTCCTGTGATCTTAATAGATATTGTGTAATTGTTTTCAATGTTTCTTGACAACTGGGTTAAATAACATAACCTTCCTCTTACATCTCTACCCACTGTCCTGCAATGACCCACACTATAAACGGCTGTCTCCCTTACAACTGTCTTCCTCCTTTCATCAGGGTATATGTTTTCCGCTTGTGAACTGTTAAAGATATATTGATATTTGTAACTCATACATTATCCAACTGCTTCAGTGTACTTAATTTCTATCTTTGCCAGCCCGTGTGTGAACCCAACTATTTAGTGAAGGTAATTCTAAGAAAATAATAACAATATCAGTTAAGATTTTTCCAGAAATGCATGATTTTCTTTTTTTTAAGCCTAACTTTTTTATTTATTTATTTATTATTTTTTCTCCTTAACAGTTCTTGGAAATAATCTCAGCTTCGTCCAACCCAGGTCATAGAAGTTTAGACTCTCCTGTTGTTCTCAAGGAAGGGTGAGTAACAGAACTTAGTTTCATTAAAAAGGAAAATTGAGTCCATTCCTAATAAACACATCAAATAAACAAGCCATTTTCTATTGCCTTGTGTCATTATTATTGGTTTATCATTCATTAGGAATGATTTCAATTTGTTATAGAAGTTGTGGTATTCATTCAAGTAAGTTATATTAAACAGTTAGCATTCTGTCAGGAAAAGTCATTCAGGAAAGGTATTTTTTTAACTAACTTAAAAAATAAACACCGAAAAATCTTATTTTAGGATGGAAAGTGACAATTTGAATATACAGTGTAATGGTTTTGCTATGGCATAGTTTTTAGCACATAATGAATGCTTTACACATGGTTTTTCAATTGTCACTGTGACTGTGGGAAAGCCACAAAGCCTTAGATAATTTTTCTTTTCAGAAAGAGTGATAGTTTCTGTAATTTACAGAATAATATTGTAGCGTAGAGCCAACAGTTTAAATCTCATTCCGTTTTCTTCTCCTCCCCTACTCTCTCACACTGAAGAAAGTGCATAGAAATTAATTATATAGGTATTGATGTAAATTAATTTGTGTCAGAGGAGAAGCTGCAGCAGGTGGTGGTGGTGGTGGTGAACAACATAGAGAAATGAAGCGATAGAATCACCCGTTGCTTGGAGCCCAATAAATATTCAATTTACTTCAGTGTGGGAAGTTAACATTTAGCACATCCAGAGAGTGTTATTTGTGCACTATGCAGTCAAATATTAAACTTTAATGGTTTTAGTAGGTGAGGTCTTCTACTCAATGGATATTGGCCTGCATTACATTCAAAGTGCTGTATAATCTCCTTTTCAAAAACAGTACTGCATCATGACAGTATCTGATATACAATATGATTGTACAAGCAATGGATACATGATGTTCTGAGCAGTCAACTTATTGTGCAGGTTTGAACTCTGGCCTCATACATACACACACACATCTTCAGAATTTTCTTGGATACACGGGAGGTAGAGGTGATGGTGCAGTTTTAGTTGAAGGTCATATCGAAGAGGGCCAGGTAACAAGTTCTTAGCCTGATGTACATATCATTGGTTTCAGTAAAATTTTGTTCTGACTATGTTGATACATGTTGTGTGATGATAAAATTCTTGTGTTAACTTGATCACAAAATGTCTTAGTGTATACAGCTTTCCAAACTGATTGGATGTTCAGTTCAAAACGGAGGAAGGAAGATTAGAGATTAACATTTTGTCAGTGTGTGTTCCTTCTCCTGCCCCTCCGCTGAATTATAAACTGGAATAGTATGCCATCATACATTCTGCTCGTTGTATGGTTTACAGCCAAACAAAATTGATCCGAAGTTCACAGAGTTTTACAAGAAGTTTTCTCTTTCATTTCCAATGGCTAAGTAATTGTTTAAATCCAACTAAAGGTGACCCAAGTGAAGGACATAGCAAAACTGCAGTCAGAAATGAAAACAGGAATGTGTACAGTGTGATACTGGACTGGCGGCAGTGACGAGTGTACAAAATGGGTTATACTGCTAGCACATCAGAAGAACAATTACGGTACACTAAGGGGTACTGTATTGTTAAATTCTGATAGATAGTAAAACTAATTTTTCAGCAGTATTTTGACCATTTAAATAAAATAAAACTGATTTTGTGGATCAATATGTGATGATAGATCAGACATGGGTCTGCCACTAGAGACTGGAACACAGTGACCCTGCACCAAAAGAACGCCAAGTCAGTTTCACCTATCATAAAGTTGTGACCAGTGCTTCACAAAATGTTTCGAATTGATTAGTTTACCAGTGTAAAACGAAACCTGGCAAACACTGTGTAACTCTTCGGCATCAGTTGGCTGCCACAAGGGGGAAAGCGGAGATGTAAGCTGAATTTGCAAAGAAATTAAAATTTTATTTTTCATCTGACCAATACACATGCACATTAAAATGCTGTCAGTGGGAAAACAAAGGAAATTTAAGTACAAATTTTTGAAACACACACAAAAAATTGTAAGTGAAAATATTTCAGATATCTCTGACAATGGAATACATGTACTGGTATTGTTGTTAGTAGGATTGTAGGGTAGACAACTTTCAGAGGTGATAGTACAGACTAAAACAAGAAAAAAAGTCCACTAAATATGGGCTATGAAATGCATACCATAAGAGCTCTTGTCAGTAGAAGAGGTGTGTTTCACAATAGTGAAGAGTAAGTAATGCTCAAAGTTCTTAAGATATGCATTTTAGAGAATATATTTACCAAACTTTTTTTTTCTTGTTTTGCTCCATAACACCACCTCCAAAAGTCACTACCTTGCAGTTTTAGCAACAACAGTATTAATAAGTGTATTCCACTGTCAGAAGCATCAGAAAATTTTTCCCATATAACTTTAGATTCAATAGTTTCTGGACCAGGGTCCTTTACCTCAAATTGATACATTCACAATTTTCTACCACATCTGAAAATTTGTAACATTGTCATGGAATCACCTTGTATGAAGAAATTTGTGGCTGAAAAAATTTAGAATCCACTGAAGATGTTATGACAGTTGTGGAAGGGTATTTTTCATAGCTTCCAGAAACACGTCCCATGGTCGAAGCACATTCTCATTGAAAAGTTAAACATACAGTTTCATAAAAAAAAAAAAAATGTGTTTGCTATCCAAAAATACAGCCATGTGGAAAATTTTCTCCTTATACTCTCCCTTCTCTAATACCTGTTGAATTTTTTTAAAACTGTACATTTGTTAATTGAAAACATTTTGTCACGTACTTCCATTACTGAATGACTTTCCCTGATGCGGTGGATGGTTCGTCATCAAGACAGACTGGTGACCTTTGCTATTTCCAGTTTCCATGCTGTCACTCTGTCCTAGCATTGTGACTGTAGTTCTTATTTTGTTTTGTCTGATTTTTATGATTAACTTAGAATAAATCATCATATTAACATAATTTTTTTGAAATTTAGAGGCTTGCTTTGTGCAGTTTCAATTTTTGAGACACAGAACAGTTAAATGTTACCTTGATGCAGTTCCCTGCCATGCCATGGTTGGGCCTGCAACTGTGATGTTCATTTTGCAGAGGGGGGAGGGGGGAGAGAGAGAGAGAGAGAGAGAGAGAGAGAGAGAGAGAGAGAGAGAGAGAGAGAGTGTTCACCAAATAGCTGCAAACATTTTTTTCCCCTGGCCTTTAAGTGCAGACTGGTTTTTGGGGATGAAGATAACTTTCCAAAACCTTTGTACAAAAAAAGAAAAAATGTTGTAGTTTGGTGGATTCTTTTCCTCAACAAATTTCAGTATTACATTGCGATTAATATGATTTGTTTGTGTGTTCTCCATACTCATGAGGACAAATTCTTAGTTTATCATTATGCTAAACTTCATTTCTAATTTAACAATTCTTCTCTAACAATACCATGAACTCCTACAGCAATCACTATATTATTCTGATAGTTTGACACCATAATATTGACAATTTTATCTTCTAAAACCAAAGCAGCAGCTGTTAACAAAATCCCCAGTGTTGTGCTCAAAATACCGTCGCGTTGTGACACCGAAGGAACATTTCCACTTCATCTCACGATGTAGAAAGTCTGCAGTAGGCTCATTAATTATGGTACTGTAAGCCAGTGATGTGCAATCCTGAAGGTCATGTCAGTTGTCATGTTAACAATGTAAAAAAACTGTGTTGATGGAACAAACTGCCATGCCATATTGATCCCAAGCAGGAACATAAATAACAACCTACTCCTAGTCAACAAAGCAGGTTGTTTTTTGAAAGTAAATTTGTGCACCTTCAAACTTGGAAAACAGGTATCCTAACAGTCAGGGCCAGTCCAAGAACATTTATGCATTCAAACGACGTACCTAATGTCCCCCGCCCTTACCACCATCCCCCACCCCACTCCACCCCCCATCCCCCTACCACCACCCCCACACACACAACTTTCTTTCCCTCTTACCCTTTCACTCTAGTCTCTTTGGCTCTCCTAGTGCCCCTCTCAGCTTAGCAGCCGAAGCAGCTGCTGCTAGTTGTGATACATTCTATATAGAAACCTTGCAGTTGGGGTGCCTCTGGGGCCCCTCTCTGCTTGGCACCCCCAAGCGGCCGCTGGTGTTACCTGGGACTTAAACTGGCCCTTCCCACAATACTAATTATTATTTTTCTTCCCCATTGAATACATGACGTGTTTGTGGAACATGTCCTTCCTGACGAACTAAGCACTGTATAGTCTCAGAATACCAATGATTCTACTTCCTTGCCACACCATGGCCATATTACTTAGAAAATTTAATCATTGCAAACATCCACAAACAGATTCATTTTTTTTACAAATAAAACCACTATCTTCAACAGCACAACACTGATAGGTCTTTTGAGTGCGAAGAGCCTTTAGTCAAATGGCTTGATGACTATAATTGTGCTTCAGAGCATCAAACTTTCTGTTGATCGTTTTAACAACTGGTTGCTAAATGCATTGCATGACAATTCTTATTTTATTTCTTGTTGTGTGTCAGCTTCTGTGTTTTTAAACTGGGGTGCTTTATATCTGGTAAAACAATTTTTCTGATTTGTGTATATATCAATTTTCAATTTGAAAGCTTCCATTTATAATGAAATTATACTAGATTTTTGGCAACAATAGCACTTGATAGTTACTGTCAGCTGACCCATTGCAAGTGAGTTGTAAGTTTTGGACAAACGTGAAAAATTTGCCAAGGATTTTCAAACCTACTGGGAATAGGAAATATCTTTCTAATAAATACACTTCAGTGATGTTTGATGAACAGTTATCCCTGTAATAGTATAAAAAGTATTAATTTTCTGTCTGTGTGTTCTTTTGGCTCCTTTATTTGGATGTATAGGAGGAGGTAAGTGGTTTAAACGTTTTGTTCTCATGTAATTAATGGGAAATTTTTCTTGGCAGTATTAAAATCCAGCCTTGTAATTACAGTTGATCAGTAAAGAAATTGTGCTTTGCATGTTACAAAGATCTTAATTAGTGATTGATACAGTAAATACTTTTGTGTCTGAAAGACTAATGGATGTGGGTGCAAATGATATAAATAATGTTTAATATGAAGCAGTTTAATGTGTAAGAACCTGTGCATCTCTAGTGGGTGAAGAGTTTTGGGATGTATGTGGTTGTATTCTGTAAGTACACACACATAGTAATAAGTTTCAAGAAAAGAGGTTAGCCATGTGGCATTACTATCTGGTAGAATGAGAGTGATAATTTCAGTTACGAAATTGGAATTGCTTTTTTTATGATTGTGCTTGACAGCATATGTCCTTAACAAAATATGACTGTTGTCACCAGTGCATTTGCAGATGCTTGTTGTGAGTGTACTGTTTAAGTGTTGTTTTCGGGGTATTGATGGTGGTGATGATAATAGAGAATAGAAAGAGTGAAACCTGATACCAGCCGGCAGCCTACTCTTCTTGGATAAGTTCATGGGGGCCAAACCATAACAATAACAAGAACAACAACAACAACAGTAGTAGTAGTAGTAGTAGTAGTAGTAGTAGTAGTAGTAGTGTCGCATGCCCTCAGCTGTACAAGACACTGTAAAGAAGTTTGGGATATAACAAAAGCTTTTGATGCAAAGTATGGTGATCATAATCTCGAAACCACAGTTTTCCATTCTTCTTTGTGAAATATTGACAATGAAAATTTCTTTGCCTGCCTTCAGACTGAGTGCTGCTGTATTAGCAGAACAGTACAAACACTGACTTTTATGAGATTGCTTACTTTCAAAATCATAACAGTATGCAACATTTATGAATATTTACACTCTTGTGTCCTACAGTTCATGAGAACTGTCTCTGTAAAAAGACATCCTAATGTACTAGAACCAAATTTTTCTTAAAATTTATACCAAGGCATTAATTGCAGTTGTTTCCTAAGATAAAAAAATAAAAATAAGTATATATTCCACCTCAGATTGTTCACTTTTTTAAAGTGAAAAAGGTTTACAAATTCCTTGTACTGTTGTCTGCATTTGTATTTGCTCATGAAATGTGTCTTTTGTCATAACAGGTGTCCTAATGCAATATCTGTGATTAAAGAAATAAACTCATCAGAACTTGCTATGACTTGGCGGTTAGTTTTCTTGATTTCTTATCAATCTCTTGAAGAAGGTTTTTTTTCATTTAGAGCTGTACAGAAAGTAACACAAAAGCCAGTAACTGATTTTGCATGAGGTGGAGCAATTGATTTTGCGTGAGGTATAATGTTGAGCACCAGTGTGTGGCTGTAACTGCCTAACCAGAGCTGCAAATTCAGAGAAACAAATTGAGATAAAATAATTGCATACCTAGGGCCAGGAGAAATAGTGTTGGAAAGATGAAGATGATGATGATGATGATGATGATGAGCAGAAAAAACAGCCTAGATAATGGTAGGATCAATAGGCATTTAGACAGTTGAGCAAGCCAGGAGAAGAAAATGAAGCATTTCAAAGGGGATAGCAAATATGTGGATGTCATATTTACAAATGTTGTGTAGATGCTTTATAAATGGTTGAAGATTAAACTGATTAGCACAAGCACTTGTAATTTCAAGAAAAAATAACAGGAAAATGGTGCTAAATTGTTTGTTGATACAGACTAACTTTGGTAGGAAGTGTAGTATTGGAAATTAGCATTATATATATTCCTTTTTATTTACAACGTAAAACTTTCACGTGTATGTACGAGGGTAAGCCAATCATTATCCGCAATTTAGGTTTAGAGTTGTATATTTTGGTAGTACTGTCGTTTTATGTTGATGACGCATGCTTTGTTTATTTGTTGTTATATCATTGCAAGTTTCAAGCTGCTAGGTTAGTTTCATTATCGCTGCCATGCTGTTAATCATGGCTGCTCCACTGTCTATTTTCACCAAAGAAGAGCAATGTTCAGTGATACCATTTTTTGTGGTCAGAAGGCGTATCAGGGACCGAAATTCATCGAAGACTTTTGGTACAGTACGGGAACAGTGTTTTGCCACAATGGAGTGTCTACGAATGGATTGAAAAATTCCGAAACGGCCACACAAGTGTTACACATAATGAAGGAGCCGAACGACTGTTTACCACCATTGAGCGTTCATGTGAAATGACTCTCTTAGACAGACGACTAACTGTTGATGAAGTGGCACATCGTCTGCAAATAAGTCGTGGTTCAGCCTGCGAAATCATCCACAACAGACTTGGGTTTCATAAATTTTGTGCAAGATGAGTCACAAAACAACTCGCAGAGTTGCATAAACAAATGCTCTTGGACATCTGTAAAAAACATTTGGATCACTGTCGTAACGTAGGGGACAACATCTTACACAGGATCATTACTGGTGAAAGAAACATGGATCCATCATTACGAGCCGGAGAGTAAACAGCACAGTATGGAATGGAAACATCCAATTTCGCCGTGCAAGAAAAAGTTGAAGACCCAACCATCCACACGAAAATTAACGCTTACGGTTTTTTGGGATGCATAAGGTCCAGTACTGGAACATTGTGGGGAAAGGGGCACAGCAGTAAAAAGTATACGTTACCGTGAGATGCTTACTACCAGGCTAAAACCTGCAATTCGAAGCAAATGCCGAGGATTGCTGTCCAAAGGTGTTGTGCTGTTGCACGACAATGCCCGTCTGCATACTGCTGCCTACACTGCTGAAATGCTCCAGAAACTCAAATTGAAGTACTGGATCATCCTCCATATAGTCCCGATCGTGCCCATTTTGACTATCACTTGTTTGGTCCACCCAAACAGGCATTAAGGAGCTATCGATTTGCCTTGGACGAAGCAGTGAAAGAAGCAGTGCATTCCTGGCTCGCAGCTCAACCAAGAACCTTCTTTTTTGAGAGCATCAGGATGGACCAAGTGTGTTGAAACGCAAGGAGACTATGTCGAAAAATGATGTTCCTGTAAGTTTCCTATTTCATTACAATAAAATTTTATAACTACTTTGCGGATAATAATTGACTTATCCTCTTAGTTTAAGCCAGCTTATAGAACAGCATTAAAAAAGGATCAGAAATTCACAGTAGGACATCAATATATATTGAAGTGTAAAAGTCCTCTTATGAGACTTCCCTGATTGGGTGTGGCCAGAAAATGGTAGAAATATTATCCAAATTGATAAATCATTGAAGTTGTTATTCTTCTGTCACACAGTCGATCTTCAGTACAATTTTGTGCGATGTTAGTAGTTGCGGTGGTGATAGTCAATGGATGGCTTGCTTGTAGGGGTCATATATATGTTATATCTCCGTGAAAACCTTTTAATATAGTGTTTATTTTTAAGATTTGTGTTTAGGGTGGTTCAGATTTATGTTTACAGTTCTTCTCTCACTTTGTGTGTGTGTGTGTGTGTGTGTGTGTGTGTGTGTGTGTGTGTGTGTGTGTGTGTGCGTGCGTGCGCGCGCGCGCACACGTTTCTCAGGCGTGTGTTTTGAAGAGCTTGATTTATTGCTTACACTCCTCATCCAGCTTTCTTTATTTCTTCTGTTTGTACCTGCACCATTGCATGTGTGTTCACATAACGTAGATTCATTAGTAATAAATTGGTCCTCAGCTGTTAACATGATTTGCTGTATGTTTCAAATTTAAGATGCATGAACTCAAAAACAATATTTTAATTGTGACAATACAATTATTCTTACATTCAAGAGTGGTATGTATGTCATATTGACAGACTTACTTATTGTGTTTCATTTCATATATTTTACCCATCTGAAAGCTTTGTTGATTCTTAATGAATATTTCTAACATATTTGAGAAAAATCATTTTCCGTCAAAACTTCCTACTCACCACATAATAAAATGTTTTGAAAATGTGTGAAATTCCTTCTAGACCTGTCCCATTACAAACCTGTCCTTGCAGTTGTGTGATCTTGAGGAAACACCAATACATTGAGATACCATTGTATGAGTTTGTTAGGTAAGGATTTGTATTTCTAAAGAGAGAAAAAAAAGAGTGTGAAATATTGTCAACTAGTATACACAAACTTCAGTATGAAGTTCAGTGTTGGAAATACAACTTCATTGTTTTCTTTCTTTGGACTGTGTAGTCAAATGCTGTTCATTTATAGGTTCATGTCAATTTAAAAAACAATGCGTGATACACACTGTGCTGTCGTATTATATATTTATTCACAACCAGTTTCAACCATCGATCATCTTCACAATGCAGGCAGACAAATGAAAACAAAGTGAAAACTATGAATATGAACACAAATTACATTTTCATGAGACTTATTAGTCAGAAAAATTAAGTGCACTATCTGTTGTGGCAACTTTACATGTCATACATGCTATTTAACAAGAAAAGTATTCATCATAGCTGACTTACAGATGTCAGAAAAAGACACTTCACACCATAATACCAGGTTAAGCAAGCAGAAAACATGAACTGCATTAAGCGCACAGCACCATTGCTCAGGCACAACACCACCCAGTAGTTTAACACACAAGTGTTGATCAAGAAGCTACAAGCCAGATTGAAAGAACAAGTTCCAAACTATATGTACACTGTAGTATGGTCCCAGAGAGATACATATGCACTAAAATTATAAAAAAGAAATACAACAAAAGCAAATCAAATGGATAAATATTTTTTTCTCCCCCTCAGTACATTTCTTTCTCTCCCCCCTATTTTTCCATTTGATTTTTTTGTGTGTTTAATTTTTCCTGTTTTTCTTTTTCACTTCACTTAATTTCAACACAATGTTATGTAATACAGTGTTGTAATTATATGATTGATTAAATTTCTGTATGACACCGTTAAGTTATTTTAGACTTGGCGTCTCCACTGGTTACATTAGGTTTTGTCCAGAACTTCTGATGCGGACTTGACACTGAAATTGTTTTGGTTGTTGTTTGGTTTTTATGCACTCTTTTTTCTGTGGTTATTGCTTCTCATAATGTTCTAACATTATATGTCTATGTACATTTTTTATTGTGGTAGTGTTCTCACCAAATATTTCATTTGTTATGTGACATTGTGATACCACTGGATTTTTTAATAGTATCTTGTGATTATTATATTACATCATAGTGTACGCACTGTGCAGCTCCTCATGTGGTTACACTATTTGTATACTCACACTTCTGATGTGGATTTGACCTTTTAGTCATTTGCTGCTGCCAGTCTGAATGATTTATGGTAGTTGGATTGCCTAATATGATTGTTTCAATGTCACATACCATTTCATATGCTGTAGGTCTTAATAAATAGTCGGTCTGTTTTTATCATGTGACATTGTAACATCATGTGACATTGCAGTAGCATCATGTGACATTGCAGTAGCATCATGTGACTGTTGTATTGCATATTATTGTACATGACTGTATTTTGTTACGTGGTGGTTTTCACCAAATGGTTGGTTTGTTTTTATCATGTGGCATTATATCATGTAACATTATAATAGTATCATGTGACTACTGTATTACATATTATTGTATTGAAATGAAGTGAAAAGATAAAAAATGAAAAATAAATAAATAAAAATGCAAAAAAGAGGGAGGATTTTTTTTTTTATAAATGTGATACGTTTTTATTGTATTTCTTTTATTGTGATTTTAGTGCATATGTATCTCTCTGGGACCATACTATAGTTTACACGTAGTTTAGAACCTGTTCTTTGACTTTGGCTTGTAGCTTCTTTGATCAACACTTGTGTGTTAACCTACTGGGTGTTGTGCCTGAACAATGGTGCTGTGCATCTTTGTATGTTTTCTGCTTGCTTAAGCTGATATTATGGCATTAAGTATCTTACTCTGATGTTTGCAAGTCAGCTAGTTGTACACTTTTCTGGTTACATAGTGTGTGTGACATGTAAAGTTGGCACAGTAGATATTTTTTGAAAGTACAGTTAATTCTTCTGACTAATAATTCTCATGAAAATGTAATTTTTGGTGATATTCACAGTTTTCATTTTGTTTCCATTTTTGTGCCAGTACTGTGAAGGTGATCAATGATTGAAATCGGTTGTGAATAAATACCTGGTGGTTACAAAAACTTTCCCTATTTAACATGTTATAATGGAAACTAATTACCATATGAGTACCAAACTTGATAGCATTAATGTCCAGAGTATTGGATGCATGATTTCCATGCATCACAGTGCCATCATCCGGTTCCAACTGTGGCCACCAAGTGCCATGATCAGTCATTGTCATTCATAGTCTCTCACACCCGACCAGTGAACAGGAGATTGGAAAAAAGGAGCAGGACATTATTGGTGAAGTTCTACTATGAAAAGAACAGTAATGCTGCAGCTGCACTTCGAGAACATCGTCAACTGAAAGGATTACGGAACGGTCATTATTCTTCACCTGCTATGCGGAGCCGGATGAAGATGTTTGAATCAACTGGAGAACTGGGTATTGCTCCAGGAAGAGGCTGATGATCAGTGCACAACAGGTGGTTGATGAAATTGCTGTTGCCATGGCAGAGAAGGCTGTGCACGGTTCCCAATCGTCAGGGAGTGTGTGTACTGTGTCACAACAGTTGAACATCGCATGGTCCACTGTACGGAAGGTGCTTCGAACCATTCTCAACATCCTATGGACAGGCGAAGATCATTTTTCTCTGACAGGCGAGGTGAACGTACAGAATTACCAAGTGTGACGGTCTTCACCTCCAGCCACTGTGCATGAAGTTCCTCTGTATGGTGAACGTGACACCGTATCGTGTGGCTTCATGGTTATGTTCATTATTGGCTGATTCTTTTTTGAACAGGTTGGCACTCAAGGACCAAAGATTTGCAGTGTGACTGGCCAGCGTTACTGCAATACGCTTTGCCAGCATGTAATAACTTCTCTACAGGAGAGAGAAGCATTGAACTCAACAATTTTTATGGGACCCCCACTGCACATCGCTCAAGAAATTCACCTGCTTCTTCGAAACACATTTGGAAACGATCAAATTGTCAGTCGATCTTTTCCAGGTGCTTAGCTGTCATGACCACATTATCACACACCCTGTTTGTGGGACTACCTGAAGGACAGCGTTTACCAGAGGGACATTCGCACATGCTCTGATCTAGAGCACAGCGTATCAGGAGGGGTAGCCTGAATACCTATGGACATGCTTGATTCTGGTGTGCAGAATGGAATCCTGCACTTTCAGACTCTTCTAGATACTAATGGTCACTGTATTGAGCCCCTTTTGTAGCAATAATGGTTCCGGTTTGTAATGGTATGATGTACCATAGCACCACATTAAAAGTGTTTCAATTGAATTTATTGTGCATTATTTCTCTTTCCCATGTCCTTGACATTAATGCCACCAAGTTTGGTACTCATACAGTAATTAGTTTCTGTGGTATAACATGCTAAATAGGGAAAGTTTAATTAGAACCACCCGATATATTGTAAGACACGGTGTGTATCGTGCATTTTGCGAAGTATGTCGATGCTGTTGACAGTCTGAAAAAAAAAATTTTGATCATTTTTGAAACTAATATTTTAATTTTCTGTACCTTTTCTGTTATTATTAAATATATTTAAATTTTTATCAGGAATTTTTAATAATAATGAAGATTTGTGTACTTTTATCTTGAAATCTGTTAAGTTTATTCACCACTTGACAATCTTATTTAGGAATCTTGAACTTCCTGTCATATTTTTAGATGTGAACTACTTAACCTTTATTTAGTAAGACAGAAGCTGGTATTAGTTTAGTTACAAAGCTGTATTTATACTGTAGCTTAAGTTAGAGAAAGCATTTAAATCCCTTGGAGCTACACCAGTTCTTCTTGTGTCTCCACAAAACTGCACGCTCATGTGAGATACAGCTTGATGTAACACTTAAGTGTAGTGCATTATGATCTTAAGAATGGGCCATACATATTAAATTTCGTAGCAATTGAACTAGAGATAGCTGTCGCGGGGGGGTGTCACTGTACCATAACAATGAATGGAACAGATGTGTCATGTGAATGGATAGTTATCAGACATTGTGCTGGCCATCAACACGACAGTTCAATGCGGGATGACGATACAAGTGATTTCAACATTATGAAAAGGATAGACTCACCATATAGTGGAGATGTTGAGTCACAGCAGGCACAACAACCAGACTACAAAACAGATAAGCTTTCGTTCAGAAGGCCTTCTTCTGTAATACAAACTGACACACACACATTCACGCAAATGCAGCTCATTGCTTCAGCAGCTGGAGGCAGTTGTGTGAGCTGCATTTGCATGAATGTGTGTGGGCCTGTCGGTGACTCGACATATCTGCTATATAGTGAGTAGCAATGTATCCTTTTTGTAATACTGTCATTATTGTGCCCTGGATTTTCCATTGTTCATATATGTAATTTCAGCACATTTTGTTGCGACCAGATTAAATGAGTCCTATGCACGGGTCATTCCATCTCTGTGATTGTGCATGCAGAGGAGTTTTCATGTCCCACCTTATTGAGGTTGTAATGGGAGTATTTTAATGCATAAAATTTCATTGCAACTAAAGTAATCTGCCATGGACAACAATCACATGTTGAAAATGTTCACCGTTCTGTCACAGATTGTAACAATGGAGACATGAGCCTCCATGTAGCTAATCACTGTTTCAATGCCGATCATCATGAGGCAGGGAGCAGCCATATCATCCAGAACCATCTTTCACTGTCATGTACACAAACATGCTCCATACATATACCTCTGCATTGAATGTCAAAAGTAGAGATGCTACTGTGCACGTGGGCGTGGGCATGCACACACAGGAACACCAAAGTTGGATGCTTAAAGGACAGAAAAATATCATTCACACTGATCAGTAGCAGTAAACATTGCTAATGCTGATTGCAGAATATGAATGTGTTGCAAACCATCCTCCTGCTTGCCAGTAGGGCTTCAGTGAGGCATATAGTGGAGATCTTATTACGTGGGGAATGTTTCAATGAGATGACATGAGGTCCATTTTACTTGTGCTATGGTCTCTCTCTGGTGAATAACACAGCAACATACTGCTTGATAATGTATGTCATTTTGTTTTCCTACAGCAGGCCTGTCCAGGAGGTGGCTGGACGAGTATGAGCATTTGCTCTTGGTAGCTGCCTGCGTAATGAGTGCTCCCATTAAAATGAGGCTGTCGGACATCATTATGTAGTGCAGGGAAGCACAAACTGAGCAGTGTCTTCAGAGAAGTGTCTCCTTAGCCTTACACAAAAACGTGTATTCTTATGGTGCGGTGCTTAGTGTAGAGCAGTTCATTTTAAAATCATTGAAAAGCACCATGATGGCAGGCAAAGTTCAGGAACACCAACATCAGTTTACGAGATGCCAGTGCAGAATGCCAGCTATGGTTAGAACTTATAGACCTACAGTGTCACAGGCAGTTGTGCAATAAATTCTCATAGACTTGGATAAACATTTTCCTCAACATAACTTTCCACAACGTTACATGTTTGTAGCTACGATTATGTCGATGTTTGGACCTACATACTTGTGCAAGTAACTTTCTTCCTCAATGAAGAGAATAAAATCAAACCACAGAAGCTCACTGACACACTTCAACTTAAAAGTTTATCTTCAAATTAGCAGTGCTCAGAAACTGGTAGAAGACATTGATGATTTGGTGAAAACATGTGACTAAAAGAGTCACAAGTTGATGTCAGTTTAAACTTCATCTGAAAATGACAATCATCATAAAGTTGTATCAGGCCCAAGAAAAGTCATTTTCATACTTAGCTGACCACGTTCATCACTTAAACTATTAAAAGGAATGTAAGTTTCATTTAATCATCATTTCTCTTCAGCGTAAAAATCTTAGAAAATTAATTTACCATGAAAGGCATTAATTAGGTGACACAAAGCAATATCTGTTTGTAGAACTAACATTAGTAACTGAAGAATTGACTCGTTGACAATAGTTTGTCATGTGGACCCCTCCCCTCCTTTTCCCATACTGTTACACGCGGATCCAAGACAATGCCACCACCATATCGTGCCAAATGGTGTTTGGGTGGATGGAGGAACAATCTGTGGACATTAAGTTAGTTGTGTGTGCCCTGTCCATGTCACCTGATGTCAGTTTTTTTCCATATCATGCCTACCTTCAAGTGATTATTTAATTGGATAGATAAAAAATTTTCTCACCACCCGGTGGTAGAACGCACACATAAAAGATGGTTATAATTGGCAAGCTTTCAGAGCCAGTGGCTCCTTCAGGCAGAAGGGTTGAAGGGGAAGGAAGAGGGGTGAAGGAAAAGGACTGGAGAGGTCTAGGAAAGGGGGTAGATGCCGGGGAAGTCATCCGGAACCGTAGGTCAGGGGAGACTTTCCATATGGAATGAGAAGGAAAGACATTGTTGGGGACTGCATCAGACGAGATTTGAAAACGTGATAGCTTAAAGGTGGAAGACAGGGTAATGTGCGGACATAGATTACTGCTTAAACATCATGCATGAGTTAATAATAGTGAGAAGCTTAGTGCATTGTATGTTGGGGGCGGGGGGGGCGGGGGGGGGGGGGGGGGGAATGGTGAAAAAAATAGATGGGAAAAACAATGAAAGATGTAGAAAACTAAAACAGAGTGAAGCAAAGAGTAGTTACAGTAAAGAAATGCTGTGATGGAAGAAAAAGGCCAGGTGGGTGGTGAGAACTAAGGACATGTTGTAGTGCTAGTTCTGACCTGCGGAGTTCTGAGAAACTGGTGTCTCTGGGAAAATTCCAGATAGCACATGTGGTGAAACAGGCACTCAGGTCACAAATTTTATTTTGTAGAGCATGCTCTGCAACAGGATATTGCGAGTTGCCAGTATACACCCTCTGCCTATGCCCTTTCATCCTAATTGATCATTTGGTGGTAGTCATGTCAATGTAGAAGGCAGTGTTAGTTAAGTGTGACACCATCATGCCGGTTCCTCATGACAATAACTATGTACAGTTTATTAATGTTAGTGGCTTAAGAGTCGGTAGTAATAAGTATTTGTTATTAATAACCATATGAATGCACTATTTAAATATTTCACCATTACAGTTGTTATGTGGTTTTCTTGTTCATTACTGACAAGATTCCCCGTGACCACATGTTGGGGTTTAATGTTCTGAATAATTGTTGGAGCCAGAATCATGTTTGGAGCTATGTATTTCCAAACATTTAGCAAGAACTAAGGGAAAGAGCTGCAAAATAATAATAATAATAATAAAATAAAAAAATAATCTTTTGCTTTTAGCAAACCCTTGAAACGAGTTTCCTCTTCAATGAGTGCTGCACCATTAATAGGGTCAATCTAAATGAAGTGGTCCAATGAAAACTAAGTTCATTGCTTGACCATTTTTAAATATTTTAATTTTTTTATATGTGATTGTCCTACAATTGAGGAGTTTAAAAAAGTTTTTAAAAAAATTTTGCCTTTCACCTTTACTGAATAGTGGCCATTTTCATTTGTAAGTGCACGGCAGTGTTTCACTTTAGAGACGTTAACAAAAATATTAATGTGTCTGCACTGGGTTAAGTTACAACATTGCAATTGACATGACTGTTTTTAGAAAAGTGCCTTCTACAACATTGTCTATGACACAAAATACCCTAAATTCAAAAATAACCAGGCAATATGACCTCCAAAGTCTGGTATCCAAATTTTCAAAAAATCCACATTTTAGGCCCAAAAACAACAAACAAGGAGTGATTTATGAGAGTCTATTTTTTCCTATAGTTAGATATCATACACTACTAGCCTCATATACAGCAAGAACACTTACTAATGTTTCATTAATTTTTTATGAATTTTTGAAATTTGAAAATTTTCATATTTTGCAAAGTTTGGGATTAGTTCTCTCAGGCGGGACTGAATATAAAAATATGATTTTTGCAGTTTGTACACCTGTATGATAGCAAAGTACTGTAAACATTTCAGCACTGATTTCTGACTTTAAACAAAAATGTGAATTTTTGAAAATGAGGAGATAATTTATATTACTCTACAATGCGTTAACTAAAGAAAGTAGTAACACAGTATTATGGCACAAAATTAATACATTCAGGAACAAGGCATCTGACCGATCTCCAATGGAAGCACCTTGGTTAGATGAATTCACTGGTCAAATATCACCCCTTCAGTATATCCTCAACCGCTCACTTGTGCACCAGGCCTCCGCCACAGTGATGGCTGCCTGTTGTCTCTGTTTAACTTAGAAGAACTGAAGACAGCAAATCACTCAGCCACAGACAGCTCTCCAGGCATCGATAATATACACTACAATATGATACGTAACATGCTGTCCAATGCGCTACCACTCTTGTATTTTTATAATCAACTTCGGGATTCTAAAGACTTGATTGAAGCTTGGAGAACACACACAATTGTCTCAGTCTTGAAAAGAGACAAAGATAGTTATCAGACCACATCATACAGACTCATTGCTCTTTCCTCTTGTATTAGTTGACCACAGTATTACTGCAGGTGGGATGAGAGTACTTCAGTTAGCTTATCATGAGTCATGCTGAACCACTTGATAGTATATTCGCAACTTTCATGAAATCATTCACAGTGTAAGTACCACTTTACTTTACAACTGTAACATCACCCCTTGTTTGCAATAATGGCCACACGAGGTCATGTGTAGTAATATCGTGGTTAGGTAGAATTGGGAAAACACTGGAACGATTAGTTAAACACTGATTTTAGTGGTGATCGCAGGAGTCACACAACCTCCTGGCTACTTCCCAGTTTGGGTTTAGAAGGGGAAAAGACACAATTGACATTATTACTCTTTTGTCAACACATAAGTTGACAGTCTTTTCGAAGAGTGGAAAGTCCACAGCTATGTTCCAGGACATCAAGGGAGTTTTTATGGCAGTGTAAACATAGATTTTTTGCTCCATAAACTGAGAGCTGTAGGTGACCTGAAAAAAATGCTTTATGGAGTAGTGTATGATTTTGAAAGGGAAGATGTTCTTAAAGTTCCCAGGTAAAATGATGTGCCCCTGCAGTGTCTCAACTGGCTTCCAACAAGGGGCAGTTCTCAGTCCTTTACTATACAGGTAGTAATAAAAGTGTATGACACAAACTGCAGGACACATTCCTCACATGTAAATGAATAAATTATGTCATATGAACATGCATCTGGAAACATTTTGTTTCCGTGTTACAACTCGTTTTCTCCAATTCAATAACCATGGGAAACACACACAAACAAAATGCAGCTTTTTCTCACAGCAAATGTTCAGTATGGCCTCTGTAGGCATTGATACATGCATCAGTCTGCTGTTGTAGTGAATCTCGGGTGTGCTGATATATCCCCAGAGTATTGCATATGGTTTTGCATAATACAGGCATGGAGACTCTGAACATCTTGTACTGGGGTTCCATACACGAGCTTTCAAATGCCCCCACAAATAGAAGTCCAGTGGGTTTATGCCCAGAGAGCATGGAGGCCAAGCGATTGGTCCACCTCTACCTATCCATCTCTCACCGTATCTTTTACTTAGAAGCCATTGTACAGGGTTATTACAAATGATTAAAGCGATTTCACAGCTCTACAATAACTTTATTATTTGAGATATTTTCACAATGCTTTGCACACACATACAAAAACTCAAAAAGTTTTTTTAGGCATTCACAAATGTTCGATATGTGCCCCTTTAGTGATTCGGCAGACATCAAGCCGATAATCAAGTTCCTCCCACACTCGGCGCAGCATGTCCCCATCAATGAGTTCGAAAGCATCGTTGATTCGAGCTCGCAGTTCTGGCACGTTTCTTGGTAGAGGAGGTTTAAACACTGAATCTTTCACATAAACCCACAGAAAGAAATTGCATGGGGTTAAGTGGGGAGAGCGTGGAGGCCATGACATGAATTGTTGATCATGATCTCCACCACGACTGATCCATCGGTTTTCCAATCTCCTGTTTAAGAAATGCTTCTGCTTTAGCCTTTTCCGTAAGATTTTCCAAACCGTCGGCTGTGGTACGTTTAGCTCCCTGCTTGCTTTATTCGTCGACTTCCGCGGGCTACGCATGAAACTTGCCCGCACTCGTTCAACTGTTTCTTCGCTCACTGCAGGCCGACCCGTTGATTTCCCCTTACAGAGGCATCCAGAGGCCTTAAACTGCGCATACCATCACCGAATGGAGTTAGCAGTTGGTGGATCTTTGTTGAACTTCGTCCTGAAGTGTCGTTGCACTGTTATGATTGACTGATGTGAGTGCATTTCAAGCACGACATACGCTTTCTCGGCTCCTGTCGCCATGTTGTCTCACTGCGCTCTCGAGCGCTCTGGCGGCAGAAACCTGAAGTGCGGCTTCAGCCGAACAAAACTTTATGACTTTTTCTACGTATCTGTAGTGTGTCGTGACCATATATCAATGAATGGAGCTACAGTGAATTTATGAAATCGCTTCAATCATTTGTAATAGCCCTGTACATTAACACCAAAATGAGGTGCTCCATCATGCGTGAAGTATGTTATGTCACAGAGCTAAAGGCACATCTGCTCACAAATCAGGTTGAACATTCTCTATGAAATTACTGTCGAGTGTGGGTGGAAGAAAGTGAGGCCCTACCAAACAGTCACCAACAACGCCGGCCCAAGCATTGACTAAAAGTTTTTGAGGACTTGTTTCAACAGTTGCTTGAGGACTGATGTCTGCCCATACAAGCAGATTATGAAAATGAAAATTTTCTATCTGATCTCATTGAAACGACGCTTCATCTTAAACAGCACTGTTGCGCTCACATTAGGGTTCAAACTTCATTGAATAAACCATTTGCAGAAGAGTACCTGTGCAGAAATATCAGCTGCTGATAGTGCCTGCACACAGTGTCAATTGTACGGATGCAGTTGGTTTTTGTGTAACACTCGCCAGATATTCTTGTCAACATTTAGTGTTGCAATTACTTGTCTTGTACTGACTCTAGGGTCATCGTCAACAGCATGAAGAATTGAAGAATTGCCGCTTCCTGTTGTGGTGTCCTCGTGTTTCTAGGCCTTCCCTGGTCGCAAGTATCGGGCTTAAAAGCCCCATGTTCCCCAAGATGATGATAAATGGCTTCAAATGTTCTCCTGTCAGGACACCTTTGCCCTGGAAGTCTCTCCCGGTACAAGCGTTGAGCACGAGCACCATTGTGTCAGCTAATCCATACATCAAATTGGCATCTGCCATCTCTGCGATTGTGTACATTGCCATTGCACAAGCCAAGTATGTGATTAACTCTATGTAGTTACCCCTGTGCTGCAATGGTCATGCTGATGGTTGAGACAGTAGATGTCACCTGTAAACTAACAATGACATACATCACTTGGCAAAAGGGACACACAAAACAAAACAAAACACTGTCAGTGCACAACATAACCAGACATCACCAAGAGTGCGTGTTCCCCATGATTCTGACTTTCTGTGCTTGTGTGCTTCCCATGATTAATGAGTTAAAGAAAATGAATTGTAACATGGAAACAAAACATTTACAGGCCCAAGTTCATGTAACATAATTTCATCACTGCATGTGAAGAATGTGTCCAGCAATTTGTGCTGTGCATTTTTGTTACACCCTGTGCGCTGTGTACATCATGGCTCTAGAAACAGCTCTTCCCACATTGACTAAAATACTTCAGTATATAGATGGTGTTTATATGTGTACTATCTCCACTAAATAGGCTAGAGTGAACTTCTTAATGTGGTATAACTAGCTGGCTTTTGATTGCTACCTACCTGAGTTGTGAGCAGAATGTGAAATATGGTTAGCACTACTAGTTTGCCTCCATGCTGTAAGTTGGGGCTTGACACACACAACATTTACCATCACTATAGACCAGGCATTTAAGTAAATGTAGAACCATTATTCACAGCACCTGAAGAAGATGGCTAGGTCAGTTGTCCAACTGGTGGCCCAAATTGGATTAATTAACACAGTTTGCGAGTCAAATATGCACCACGAATAAAATACATTGCAGCAGTATGTTTTCGGCTAGTTATTTGCCAAGTAGGAATCATAATACAGAAAGAACATGCACTCATAGGGGTTATAGTAAAGATAGTGCCTAGCTTTTGTTTTTCTCTGAGTTTTTTATAAAAAATCAATTGTAGGTCTTTATCATGTGGATGATTGGTGGTTGCTTGTACAGTGCTGTGTAGTGTTTTGCATGGTTTAGAATGGAATGAAAGAAAGGGAGAGTGTGAAACATAGTGTCAGCACATAACCCACTCCTCTCAAATTGTGCCATGAGCCCCAAAAATGTTTACATCTCTATCTATTGAACAAGCCAGTGTTGTCACATACACTCATTCCATGATTCATAATGAAATGGCATAGCTTTTAACCCAGGACATTACTACATTGTCTGGTGTTCAGGATCTGTGCATCCCATTCTGTCCTCGTACTGAGCAAGGTGATGCTCTGGTAAGAGATTAGACTCTCTTTCAGGAAGACCAAGATTCAAATCTGCCCTGGTCACCAGATTTAGGTTTTCCTTGGCATTTCCAGTTTGCTTAAAGAGATGATTGCTTTGAAAAGGGGATGGCTGATTTCCCTCTCCATTCTTTTATGTTTTGGGCCTGTACTCTGCATGTAAATACTGTGTTGCCAGTAGGAAATTAATAAACCAGAACTTTTCCTTTCTCTTGTCCCTTTGGCAGACAAATGCTGATGAAATTATTTTGCACATCCTTATTCTGCCGTCATTACATGTCATCATGTTAGTGTGCATTAGCAACCTTAGTTGTAGAGCTAGGATATAGTGTGTCAGAATTTGTGAATAGATTTTGTCTTGTGCAGTTTTGCAAAACAGGAAAGTTGAGCAGGAAAGATATTTGAAATGTATAGCTATGAAATATATGTTCCTAGTTGACATTAGGTAGCTAAGGCTTTTTTTTTTCTCTCTTCACATTTAATTATTTAAAGTATGTAATGAGAATGTTAATGGTGTTAACAGCCAAGTCAGTAATTTGTTTTACATATATGTAAAGCATGCCGGACTTGTACTCATAAGGAGAATAACACAGTAGACAGTGATGCAATGACAGCATAGTTAATGCCTAGATGCAGTCAGTTACTAAACTGCATCATACATAGTTATACGAACTTCATTGATGGATAAGAGCGGTTGTTTGGCTAAGACTCAAACCCACATATCTGGTACTTCTGGAAGCACCTAGCTATGAGAGATTTACATCAATGCGCTCCATTGTTAAGGGGTACTCTTTGGAAACAATGTTAAGGGTTTAAGTTTTTCAGCAACCACTGACAATTGTGTAAAGAAGATACACTGATAGAAACATAATTACTGTCCAAAATTGTGCATGAAGCACTGTTTGCCACAATGTACATTATATATAAATCCAAATGTATACTAGCATTTCCATGTAAAAAAGAAAAGGCCTTTCAATTGTGTGGTTTCTTTTTATTTCTTATAGAGTTATGATAAAGCGGGCCCAAGGTCGGAAAAGGTTCGGGCGTAAGAACTTCAAGCAGCGGTATTTCAGACTGACTACTCAAGATCTCACATATTCAAAAACCAAAGGTATGTGTTACAGATGGTGTCATGTGACAAATGGTAAACTATTAGTGTTTTTCTTACTATATCTTTAAAGATATCACTCTTCTGTTAATGTTGTTATTCAGATTCTTGAGTGAGTGGGCAGCAGACAGACGTAGTGGGATATGTGTCTATAATTATTTTCCTTTTTTTATATATTTCATTCTCAGATGACACAAAATATATCAACAACATTGATGATAACATTTGTGTTGCTTGAAGTTGAAACACGTAACAAGAATAGTTTATACAAGGCCACCACTGTGTTTCCCTAAGGCAGCATGCCTAGTCTGTATATAATTACTTTACTGATTTAATAGATACCTTTATAGTTGCCAAAGAGTGCATAGTTGAAATTTTTTTCAGCAACTTGTTTGTCAAGTTTGATAGCAAAGTTATTGTGCTTGCAAGTAAAGTATTTCATTATTTCTGATGTTTCATTGTTCCAAATCAAAATTTACACAATTGTGCTGCTAATAAACAGTGGGTAAAATGTAAGTTGAAACAAACACTGCTGCCACTATGCATCCAGCAATAAAAATGAATAAACTTACTGAGCTTGTTAATTTGGACAGAACAGCTGAGTTATAGATCCGTTTAACAATGAGGATGTAGGTAGAAAATGACACTGTTAGGAGTGAAGACAGTAGATAGATGGAGATCATCGTCTTTGGGTACTAGGGAACGATGGATGGCAGAGGATGTGGAAGAGGAAGAAGAAGACAGGCTGCTGTATGTGTCCAATTACAAATAGGTTGAGATAATTGTTTGGAAAATATCCATTGACCAGTTTCCCCACAAATTATTTTTTGTCTACTGGAATATCAATTTTCATCATTATTATAGCTAGTCTTAATCCATAGTATGTTGTTATTCTTTCAGCAGGGTCTTCATTTGTGTTGTGTGGAATATCATGTGTTTTACAGGAAACTACCAATGTCTTTGGAACTTGCTACAGTCACAGTGATGGATCAGCCTTTGATCAACATTGTTTAACTCCAAGTTGAAAAAAATCAGCTGTCAGGTCTCTCATATTAAGAGGTTTCCAGAGCCTCTGTGACTTGCAGACATTCTTCCACATAACACATACCAGTAACTGTATACTGACAGTTGTAAACCATACATTTCATCATAACCCTTGTCACAATAAAAAAAAAAAAAAAAAAAAAAAACAGCTGTCACTCTTATACTGTATTCACTGTGATTTTGGACTGCAAAATTAACACCTTCAAAATCCCACAATTTGTTTTGCAGTTTTGTTGGATGATCATAACTACAAACACTTGTTAGAATGTTGTTAACTTAGTGGAGTACATCACACATACATTCTGGGCATTTCATTGCAACAGAAAGAGTGGTGTGCTGCTGCCTCATTTATAAAATTGTGTGGCACTGCTGCAGAGTGAAACTACTTTGAATTAATGTAGGCTTGCAGAACATAAATAGCAGGTACAGGCTTCTTTTCTATTTTCTGCACTGCAGCATCATTTTCTTTAATTACCATAAGGTCAACTTCAACAGATAGAGTCTTTGGGATTGGAGTTTCCTCCTATAAACCATCTGAATGTGCAAGTAATGCTGACAGTTCTCTCCAACTACTGAAAAAACATCCCTGAAGCAATTTGATGGATGTGGAGGAATTAAAAGTTTGATGCATGAACCATACAATAATTTCCACCAGTGTGTGATAGCAAAAGATCTTGCAGAGAATCCTAGAAAATTCTGGTCCTATGTGAAATAACTAAGGCGGTCAAAAGCTTCTATCCGGTCACTTATCAGCAGTCTAGAGTGTGTCAATAGGACATAGCAGAAGGAAGGCTGGAATGTGAAATTTTACACTTAAAAATTCTTTCATGCGGGAGGATCACACATACACACCATTATTCAACTGCCATACAAAGCCCTTTATGGAAGACACAGAAATAGGTATCCCTGGCATTGAAAACCAACTGAAAGAGTTGAAAATAAACGAGTCGCTAGGTCCAGATGTGCAATGTAATGCTTCTTTTAAAATTAAGATTGTTGTTACTTGCTGTGATTAAAACTTGACAATGTATACTCAGTAGTGACAGGTTACGTGGCTCAGATAAATAACTTCTTCCTTACTTGATGTCCTGGTATTTGTTGTCAAGTACTGTGTATGTAAATAAGGTCCATATAGTGTGTAACATGAATTGAGTTCAAGAAACACCAAGAAACTTTTTATAACATTTTATTCCATAATGCAACATAGGTCTTATATTATGGAAGTCGGATCAACAGTGAACCTAATGTTCCAAAACTCACTCGCTTAAATATTTCATGACAGTTGTAACATTGTTGTTACAATTAAAAATCATAACATCTTGTTAATTTAACAAACATTTGGAGAAGTTACAATTGCTATTGTTTGATCAATACACACAATTCAGTCTGAAAAAAGTTATTGCAGTAATTTACATCTAATATGCAACACACAGTTTTTTGCTGTTTTCCTAATTACATAATAAATAAATGGAGTAAGGCATTCCTATCATGTTTTCAGCATTTAATTAAACAGACTTTTTTATCATTATTAACAGATGTTTTAACATTTAAACAGAAAGTAACTTGAGTCATTTGTTTATATTGTTTTTGATTGGCAGTCATTATAAAATTTCATAATTACAGTATTACAAGAATTAGTGAATGTAGTTAGATACGTAGATCATACTGATGAATAATAGCTGTACACAATACAAGCTAAACTTCATCTGAAGTATTTTGGCTGATAACTGAAAATGAGCAACTCATTGAAACGTGATTTCATTATATTCTAATTACAACAGAATGTGACAGTTTCAGATGTCCCTACCAGTTGACTAAGCTTTATAACTTTGATATGTCAGTAAAGTACATCATTTGCATACTATATTATCCACAATGTAGTGATTACTGGTAATGACATTTTAATTACCTTGTTAAATGGAATGTGGGTGGTTGCTTAGCCCCGAATGAGCTCAAAAATGTGGTATTAAAGTGTTCAGTATGCTATCTAAGCTGATTTGTTACATTTCAGATGGAATCCCACTTTGGTTTTCAGAGAGTACTCTTTGGCATTGGCCCATCGCTTAGCTTGAATTTACTGCAAATGCCTTGCGTAGCACAAAGTCCCAAGCAATAGCCCTAGTGAATGAGTAAAATACTCCTGTGAATAAGAAGGGTAAAAGAACATACACGCAAAAATTACAAATCAGTATTCTTAACCCTTTGACTGCTTAAGGCGCGCCACCTGCTTGGTGCGCTGAGGTGGCGCAGCCTGTGGTGTAATACGTCTACCTGCGCTGCGTGCCTGTCTCTTGGAGCTGCTGCCGGGACCGGATCAGCCCGCACTGCTCAACCTGCCCTGTGCTGACTATTTCTCAGCTGAATACGGCTTGTGCAGAGCAGCGTAAATTTTTGGCAACTTTGGGCTGTAATATCTCGGGCAATAGTTTTTGTAAAGAAATAAAATTTGGCCATCTTGTACAACTTTACGCATTCTCTTAAGAATAATAATGGAAAGAATTTTACAAGCCGTATTGAACCAGAAAATTGTAGGTAAACCAGCCAAAAAAATAGGCACCCGAAAAAATTTCGAAGTTTGGCTTCTTGCATCTCCTGAACTAATGCTATGACAAACATGAAACTTGGCATGTAGTAACCTAACAACACAAGGTTCCTAAATATAAAGATTCATTTCCATAGCAGTTTTCAGTACTGAATTAATTAAGCACAAAATTGAAGATTTTGTAAAAACGTCAAAAATGCGGCATTTTTGTTCCGATTTTGCTAAAAACTATGCTCCATGAAACATACCAAGCTGTACAACTGGAATGATAATTGACAACGAAAACCAGGCCCGAAAACAATGTAAACTTCTGGTTAGCATGTCTAGTAGTGTGAATGCATGATTAAAATGAGATTTCGAGTGCAATAGATTGACTGCACAACGATAAGGAATAAAAAATTATATTCCCCTACTATTTTCCAACTATCTACAAATTAGTCGAAAAGATGTTGATATTTATGAAAAGATGGAAGCGGGGTGTATTCAATACTTCTTTTTCAAATACCGTTTTCTATTAATGCTTCAAAACCAGTCTCATTCGAACAACAAATTTTAAGTCCCCCCACCGTCCCCAGAAGAGTGAGTTTAATTTTTATTATTGGCTACCAACAGAGACAAAGTAGCAAGAAAAATTGCACTGAGGAAAGAGTTTAGCTTTGCCTTGTTGTCTCTTATTGATCAAAGGCGTTTAAATCAGTTATGGAGAACATGTTTTGTGCAAGTAGACCGAGTGTGATCTACATTTTTACTACTAAAAATAAAAGAATATAACTGTCCATGTTATGTGTTAATAATTTAAATGTATTTTACACAGATTAATGTATGGGTTTTGTTATACTGGCACAATGTACTTGGCGTAATTACATTTGCCGCAGTACAGATATTACGCTATCTCAATCACCAAGTCCGTTCATTTGCCAGTAAACTGCTGCATATGAAGAAGTCAGGCTTCGTTTGAATAATATTACACCTGTTGCATCTATTTCCCATCCTTCTTTTCGATCTGGGCTTTGGACCGGCACTGGCGAAGTTAAAAATACATTTATAATTTTTTTTTTTTTTTTTTGCATATTTGCCTATTTTTAGTAATTCATTCAGAAGCGTCAATAAATCTTCTCAGATTTCGTTCCCAGTGATTAGTAATGCTTCTTTGTATGATAAGTCTCAAAGCAGGGTGCAACACATAATGGAACGTCGCAAGTTTTGCATTGGTATCTAGTTTCCCAGCACACTTTCTGTTTCGTGCAAACCACGTATCTGCGCATTTTTCTGCGAATGTTCACTCACGATAACAGCCGGAAAATGTCTCCCTGTGAATCGCAGAGGATTCTTGTCATCGTAGCACCTTCCCCTACCAGCTTTTCTCCGTTCTGTACCATGTTTTTCTACAATCTCTGTTACGAGAGAAAGGTGAAACTCTGTGAGTGCCATTTTTCGCCCTGTAACTGACTGGTGGAGAGCATGAGCATTTAGAATGCACAAATCCAGAATGTGAAAAAAATATTTCTTATACCATTTCGCAGTCTTACTCACTGATCCCACTGAGCTCAGTAACATGTCACAATGGTCAACTGCATCCATACTCAAATTGTAATCTACAATACATTGCAGTTTCTTTATTAGTTCACCAGTATTTCTGTCAGTCTTCTCTGTTTCAACCATTTGTGTTGTGTGACTTATGGTCAACATGTACACCTCTCTCTTATCGCACCACTTGATAGCAAGGACCTTGTTAGTGGACCTTAACTCAGTTTCTCCTCGTTTTAATTTCTTCTGCAGTTTTGGCATGTTGCGCCTGTTCTTACGGACAGTGCCACATGCGGCTGTTCATTGTGAAGCCAGGGGAACAGGTCCGGGCTGGAGTACCAGTTATCGACATGTAGAATATGACCCTGTTCCAAATATGGTCCCATAAGAGTTGCCACTGTGTCACCCAAATTGTGGAACCCAATTTCTGTTGTTGCACCTGTATATACAATGAAATCTAAAATATACCCACTCTAACAGTCACACAGTACAAATGTCTTTATTCCGAATCTGCTTCGCTTAGTTGGAATAAATTGCTTAAAAGATAATTGTCCTTTGAACAACAAGAGGCTTTCGTCTATACAAAGCTTGTGATGTAGGCGAATATGAATTACAAAACGGCTTACAAACTTTGCCAACAATCGTCCTAATTTTAAATAGACTGTCGCCTCCATTACTCGCAAAGTTATCACTGAAGTGTAACATTCTCAGAAGTAGACAAAAACGGTCTTGGGACATAATTTTGCTGAAAACTTGTGTGTTCAAAACTGTATCTCTGGATCAATAATCACTTAATTTTAACTTCTTAACTTGCGCCATTAGAAGGCAAACAGCAACAAAACAATACATTACCTCAAATCCAGTGTCTTTCCACTTTGACAGTCGAGAATTCACAGATTCTGTAGTACTTTCTCTGGTGTAAACGTAAAAACGATTTGTTTCATCTGCAATAAATTGCAACAGTTCTTGAGACATAAATACCACAAAAAATGACAGAATGCTTGGGTCAGTATCTAATTGACATTTGTGTCCTGAACTCGAGTCATTGAAGGAATGGTTTAACCGCTGGAAATCGGTTTCTTTCCAGTCAAATGCGTCACTTAAGCGCACTCTTTTCTGAACCATTTCACTGTCACTTTCTGATTCCTCGTATTCAGAGGAACTGCTGACTGTAGTTCATGCTCTCCCCTCTGATGTAAAGGGCTGAGGACTACAGGTTCAAGATTCTGTTGAAGACTCATCACTGGTAGCAACGTCAGATAATTCACACTCACTGTCACTCTTAGTGAGCATATCCGGGATTTCTTTATCTGTGCAACCATGGGGCGACGTGACATTTCTCACATAGGAAACAATAAAACTGACAAAAATACAGGAATCTAAGTCTAATTCTGCAAAGAGCAAACATAGCAACAAAGATATATGCACTCTCAAACTACAGTCAGACCACTGAACAGCTACTAGACAAGCAGGGGGAAAAGACAGCTCTGCGTGTATTCATGTCCGTAGCGCTCAGGTAGCTGTGACTCAGCACGCCTAAACTCGTCCCTAGCAGTGGGAAGGCTGGTGGCGTGGGATGCATAAACACTTCCTTAGCGCCGTAGGGAAGACCCATGGCTGCATGTATACACGTCAGGCATGCCAGGGGAACAGCGAGGCATGACGAGTTAACACGTCCACAGCAGTCGAAGGGTTAATGTCAGTTTTGTTACAGAATTCTTCAGCATATTATTTGTTAGAATAATGGAAGAGAACAGTTTCTGTCCATACATCAACATAGAAAGCATCGCTAATTTGAAATTTAGCTTGCACTTTCCTCATGGTACCCTGCAAGGATGATGGGCAATAGGCAGATTCCATATTGTTAGATCTCTGGAAAGTGTTTGACATAGTTCCATACTGCAGGCTGTCTATGGAGGTCTAAGCATATGAAATAGGTTCTTAGATACATGAGTGGCTAGAAATGCTTTTTAAGTTGCAGTTCTATTTGGTGCTCTGAATGTGGAGAAATGTAAGTTAATTTAGAAGAGTAGGAGATAAACAGTGCTGCAGCATTCGAATAGAGTATTGGTGATGTGCTGCTTGACAGAATCGGATCGATTAAATGTGTGATTGTAATGCTGCAAATCAATAGGAAATGGAACGAGCACATAAGATCAGGTGAAGGGAAGGGCTTTAGTCAACTTTGATGTATTGGGAGAATTCTGTTAAGGTGTAGCTCATATGTAAAGGAGACTACATACAGAACACTTCTGTGACCCATTGTTGAGTACTGCTCGAGTGTTTGGATTCACACCAGGTCAGATTAAAGGAAAACAGAGAAGCAATTCAGAGGCAAGTTTTGTTACCGGTAGGTTCGAACTACTCAAGAATATCACAGAAATTCCCTGTGAACACAGATGTGAATCCTTGGAGGAAAGAAGACGCCCTTTTTTGAGAAATGCCGTTGAGAAAGTTCAGAGAACAGACATTTCTGACAAACTGCAAAACAATTGTACTGCTACCAACATACACTTCAAGTAAGGACCATTGTGGTGTGCATATGAAAAATAAAGGCTATTACAGATGCATGCAGACAGTCACTTTCCCTTGCTCCATTTACACTGAAATAGGAAAACGTATGACTAGATGCAGTGAAATGAAATTATTGGCTGGGAGACTGTCTAGGGTTGTTCGGCCACCTGGTGCAGGTCTTCCCATTTGATGCCACTTCAGGTGCTTGATGAAAATGAGCTGAAATGTTTAGGACAACACAAAACATCTAGTCCTCAAATGAAGAAAATATATAGCCCTGCTGTGAATTGAACCTGGGACATGGCTATCAAGGGGCATTGGCATTCACTACTAAACCACCAGGCACCCACTGCCATTCACTAAATGGTGGCGTACAGTGTATGTATGTACATGTAGAAGCTATAATCCACTAGAAAGAAAAATTACATTGAGACTCTGAATTTCAGGGTTATCTCTCTCTCTC
Organism: Schistocerca americana; assembly: GCF_021461395.2. Lineage (NCBI taxonomy): Eukaryota > Metazoa > Arthropoda > Insecta > Orthoptera > Acrididae > Schistocerca > Schistocerca americana. The sequence goes on along the minus strand of NC_060120.1, from coordinate 828,405,278 downwards.
TCTCTCTCTCTATTCCACATCAACATCTCTACACAATCTATGACACAACTGACACTAGCGATTTAAGTTCTTGGTGATTTTGGCACTTGGCTGCAGTCCGTGTACACACAGGAGGGAGTTGTCACTTGGTTGACTAAGTTTCACACTGAAAAACAGTGTTAGTATGTTTTGTTCAGATATGTTTAAATGATGGGCAAAAGTTTATATCTTACAAACACAGTGTTACAAGGAAAACTAAGTTTCTGTCTGTTATACATGTAACTTAAGTCGAATACACAATTTATTGTTATTTACAAGGCATGAAATCAAGTACCTGTTTAATATGCTTTTCCTGTTTCATAATAGGAAAGGAACCACTTTGTTCTATTCCACTGGACAAAATACTGGCCGTAGAACGACTACAGGAAGACTCGTTCAAGATGAAGAATATGTTTCAGATTGTTCAGCCAGAGAGAGCTTTGTACATACAGGTAAATATTTCTGTACTTTGTAGACCAGTGAGATATTGCTCACACGCATTATTATTTTTAGCTTCAGTGAAAATCTTTAAGAGAATGTGATGTGTTAACCACTTTGTAAAGGATGTCTTAACCACTTTGTAAAGCATAAGATCTGTACAAAGAGTTTATCATTTTCATCATTGTAAAGACATACAGAAAGTAAAATTCAGTTGTAGATATTGTAGCAGCACACACAGTACAGAATGCCAGTAAAAATACAGCCACTTTAATGTTTAGACCACAAACACATTCAATACATTATCCATCTACATTGCCAGCTCAGTACCAGTTTAAAAAAGAGCGATCCATGAGTGGAGTGAAGCTATTTATCACATGGAACATTACAAAATGAGAATGACAGCACTCCGTTCCAGTGTAAAATAGAAAAACACCTGATGGTGCCGAACGGTGTCTGTGCCCGCCACTGGGGAAGCGTGACTCTCCATACTGTCTGAAGGTGCCGTCTCCTATCAGCTATTGAACTTCGATGGACGGCAAGCTGCCGGTACGATTGATGTGGTAACTACAGGTTACCACAGTGTTCTCCTCGTATCAAGGTTCCTGTAAACTGTGTCCCTTCCCCATAGTGTGGGATGGTGCTTGGTGCTCAGGAAGGCTGTTGGTGGATGCCCACTCTGTCCTAAAGTGCTCCCTTGTTGCTCTGCACTGGAGTATAGGGCCAAAAGTGATCCAGACAGTGATGGCATTGCTGCGGCCTGGTGGCACAACGCTTGCACCGGATCCATGGAGACTGCTTGGGGCATGGGCCAGAACATGCCTCCAGTGGAAGCGGCACCTACTGTCTCTGCATTGCCTTCCTCTGTAATGTATGGCCTTCCACATCTGGGCTCTGATGAACTGGCAGAAGGCTGGAAGTGAGAACAGCAGAGGGTGAGCAAGGCATACTGTCATATGGGGCAAAATCAGTTGAAAGGTCAACAAGAATGGAGGTGAGCAAAGAGAACCAGGCATGGGAAGAGTGGACTAACTGGAAAGTGTGGGAGAGGCAGCAGAGGCCAGTTCTCTACTTAGGGCAGAGTTGATTGTGGTGGCAGGTCACCAGCCTGTATGCTGTCTGCAGTGTGAAAAAGTGCTGCCTGCAGACGACTTTTGGGATCCAGTGCTTGTGGAGAGCGAATGCACAATCCCAGACCGGAGTCGCAGGTGTGAAATGCCCCATAAGAGGGACCTTTGACAACCTGAGTGTGAGAAGCATGAGATTAGATACCATGCATGGCTGGCAGCTATGCAAGAGCTCCATCAGGGTCTTCTCCCCAATGGGAGTGAATCTGTATTAGCTAAGAAAGCACCTGTGTGCCTCATCTGCATAACTGTCACCAGTATACTTCTTCATTTTCGTCTTAAAAGTGTGGATGGGGCATTCTGCTGCATGAACATGTTGAGTACCATGGTACGTGTAAAAATCATGAAAAGTTTGAGAGTTGGATGTAGCACCATTGTCAGCTACCAGGGTGTGGGGCATGCCTTTGATGGAAAAGATGCAAGTGAGAGCCCGCGCCGTTGCACCACTGTGATGGAGTGGCAGGTGACTACGTACAGAAGCTGGGAGAGGCACTGGTGACCGCCAACCAATAGGCATCCAAGAATGGGCTGATGAGATTGAAATGGGCCTGCTCCCATGGCTGTGAAAGCTAAGACAATGGTGATAAACACTGCCGGAGTGAGGCCTGATGGCCTGCTCATTTAGAGCAAGCAGCGATTAACTGTTCAGTCTCACAATTGATTTTGAGCCTGTAGACAGGCAGCGAGCCAGCTCCTTTGTGTGTGAGATGTCCAAATGATCTTGGTATAGAAGATGAAGAATGTCAAGCCTGAGAACAGGTGGAACAACCACCCTTGGAACAGCGTTTTTTGTGAACAACAAGAGAACATCAATGACGAGTATGAGTATTTATCACATAAAAAAATAATTATGAACGGGATCCAGTACAGGAGCAGGAGGTTTTTCAGGCCACCTTTACTAGAACATATCGTCACACTTGACGAAGAACATGGTTGGAGGCAATGGCTTGTGTGATGCGAGATTTGGTAATAAGGGAGCTGTCCAGTAAGTTTTCTTGTCAAAGTAAAAACAAAGTACTTCATCTTGATCAAAACCAGGGTCAGGTTCCATTAGCAAACATGAAAGAGCATCTGCATTTGAGTGCTGAGCCAAAGGGTGGAAATGACTCTCATAAATATACATACTAAGGAACAGGGCCCACCACTGACACCGATGGGTTGTCTTGTCTGGGAAGTGTACCATGGTACTAAAAAGAGACACTCGCTAATGGTCTGTGATCAGTCTCCAAATGAAACTTAACACCGTATAGAAACATATGAAATGAAGCTTCTTTATAGCATAGATAATGCAGGGTGTATACGACCCGGGAGATCCGGGAAAAACCCGGGAATTTTTTCATCTGGGAGAAAACCGGGAAAAACCCTGGAATTTTTCATTGTTTTGGTTTTCAGTTAAATTTCTGTGATTTTGACTGGTAAGAACCAATACTCTAACAAAGGATATTACTGTATCCGGCTACTGCAGAATAATACTGCAGCAACATAACATGAACGGGGGGGGGGGGGGGGGGGGGGGACGAAAATAAAACTTAAGTTGCAAAGGAAATGCGCCATATACAACAACAAAACAGTGCTCATACAAGCATCTGCCAACAGCGATGTGTGTCAAGGGCTTTAGGAAGACTATGCAGTGTTTTATAACAAATTGTACCAATGAGCGTGACGTGACAGCTGTTTAAATTAGATTCGTTTGAGCTGTTGTGGGCGGGCTCTTGAGCATGCACAGTTGAGTCGCGTATGAGTAATACGTTCTCCCGCTTCTGGTTACAGAAGTGTGGCTGGGCGCCACTACTTAATATTGCCCCGGTTCGGAAATACAGTAAATCTGGGGCTGATGCACAGAGCAATCTGAGTTGAGGTGGGTAGTCTCCACGTGACCTGTGTTTACGTTCAGTGATTTTGTTGTTTCCTCTTTGTTTATTGCTCTCACGTTAAATGATAACAAAACGGATTTTTGTGGCCAGGAGCTATCAAATGAATTAAAATACGTTTGCATAATTACAGAAGGCTAAAATATGTCATTAGTTTCAGATTTTATCTCCACCTTTCTGACAGTCAAGCATTAATCGCCTTACAGAACAATCAAGTTATTTTTGCCGGTTTGCTAAAGAGATTTGGCTGAAAATTAATCTTTTCTGCTGAGGCAGTCAATTTACGTGAATCGAAGTGTTTAATTTCACTCTATTGGCTAGTTTCAACTGTTCGCTGCATTTCAGGTGCACATATGGCATTATGCCATAATAAAAAACCAAACATTAGATAATACAGACGGGTGCACCAAGAAAATTTACACATGAATGTGCATTTTAAGCCGAATTATGCGTTTTAGTATAGTTCACGAAATTCTGACGCTCTTGAAGTATCGTCTGATGTGTTTGTTTCTTTTATGACATATGTAAGATCTTTTAATGTTTTACACGTACGAACATTGGGCTTCCTGTGTCATCATAGCTGCGCAAGCACGGTGACGCCTGTTATGTGGTGCTCTCTTGCTGAAACAAACCTATTTCTAACAGGTCGTGGGAAAATATTGCAAATGGTGGTTTGAAAAGTGTTACATTCAAAGCAGATTTCCTTTTATGCAAGGTGAACTATGTGCGAGAATGTACGATGAATTTCTTAAATCACAAAGCGTTTGACTCTCATTTAAAAATCAACTCTTTCAGGATGACCATTTAGAAGAATGTCGAGCCCAGAAGATCAGACATTTACGTCGTTATTAAAAATTTTACTGGCACATTTGTGTGATGTATCTTAAAGTGTAACACGCGCAAAAAGATCACCATTATATGTGGAAGCTTAGCTTCTCTTCCAGCTTAGTAATCTTGGAGACCAATATTATATATGAATGCTATGTATGTTAATTTAAACCATTAACACGTCTTATTTGTGTGGTCGCGCTACTGAAGAGTAATCTTGCTATTGGCTTACTAAATCACGTGTCCTATGCTGCCATCAGCTGGCGAGATCATGTGACATGAGCTATGACTGTTTTACAAAAGCGCATCGCAATCTCGATTTCAATGTTTCGGAAAGTGACATGCGGTGTTTAGTGGAATTCAAATTTATACCTTCATAATACGAAAATATGCAGCGTACATGTTGCTGCACATCAAAAGTCTTTCAAAACTTGTTTTTCCCCCTGGGTTTTCTAAAGTGCCAGGAAATTCTACTCCGGTACATAAAACCATAAACATTCAAAGAATTGATGAGTTTTACTGTCCTGAGGAAGAGTATACTGTCACTTAATGCCGAAAAGTTTATTTTCACCCAGGAGAAAGTGTATTTTTAACTGGGAAATCCGGTATTTTTTTTTCCTTGTCCACGTATACACCCTGTAATGGGAGGAGTCTGCTTCTCTATTTGAGAGCAATTCTTATGTGCTTCATTAAGCATCTTTGATGCAAAAGTGATGAGTTGTTCTGAATCATCAGCACAGTATTTGAGACAATATGACACCTGTGCCATACTGTGATGTTCCATTGCAACCTTAAGCTGAAGTCGCGGATGATAGGTGGCCAAGCACAGAGCAGAATGCAAACTGTCTTTTGAAGTCTTGAATGCATGGTCAACGGCAGGTGCCCACTTCAGCATTGCACCTTTATTAAGCAGCCGATTGAGAGGATAGAAAACCAAAGCTGGGTATGAAAGGAACTTGCAGTGATAAGCGACTTTGCCTAAGAATGCTTGGAACGTCTTCACATTCGAGGGGTTCAGGAGGGTCGCAGTAACTGTTGTGTGGCTGTCAGTCTGCTGATTACCCCGATGAGAAATAACATGTCCCAAGCATTCTGTAGAGGGTTGGAAGAAATGTGACTTTTCCAAATTGCAATCAAGACCTGCATCACCCAAGGTCTGAAACAAAAGACGAAGATTGAGGAAATGGCCCTCAGTGGTGGAACCAGTAATAACAGTGTCATTGGGTAATTGATAGAACACAGTAAGCATTGAGTAAGCTGTTCCATGTAACATTGAAAAATGTTAGGGATGCTTGCAGTGCCAAAACCAATCTATTGCATCTCTAGTGGCCATACAGTGTAGTGACAACAAGAAGCTGGCATGATTTATCATCAAGTGGCATCTGTAAGTGCCCTTCTGACAAATCAAGTTCTGAGAAATATTTACTGCACGTCAGTTTCATCATAAATTCATTCAGTTGAGGAGTGGGAAACTTATCAGCCATGGGCTGTGAATTAACTGTCACCTCAAAGTCACCATGAAGACAGAGCTTGCCCCTCAGTTTTCTGATAAAGAACAATCATGTACACCACTGACTGGACGAAATGGGTTCCATGACACCTAAAGCTATTAATCTGTCCAGTTCTTCCTTCACTGGAGCACGAAGTGAAAGTGGAGCAGGCCTGGCGCAGAAAAAATAAGGTCGCACCAAAGATTTGAGAGTGATGAAGTTATGTGTGCTACGTAGTCAGTAGCTTTCAAAGTCCTGATGAAAAAAGGGCGAAATATTCATTGTACAAATTGTTTAACACTTGATAGGGCACAAGATACAGTGCTAAATGAACAGAATCAGAGGCCGTAAATCCAAAATGCTAGAAAGCATCCAAACCAAACAAATTTTCCACAAATGTACTGTCCACTACCACAGAAAGGTAATAGGTCAAACCAATACCTTGTATGTTGTTTCTACAGTAAACTGGCCAAGAATAGGAATCTGCTGTTTGTCGTAGTGTGAAGGAGGCAACAGTGGAGGGGAACTAAGATGTAGATAAGTATTTGAATTCCAAAGTTAGGTCACTGCACCCATATCCATATTGAGGCATAACGAGGTAATGTTAACATGCACATTGATGAACAGTTTATTAGAAAGAGTTGCAGTCTCTTCACATACATGACTAACAAGATTAATGTCCATGGAAGTGGGAGGCACAGCAGAAGTGATCAAGTGTTGCACACAGTTGCAATGTGACCTTTCTTATGACATATTATGCGGCACAACGCCCAACATTGTGGACTGTGTTGAACAAAATGAGGAGGACAGGGGCTTGTGGAAAGTTTTCTGCCAAGATCATGTGAAGAAGAAGAGGTAAACTGTAAATTTTTGCCACATTAATTGTAATGGTAGTTTTAAAAGCTGATGTCCTTACGGACCATACATGAAACTTTTCTTTTTGGATATTGAAGTATACTACAGACAGGAGAACGTGGCTAGCATATTGATAAAAGGCAGCAAATTTGTGTTCTAACAGAGCTACTGTAACAATTTTATGAATGTCTATTTTTGTAAACAACTGTGGTAGCAAATTATGTTCCATGTGATGTACTAGCATGTTTCTGAGTGACCAGCAACCACAATGGAACCCTACTCCATTTCCGAACTACTTCCAAAAACTGAGAAATGTAAAATTTGGATACCTGCAAGTGTTGGTCTGCTTTGCACAGTTAGGAGTCTAATTAATGGAACATACATTTTGAGAACAGAATGTGCGATTGTGAAGTTGCGCACACCATTATTCATTTTTATTTATTGGAACTAAAAATCACATTATTTTTCATAATTTAGCTTTAGTGTTTTACTTTTCCTTGATTTAGTAAAGTGTCTTCATTATTTGAAAAAACTAGCATTGTATACAGTAATTCCATTTATTTTTAGGCAAATAACTGTGTTGAAGAAAAAGAATGGATTGATATTTTGACAAAGATATGCCAGAGGAACAGCAATCGACTGAAACGATACCATCCCTCTGCCTATATCAATGGAACTTGGCTGTGGTAAGCAAATGTTCGATTTAAGATAGAATCATTTTTATAAAAGTAATTTAGTAATAACAGTGTTATGCAATGAGCTCTGTTCTCTTTGAGAGGGCATACAAAACAGTGAAAAGGAAACATGGAACATTCTGTTATTTTTCCTTCTGTTCTCTTGGGACCAAAATTAAAGTGTGTTAAGAATTCATTTTCTTTGAGTGACCTACCAGCCAGTTCTGGGTATACTATACAGGGTGTTACAAAAAGTGTCCGGAAACGCTTAATTTCCATGTTAGAGCTCATTTTAGTTGTGTCAGTATGTTCTTCCACCTACGTTCAATGGAGCACGTTATCATGATTTCATACGGGATACTCTACCTGTGCTGCTAGAACATGTGCCTTTACAAGTACGACACAACATGTGGTTCATGCACGATGGAGCTCCTGCACATTTCAGTCAAAGTGTTCATACGCTTCTCAAAAACATATTCGGTGACCGATGGATTGGTAGAGGCGGACCAATTCCATGGCCTCCACGCTCTCGTGACCTCAACCCTCTTGACTTTCATTTATGGGGGCATTTGAAAGCTCTTGTCTATGCAACCCCGGTACCAAATGTGGAGACTCTTCGTGCTCATATTGTAGACGGCTGTGATACAATACGCCATTCTCCAGGGCTGCATCAGTGCATCAGGGATTCCATGCGACTGAGGGTGGATGCATGTATCCTCGCTAACGAAGACATTTTGAACATTTCCTGTAACAAAGTGTTTGAAGTCACGCTGGTACGTTCTGTTGCTGTGTGTTTCCATTCCATGATTAATGTGATTTGAAGAGAAGTAATAAAATGAGCTCTAACGTGGAAAGTAAGCCTTTCCGGACTCATGTTCACATAACATATTTTCTTTCTTTGTGTGTGAGGAATGTTTCCTGAAAGTTTGGCCGTACCTTTTTGTAACACCCTGTATTATAGCAGCTTTTTTTGTGTGATCCGGCTCTCTAACATACATTCATTATGTGCACACGTGGCTTTTAGGGAATTTTTATTTTCCAATACTCGATGACTTTTTTGATTATTTTTGTTACTTTTAACCACGCTCATCTGGTTAGCAATTTTAGTACAGACTCTAAAGATCTTGCTGTCACGTACCCAAATCAGTATAACATAACCATTATCACTAACACCACCATTATTATCATCATTGTCACCACCACCACCATCACCACCACCTGGTATTTTTACACATTTATTGAGGTTTTTCAGCATTAAAATTTCAAGCTACACTGCTGCCTTCCCATTCATTGTTACAATCTGAGACAATCTATAGCAACTCCTGTCATCAAAACTTTTGTTGTCCATGGCATTACTCTTGGGCAGCAGGAGATTTCCCCAAATAGTACTTGCAGTAAACCTATTGCATGGTAGCATATGAAAATCCCAATGCTTGCAAGATCTCAGATATTGAGAGTGCCATGTGTTAGGCACCAGTTATGTGGTCTTGCTCGCTCAAACTTTCCGGTATGTCATATCTTTCCCATAAGTGCTGAATTGCTGTACCGATAGTCAGTATAAAGTCTTACAGCATCTGAGCATTTCAATCCCATGACACACTAAGGTCCATTTGCTAAAATGTTTAACTGTGAACCATGGTGCATCTTGGCATTTTTCACTTACATAAATTGTTGTCAGAATTGGAAGAAGCGATAATTGAAAGAAGAAGAAAAATCCTAGTATTAACAGGGTAGACTGTTCTAACACTACCCCATGGGACTCTGGTGCTTGCAGGCAAGCACAGATAGTATGCACCACCTGCAAAGAACCCTATTACTCCATGCTCACAGCTTGTTCTGATGCATGCATGAGCAATTTACCCACCCCAGCCTAGCTCAGGCACACAATCACACAAGCTATAGCACATTTCTTGATTGCATTCATGAGCTGTTGTTTACCCTCCCCTGTGCCCCCCTCTGCCCACAGGCGAGCACTTAAGCTGGAACAGCCTGTGGCACTAAATAAATGAAATATAACTTGAACTGTAGTAAACACTGTCATGTTGTACACATAATTCAAATATGACATTTCAAAATACTAATTATATATAAGAGCGAATGCATATGTATGAGCATTTTCCTTTATTTTGATGTACACCACATGGTTTCTTTATCTGCAATTCAGTTGACATTATCTTGTTCTCAATATCAAACAGCATGAAACTGTCAGTAACGCTGTTGTTAATAGTTGTACTGTTGTCTATATTGACTTCTTTTGGCTTTATTTCATGTTTGTTATTGATAGTAAGTGTAGTTTTGTATCTTGTGTGTCACTACAAATCCAGAGTTTTGGGAGTCAGTTCATTTTCAGTCTTTGCATTTTGTGATAATACTGTGACCTCTAAAAGTGTTATAAACTGCTCGAAAAGAGTTTTGTATCCACACCACAGCAACAGTCATTTGACCATTCACCCACTGTTGTGAGACACGAAACATTGTATACCTGCCCCTTTTGTGCTCGCCCACGTTTAACACCACTGGCTGACAACACTATCTTCAAATTATGGCTTATAGATACTCTGAACAGAACCCAATTGATTTTGTGCTGCCTTTTTGGAGGCAACTGGGAGAGCAGCGTTAACACAGGCAGTACACAATCATCTCTACATGATCATGATAATGTGTATGGAAGGTGAGCAAGGAAACACTTGAATGGAATCTGGATAAGTACACAAATGCACCATTTGTCTGATGCCTGATAATTATCACAGTGGCCAGGTATAAATGCATGTCTCAGCCACACAGTCCCATGATTTAACTAGCGGAGAGGGTCATTCATGTTTTGGGCCTACTGATTACACACTTTTACATGGCCCTTGAGCAGAAGATGCTGCGATCAGAAGCTTATGATCAGTGTGTAACACATTAGCTGCAGAGACAAACCCTGCCTTCTCCTCCCAGAGCAGCTTGTTTAGAGCTTATAAAAGAAACAAACATGTAATGGTTTAATGGCAAGTCACTATAAGCACCAGATGTGGCCTCTTCACTCATTTCTGTAACTAATATTAACAATCACTATGCATGACACCACATGTAGCTCAACACTATATTTACAGTGGCTGCTTATTGCTATGGTACACAATATTGTTACATAGCTAAGGTCAGCAACACGGTGATATTCCGGAGCGGCAAGAAGTCAGCAGACTTCCACCAATCACAGAGGGACCAAGATAAAATGCGGGACTAGTGTATCACGTACAGACGTCAATCTCTCTCATTGCTGCCTATTGTTTTGTTAGTTATTTTGTTCTTATCTTAAGCAAAGTTGCCTTTCTGAATATTGTTGGGCTTATTCCTTATCTCCCAGCTGTCCTTGAATCTAAGCTCATACCTGCTCATAGGTGTGCAGTTAATAGATGCGAAACTTCTATTGATCAGTTTATACATATGAAGAAAGTGTAGTTGCAGTTCAGTGTGTATTACATTGTTAACTGTAGAGCACCATTAAATGCTGGGTGAGTTAATTTATAGACCTTAGGATGGCAAGGCATATCTTCACCCACAGCCCTATCAGTGCTCAGGGGTGTCCAAACGAATCTTCAAACTGGTGACTACACATAAAAGATAATCATCAGTTTGATTGCTCTTATGTCTTGCATCCTATCCTTTACCTTTGCCCTATGCCACCTCTTCCCATTCATGTTAAAACTATGCGGGTTCACAGAACTATACCATAAATTGCATTAATAATATTTGTAAAGTACTGTAAGATACACTTTGGCTTACATTAACCAAATATATGTTATTAAATTTCACTGCCTAAGGCACACTTTTGCTAATTTTTAAGTGCATGTGTTAATGGGACCAGGAATAGTGCAAAAACAGTGGCGGGGAGTATAGTCATCTCCATATCTTAATTCAGAAATGTTGTCTTGATGTACCTTTTTTGTAATCTGTAACTTCATGGTCTTACTGTCTTAGGATTGAAATTATAACAAACAATATTAATTATCAATAATAACATAGCTCTATAGGATCTGCTTCACTAATTTTTTTTCTCCTGTGCAGCTGTAGGTCATCAAATGAATTTGAACCAGGATGCAAGGATGTCTCACCAGGTTCCGAAGCAGGTCTTCAGATGAATTTAGATCCTGACCGAGAATTACAGAGAATTCATTCTTTATTTATTACACATATGGCTAAAGTGGAAAGTCTGAAAGGTGTGTATTTAGCTGCTTTCTTGCATTCTACTTTTTAATACTGCAGTACAAATCTTTCTAACCACATTAACATGATTTTTTGTATTATACAGTCGTATGCACTGCTTTTGGTTAGTGATTGGGTACTTCTTGAGGTTACCTGAAAGTAATTACAATTATTTCATTACGAGTTTTGTATAAGGCACCACATATCAAACATATAGTTATTTTCATATAGTTGTCAGATGTTGTATAAGTGTCCAAACATTTTACCCAGTGCCGGATACAGTTTGAACTCTTCAGACATTTTGCTGTCTAGTACTTTCCACGATTGTTTTTTCTTTTTGTCTTTTCTAAAACCTGAAATACTTCCCTTTCAGGTTTCTTTCCATTCTACAAAACAGAAAGAAATCACAGGGCGACTGGTGGAATTATAAGGGTGGGTGAAAAACCAGTCTCATGGTGTGGCAGCCAGTCCCCAGACTGCAACAATGCAGGCAGGTTTCTCCTCACTGGCTCAGCACTTGTTTCAGCACACAAAGGTAGTTATGTTGGTTAACAGTGGTATAGTGGAGCACACTGTGGACAGTTTCCTAGTTTTTGAGAGGCGAACCAACCATATTTTCGTGTTTGATTGAACCTGCCTTACTTTTTTCTGTCTTCATGGCAGAACGGTCTTTCAGTAGTGAAATTGTTGCTTGATTCTTAGGTCATATCCACAAAATCATGATTTGTTGCCTCTTTTGATTTTTGAGAAAATCCCCATATTTATTTCTATTCTTCCAGGTTTGTCGCATCTCTTCGGTAACTGGAATGTACTCGTAGGATGACATTTTCTGGGATATATTTCAGTTCCGATTTTTCTGGTAACATTTGTCAGACACATTCAGAAAAATTCTTCAAAGATATTCTGATTCAGTTCTGTATAGATCTGATCACAATATGTACATCTTAAGTCAATAATTAACCACTTTTAGAATGAGAGAGGATCACTTGTAAGTTCATGGTTGGCTCAGTTTCTTTTTTGTATGTCTTCAAAAGACTGGTGATTTTTGCTATTGATTTGCCAAACTGTAAACACACAAAACAGACTAACAAATAAATCATCATCATTTAAGACTGATTATGCTTTTCAGTGTTCAGTCTGGAGCATAGTCCCCCTTATAAAATTCCTCCATGATCCCCTATTCAGTGCTAACATTGGTGCCTCTTCTGATGTTAAGCCTATTACTTCAAAATCATTCTTAACCGAATCCAGGTACCTTCTCCTTGGTCTACCCTGACTCCTCCTACCCTCTACTGCTGAACCCATGAGTATCTTGGGTAACCTTGCTTCTCCCATGCATGTAACATGACCCCACCATCTAAGCCTGTTCGCCCTGACTGCTACATCTATAGAGTTCATTCCCAGTTTTTCTTTGATTTCCTCATTGTGGACACCCTCCTGCCATTGTTCCCATCTACTAGTACCTGCAATCATCCTAGCTACTTTCCTATCCATAACCTCAACCTTATTGATAAGGTAACCTGAATCCACTCAGCTTTCGCTCCCATACAACAAAGTTGGTCGAAAGATTGAACGGTGCACAGATAACTTACTGACTTCCTTCTTGTGGAAGAGAGTAGATCGTAGCTGAGCGCTCACTGCATTAGCTTTGCTACACCTCGCTTCCTGTTCTTTCACTATGCTGCCATCCTGTGAGAATATGCATCCTACGTACTTGAAACCGTCCACCTGTTCTAACTTCGTTCCTCCTATTTGGCACTCAATCCGTTTATATCTCTTTCCCACTGACATTACTTTCGTTTTGGAATTGCTACCATAGTCCTTACATTTCTCATCTAGCTCTGAAATATTACTTTGCAAACTTTCAATCGAATCTGCCATCACAACTAAGTCATCCGCATATGCGAGCTGCTTATTTTGTGTTCACATATCTTAATCTCATCCAGCCAGTCTATTGTTTTCAACATATGATCCATAAATAATATGAACAACAGTGGAAACAGGTTGCAGCCTTGTCTTACCCCTGAAACTACTCTGAACCATGAACTCAATTTACTGTCAACTCTAACTGCTGCCTGACTATCTATGTAAAGACCTTTAATTGCTTGCAAAAGCTTGCCTCTTATTCCATAATCTCGTAGAACAGACAATAACTTCCTCCTAGAAACCCGGTCATATGCCTTTTCTAGATCTATAAAACATAGATACAATTCCCTGTTCCACTCGTGACACTTCTCCATTATTTGCCGTAAGCTAAAGATCTGGTCCTGACAACCTCTAAGAGGCCTAAAGCCACACTGATTTTCACCCAACTTGTCCTTAACTAATACTCGCACTTTCCTTTCAACAATATCTGAGAAGATTTTACCCACAACGCTGATTAAAGAGATACCTCTGTAGTTGTTACAATCTTCTCTGTATCCATGTTTAAATAATGGTGTGATTACTGCTTTCGTCCAGTCTGATGGAACCTTTCCCGACTCCCACGCCATTTCAATTACCCTGTGTAGCCATTTAAGACCTGACATTCCACTGTATTTGATGAGTTCCGACTTAATTTCATCCACCCCAGCCACTTAATTGCACTGCAATCTATTGACCATTTTCTCCACTTCCTCAAATGTGATCCTATTTCCATCATCATTCCTATCCCATTGTACATCAAAATCTGAAACATTACTGATCGTATTTTCACCTACATTGAGCAACTCTTCAAAATATTCCCTCCATCTGCCCAAGGCATCAACGGGTTTCACCAGCAGTTTTCCTGACCTGTCCAAAATACTTGTCATTTCCTTCTTACCTCCCTTTTGAAGACTGCTAATCGCACTCCAGAATGATTTTCCAGCAGCTTGACCCAAAGTCTCCAACCTGTTTCCAAAGTCTTCCCAAGATTTCTTCTTGGATGCTGCAATTATCTGTTTGGCTTTGTTTCTTTCTTCAACAACACTTTCTCTGTCTACCTGAGTTCTAGTATGTAGCCATTTTTTGATACGCTTTCTTTTTCCTTTTACAGGCTGTCTTGACTGTGTCATTCCACGAAGCTGTTTGCTTCATCCTACCTTTACACACTACTGTTCCAAGATATTCTTTATCCACTTCTAGTACTGTGTCCCTGTACCTTGTCCATTCCTTTTCCAATGACTGTAATTGACTACATTCAACTAACTGGTACCTTTCTGAGATCGCTGTTATGTACTTGTGCCCGATTTCCTTATCCTGAAGTTTCTCCACTCTTATCCTCCTACATATGGACCTGACCTCCTGCACTTTCGGCCTCACAATACCAATTTCACTGCAGATTAAATAGTGATCAGTGTCATCAAAGAATCCCCTGAATACATGTGTGTCCCTCACAGCCTTCCTGAATTCCTGATCTGTTATTATATAGTCAGTGACAGATCTGGTTCCCCTGCCTTCCCAAGTATACCGGTGAATGTTCTTATGTTTAAAAAAGGAGTTAGTGATTACTGAGCCCATACTGTCACATAAATCCAAGAGTTTTTCCCCGTTCCTGTTGGCTTCCATATCCTCTCCAAATTTAACCATAACCTTTTCATACCCTTCTGTTCGATTTCCAATCCTCGCATTAAAATCACCCATGAGCAGAATACTGTCCTAACAAATAAAATCACATTGAATTCTCTTGCAGAAAATACTTGGTTATTTGATCCACAGGGTTATTAAGTAAGTGCCGTGTAGAAAAATGTATAACTAGCATGCCCTTGTCTTCAAGACAGTGGTTGTCATTACTTATGTATTTCCTGTGCATGATTATGACTTTCTTCTAAAGTATTGTGATTTAGACCATAATTCTGCAGGAAAATGGCTAGTTCATTTAATCTACCAGAAAGATGTGAATTTCTTTTACCAGCTCAACTGATCTACTTCTTCTCATTGCCTGTTCTCAGGTGTGATGTAGTTTATCCTTGTGTTTTTTTGAATCTTCCTCATGCCATTTCAACATTTGTTTTTACAAGTAAGTCCAGGTGCTTGCCAGGGTGATTTATTATAAAAGGAAGAGAAGCCAATTCCATCCTATGACATCATCAAAACTCGTAACTTGGGACTTTATCTAAACTCATAACTTGTGGTTGTTAAGAGAACCTTCACAGTTACCAGTAAAAGTTCAGAGAAAAGTAATGTGATCCAACTTTGCATCAGATTTTGGCTTTTCAATACAGGCTTTATAGGGGTGACTGCCTATGACTGGTTTGTAGGAGAGGGGTTAATATTTCAAAAATGATGGTGAAAGAAGAGACAAATGTGGACCTTCTACAGCTGACAAAATATTAACATGCAAAATGTACACATGCCATTATGTCCATAGACAACTTAATTACAGGTGAAGACCACAGGGGGAAAAAAACAATAGAGCCCAAAAACTGAAATTTTTCAGGACAAGAGACATGACTTTCAAGAGCTAAACTCAGTTACATTTGGACCTCTTCTTTCAACAGTACTTTTAAACTTTAGTTGAGTTCTTGTTTGTTTATCCCTGAAAGTATATTTTACCACCATAATTAGTTAGATAAATAAATAATGACTGGACTGTGTTGGTGTTTCCTCTGAAGTTTGCAGTAAACAAATCAGAGCTTCTTATAACACTATTTATGAGTTTTGTTTTTTTGTTGACAACGAATATTTACGTTTATAAAGATTTTGACCTGTTATAATCAAAGTTCAGGAAATGTGTGTAATAAAAAGACATTCCCCTTAAAAATCGCTTTCATCGATGTAGGTATCTTGTTCACATGGTAATCCAAACTATAGTACTCTCAGGACTCCTTGTCTTCACACAATTTTATTGGATCTGCAAATCCTTGAACTTGTATTTGGCAGAATAATAGGTGCATGATAGAGCTGCTCAGGGTCCTGAAAATGTTGTAGAATGGTCTGCTTCTTCCGTTGATGCTAAGTCCATGCTACAAAGAATAAATGTCTCTATTTTCAATGATTTTTAATTTTGATTGAAGGAATCATAACTGCTTCACTGGCCTAACAGCATAAGAAAGCTTTTCCTGTCTGACTTAGAAGAAAGAAATTTACTCCAGCTTTCATGCTCCATTCACATGAGAGAGCAATAAATGGATATCACTTGACTCTGCCCCTACAGTCCCTTCTCTCCAGCTGTCAGGAGTTTCAACCTTTGCACACTTGGGAATATGTGCCATATTTTTATCTGGCTCCATCAAATAATGGTCACAGACTGGATATGTAAAAGTCATCTTCTCAGAATGCATTAATTCAACGGTCATGTAGTGCAGTAATGGAATAATGGATGTTTTCATTTTGTCCCCCATACGACTCAGTGAAGACATGAACCTTTCTGTTCAGGTAATTGTAGGAAAAATTACAGAGCATTTATACAGCAGCATGTGATCCCTTCTTCACCACAGGCTGGTCATAGATGTACATAATTGATGCCATGGTTTGCTTATGGATGTACATATTTGATGAGCTAGTTGATAAATATGGACATTGAAAATGCAGAAAGAAATCTATGTGAAGTTCACTTCACTAGAGGCTGTATTCATTGTAGGAGGTTTTTACCACAGTCTGTTGCAGTGGCCTCAGTAGATGTTTACATTGTTTTTGGCACTCTTTCCTTTCTGTAGAACCAGTCAGCCTTCTTGAGGTTCTGTATCTCAATTATTTTAGCTTTCTGCTCTCACCATCTACATGCTTCGGTTCAAGGGCAGCTGAAAGTGATGTTGAAGTTTGAGACAAAAATGTGTCTGAATGTTTTATAAAAAATCTGAATGTCTGGATATTTGGTCAGAAAAATGTTAAGGAGGTTCTTCTGGAAGATATACTTTTTGGGAGAGTTTTAAGCTGTAATGTGGTAAATTCCTTCTAAGGCACTAAAAAATTACATTACTGCTTCACAAGTCTGTTCGGCAAGCTTATGATGTCAGTTAGTGTGCTTTCCTCGTCCATTGGCTGGTGGCTTGCCAGTTTTTCTTAAAGATGATTTAATTGTGTGTAAGTGGAAAGTTTAATCCTAAAGAGTGACTGGAATGCTTTGAAACAAACTGGTACCTCTACTGCTTCACTATCCCTTGTCACCCTAACTTGCTAGCTGTTGGAGCTGTCATTTAACGTGGCATCTTCATTCTGCCTGGGTCTGTGATGTGCTACAAGATGCACTGATATAAATCTTGATTAATAACTGTTTTGTGCATCAGTAACAGCACACCCAAGATCATTTTGTGTTAATAGGTAATGCCATTCATTACTAGAAAAATACTTGGCATTCATATTGTCAACATCAGCTCCAGTCTCAAATGAAGAGGTGCGTAGCTTTTTTCCAACATTACTGAGGCGACTGTGTCTTTAAATTTTTTTGTTGATTTTTCATCAGTAGCAATTACATTTTTGTTACTTCCTTCACTTAAAGGATGTTGAAATTCATCACCCAACATTATTCTAGAAAGAATTCAAGCTGCAATGAATGAAAAACTATTAACCAAGAAACACAATACACACATTGTGAATCAAATGAATCAGAAGCTGTAACCTCAAACATACTGACGGTAGACCCTGAATTGGAACACAGCGCGCACATGCACCGATTGTACCTTAACGGACAGTGTTGTTTATTGCCGTGATACAGATTGACTCTGTCACGTGATCCATTGTACATGAATTCTTTAATCATCTGTAACTTGGTCAATGTTGTGATTTTCCCTTGTACTATATACCAAGATCCAACAGTGGACTGAGAAGCAAGCAGTGTACTAATATCTTATTTTAAATTTTTTAGACACTCTTTCTTTTGCCCTGTACCCTTCAATTCCCAAACAATTGGAAACATTCTTTTAATTCAGTTCTTTCAGTTCTTAAAGACAGCTTATGTAATCCATGTCACTGTGAGATTCACGTCTAAACTGCTCTGAACTTTGGGAGAATACTTTCCCCTCTCGTCTAACACTGAGTATTAGAAGTAGTAGACTTTATGCAGAGTCAAGTATTATATCTATATAAAAATTTGCCATCAAATTTGTACATAAATTTGTTTAAAAAGACAGGTAAAGAGTGCAGGTTTGCCATGGAATATAAACTGCAAAAATGAATAGCTTTTCCAGTAGACTAATGAAACTGTCTTCAGCCTTCATAATTTATCGATAAATATTAAGGATTTCATAAAATAAACTGCGCTGCTGTGTTGTTTTCCTGCCTAACATCTCAACACACTGTTTGCAGGTTACCATCCCATTAGCTGACTTTCAGTATTGCTTTCACTTGATAGGTTTTTCACTTGGTATCTTACAGAAACTTTAGTGTTCCATATTTCTCCCCGCCTTATCTGTACTTTTGCTGTTGATATATAAAAGTTTTTTTCCTCCATGGGAGTAATGGGTATTTGTTTAATGTGTTACTGGTATACACATACTAAAAATAATTTTTTGTTACTCTTGGTTTCCAAACATAATTTGCAGTAATTGTTCAGCCTGATTCCAGTGTTAAGAGTCTGCACTAACCAAATGGGGAATTGAAATAAATACACAGCTTTCTTTTTATTTGTGTTTGCTTTAGCACAATATACACCCTATTTATTTTGGGTATTGATGCAACTCCTTTTGTTACAGAGTCCTGTGAATGTCAAGCTGTATATACTGGTGATCTGTGTTTCTTGCCAAATTTTGTTATTGAAGATGTCCAGTCATGTTTCAAGACACTGACACAAATCTGTGAAGCTGCTTATGAATTGGAACAAGAACATCGAAATTATTTAAGATCTTTGGCTCGTGAAACTAAGTATGGGAGCAAGTAAGTTGATAACTGTTTTGCACTCGTTACTTGTGTACTGGTTGGACACTATACGTAGAAACTATTTGGAAGAAGTCCATCATTTCTCAGATAAAAAGATAAGATGATAAAGAAAATATTAGAGATTGCAGTAATACAAAAACCTAAAAATTCTATGTGGAGTAGAATTTTCTCCAAGTTTGTTGCCCCTGGAGAAGCACGTATGTGGAATTCCTGAATTTAGTATTTATTTCCTATCTGATATTTCAAGCATTTTGTTTGCCATTTCAGATACACCCTTACATATTCACTTTATTCATTCAGTACTTATTTTGATTTATATTTTTATGTTGATCATTTGAAATGTTGCTGCATGCGGACACCGCAGTAAATTTTGGACTTTGTTTTCTAGGCAAGCACCAATTGGCGATGACAACTACCTGTTACTTGCTGCTAGTTTTGGACGTATGGACAACAGTATCTTAAGAAAGACTTGCAGTATACCTAACTGACAATTACTTCTTTCATCTTCTGTGAAGTATGGGTATGTAACTTATTAGCAGGAGGCTGCTTTTCTATTGTAAATTCCTATTAAACCCAAAGTGCAAGGTGCTGGATCAAAAGTCTTAATCCAATTATAATAAAATTGAAAGGGAAACACATGATTCAAAGAGGCAGGGCAGAAAGAAAGATTGAAAAGTGTAGAAAGTCAAAATTTGCAAATGAATAATGCGGTTCTGATATATAATCTACAATAATCTCTACTTTTCATATACCTCTCTACTGTTAATCTCTTAGTCTGTGTAGTTGGTGGCGTCATAATTATTAAGTTAGAATAATATATTCAAGTAAAGAACGTTTTTAACCCATTCACTGCAGAGCTCTTTGCAGCAACGCGACAGCTGCATGCACAGCTGGGCGTCTCACAGCATTCGTGGCTGTGCAAGACCTTTTTGGCATGCAGTGTGGCTCGCCTTTAGTGCCACATTGATATTGCTGTTACTGTTGAAGGAGCATTGTGACCACTGCTAGATGAGAAATGGTGCAGGGAAGAAATTTCACTCAGTGCTGCCAACACATTTGAACTTTGTATTTACCGTTTGCTGGTTTGAAATTGATATATGTAATTAACAAATTTTCATGAAAACAGTTTTCAGAGAAAGGTTGGGTACAAAGAGTAAAGCTGTCTCATGCCTACTGAAGTGCTATGCAACGGTAGATTATATAGGTTGGAAGCAGCTGCTAAGGACATATATTCCAAATTCCATTGACAAGTTCCGAGTAGAACTACGTAAATAGTGTACAAGGAAAGCATGACAGGCAGTGCCACACTTTTGTTTTTATTGATATAAACAAAGGGTAATAATAAATAAAAAGGTAACAATACATTTCATAAATTCTTTCTGGTGCAATACATTTTGAAGCATGGAACAAAATACTGTCCAACATCACATCTTTTGCAACAATACCATGATTCCCTTCACTTGTTTCTCTTACTGCAAACAACACATCCTTTCATGGGGTGCCTTCCTTTTCGAGATGATTCGGCAGTGTGCTTGGAATGTGTCTTCCTTGTAGTCATGAGGGGGTTTTCCTCTTCTCATCAGCAGCCTCCAGATTTTGTTGTTTTGTGATAATATTTTTCTAAAAATTCTTGAATATGACTCGCACTTAACTTCAGCATTGACAGATTTTTCCATGTGTGAGCTTTGCACGTGACCTGGGAATTTAGTAAAAGTCTAGAAAGTGAAAAGAGAATTGGTTTTTCGAACACATTCAGTTGTACTTAGTATCATGTCACACTTTTCTACTGCTCGTATTGATTGATTATAATCTAACATGCATTTTGGTTTGAGTTCTTCGAGATTTTTTTGATGGTTCCTTTTTGCTGTTGATGCCATTTCAGCTGTATGATGTAGTCAACAAGCATACATCTCTCCTGTCACACCATTTCATTACTAGTAGCCTGCTCATCGACTATACTTCCATTTCTCCTTATTCGTTCAAGATTTAGCATGTTTTTTCTATACATGCGAACTGTATCTAATGCATTAATTCTTCTGTCATGCAAATACTGGACTTGTGTACCAGTTGTCAACAAAAAATGGGTGCCCTCTTCCCTGATGAGGTTCCAGAAGCATTGTCACTATATTGCTTGATTTTCCCAAATAATCTTTGCTAGTTTCTATTTAATTTGTTGCACCAGTGGAAACTAAGAAATCCAGTTTCACAGTCACACAGAGCAAACATTTTTATTCTAGAAGACTTCTTTTTGACCGAATGTACTGTTTGAAAAAGAGGCACTCTTTGAACAGGAGAAGGCTTTCGTCAGCACACACATTTTGAAATGGTGTGAGAGTAAATCCAAACTCTTCTTTCACATACACTGTTACAGACCGTATTGTGAACAGTCTGTCACCCTAAGAAGAAATGTTATTGTCACAAAAATGAAGCATATGGACCAACAGCTAATACCTGACTTGAGACATTATTTTGCAAAAAATTAAAGTATGAAGAAGAGCAGCTGATGACCAGTATTTTGACATGTTCAACTTGTCATTGTGTGGCATAATCAGGGTTACCACCAGTAAACAGTACATTTCATCCACACACACATCTCTCGAAGCATTTACACAACTATTCCCATGACTAATAATGTTCTACACAGGGTATTTATGATACTTGTTAGTGTCTTGTAGTAGTGTAAGTGAAACTGTATTAGACACAAAAAGATTTATCAAAAATTAACTTAGTGTCCTGCGTGACTTTTACTATATCACTAAGACTTTCCAGACCCTTTTCCTCCTTTCCACTCTTAAGCCTGAAGAAGAGCACTAGTTGTGAAATCAGACAAATTGACATCTTCCTTTGTATTTTGTTCTGCTGCTGTCTGGCGAGTACCGTATTTACTCGAATCTAAGCCGCACTCGAATCTAAGCCGCACCTGAAAAATGAGACTCGAAATCAAGGAAAAAAATTTTTCCCGAATCTAAGCCGCACCTGAAATTTGAGATTCGAAATTCAAAGGGAGAGAAAAGTTTTAGGCCGGACCTCAAAATCGAAACAAAGTTGGTCCATTGTAATATGAGACACAATTTCGGTCGAATGAATGACGATACAGCTACAGTAGTTTGGTTCGAATCGTAAGCTTAGCAGTTAAGCTTTACCAGGTAGCCATTGCTATGCGTCAGGTGCTCCGTCCGTATTTATGCGGGTACCCTTCCTTTTTCACGTGCTTCGTCTGGGTTGAATTGATTGCTTATTTTTCTTTGATCTCATAAGTGCCGTTACTTTGTTATAGGTGTTTACGTCACTCTAAGCTGTAAATGCATTATTGTACTGTGTCACGCATTGTTTGTTGCATTCTGATAATGAGTGTTTACGACCTGTCGCCGCTCGCGGCATCGCTTGCTTTTGTACGCGCTACCGCTGCTTCCAATTAAAATAAATAAATAAATAAATAAATAAAATCGTCTCATTAGCGAAACAATGGAAAGAGACTGCAATTTGTTGTTACTTACACTGCTGCTTTCTTTGATAATGATCAACAAGAACCAAATAATAGACTGCATGTGATAGAAGATGTTGTGAAGGAGAGTTTAGCGAAAATTTTTCTCCGTTTGAATATCTTTGCAGATACCTCTTTAGTACATAACCTTCTGCACAGAAATTAGTCATCTTAGATTTAAAAATCTAGTCAGTTGTCGTGCTTCATTTCTGACTGTATCTCTAATCGGCGTAAGAATAATACTAATATAAACATGGCATGATATGTATATTCTTCTGCGATTGCTGTTGTCTCACTCTAGTTTCGTTGTTTATTAGGCAGACAGGATTTAAATGAAGTAGCACAAAATAATACATGGCAAAATGTTTATATTCGTATTATTCTTATGATGTAGAGAATACTGCGTGTGATTCACAATTCATAAAAGTTCCTATTAGCAACCATCTCTTGTCACAGGTAGGAAAAAATTCAGAACGTAGAATTGGCCATATTGACAAACATCCCAAGCAGTCTTGCCAGTCGGATTTTCGTAGTACATTGAAAGGCTGCTACATTCGAAGATGAACAATACGGAATTTGTATTTACTTCATTGGATAATGTATGAAAATGCAGTGGTCGAAACTCAGGGCGGAGAAAAAAGCTCATCTTCCACCTTTTTATTTTTTTTAATTTATTTACTGACGCAGAGATTTTGGCGCCAGTATTTATCTTTGTGCCTGCAAAGCATGCCTGTGTAGCGCTACATATATTCGACAGCAAAAGTTACTTGTGGTGGCACCTACCAACATTTTACAGAACTTCCGCTTACTTTGCACTCGATTCTAAGCCGCAGGCGGTTTTTTGAATTACAAAAACCGGAAAAAAGCGCGGCTTAGATTCGAGTAAATACGGTAGTTCTCTTTTTTTCCCATCCAAGTCATAGATACTATTATTAGGAGTTATAAAAATACCATACAAAAACTTTCTACAGCAAATTTCTTGCTCTGAATTTGATTAAGAGTATGATTGTTAGATGCAGTTCTCTTTCATTTCTTTTGGTTATTCTTTATGAAGCATGTAATTTTAGTGTAAATGGAGCAGCAGAAAGGAAACATTTCATAGATTTCACTGTTAAAAGGGGCATGGCAGTCTGGTAGAATGGGACATTAATATGTGTATGAAGTCTTCATTGGTTTTCATTTAGAAATATCTCTATCTTTCATCTCTACTTCTGTGAATTTTTCCTGACGCTGTTGATCTGAAACTCTGTCTTTTCTTTTAATCTGCTCAATTCAACTGTAAATTCAATTCCTTTAAATTAGATATTGCCCTCAATTTCTAATATATTAATTTTTTCCTTAATAATTTGCAGGAGACTGTTGCTCCAACTAGAGCTTATTTGGTGCTGTGAAGTTGATGTTTGAGAAGATTAAGTGGTAATTACAGAGCTGGCACATCAGTGGTATTTTGTATTTTTTCAGTTCTTTAAAATTAAGCATGTGAAATTACGTGCTTAATATCAGAAAAGTGTAATTGTGAGGTTCTGAGAAGACAGAAATCGCAGTGGCAGTGTTCAAAAAGGTAGAGTTGAGATTAATGTTTTTTTCGTAGAATTTTTTATTGTACAATATGCATATGTTCTTGCATGCAAACATCCATATGCATAGGAGTGCACATGGCAAGTGCAATAAAACAGCCAACTAGATACTGACTAGAACATAAAATTTCTGCTAGAAATAAAAGTGCATTTGTGATAACACAAAATGGACACCATGTTACTGCTGTATATTTATAGTTGCAAAAACTGTAAGGTACAATAAGAAAAGGGCATTTGTAGGGACTGATAGATGATATGTTCTCATTATGCTGTTGGACATTTTTAAATGCAAAGTTTGGTGCTGTTATATGATAAGAAATCTCATGTGTAAGAATATTGTGTGATTGGGTAACTGGAAGCATTTAGTCATATTGACATTGTTCTGTATCAATCACTTACTTTTGTTTTAACTCTCATTCCATTGTGTAAGACTTGCACACCACACACAACAAAAGTGTTTTACTACTCACTAATTCATTGCTTTATGAAATGTGACTCATAAATTATTTTATAAATTGTATTGCATGCAAAGGTTTTCATTTCTGTAACAATAGGTGCTATTATAAATATATTCCCTGAGATGTTGACAGCTAATATTATAATCCACAAATGCTGATAATGTTTGAAGAACAGATCACAAATTATTCATTACATAACACAAAATTTTCACATGCCTCTTTCCACAGTACTTCCAAGTGCATTATTTACAGAGAACATTCACCTGAATATAGAGAGATCATGTCAATATTTAAAAATTCCTAGCACTGTTCTCTCTTACAAATATGCATTCCAAAACAAACTTTTATTAGATGTGATTGATTGATTGTAATTGGGCATCACAGCCTCAATAAATTCCAATGAGAATATGGTTATTTCCCAAAAGACTTCAGCTACACTGACATCAATGCTGTCTCTCAAATTTTATGGAGTTACAGCAAAACTGTCTCTACACTCACAAGTAAGTTACTATTCTCTTCACACTGACCTCTCTTGAACTGACTTGTTCTGAACTTCAGTGTGAGTTTTCCATTGAAGAGTTGCCTTTTATTCATGTAACACCACTTGTACACTCTTGGCACAGAGTAAATTTGTGCCCAACAAATGGGGAACAGTCCAACTACAAGCCTTCTTTACTATTGAGTTTTACTGAATGGTAACAAAATCTGTCATTACCACTTCCGTCGTATGTTGATGATAATTTCCTGACTTCCACAGTGATTCATAGAAGGAATACTGCTCCGAACTTAAATATATTAGTTACTTACATTACCTCATTAGCTGCTACAGAGTCCTTGAAACAGTTCTCTGACTGCTCAAACACAGAGTGCAATAGTTTGGCTACAAGTAAACAAAAATTTATTTTTAATATTTAACACAAATTTGCCATCTGTTCTTCAGAGAACCCTTATCAGCTTGAATGGTACTGTGAAACAGTGCAGCCTCAGTAGAAGAAAGTAAACTATATGGTCTACAAGTCAACCACAATGTTATTGCACCTGAGTGTGATGGCATTTCAGTCAGCTCATGAGTTTACTTTTGCACTTGAAGTCCTTCAGAATATGCTCTGTTTTTCTAACAATCAGACGACTTGTTCTTGAAGCTATTCAGACTCCACATTGTAAAAAATATTTCTGATAATGGCCACAGGAGGCCAAGTGCAATAATATCTCAGTTGGGTAGTACATAAATTACACAAATAAAAATTGTTATGTTTGAACTGATGAGATTCTAATGCTGATATCGTGTAGTATTGTAAATCATAGTCATGGCTTGCTTCAGTGGACTTCATTAACTCTAAAATTAATAATTAATTTTTACACATCTCATTCATTGTGGGTCACAATGATTGTCTAACATTCAGGTACATATAAAATTGTGACATTACACTTTATCAAATATATGATTATAAACAAAGTATCAATTGAAGGACATTATATTTGCATTGTTCTGATTGTGAAAATTCAAGAGGTAATTTCTTATACATGTTTCACTAGCTCTGATGCTGCACTGTATCCCATTTCCAAACTTTGCGGTATCTTAATGTGCTCTCTCTTTTTAAACCATTGAGGTTCGTGTACTGGCTTCCTCTTTAGATATTAACGGTGTTTATTGTTTAAAGTAATGTTTAATTGAGTGGTGTGTGTGTGTGTGTGTGTGTGTGTGTGTGTGTGTGTGTGTGCGCACGCAAGGGATAATCAGTGTTTTCCTAGCTACATTTATTAAGTTTATTTATTTCACTTTCATAAGTAGTGTCAGAAGTGTTGTATATTAGTTTGTACAGTATTTTCATTGACATGTTGTACTGTGGAGGAAGATTTAGTTTCCTTACATCACAAGAGGAATTTTTTTGTCTCCAGAGAAACCGATTTCATATTTCTGTGTGCCAAAGTGGAACGTGTCATGTATTTTCTTATGCTGACTGAGCAATTGTTATCAGAAGCAAAGAATAACATTTGCTATTAGCAAGAAATGTTCGTTTTATGTTTGTCAAATTTTTAATGACTTTGTACCAATCTGAAGGCTGTGAAATTCAACTCACATTTCTGTGTACTGTTGTGTGTGAAATTATTTGTTCTTGTTTTGTATAGTGTGATTACCTATGTAGAATAGTAATTACTTTTTATTTTACAAGACCATTGTCTTAAGTACAAATGTTGAGCAGAAATGCAAATGTATTTACAAATGACTTATGTACATTACAAGAATGAAGTTTGATTACAAGTGTGTAAGGTAACAATGTAATGTATTGTAAGGTTTTCCCAGTGTTCTCTTTTGTAAAAAAGAAAAAAGCTAACCTGTAAATTTTTAGCTCTCATAATTTTATACTTTAATATAAAGAAAGATGTTATGTTTTGTGTTTTTATACATTATAAATATATATATAAAATGGTTAATATTGACATAAATGAAAATGTTTCATTTTTTATCACGAATTTATCCATAGAGTGCATCCATAGTGCATGTGAAAGTATCTGTTTACGCAAACAAAGTTAGATTTGTTGAAGCTGAAGCTCTATCAAAGGATCAACTAAGGTTAAGTCTTTCAGAATTTGATACGAGGCCTTTTCTCCCAGCAGATCTTGAAAATCTGTTGCAAGTAATGCCCCATGCCAAAATGTAGAAATTTATACGTTCCTTGTGTAAAGCCTTCCTTGAGCTGTTAGTGTTGTTGTTGTGGTATTCAGTCCAAAGACTGTTTTAATGCTGCTCTTCATGCTACTCTATTCTGTGCAACTGCTTCATCTTCACTGCAACCTACATCTTTCTGAATCAGCTTACTGTATTCATCTCTTGGTCTCACTCTCTGATTTTACCCCCCAACTTCCCTCAAATACTAAATTGGTGATTCCTTGATTTCCTTTGATCAAGTTGTGCCACAAATTTCTTTTCTCCCAAATTGTGTTCAACACCTCATTAGTTATGTGATCTACTCATCTAATCTACAGCATTCTTCTGTAGCACCACATTTCAGAAGCTTCTATTCTCTTCTTGTCTAAACTGTTTATCATCAGTGTTTCACTTCTGTACATGCCACAGTCCACACAAATACCTTCAAGAAAGACTTCCTAACACATAGTCTATATTTGATGTTAACAAATTTCTCTTCTTAGGAAATGCTTTTCTTGAAATTGCCAGTCTACATTTTATATCCTTTTTACTTCGACTGTAATCAGTTATTTTGCTGTCCATATAGCAAAACTCATCTGCTACTTTTAGTGTCTTGTTTCCTAATAGTTTCCTCACTATCACTTGATTTAATTCAACTACACTCCATTATCCTTGTTTTGCTTTTGTTGATGTTCATCTTACATAAGCTCTAAGTTAAAATATAATTTCATCTTTTGCAAGTGCTACTGCTGGCCAGGGGAGGGACGCAAATAAAAAGACAAACCAGGCCCTAGTTCCCCTGTGAGCTCCCTTCTACCTTTTCATTATTTTCTGTTTTTACAATATTAACGAGAAAATTAATTTTGTGGTGACTGACCTAATTGTTTCCTTATAGTTTAAAAACATATTTCATTTTGTTCCTACGAAATTTTAGTCACTCATTTAATAATTTTTATGTTGGTTGTAACAATCTCATAACTAAACTGGCAACGGCCTTGCTGCAGTGGATACACCGGTTCCCGTGAGAGCAGTGTGCTGACCCCACGCCCCTCCTATCCGCATCCTCCACCGAGGATGACACGGTGGTCGGACGGTCCCAGTAGGCCACTCCTGGACTGAAGACAATGCGTAACTAA
This sequence comes from Schistocerca americana, assembly GCF_021461395.2. NCBI lineage: Eukaryota > Metazoa > Arthropoda > Insecta > Orthoptera > Acrididae > Schistocerca > Schistocerca americana. Next base: position 828,376,711 of record NC_060120.1, on the reverse strand, counting down.
ATTGGTTCTGCCAACTTAGTGAGGATGAAGAAAGATCAGAAGATATGAAAGTGCAGAACTAAAATGTGATATAAAAGTAAATGACCATATTGGTCATGGATGAAGCCACGATTTATTGGACAGACTATCAAATAAATGAGAAATTTTGACTTCATTATTTACAGAATTGTGTAACAATGTTGACAGGAACTTCACAATAATGTTGCGTGATCGATTTAGAATCACACTTTCGATATCTATTGTTTGGAGCCTGCAGCTTCGATAGGCAAACAATTTTGGAAATTACCCGAATTTCAGTCTAGAAGCAATCACTAAATAACTAGCGTAGTGAAACCAAGCGCAAAATTTCAGGCAGCGACTTCCATGAACTATGACATGAAAACACCAACAACAAATAAAGACTTCTTCGTGTTCTTAGCGGGAACAAATGAAACGAAAGACCTAGTGATCTCACTCAAAAGAGGGCTACATGACTTGCCAATCTGCTTGTGTGTAAACAAACAAGTGCGAAGATCATAAATATATGTGCGAGATTCAAAAATGTTACATTTTGTGACCATAAGCTGCGTAGGAAGAAGATTCCGCATATCCCATGGCTTACATCTCAACAGACTAGTATGGGGAGGACTTAATTATAACAAGGATCCAAGATTTAGTGAACAGCAAATTGAATGTGCAGTGTTGTGCTACAGAGGCCATCCCTCTTAAGGACAAAAATAATGAATACTTGGGAGAATCAACCACGAACTCCCAGTTCAGTAAAACAATACATCAGCTGGACAAGAGCGATGTTTTTTTAGGACAAAAAACCGAACACCAGATGCAGGTGTATGTGTTTCATGTGTGCCTTTAACAGGCTTCAGTCCACATGAGAATAGTTTATCACTTTTGCATTATAATGTTCAGGGTTTAGGAGACAGAATAGATGCTTCTGAATCATTTATTACAGTACTATCTTCACATATAGTAATAGTTACAGAACACCAGAAAAAAGTGGACAACGTTCAATATTGCAAATTAGAAGGCTACAACCTAGCTACATTCTACTGCAGATCACACAATAAAGGTGGTGGTGTTACCGTCTGCTCCAAAAAAATGTAAGTTGATAACCACCACGGAAAAAGTGCCATGGGGAACAATTTCTGTGTTGCAAAAATTTCGAAATTGCAATATTTTGCACTGTTCCGTTCTGTGTCATAAGTGTATATAGATCCCCCTGTGGAAATTTTGATGCTTTCCTGAAATCACTTGATGGAGTTTAATGTATAGGGTGTCCCTCTCAAAACTACTTGATTTCAAAGACCCAAAGGGTGGGGGGGGGGGGGGGGGGGGGGAGGAGATCACAGTAGATACGACAATGAAAAATGCACCACATTGTAGAGCATCTCAAAGAATTTATTTATTTATCATCAATACACCTCTCCATGTGAACCATTTGTAGTACGAAGAATATCGAGTCTATATTCAATTGCTTGTCAAGTTCTTTGTAACATTTCCTCTATTATTGTTGCAATCACATTAGTGATACGATGTCACAACTTAGGAATATCGTCCACTTTACTCGCATGCGTGCGGTCTTTCACGAATTCCCACATGAAGCAATTGAGCGGCGTAACGTCAGATAAACGTGGTGGCCAGGCAATGGGTCCTCCACATTCCAACCAACGACTGGGAAATTTCCTATCCAGGAACTTGCGAACAGCCGTTGACCAATGTGGCAGAGCTCCATCTTGTTGAAAAATGATGTTGGGCTGCAAGTCTTGTATCTGAGGGTACACAAACTGCTCCAACATGTCCAGACACACTGACCCATTCACTGTTAGTTCTGCAAAAAAGAACGGTCCAGCAGTCCTGTCATGCGTTAGCCCGCACCAGACATTTAGTTTAGGGCTATCACGAACATATCCAATGACAACGTGCGGATTTTGCGAACCCCAGATCCAAACATTATGCCAATTAACCCTTCCTGATAGATGAAAGGTTGCCTCATCTGAGAATAAACATCTTTCCAGGAAGCTGGCATCCATACCAATATGCTGGAGCATATCCGCAGCCAATTGTTGTCAGCGTGGTTTGTCATTCAGCGTCTGATGTTGCAGAATTTGCACTTTGTAAGCACACACATGAAGACACTGATGAACTACACCATGCAGTATTGATCAAGGTAAATCAAGTTGCCTAGATACTTCACAAATTGACTTCTGTGGGCTTCTGAGAAATGTTTGTGTGATGTTCACTGTCTCTTCTGAAACTCCGTAATGTGCACCACCAGAATGTTTCTGAACACTACCTGTTGCCAGAAACTTCCTATACCACTCCTTAATTGTTTCCACATCAGGTTTATCACATTCATACACAAGACGACAATTTATTTGCACAGTAATCGGCGATTTTGTTTCTGCAAACCACACTATGCTTGCTTGCGCTGCTGTGGAGTCGCCATTTTCACTTCACGTGACCATGCTACACTCTGGCGATCGTATTTGGCACTTCTGATGCGGGAATATAAATTCTTTGAGATGATCTACAATGTGATGCATTTTTCACTGTCGTATCTACTGTGGGTTTTCTCTCCTGGGTCCTTGAAATCAGGGAGGTTTTACTGGGACACCCTGTAAATTAATGCCAGGTTGTAGAAGTATGGAGCTAAAGATCTTCTTGGACTATTACCCACACATAGTAGTTCAGTTGATCATGTTATCACAAATTATGACCACATCATCTCAACAGATATCATAAATGATCACCTCTCAGATCATTTAGGCCAAACACTAGTGCTAAAACGTAATACAAAATTCAAACAAAAAAAAGGTACAATCACAGACGAATACTATCTGAAAAAAAAAACATTGCTACACTACGACATACTTTAAGCCAGGAACCATGGGAATCAGTTACAACTACCATTAGGGTCAACAATAAATGGAACATGTTCACAGAAATTCTGACAGCACTTAAATAGGCCATGGAATTTAAAAAAGTGAGTATCCAGGAAAATCAACCTTCAAAACCTGTGCCATTAGATTTTAAAGCAAAAGATCTGAAAGAAAAAATGGAAAACGTATAGTTTACACAGACTGATTAACTCAGAGTGAAATAAAGAACTCTACAAGTCCGCAAAGAAGTCAGGAGAATAAAATCAGAAAGAATCAGCCAACTGATACGAGGTTCAGATAATGTTTCAAAGACTTGCTGGTCAGTTGTAAATAAAATCAGAAACAATGAGACAGAAACTAAAATCAATAATGTACAATTAACTGTGAATAATGAAGATATCTCTGATCCCCTTCTAGTAAGCAATATTTTTAATAATTGCTTCATAGATACGGTCGAAAATTATGTCTTTCAAGTAACAGGATACACAGCACACATTTGAGACCAGTAACAATCAGAACTGCAGTCTACTATTCACAGTAAATGCATATGACATTCAGCAGCTTATTGACAGCCCCAGAAACAAAATATCAACAGGATTAAATGAAATTTCTCCACATCTATTGAAGAAATGTGAACATGAACTAATGAAATCACTAGTTCATCTAATAAACTGTGTTCTCGAATAAAGTGTGTTCCCTGAAAAGTTGAAACTGGCTGTAGTCAAAGCAATACACTAAAATGGGGAAATAAAGCATGTGCAGAACTATGGGCACATTGCCCTAATCTCAACTTTCAGCAAACTGACAGAGAAAATTTTAAAAAATCTTGGAACATTACAACAATGTTGACACATTAAGTGATATCCAGCATGGTTTCAGAAGAGATCAAAATGCCATGTCAGCAGCAGTACAGTCTGTCCATCATGTACTGAAAAAATAAATGAAAAATCCCAAGCAGCAGGAGTATTCCTGGACCTCATTACATGCTCTTATCAGATATTGCAAAGAGTGGTGTCACTGGAGAACTCACGCAATTGCTAGAAATATATTTAAAGGGTAGGCAGCAGTGCACAGAGACTATACACACTAATAAAGAAATACTGGAGAGGAGAACGTCAAGTATAAGAAAGATAAATTTTAGTGTTCCTCAGGGCTTCATTTTAGGTCCAGTCCTATTCATATGCTATGTAAATAATTTCTCTTGACAATAAGCAATTGATCACTACATATGCAGATGATACATCTGGTGCCTGCTATGCTGACAGTGAGCCCAGCCTAGTTGAAGAGATACATAACTTTATCAAAAAGGCAAGAGCTCACTTTGAAAGAGGCAACTTAAAAGTAAGCATAAAAAAACTGAATTATTCATTTTAAACAAAGTGGTCCAAACAGACAAAATACTATTACTGATGAAATTCTACCAAAAGTTATAGTATTTTTGTAATTGTTTAAGTTTGACAGTAATTTTGCATTTTTGTCCTTTCTAGTTTTTTAATGTTAATGGCGACTCACTATAATTGAAACTGGTTAACTGAAAGATACCTGTGCAACAGACTTTGTAATAAAGGCAGTCACAGCCTGCATTTATTATTCTGAAGATAAGGCCGATTGACTGTCGGTCCTTTATTTATAGGCATGACCAGTTTCACAGCATTTTAGCTGCATCATCAGGTGCAATAAAATCAAGTCATGTCCTAACTGAGAAAAGCAAACAGAGTAACCCAGCATTCATAATCATCAATTTTTCGCTACGCAGAACATGCCAAATATGAAATAGCATAAAATAACATAGAACGCTCCTGTGATACAATAAGTAACAGTATCTGATGAGCTAATGGGATCTCATATACCAAAAAACTGATCAAAAATCAACAATAAATGATCATATATGGGACTATGTAAAATTAAGCAGCTCCCCATCACTCATTAACCACCGCAATCAAGCACACCGGATATGTACTAACAGGCAGCTTGTCAAGCTGATTACCCTTTTTGGATGGAGAGACATGGCTACAGAAACGAATTTAGTTGCAGAAATGGTTGTTTGAAAAGTGTAATTCGGAATGTTTTGCAAATATTTTTGCACTTCACTATTGCAAGTGAAAATTGTTTTGATATTTGTTTTACCACGTCTCCAAAAGTGATCCAGTATGCAACTGTGGAGTAAAACCATGAAAAATATTCAACTCTTGCCGTATTCTATGCTGTGCATGTTTGAGAGTAAATGTAAAGTGAAGCAAATTGAGTTCAGGCTATTTGTGAGATTTACAGTATGGGCCTTCTAGTTATGGTTTTCATCTAGAAGCAAACCAAAAAATTTGGTGGTACATAGCCACTCTGTTTGGTAGTTATTAAGACTAAGAACAAATATTTAGTATGACTATTTTCCTTAAAGAAATGAAATTGTTTTTTGGAACATTTAGAGTCAGCAAATTTGTTGGAGTTAAACTGGCTCTGTATGTACCTCATACTTTGCTTGCCGTTCTTGACAGCTCCTATCTATGTACCTTACTCCTACATTTCTATTACCAATATTTTCTTGGGAAGCATTTATGAACTTAGTGGCAGCAAGTAGTATTGACAATGCATCATTCATGACTTTTAATGGAATTCCACCTGTGCCTTACATTTGCCATTTATTGCAACTGTTTCACAAGAGCTTCCACATCAGACAGATGAAACCAAACCACTTCTTACAATTAATTTTTAATGTTGGGGAGGATAGAATTTTTTTGATGACTATAATGTTTCTTCGCATTGAGACACTGAGATTGTCAGGGGATGGGAGATCATATAATATGGTTCACTACAAACAGTGGCTAGTACTTGTACATCTGTGCTGAAATGGTACACTGCCTGACAAAAAAAGTGAAACACCCAGTTGGTGAGGAGGAAACAAAATGAAACTTAACAGCTTGGGAGGGATGTTGTTATTGATTGTTATTGTTGTTGTCTTCAGTCCAGAGACTGATTTGATTCAGCTTGCCAAGCTACTCTATCCAGAGCAAGCCTCTTCACCTCCAAATAACTAGTGCAACTTACATCCTTCTGAATCCAAGAGGGTATATGATGTCATTTCAGTGATTACAGAATGAAATGAAATCTACAAACAACTAGGTAGCATGAGCACAACAGTCAGTATGTTGTTGCACGTCCTCCAGCCTAGGTACATACACCAATTCAGTTAGAAAGAGCTTCATAAATTTGTTGTAGCCTCTCATGAGGCGAGCTGGCCCACAACTCTGGTCATTGATATGCCAGATACTGGCACTGGGAGAGAGTTCTTGATTTCCTGTACAGTTGTACCGGGGCAGACTTGATGTCCAAGCTGGTCCCATAGATGTTCTGTTTGGAATAGATTTAGGGATCTTGTTGCCATTGGGAGTGTCTCAACATTACGCAGGCAGTTCATAGAGACACACAGTGGCGGATTTAAAAATTTTGCGCCCATAGGCACACCATATTATATACGCCGATCACTTCACAATAGCCGTTTTGGGTGGGAGTGCTGTAATCTGTTTCCGTACTCTGCCATTCATTGATCTGAAGGACGCGTCAGCGGTATAGTCTCGCTCAATCAAAATGTGATATGATTCCTAAACGGTACTTGATGTGCGGCAGCGGGTGAAACAAACTTAAAACTGCATTGTGTTAACACACTCTTCTCTCGAAAGACAACGGAAACGAACACAAGGATAATAACTTTTCTTTTACGGCCTAAAAATTCAGCAGAACATGGAGACAACGGATTTTTGTTATAGGCCTACATTGACTTTTAATATGTTATTTTACACCAAACCGTTGAAAATGAACATAAAAAAGTTGTATTACGATCTAAAAATTGAAGCGAACGTGTCATACATTAGAAATTAATACGTGCTTTTACAGAGATGCGTTCAAAATTAAACTGTCGATTTACGATCTAATAACTTGAATGTGAAGCACATTAAAAATTAAAAAAAAAAAACACGTTCGGAATTAATACGTGAATCTGTAGGAAAGTGTAAGAAACTGAAACAGAGATTTCGGTGCACAAACTAATAACTAAACACAGACGAACAAACACAGAACGGGATTTGCTATTACTTAATTTTACAGGCTAGTGTGGAAAAATCAAATTTGTTTTATAATCTAATAGTTAACCTCTAAAGCATTACAGTCTATGTAGCTAGATGCTGCATAATAAGGTTACACAATACATTTAATCCATGTAAGGACTGAACAGTTTTGTGCTGCAGCTACTGCTCTCACAATAGCTCTTTGTAACGTTATAGGCAAAGCTTTTATCTAAGTGCCCACGTTATTTATTAACACCTTTTCATCTGAGCATACTCTTCGATAACATATATTTCCCCGATGACTGTACATTTCAGCAGACACCAAGAATACGCTTCAGTTGTACTATACTACAGTATCAGTATGACTCGACTGTACAGCGCTGCGCGGCCTTGGTCATTCAGGTATTGTTTAATATTGTCGCGCACCTTCGGTCGCGTCTGCACGTAAACGAGATTTTTCTGCGTTCTGCCTTCGGCAATTGTAAAATAAGCACGTAATTTGTAGTTTGCAAATCCAATGACTATGCTCTAAGTTATAATAAAAATCGCATTATAATCTTAAATTTCTAAGAGTAGGCCTAATACGAATAAATAAACAAACTCAGCAGTCAGCAAAGTTTGCGTCTGGCTTTGACTGCAGAAAACTCGTTGATCATACCTTCATAGTTCAGACGGTTATCAGTTAGGAAGACTTACTTCACAACCACCCGGCAGCCGACAAGCCGGCATTCTTGCCGGGCCGGCAAAAGAGCCGTGTCGCTTCACACTCACCCGACTACAGCACGGCATGCCGTGCCGCTCCGTCCTTCCGCCGGCAGACGACAAATGGAGCCCGACCAGTTATTAGCGTGGCTTGTCTTGTACAGACGTTTGAAGAGAAGAAAAAGAAGATTGCATTGGGTTCATCCACTCAGTGTGGGACGAGACGAAATGGGTGCATTCTTTGTTCTTTTTGAGGAATTAAGGGGAGATGAAGATAAGTTTTTTAATTATTGTCGGATGAGTGTACGAACTTTTGACGATCTACATGATCGAATGAAGAGTTCCATTCAGCGCCGCAACGCGTCCTTCCGAGAATGTATCCAGCCTAAACAAATGTTGGCAATTACAATCAGGTTAGTGGGATAAACAATAGTTAAATTTTTAAAAAGTTTATTATTCTGAAAGATGAACATTTTTGTAATCATATTAAAAAATTCAAACATAGCTTAAAAATTGAACGACCCAGCACATGAGTTTTCAGAGATTTGTGATGGCGTAGAGGATCTGGAACATGTCTCTGAAAATTGCTCCACTGCTTGTTGGTAACACTGTGTGTTGGTTGTGGGTCGTTGCCTATTGACTTCTGCATTTGCAATTGGTTGTACCTCATAAAGGGGCAAACGTGTATTCACGTGATGTACTAGGATGAGCGGCAGTATTATTTTTATCCCACGACTTTTTACGCTGTTTAATTTCAGAAACAATCTGCATAACTCTTAATTGAAACTCTACTACCTCATCGTCGTCAAATGTTTCCAGCGTTGGAACTATCCCGCTGAAAAAAGACATATGGCGATTGGATTTTCTGTGCAGTGCATTGATCAGCTCTATCTCTACAGGGTCAAGCTTCCTCTTCTTGTTACTGCCTGATTTCGGTATGTCAGAATTACGTACTTCCTCTGTGAATGCCTCATTACAATCAGTTTCTGGATCCTGAGTATCGTCAGTGAAGGAAAAAGTGTCATCAGGGACTGGTCTTTCCGTGGTCGCATTTTCAGTCAGCGAGAAACTGTCGGCAGTCGGATGTGCTTCTGTTGTTTTCTTCAAAAATTGAAGCTGTTGGCTATATATGTACGTTCTGGGTGGTTGCCTCTCACTCCCAGATTTTAGAGATGACATACATCCTCTCGCTTCTTTGGAAAGAATCGCGAATATTCGCCCCAAATACTAGCTGAAGAGGTACATCACACTACTATCCTTACAAAAAGAAGTTTAAAGGTTTTCAACCTGTCTGATATGAAAGCTGGAAAATTAAAGTGTCGAGTGGTCTAGAAATTAACGTGTTTAGAAAACCAGTATTGCCCACAATATAAAATGTATTGGAAAGCAGTAGGAGAACGAAATTTTGCATTGTAAAACCGTATTTTTATAAGTTATTACACACGAAGTTTAAGGTTTATCGTGCAATTTCTTCTCAACATATGAAAAGCCTGACCTCACACTTCTTTCAAGCGACAATTTTTTCATTAGTCCTCTTTTCAGATCGCCTTTATGAAAATTTGTCATGCAATTTTTTTTGTTATTTCACGTAAGAAGGCCAAAACGTTGTACAATATGTCGTAGATTTGTTTCTTTCACAAATATATTGCCAGAGATATATTTCAACGTTGTCGAAAACTAGGAGCGGGCTGTTGAAAGGTGCACGATAGGGTCAAGTATTTCCAGAAGTATTTAATTGGTTATGTGTCAATGTTCATACAAAATTTAATCAAAATCCGTGATGCAGGAATACTTTCCGATTTTTGATCACTGTGCGTGGATTGGGCCTAATGTAGGATAGTTCATTTTATTCCTTACGTTACAGCACATGCTATATTCAATTTACTTTTCCAGAAAGCTACACAGACATTCTACAATACTGAAACTTTCTTTTCAGATATCTGGCCAGTGGCTGTACGTTCACAGATCTTCATTATAATTACAGAGTTGGCATTTCCACTATCAGTAAAATAGGCGGATGTGTGTGTCAAGCTATTTGGTGTCTACGTTGTGAATATATGCCTTTGTCCACCAAAGAAGACTTCGAAAACATTGCTGCAAAATTGGAGATAAGAGCAAATTTTCCTCACTGCATGGGAGCTTTAGATGGAAAGCATGTTCGTATCGTCCATCCAAGTAACTCAATGTATTACAATTACAAAGGATATTCATCAATAGTGCTGATGGCTGTGGCAGACTCAGACTGTAATTTACCTACGCACAAAAAATGGTTCAAATGGCTCTGAGCACTATGCGATTTAACTTCTGAGGTCATCAGTCGCCTAGAACTTAGAACTAATTAAACCTAACTGACCTAAGGACACCACACACATCCATGCCCGAGGCAGGATTCGAACCTGCGACCGTAGCGACCTACGCACATATCGGCAGTTATGGCAAACTGGGTGATTCTACTATATTTAAAGAATGTTCATTGTGGAAATCACTGATGGAAAAGAAGCTGGTAATTCTAGACGGATGCCTTCCTAGTACAGCAACTCCAAAGGTACCTTATTTTTTTGTTGGTGATGAAGTGTTTCGACTGCATCAACACCCTCTACGACCGTTCTCTGGACACCAAATAACAGTTGCTAAAAGAGTCTTCAATTATCGTCTGTCAAGAGCCTGGAGGTACATAGAGTGTTCATTTGGGATACTGACTAATAAATGGAGGATTTTCCACACAGCTATAAATTTAAAACCCAGTTTTTCTCTTGACATTGTTAAGGCATGTGGTGTTTTGCACAATTTTGTTCTTAAAAACGAAGGCTACAACTCTGAGGATACTCTGTCCATAACTGGACTTGAAAGTATAAGAAGAAGTGAACGTGCATGTGTGGGAATTTCTGCCAATAATGTACGAAAAATCATGAGGGACTAATTTATGACACCTGAAGGATCTGTGACATGGCAATTACCTAAAATTTGATGTGCCACTGATTGTAAAAAATGTTGTGGATGAAGGTTCTGTGAAATGGCAATTATCTAAAATTTAATGTACCATTGATTATGAAAAATGTTGTGGATTTAACATAAAAAATAAAGATATGTACTTACCATAGTTGTCTCTATCCATGTCACACATCCGTTCAAAACCTTCGTTCAATTCTTTGCAGACTTCGATCGATGCATTCCTGGTTTGTATTCTGTCCTTATAACTACTTAAAGTCTTGTCCCATAAAACTGGTCGATCCTGCATTAATGTTATCAGAATTTCGACAGTGATTTCCGCCATGGCACACTAGAAATCTTCAGAACAGGCTGAACCACCAGAACAAAGCAAAACGCAACTGATCGGCAGACGAGATGTGAAACCACCTGTTGCCTGCCCCGCTACACGCGCGGGGTGTTTCCGACAGTCGGCACCGGGCCGACGCAGTGGGGGCCGCCGGCATCCCACGGCATCGGCCCGGCTGTCGGCTGTCGTCCAGCCGGCCACGTCGTCTTTCGGGTACGTGTGAAACGTCCCGTAAGCTCTTCACCCCCACAACCGGGTAGCTGGCGTCGGCTGCCGGGTAGATGTGAAACAAGCCGAAGTCGGCTTCGATGTAAAGAACGGACAAGGCATTCAATCTCTCCTCAGACAACGTAGAACGTAGGTACGATTTCAGTCTTTTAAGAGCCGAAAACGAGTGTTCTGCTGAACAATTTGTGTCATACATAGAGCAGTGTCAACATTTGGAAACACGTACTGGAACGCGAAATGTACACATTCACTAGGGAAGGAAGCCTCTAAATCTGTGTCATATGACGCTTGGAGTTTTGCTGCACATTCAGCAATATCGTTGGGTGAACTGCTCTTACTGAAAACTGTGAAGAAGACCAACAGTGTTTTATAGCTTTATTCCTCCTCATTATTTCGGCGTACAAGTTGTCGAGTACTGGGAGAAATACTTCGACTCTAAATTTTTCTCTTCCAGTCAGAAAAACTTCTTCAGAGTCCGCTTCTTCGTCATCATGAAGTTTGTGTTTTCATGATCTTTTATATGTGCATTCATAGTCTATATCAGTCACAATCTCCATGGATTTACTTTCATAATAGTCGAACATGCCATGAATAGATGCAATAAATCCTACAAGTGATTCATGTAATTCATGCACTACTTTAGTATCAATATTTACACTTTGCAGTTTCAAAATTTACACTATTAAATCTCTGGAGTATGTCCTTCCAAATTGTCATCATGAATAGTCTACTGAGTTGATTCAATAAAGCTGAAGCCTCATTTCGCACAAGTGGTTTTTCAAACGTATTGTTGGCAATATGTGTGAGGGCATTGATAACACCCTCCCAGTTTTCATATAGACTTACACACACTTCCTTTCTTGCTGACCAATGTGTTTTTGATAAACTTTTTATCGTTTTGCTTCCTGGTTTTATGAAAGAAAGAAGTTTATCCCAGCACTGTGTAGAAGCAGAGAAAAAAATTATAAAGGTTTTGCACTGCATTGAAAAATGAACATGCTTCCCAACAAAAGCTTACTGCACCAGTGCTGACTAAATTCAAAGAATGTGCTGTACAAGGCACATAATGCACTTTCGGATTTTGTTCTTCAATGTGTGCCTGCAAACCAGTGTAGGTTCCTGACGTATTGCTTGCATTGTCATATGACTGGCCTCTACAGTCAGTTATATCAATGAAATTTGTAGACAGGGTTTTTAGTATGGCCTCAGCTAAGTTTTCGCACTTGTGTCCCAGGTTTGGTAAAAACAGAAGGAAACGTTCAACAGGATCAACATTCTTAATGTGAAAGATAATTGATCAGTGTGTGAAATGTCTGCAGTAGAATCTACTATTATAGAGAAATATTTGGCCTGTTTTATTTCACTTATGATGATCCTTTTATTTGTTCAGAAAGAAGCTCTATTATTTCATCGCAGATTGTTGAAGAAAGATAACTTGTATGTCCCTGCCCTGGATTTCCAAATCGTTCTATGTGCTCTGCGAAAAAAGAATGAAACTCGGCTATAAGTTCAAGAGCCATCATAAATTGACGATTTTGTAATGAATGGAATCTTTCAACATGTCCGTGTCCACGACTTGTTAGGTTCTTCACTACTGCAAACACGCTTTTCGACACACTGCGCCACTACAATTTTTTCTCTCTCAACATATGACTCAGATTGGTTATCTATTGTTCCAAGTGACTTTTTTCTTGTTAAGAGTAATAACTCAGAATTTTTGTGTTTATGTGAATTCTCATGATGAGATAAAATATTAGAAATATTTTTCCAATCTTCAATACCATTAGTAGCAATCGCGGCCTTACCTCCGAACAATTTACATAGAACAAAAAAAACAGCACTGGTGCTACAGGAGTATACTAGAAAAGCACGAAAAGTTGAATTACCATTTAAAAGTTTACAGTAAAATAGTTTTTGGTCAAATATCTGGGTTTATTGCCTATTGATCTTCTACCATTAGAAAAATACCGCTACAATTTTGATTAATGCCACATTGTAAGAGAATTTCGATTGTTGATTCATTGGCAAGCCATTCTGCAGGATCATCACTAATGAGGTTATTTCTTTTTGTAATGTCTGGCTCGACAGTTAGTTTTTCGTGAAACTCGAAATCAGGAACAATTTGTTTTTCTTCATTTTTAACTTTTGTTTCGTCTGTATTTACTTCTTTTACAACAGCTGCAGTGCCAGAAATATCATAAGTACTACTTGAACTTGAAGTCGAACCGGCAACATTTTTTGCGAAAAATTTATGTACTCTGCCAAGCATTTTTAGAACATTGGCTTCTCGTTCTTGTCTTTCCTTCGATAATTTCCGAAATGCCGCCCCACTTGTCTGCACGTTTGCTTTTTTCACTGTTATTCCTGTTAAGGCACTTACAAAATTGTCAACCAAGAGTCAAAACAAAAGAAAAAAAATTGTAAAAGGAAAGAAAGAAAGACTGGATCCAGTTCCAATCGTACTACACGCACATTAGCACAAAGCTTTTCTACTTTAAACACGGAACACTAGCACAGAGATTTTTGCATTAAACATGGAGTGATGAACTGACCAACTCGGATTACTAGACGTAACTGTGCAATGAAAGAACGACAATGCAGAATAATTTAATTTCATTGTCGCCTGTTTCTCTGTTCTCAGTGAATAGTAGAAGCACACCTGCCGGCTGGAATTCGTCTCGTGAAGGAAACGAAACAGTCCCTTTTTTGGCTTCTGTTTGCTGCGTCGCCGGAATTTTAGCTGGGACGCAAATATGTTCTGAATATTCTTGACACTGTCTTTCTAATTTAAAAAGCAAATAATTTTTGCAGTTTCTTGCAGTGAGCTGTGCTGGATCGACTCTTATCCCACTTATTTTTATAACATTTTAGCAGTTTCTGTGGGCAGAGAAGACAGACCAGAAAGTCTTGTTGGCAGTTGATGTGGCGTGTTGTGATTTGAGTGAACACTGCTGTTATGCCTAGACGCAAATGCATATTTTGTTCCAATATAAAATAAAAATAACCTATCATCGAAGAAAAAAGCTTAGTTAAGAAGTTTAATATAAAATTTGCAATGCCACTTACTATTTGATTGCAGAACTTTGATACCATGCAGGCTGCAGCACAATAAATGAGACAAACGAAAGTTGGTTTCTTCTTCTTTTTTCGCCAAAAACAGTAAGTAAGTAAATAAATAAATAAAATTTTTAAACCTTTGTGAAGTGTATTTCACAAATTATTAGATATTCTGCCTATGTTCTTTTCTTATAAACATTTGTTTCAAAATGTAAAACATTCCCAGTATCAACATGTTTTGTTAAACGGGTATCATTAAATCAAAGCTCAGATATTGAAGATCACAGAGCTTTCACATTTATTTACAGTAATGGAGGGTTGACTATATACTTCCCCGTAATTTCTACAAGGAATTTAAGTAGAGTCGGGTTTTACATACTGAGGCCCACACATGTTACAGTATTTAAGAAACTGTTGATTAGTTTATCACAGCTTTTCAGGGGTACCGGTATTTTCACAGGGAAAATATGGTAGGGTTAAGTAGAAGCCCACAACATTCTCAGATTAATAACGTTTCAAACACTGTATTGTAGATTGCCATCCTGACAGCTTACTTCAAAATATTTTGAACAATCATGAAGATGATATCAGACAGAAATCCAATGTTAAATTTCTATTCAGTCACCAAGTAAACTATGCATATTTCGAAGCTTGTATTGCCGAATTTCGTTCTTAAGGCTAATTTAAACTAGCAAATTGTTTAACAATATTAAAAATTGTTGTCGTTTGCAATTGCAGTTATTTTACAATGTAAAAGGTTAAAATGAGTACAGAGCAAAAAATGCCGCCCTCCTTAAGGTGCTGACCCTAGGCCCATGCCTAGTGGGCCTATATGTAAATCCACCACTGGAGACACATGCCGTGTGTGGATGAGTATTGCCCTGTTGAAAAATTACGTAACAATACTGATGCATGAGAGGTACAGGCTAGATGTGACGTACTGTTGTGCCACCAGAGTTCCCTCAATACAAACAGCTGTGACCAGAACTCATACCCAGTGGCTCCCCACGCCACGACACGAGGAGTACACTGTTGAACCTTTCCAAAACATTGGAAGAACAGGAGCTCTTCCTAGACCATTACCATACTCGCCAACGATGGTCATCCGGGTTAGGACACAACTGCGATTAATTGCTGTACACAGTGTGACGCCATTCATCACTGTTCCATAGTTCCTAGTCACTGCACCACTCAAAACACAGCTGTTTGTGCTTTGGTGTTAATAGCAGACGTGCAAGAGACATTAATTCTCTAGTCATGCTGCTGCTAGTTTCTGACCAATGGTGTGGGATGACACAGAATGTTGCAGGGAGTTCATTACTGATTTCAGGTGGCAGGCACAGATGTGAAGGAGTCATGATAAGCTTGGTCACAACCTCGAGATCTTCTCTTTTGGTGGTAAGACGTGGTCGACTGGAATCTTAGCAATGAGTATGCCTGCCCTCGCAATCCCATCTGTTGAACGTCGGACTGTCATCACATCTGAATGCCCAACTAATATGGATGCAGCACAATTCGACAGGCCGGCCAAATGAAGGCACATAATCAGATCCCTTTACACTCTGCCAGGTGTACACAAACATTTAATTTTCTGTAGCAATGTGTGTGTGGAAATCAATGATGTAGGGCTATCCTACTGTCCTGGAAGATTTGTAGATGAATAACTAAATAATATATATGATCAAAAGAGCGAGTTGTATAAACTTCGAGATTTGTGAGACCGAGCACTGTATAAATCGTGGTACACGCGAGAAACAGCCCCCAAGAGTGATGTGGCAGCAGTTAAACTAAAAATTAGTTATTAGAAATGCCGAGATCAACAAATACAACACGATTCTAAAATCTTGAAAGAGTGGCGTGTCTGCAGATGATATTTATGCTGTTGGTTAGTTTACCATAGCACACGGCATTCTCGTCTATGAGTTTTATCTCTGTTCAATTGTATTTGTGGCCCCTGATTTATCCCGGGGCGAGATAAATCTTTGGATCTAACATTTAGATTTCGTCTTCCTTGTACTTAAGTCTTGTCACAACTCTAATGCCATAAACTGCACTATAACAATAATATCCGCCCATATGCTTTTAGTTGATGCCATGATCAAAGCTGAGCAAATTCTTGAAATTTCGGTGTCCTGTGTGAACACTACCTCATGGTGCCATTACAGAAAGCCAAAAGCTGCGGCGTCACATTAGTTACATGTCTTAATCCAACTTAAATCCGGTCTTCCACAGGCATGAATTTCTTATTCTGCACCCCCCCTCTCCCCCACCCCCACTCCCATAAGTCAAATTACATGTGGAAGCACCTTACTTGCACACTGTCATGCCAACTTACGCTTAAGTTACGGAAGCTGAAAGAGGTTGTACTTTCTTGCACGATGTCGCTTCCCCACCATCGCCTACAAGCTTTCAGCTAATGTCAGTTAGCCAATAGGTGGAACTGCTATGTTCTCGTTCTCGTACTGGTTTCTTCAACAGTACACGTCCAGAATCGTTCGTTTATGTAGGTGAAAAGTTAGCATCGTACTAAAATAAAGGGTTCAGTCTTTACCTAAATAAATAAATACTTTCTTAAGTAGCAACATTTTCTTAAACATGCGATAGAAACGTCATTCTAACATTCAGCAACTGTTTATAATCATTTATTTGTAACAAAGCAGCACACTATCGTTTGAAGTGGCGGAATGGATTAAAAAGTATGGAAATTGAGAGTGTGAACTTGCTGATGTTCATATTATTGCATAATAGACGAAACTGTAAAGATATTTTTTATTTCAGTATAATGACAAATAATTTTTTCTTTTGTTTTTGAGTGTAAATATTACTGTGAAATGGAAATTAATTTGTGGCTTAGAGATTTAAAACTACTCTTCACATTCATTAAAATCCGGTGTAACTATAGCTGTTTGTATTAGCGCTGCCATTGATAATGACTTTTCTGCTCAGTAATTCAGCATTTGGTTACGAAATTAAGTACCGTACCGGTAAAACAAACGCATATTTATAGCATCATTGACCTATTGGAAGACTGACAACTCTGAAAATAAAAACAATGCTGAACTGTTAAGACAAGAGCCTTACTTCCCGTTGTACCTTCAGTGTACTGGAGATAACATAAGAATTGGGAACGAGTGCTTTTAGAATGCAATAAGTACATTGTAGTGACTCCAGTTGCGAGATATTTCAGTGCTACTTGAAATTTAATCTAGGCTCTAATGGCATCTCTCATACTTGTATTAGACGTTTGTACAAAGCCAGAAATATTGCTCAAAAAGATTTAAAAACTGATTTTACTCAGTCGAAAAGGAGTTTTGAACGATACGTCATTGTCGAATGGTAATTCCCTTATTAGCATGTTGAATGTTCCTAAACGATTTCTTTGAGAAATAACATAAGACAAAAGAGATAATTTTATATTATTTTGATACCAAAGATAAGTCATTGCTTGAAGGCTTGCATTTGAACTTTGATTCAGTCTCTAACGAGATCGCCATACCTTGCTTAGTTCTTTGCGGTAAATAGCCTGCAACGCACTTATTTCTCCATTATTGTATCCTTGTTTGCTGCAGGTCAACCAACGCCACCTAGGTGGCGTTGGGTCAACTGCCTGTAATTTCTCTGTTAAAGAAATATAAGCAGCTGTCTCCTCATCTCAGTCGCCGTATTGCTTGCTCTTGTTGTGTCTACTACAAAGTTTGTAACAATTGCCAATGTTATTGTGTTCACTGTAGAGATGGGCAAACTGAAACACGTAACTGTTTTGAAACAAATGCAACAGTACAATGTAATGTTTCGGTACGCTGTTTCGAAACAGTGAAACAGTTTGTGTTTTGTAATCTAATAAACCTACACATTTTATCATCTTCAATGTCTACTGTATAAGTATGTCCATATTAACACAAATGAGGAGCGAGAGCGCTAATCATATCGCAGAAAGTATGAAACTATCACTAATGCTCGGTTTACACTAGCAAGTTATTGCAGCAATTTACATCCGCGGAGGAACTTGCCGCGCGATTTGCGAGTGTAAACATATCGCCAAGACGACTTACGACCGTAGCAATTTATTGCGGAAGTGACTTGCACACGTTTTCCGCTTCCAGTGTAAACACCACGCAAAAAGTATCTGCAAGTAACTTGCAGCTTTTAGGATTTATTTCTATTTCCTGCAAGTAGGAAGCGCAAGTTATAGTAAGCATGCCGTCTGCATAACACTCATATTTAACATTTTACTTAATGTAGTGACTCAATTTTATGCAACTATCTTATGTATTATATGCAAACAAAGTTCAGAAATGGGGAAGAAACGGGAATGGATGAAGCAGGATACAGAACATTTTATTGAAGTCGTGGAGAGCTACCCCGAAATACGGAACGTGCATAACCGAGACTTTAAGGATAGAGTGAAGAAGATGAGCGCATTAAATGAAATCTCGTCGATTTCGACACATCTATAAAAGAAGTACATAGAAAGTAGCATAACTTGAAGACACAAACCCTTTGCCACCTGCATCCACTCGCTTGTTGTTTTAGGAGTCTAGAAAAAGACGATGTGTAATTATTACATGTTCTATTTACTTAGCTTGTCACTTTCCATTTTATGAGCATTAGAAGAAAAAAACATTTTTATAAGCATATCATTCTGTAAAATTCAGTTTATTTCAATACAAATTTAATTTCATTGTTGTGTTTTCACATACCTTCAAATAATTTTCCCTTTTCAAGACGTTAAAAATGGCTCTACATACAACGGGTACGATCAGAGAAATCGTGCTGACGGGAATAGGAAACAAGTACATTAGGGACTTGTATGAGTCTCCTACAAAGAAAAGATTTCAAAATTCAAACTTTTTTTGGTTGTATGTTTCACAGAAATAAATGAAATGCCTATTTTATTCCTAGCTCACCGGTAGCTAT
The DNA here is from genome assembly GCF_021461395.2 of Schistocerca americana. Taxonomy (NCBI): domain Eukaryota; kingdom Metazoa; phylum Arthropoda; class Insecta; order Orthoptera; family Acrididae; genus Schistocerca; species Schistocerca americana. The sequence goes on along the minus strand of NC_060120.1, from coordinate 828,357,596 downwards.
AAATCATAGAGTGACTAGCAAACGCTTCTTTTGCTGAAATAGCAGTACCGAAGTTTGTGTCTCGTTTTGATATGACGGGCGCTGTTAACATCAACAAATATTCTAGATCATTTGAGGACATTCTGCAAAAGTTTTCAAAAGTATCCATGTTCTCGATACTAAGTTCTTGCAAAAGGCACCAATTTGCGATGTTCTCATTATCTACTCTCTAACCCAAATACTTCTCTTTTTCTTTTTCACGTTTTGCATTACAATTACAAGAGCTGCAGCATATCTCACCCGCCTACTTGTTATTTTACACTTCGGCTCACACTTGTAGTGGTACTGAAAGCATATGTAAACAGTATCAGCAAGTTGTTGACGCAAGTTTCTTGCCAAAGAACTTGTGGAAGAATCTTGCTTAATTCTTGCGCTGCTGTGTAAACACAGCTGCAAGAGGCTAGCAATAACTTGCAGCAATAACTTCTGCAAGCGACTTGCTAGTGTAAACCCAGCTTTAGGCGTCTTGGCAGTTTCGTATTTCCTGCAGCAAATGCGCTGTTTTCGTGTCGTGTGACTTTCATACTTTTCAATTGACTGAGGACAGCCATAGCTGAAGACAGGAGAACCACCACGCACGGAACTGGAGGTGGGAGCAAACTGCAGAAACTACGGATATGCTACTAGGATTCCCACATTCCGTTAGCATGGGTAATATACCCATCCTGCTATTTTCCATGCAGACCAAGGGAATCATTGTGGATGATAGGCACAGTGACTATAGACTCACAAATAACGCAAAATAATTCGAATAAATAACAAAATATAACAGAAAAAAATTTTGCTTTCAAAGTGTTTCGAACCGTTACTATAAATTCACCATACTTCCCAGCCCTTCCCGTTCGCCATTACACTATCAGTGATATGTCAAACAGATTGCTTGCAATTATACCTACATCAAATTTATGTATATGTCTAATAACTGTCACTCTACACATTTTTTTTATTCAAAATGTTGTAGGCTTACTTGCGTTTCTTAATATGATTACTGTACATGAACAGAGAAGGGTATGTTATAAAAAAGAATGTAATTTAACTGAATGATTTTCACGTATTTATTACACTCCTGGAAATGGAAAAAAGAACACATTGACACCGGTGTGTCAGACCCACCATACTTGCTCCGGACACTGCGAGAGGGCTGTACAAGCAATGATCACACGCACGGCACAGCGGACACACCAGGAACCGCGGCGTTGGCCGTCGAATGGCGCTAGCTGCGCAGCATTTGTGCACCGCCGCCGTCAGTGTCAGCCAGTTTGCCGTGGCATACGGAGCTCCATCGCAGTCTTTAACACTGGTAGCATGCCGCGACAGCGTGGACGTGAACCGTATGTGCAGTTCACGGACTTTGAGCGAGGGCGTATAGTGGACATGCGGGAGGCCGGGTGGGCGTACCGCCGAATTGCTCAACACGTGGGGCGTGAGGTCTCCACAGTACATCGATGTTGTCGCCAGTGGTCGGCGGAAGGTGCACGTGCCCGTCGACCTGGGACCGGACCGCAGCGACGCACGGATGCACGCCAAGACCGTAGGATCCTACGCAGTGCCGTAGGGGACCGCACCGCCACTTCCCAGCAAATTAGGGACACTGTTGCTCCTGGGGTATCGGCGAGGACCATTCGCAACCGTCGCCATGAAGCTGGGTTACGGTCCCGCACACCGTTAGGCCGTCTTCCGCTCACGCCCCAACATCGTGCAGCCCGCCTCCAGTGGTGTCGCGACAGGCGTGAATGGAGGGACGAATGGAGACGTGTCGTCTTCAGCGATGAGAGTCGCTTCTGCCTTGGTGCCAATGATTGTCGTATGCGTGTTTGGCGCCGTGCAGGTGAGCGCCACAATCAGGACTGCATACGACCGAGGCACACAGGGCCAACACCCGGCATCATGGTGTGGGGAGCGATCTCCTACACTGGCCGTACACCACTGGTGATCGTCGAGGGGCACTGAATAGTGCACGATACATCCAAACCGTCATCGAACCCATCGTTCTACCATTCCTAGACCGGCAAGGGAACTTGCTGTTCCAACAGGACAATGCACGTCCGTATGTATCCCGTGCCACCCAACGTGCTCTAGAAGGTGTAAGTCAACTACCCTGTCCAGCAAGATCTCCGGATCTGTCCCCCATTGAGCATGTTTGGGACTGGATGAAGCGTCGTCTCACGCGGTCTGCACGTCCAGCACGAACGCTGGTCCAACTGAGGCGCCAGGTGGAAATGGCATGGCAAGCCGTTCCACAGGACTACATCCAGCATCTCTACGATCGTCTCCATGGGAGAATAGCAGCCTGCATTGCTGCGAAAGGTGGATATACACTGTACTAGTGCCGACATTGTGCATGCTCTGTTGCCTGTGTCTATGTGCCTGTGGTTCTGTCAGTGTGATCATGTGATATATCTGACCCCAGGAATGTGTCAATAAAGTTTCCCCTTCCTGGGACAATGAATTCACGGTGTTCTTATTTCAATTTCCAGGAGTGTATTTTGAATGTGAATAGTATGCATTGTTTTCTTGTTTGGTTAGTGTTTATAAAGCAGATGTTACGCCATTTCGGAATAGGACAGTCAGCTAGAAACGAAGCTTTATTTTCGGATATCTTAAGCTTCATGTTATTGCTCGTCAAAAAGATTTCGACACTCTTGAAAGTGTTTCATGAAGTGGTATGTTGTGTTTCAGTACCTGTGGCAAGTCCGAATCTCGTCCTACACAGAGCGGAATGAAACATCACTGTTTCGATACAATTAGTCCGTTCCAAGCACAGGTGGACTGAAACAGCCTGATTTTGAAACAACGATACAGTTCCTGTGTCTGGCTCAAGATCGAATCTGGTCCGTTTATCCGAGACAGGGGCGGAATGAAACACCACTGTTTCGAAACAGTGAACCACAGCTGTTCCGAAACACTGAAACAATTCCACGTATCGATACACTGTATCGAAACATAGGAACAGTGACCAAGTCAGAACATTTCATCTGTGAGGTAAATGTTCGGATTCATAATCAACTCAGAGAGTAACCACTTGTTCAATCTGTTTAGCAGACACTGTTACTACAGTAAAGATTTTGTTCCATTGAAAGCTCCACACTCAGTTTGCTCATGCCAAACAAAAGTCAGTTATCCCACATCATACTACTCCCAACACGTGGTGCCCCTAATGTCATCTGAGCTGAAGAAAAAGGGTGAGTGACTGCTGCAGAAGTTAAGTATCATGCAAGACACAATCACGTCAACATTGTCCAGACAAGTGGTCTGTTTGCCTCCATTCCGAAGAAACAACCCGATCTTATGATTTACTCAACTGAAAGCTGGTTTTAGCTATGCAGGAATTACAGCTGACTCAACAAAATTCGTTCTCGTCATGAGCCAACTTGTCCATCGCTATGCTGCAGAGGAACAAGACGTGATCACTGTGCTGTCGCCCGATAATTCCTATGAAAAGTTTAAATCTAAGTTAATCTGAAGAGTCATTGCACCATGCAAAGAGTGGATCAGAGAGGCACTGACACAAGAAGACTTTGGTGATTTAAGCTGTTACAATATCTGCATCATCTGCGGAGCAACGCCGCTTCAGTTAACATCCCTGGCAACCCGCTACACATGCTATAGAGCAGCCAACTAGTTTCATAAGTCGAAGCGACTGTGGTATCACAGACAGCAATGTCGTTGGACACAACGGTGGAACTCGCAGATCGGATTCCAGAGGCCATCGTACCTGCACAGGTTAGTACAGTGAAAGTGCCTTGCAGAAGTATGACATAGCACCAACGGTCGCGTGTACGTAATTCGACACGCTGGCATTGAAAGCACACATGCTATGTACACAATTCGGCGTGCTACTGTCTCAGAGCTGTGCTTAGAATGGTAGAGGACATAATCACAGGAGATCCAGAAGCCAATAATCAACAAATGCTACTTCGTCAAACTACCTATGGTACTACCTTAGGTTCAGAGAACATGCATGTAAATGTACAGCAGTATGTTCACACTAACAACAGCTGTTAGGAGGCGCAACCGACTGCTCACCAAAGTTATGGCAGCTGTTTGTTAGTGATAAGATACAATCAGAAGTATTTAATAGACTCCATCTCAAACTTAAGTAACCTGCCAAGTTCTTCAGTCCACCATTACAGACCACCGACTCCATTCCGTTTATCTGCTGCAAACAAATCATCAGTCTCTATGTATGGAACACAGCAGATAGAGTTAAATCTGGGGCTGTGCGGACTATTTACATGGGACTTTACCGTCGCCGATAATAGGACCTGATCTTCTGGTGCATTGCCATCTGCACCAGATGTAGTCAACGCCAAACTGGTCAACAGCATTACTGGACTGATGTCAGCAGGTTTTCACTGTGACATATTGGTGCATAGTACCAAGCTAATACAGACATGCAACGACGAATATGCTGCGCTGCATGAGCAATATCCGACCTTAACCAGGCACGCCTATGCACATGACACATACACAGTACACGATACAGAAACCACAGATGGTCCATCTATATCTTGCAGACTCAGGAGATTGGTACCTAATTATTTGGCTATCGTTAAAGCAGAATTCCATGTGATTATGAGGGCATAATCTGGCCATGAGCTAGCCTGTGGTAATCTATGCTACACCTTGTCCAGAAGAAAGGAGGAGCCTGGCCATCCATGCAGTGATTATTACGCACTCAGCACAAGAACTATGGCTGATCAATATCACATGTAGCTGCAAATATGCGCTACATAGTGCAATAATATTCAGTGTTTTGGACTGTGTGAAAGCATATACACAGATACATATGGCAGAAGATGACATCCCAAAACATAATCACTCCCATCTGGACTCTTTGAGAGCCAATTTATGACATCTGTGTTATGCAATGTTGCACAAACCTGGCAGAGGTTTACTGACTCCATTCTATGAGGACTGCTATTTTTTTTGCATATCTGAATGTGTTTCCTGTCACCAGGAAGCAACATCACTAGCATTTACGAGAAGTTCAAATGGTTCAAATGGCTCTAAGCACTTTGGGACTTAACTTCTGAGGTCATCAGTCCCCTAGAACTCAGAACTACTTAAACCTAACTAACCTAAGGACAGCACACACATCCATGCCCGAGGCAGGATTCGAACCTGCGACTGTAGCGGTCAAGCGGTTCCAGACTGTGGTGCCTAGTACCGCGCGGTCATTTTACGAGACGTATTCAAGTGTCTAGAACGATTTGGTGTGGTGTTGAATGTGGCCAAGTGTGTGTTGGGACAGCCTGAGGTGACATTCCTAGGCCACCACATTTCATCTACAGGCTCCCTACCACTAACTGAGATGGTGCAAACAATCTTACAGATACCACAATTGACGACAGTCAGAAGTTAACACCGGTTTTTAGGCATGCTAAACTGTAACTGCCGACACTTACCCCACATAGCGGAACTGCAAGAGCCATTATATGCGGTACTTTCCAGCCCCAAGATACATGGAAGCACTCCAGTGCAGAGGACTGAAACAATGTACTCTGCTTTTGAGGCTGCAAAAAACGGAATAGCAAACGCAGTGCTGCTCACGCACCCTAATCTGGACACACCTTTGGTGTTAGTGGTAGAAGTGAGTCAAACAGCTTTCGTCGTGGTACCGCAACAATGGTCAGAAGATTTGTGGCAACCACTTTCATATTGCTCTCGCAAATTGTCACCATCTCAGCATAAGTAGAGCGCATACAACTGTGAACTCCTGGCCATATATGAGGCAGTAAAATACTTCCAGCCACAAACAGAAGCAAGGACGTTCACAATACATGGATAAAAAACCGCTGGTCTACACATTCAAAAGGAATAGCGTCTCCTCCAGTTAAACAATATAGAGTTTATAAGCCAATTTAGTATGGACTTAATGCACGGTTCTGGCATTGATAATGTAATAGCTGACTGTGTCTTACGCAACAACAGCGTAGTGAGCCCTGTTGACTTTGCAGAGCTGGCAAGTGCACAGCAAGACGACCAGAAACGACTTTCGTCGATGATACCATATTAACACTGCAGTTGCAACTCGTTGACATTCTGGGAGAAGATGCCAGAGTACATTGCACCATCTCCCGAGGAAGATCTCGCCCTTGTCTCCCATCAACTTTCCGTGACAAGCCTTCAAAAGTGTCCACAACCTGGTGCCTGTCCCACCTTTCACCTCATGTCACAAAGCTTCATTTGACCAAGTACGAAGAGGGATTGCATAGAGTGGATACGGACATGCCTTCAATGCCAGTGCCACAAAGTAGCCTCTCATGTGCACATGCCAGTGGGTAACTTTCCAGATGCAACCTCTCGTTTCGCTCATGTAGCCATTGATGTTCTGACACGTGGACAACATCACCATTCAGCTTCTGCTTTAACATCAGCTTGGCTAGTTAAGTTTTGTGCCCACTACTCATAACTAATGGTTGAAGCATGCAGCTGGCTAGATCTGTGGGTTTTTACATCATAATACTACTAGCAACCATCCTCCTAGTAATTGCATAGTCGAGAGGTGGCACGATTTCCTGAAGGCAGCGCTCATGTGCCATGGTACATCCTGAACTTCTGCCCCCCTGATCGTTCTCCTTTGACTGAGAATAATGCATAAGCAAGATTTGGACTCCTCGACTGTGGAATTAGTGTATGGTGAACCACCGCATCTTCCTGGGGAATTCGTTAAGGCCAGCTCACTACAGTTACCAACTCAAAGTCAGTCGGGATTTCTTCAACAATTAAAAGACCGTATCGCGTGCATACAACCCCCCACAGTCTCCAGACATGGTACATCAACCACTTACACGCCCTGCGACTTGGAAAGCTGCATGGACATCATGCTTTGAACGGACAGTCATAAGCCACTGTTGCAACTGCCATACGTTGGCCTGTATTGTGTCCTATGATGAATCACACGGACTTTAGACATTGTGGTAAATGACAAGCCTACGACTGTTGCCATTAACCATGTCAAATACGCATATAGTCTCAAAGAAGAGACACTACTCACAGCTCTGAGCCTACGGCAGCCACAACAGCAGCAGGAGCAACATGCTGCCAATGTCAACCGACAAAGAGAGCACATGGCTTTTTCCAGCTGGTTCAGTGAAAACGCTCCACTTCCACCATGGGGGATGATGTAATGTCTGCTATGAGGTTCATGCCAACCGGCAATGTTATTGTGTTTATAGTGTGTTTAAAATTAGTTGCGACTTTTGACATATGGCTGACAGGAGGGGGGTGTGACGCCATTGCTCAGGTAACAACAATGGCGAGTCGGCTTTCCCTACCACACCGCCAACAGTTCTGCTGGTAAAGCGCCCCTGTTGACACACCACGAATAAACAGTACCACTTGATGTCACACACTAGACGCATCAATGTTCATCAGCTCTCGTTAAAAGTCGTATTTTCTGGTGTTGAAGTGTTCTGCAGTCGTCAGATATTGTGAACAAGTGTTTTGTCTTGGCATTGCAGTCCATCTGGATAAGTGATTTGCAATAATAGTGTCGTCCAAGAACACTTCACCGGCCTGGAAGATAACGTTCTGTTGTAAAACATTCCTTGGAATTCGAGAATAATAATGGACGAAACGCCATACCACTCTGATGTGATGTATGAAGCTCCAACAATGCAGTGGAGGAAACTGGATATTTTGCTCTGGGCACAAAGAAATCTTCCATGAGATATAGTTGAACCTAGCATGTATAAGATAAAGTTAATGGAACTTCTACTACCGTACAAGACAAAACTTCACACTACCAAGTCGATGAACAGACTTACGGTAATGGACATTGTTTAATCAGGCTTCCTCTGTATCATGTTCATTTAAATCCGACAGAGAATATATGGGCCTAGCTAAAAAGCAATGTGGCGAAAAACAGCAAGTAGTTTAGGCTCACTGATTCATGAAGGATTGTGACGAGTTTTGAAGAATATGTAGCTACTGTTGTTGCCATGTTAGAATCGGCTACGTTTGTCAAAACACAGCATTGTAACGCAGTTGAAATTACGACAGAATCCTGAAATAGTGTATTATGAGACCAGCCACCGAGTGCGAGTCAGGTCAATAATTTTTGAAATGGCCCATTCTCAGTATAAAACTAAATGTGTAACTTCTTCATTTATATTGTTGCAAAACCCACAGCTATCGACTGCCCTCAATAATTACATTATTTCATTCAAAAAATCTGTAGTGGCTAGAATATTGCAGTAGATATGGAAGGTTTGCATATTAATTGTACACTATCATTTGCCAAAATCTTGTTTCGGTATCTCACACCATTACGAGATACCAGAGGAATTTATGAATGTTTTACTCTAGTTTTTTTCACTAATCATGAGTTCGTGATGGAGCACTTTACGTAAGTTCCATTTTCTCGAGATTGGAAACCAACAGTGATATCGCTCCAAGTTCAAAGAAACATTCAATATATTATCTTCATTTAATACACAACAACATGTAACCTAACGTGCACAAAACACAAATTCGTAGCGACACCTATTTTTCACAGCAAACTAAGAATTTCTAGCAGTAGGTACCTATTAACAAGACATCACAATAACTGTGGCCATTAATGAAATGATATACTTTTCATCATGAAGATGGCTATTATTATACTTTAAGATGTGCGAGAATGAGAATTTATTACCGATTGTTTCCATTAAAAAGTGCTTGAGACAGATCGTCGCACGCAGTCAAGCGAGCCTGCCATTATATTGTGGTCACCTGCTGACGCGCCTTATAGCACACACTGGCAACTATGCTTCCATCCACTCGCTCCGCTCCGAACTGTCAAATATCGCAACTAATTTCAAACGCTCTATAGTGGTGCAGTGTTGAGTGTATATGGTCTATGATAACATATGAGTCACAGCTGTCAAACAGCTTCCGCGCCAGTCGCTGGGGGCAATGTGTTTCATAATGTGTTTTTACATTCTCTTGTATTGTTTATTCTTTGGCATGCGAATTTTTATCTGATTTTGTATGTCCTGTGTATATGTGTTATGTTCTTGATTCAGTAACTCAGGGTACAATGTACAATAACAGATTTTCTTACTGTCTCGTCCTGAGTTATATGCACATTCAGAATGTTTCACCTACGCATTAACTGTTTGGGTTCGTACCCAACTTACTGAATAACCACTTGTCCAATCTGTTCAGCAAAGACGGTTACCGAAATAAAGAATTCTGGTCAGTTGAAACCTCCAGGCTCAGTTTGTTCATGCTGAGAAGAGGTTTGATTAGTCCAAATTGTACTAATTCCGACACTCTTCATTTTCCACAAACATCTCTGCGCCCTAGACATTTCTCTAAGTTCAGCAACAAATACTTTAGAACATTGAGGTGTATCTACCACTTCAAGATTCACTGTGCCCACACAGACGAGAAACACTAGACTAATCAAAGAGCTGACTCAGACATGTTTTGCACATCAGGTTTGGTGCGATCTCCTGTTCACATTTTACAAATTGTCTGTGCAGATGTGATAGGTGCCCACCATATAGGTAATTTTATACGTCCACGGTGCCCGCAGATTTGAGCAATTTTGTTCAAACCTCCAGTTCCAGCTTCCAGATTTGCACATACCTCATGTCTGCGCGAATGTACTGTTCACACGTGATGTCCGCATGTAGATCGTTGCACGTGGACGGGTCTTTAAACCGGTCCTAGATTCTATTATTTGCAATATGCTATTTTATAAACTGGTAAACCACAGCTGTTGAAAGGCATGATGGTAGGTAGAATTCCGCTTACAGCTGGTAAAATTGTTGTTTATTAAAGCAGACCGGTTTCGCGGCTTCAAGCCGTATCATCATGTGAACATCATTAAAAGATCATAGGCATACCCACTGCTGCTAATCAAAATTTACTACTCAGTGGATATCGTCAATACTATGACGGGCGACTCTCTTTGTCGTTCCATTGGACTGCTCTTGCCTTGCCCTGCACTGAGCTGCCCTGCTGTCAAACTGATGCAGGCAAATTTTAAGGAAAGGGGCACGTCTTCTTCACTTTTCGGTGGCCAGAGTATTCACGATATTTTCTGAATAGTAAATTTCGACTAGCAGGGATGCGTATGCCCATGATCTTTTAACGTTGTTCACCTGATGATGCGGCTTGAAGCCACGAAACCGCCCTATTTTAATAAACAGCAATTTAGCCAACTATAATCGGAGTTGTTCCTAACATCATTTGCAATAAGATGCTTGCACACATTCAATATTTAATGATATTACTAGGTCGTCAAACCTTCAATAATTAAAAGGTGAAATGTTTTGTGGAATATCTCTTGTTCCTATGTGCATTGCTTGTGTGTGGACGCATCTGTACCCGAAGTGCTTTGTCACGGGAAGTTGTTCGTTCATTTCCAGTTGCTATACCGCATGTGAGGCAGGGTTGTTGACGGTAGGTGTTACAGGTTGGTTATGGAATCTTGTTGTACCTTGTACATCATGTGCATAAAATCATTCATTTAGTGTACTTAGTGTGCACAAAAGGTTAAATATTGTTGTTCGATGATATTTAATGTGGTACTGAATTGTAAATGTCCAAAAGACGTGGCTTCGCGCCATGCCGCTTGCGAAGTAATGTGTGAAGTATTGGTTTCTTTGCAGTCCTTAAATTGTCTCGTTAGAGAAGTCCTTACACGCACAAGATGGGTAGGGAGGACAAAGTAACATGGAAAACCAATTACTTCACAAAACTAGTCGTGAGTATATACTATAAGCTACTGGTGATGCAATTGCATCAAAATTATAATTTTAATATCACACATGAAGGCGATTTACTTTAATCGTTTGCGACCATGTCATGACTTTTTGTGTTACTTAGTAATTAATGTTGTCAGTCGCATGCCTTTTACAAGTGTGCTTATGTTGAGTAACAAATACATATCTCTTTAAGTACTGTGATTGAAAATCTTCCATGAAACTTTGCTGAAAAATATTTTTTATCTTCAGCAATTACTGGACGACTATCCAAAATGTTTTATCGTCGGTGCCGACAATGTTGGTTCAAAGCAAATGCAACAGATCAGGATGAGCCTGAGAGACAGCGCTGTAGTTCTGATGGGAAAGAACACCATGATGCGGAAAGCCATCAGGGGACATCTGGAGCGAAATCCTGCACTTGAGAAGTAAGTTTTTCACTTACAGAATTTTTTCGTTGTTTGCTATTAAACAAGCCTATCAGTTATGATCTGTATATAATTTGTGATGACTATACTTGATTATTTATTAAATTATTTGCAGCTATTCTCTGTGGGATTTTTCCTGTGTATTTGTCTGTATATATCTGTTTTGAAGTGTTCTTTATTTGGGTGTCTCTAAGGCCTCTAGATGGAAAACCCAACTTTATAGCATTTCGTTTTTTCATAGTTCCAAAAAAGCTTCCACACTCACTCCCCAATAACATTGATAAGTTGTGTTCACTTTAATATGAAACGTTAGTGTTGTCAAATTATCTTGAAATGCTGTACAAATTTTTCACTTAAGGGATAAGTTGGTTTCAAAGAACGCTGATACTGTTTATTTTTATCAATAGGATCACATAAATTGTAGGCATAATACGGACATCACAATTCAGTGCATGTAGAATACATGATATAAAGGTGATCAGTTTCTTCTAAGATATGTTAGTTGTAGTCACCAGCTCATGACAAGACTGTTGCCTCCTTCACATTTGTCGGGCTAAATTAATGGGTGGTTGGTCGTGTCCAGCTTCAGAGTAGAAACAGTATGAATATTATTTTAGCATAGGTTGAACTTATACCAATTTCCTATGTTCAGTATTGTTATTGCGTGATCAATGCTTCAATGGAAAATATTTAAATTCTGTTATACAGGCATACAGTTTCCACTTATATTAATGTCAGTGGGTATCTATTAGTCACTTCTGCACACCAGAAACATTACTGAATGTGCATGCAGTGTGATCTGAAAGGGATCAGTATTTTACTGGATTATCTATAGGTTCGTTTGAGCAGTTGGCAGACAACAGGCTGTACTGTGCATGTGCTTGCTCTGCTTGTATGCTTTTCGTCGCATTTCTGTGTGTGTGTGTGTGTGTGTGTGTGTGTGTGTGTTTTTTTTTCCCCTCTGCAATTTTTTTATGTAGCATTTCCAGTCAATTTACATCTATACAGCACTGCAAAAAGCTAATAAGATGGAATACAAATTTCTTGCAAAGAAGGTTTCTGTATCTTACTCGAGAATAAAGGACAATTTTGTGACTATTTCAAAATGCGTAAAAAAATTAACAAGGTTGTCTGAGGCAAAGAAACTGTAAAACTGACGGTTTATATTCTATTCTAGGAATCAATATAATGCCTTGTGGGGAGCTAAAACAATAAAACATGGTATGCTGCCAGTCTACAATTTAGCATAGGGTGGCATTCTATAAGTTTAAGATGTAAACACAAATTAAGAAATAACTTAAGGCCTAGAGGAAGTACTAGACAAGTGCCTTGTGATCAAAAAAATGCTTTTTCACAGAAGGCAGGTTTCTAAAATTCTGCTACAGCTGTCAATATATTTGAAACAAAATATCTAGTTCAAAACTACAGACCAAATTTGCCTACTTAGTCAGCTTCAAGTTGGTTTTATGTATGTTCGTACATATATAGCATTAAGAGATCGTAGTGTCATAAAAGGAACAGGACATTGGAGACTACTCCAGCAGCATCAGAATTTCATAAATCATACTAAAATGCTTCATTCTTATCGCATACATCTACGTCCAAATGCACATGAGAACCTGATATTCAGCTTTTCTATGGTTTTCGTGATACCAATTTTCTTGGAGGTCCAGTATTGCATTCTCATGCTTGGATCTTTATTATGGTATAATGTCATTCCTCCCAGGAAATGAAAATTTGCACTTGAAATTGAACGAAGTTGAAAGTAGCCAATAGTGCAGAATGAAATAGTTTGAAATAAACTAAGTGCCTCAGTGGAAAAAATTAATAGAAACAAATTTCTCTACAAAACTGACAAATGTCTTCATTATGACATTAATGGTTGATTGCTAATAATGTGTAAATAATATAAAAACAGAAATTTGAAACTAATAACTTATTTTGGTGTTTCATGATTGAGAATGTATATTAATTCACCTGATGGCTCCCGGCCACAGAAAACTGTTTTGTTTTCATTTAACCTGGGAGCTGTAAACGAAGAGACCATGAAACACATGCACAGTTCATGTGGAGAAGGACCCCCCCCCCCCCGCTATAACTCAGATTGCTCTGCTCATGTGGGACTCTGGCAGCATGGGCGCATCGGAAAAATTTTTCTGGGTAGCATCTGGCTACTTGCTGCTACTGCTCATACAGCAAACAGCCACGCTTCAAGTAGCCAGAAGTTGGAGAAGGCATTGCTTATACACAAATTCAGCTCTCTGCATGCGCACCAGCCTGATAACTGCTCAAACGAACATTGTCATTGTGTGGTTCAGGGCACTTGGAATTTTGGCAAGTAATGCTCCATATGGTGATTGTAGTTTAGTGTGGTAGTGGTTCCTGTTGTGAAAAATGACTGCCTAGTGTAGCCTTAGATGTAGGTTAGGTTGTGAGATGAGTGTGACTTGATGTACAATGCCTGATTGATCTGTAGCATAGTTGTATGTTTGCATTATGTTCAATGAATGTTAAGTTTTAAAAACTAAAACTGTGAGTTCAGAAAGCCCGTATTAGAAAGTAAAGTATTTTGATGTTTATTTAATACATCAAAGTTAAACAATGTAAAAAATGAAAGGTTGCCACCTCCTGCTGCCCCCATTTTAAATGTGTTGGTGCTGTAACTGTACTGGATGGTGAATAGCAGTACTTCATTCTGAAAGAGGCATATCCTCATGTGTAACTTGGCATTTATCAAGATTTTGCATGGTTTTTTAAAATTCTGAACCTCTTTTCATCCACCACCTCTTGCTTTTACATGCATTGGTGGTCAGCTAAAAAGAGGATATTACTTCCTTCCTAACTAGACTGTTTGTTTTAATTTGACCTACAGTAGTTAGAAAGGAAACAATGTATGGTAAAATATTTTATCTAATATGTAATGTGTCGTGAAAAGTTTGATTTTGGAAATTTATCACGGCTTATTATAATATGCATACTATCTTCTAGAGCTTTGGATGAAATCCTTTTTGTAAATACTCGCTTATGTTAGCAGAAATGTCGGAAATCAGTAATGGCTATTTTATAGTTCACAATCTGGAGGACCAAGTGAATTACGATAAAGCACTCCTGGGTGATTGGAAGTGTCAGATTCCACCTGTCTGCTTTGACCTGTGCCATAATGGCATTGTGGTGTGATACCACTATGGGGCAGTGTTTTTGAGTCGTTCATTGTATGAGGTGTCTTGTCGTATTTGATGGCACCCTCTGGTGGTGGATGTTGATGGGTTGTTTGTGTAAGATTGTTCATTTCAGTATGGGTAGTTAGTGGTGTAATATGAATGTGGAAGTGTTTGCTTTGGTTTCAGTGAGATGTTATGGTTTCTTCTTTTGTGTGTTGGATGTTTGTTATAGTGATACTTTTTAGTGGGTGTGTGGGGGAGGGGTTTGACCAACTGACGTGCTTTTGTCAGAGGCTTTAGTTTGTATGTGATTGGTTTTGGTTGTATTCCATAATAACAGTGATGTTTTGTCTGTTTTATATTCGTGGTATTTTTGTTGTTTTGATTGATCTAGTGAAAATGGGGTTTCGGTTTCGGTGGTGTTTTGAGTGAAATAGGTGTGTGAAGTTTTTTTTTTGTGGTTTGCCACTAGATATCGAGAGCTGTGTTATTGATGTTACGGGACAAAGCAGACGGGTTGAATCGGATTCCTAATGGCTCACTGTTCATAGTACCTTTAGTTGGAATACTGCTTCATCTGCTTTTAATATGTAAATTTTTGTTGTCTCATTAAGTGGTTAGCAAAACATATAAATATATTTGTAGTGTCAAATGAAAGCATCATGTACTTCCATTTATGTAAGTTCCAGGAGTAACTGGTTAGAAATACCAGCTAAGGCACACAGAAATTAATTGCTGTAACTGATAATGTAGATGGCACTGCTAATTATTCTTACACTGTACTGTGTTCATTCACATCCTCAAGATAATTGTTTTGTAAATGTAACATGTTACCTGGTAATACATTAAAGTAATAATACCAAGGGTCGACAGAAGCGTCCAACGCGTCGGCTTTGACCCGTGACGTGAGGGTGTTGTCGTGTGTGACGTCATGACGGCGCGGAGTTTGGTTTGAGTGTGGCTCTCCAGTTCTGTTTTATCTTATTTTATTTACTTTTCTGTTCTGTTCATTCTATCTCGTGAGATTTTTTTAATTTAAAAACACTTATTACTTATTTTAATTATCTGTTTCCTCAAATTTCTGTTTTAGTTTATTATATTTATCTTTCTGATCTGTTTGTTCTATCCCGTGAGATTTTTTTAAAAAGACAAAACACTAATCAGCTACTGAAGCATCTTTATCTTCTATAGGTTGCAGGGGTTATGACCCCTGGGGAGGTAGGTGGGCATTCATGCATGGCTGTCTTCAGTTACACGTTGTAGCTACGCAAAGTGTCTAAATTTGTTTATATTTAGTTTGCCCCCCAACCAAAACACCCAATTCCCCGTGCTTGTCCTGTTGGTGTCATTAGGCTTCTTGTGGAAAGTGTGTGTGTTATTTTTTGTTTCCGCCATATTTGTGACGTCATGGGTCAAAGCAGGCGGGTGGGATCGGACGCGTCTGTATTTCCGATACCAATATGAATTAATCATGTTCCATATCTTTCTTCATTTTGAAGAATAGTTCCCCGCATTGGTAATGATTATGGATTTCTTTATTAGTACTTGTTTTAACTTGATCTGATAAGTTTTATTTAATGTAATTTGACAGGCTGCTGCCACATATTCGTGGGAATGTTGGCTTTGTTTTCACACGAGGAGACCTAGTGGAAGTTAGAGACAAGCTTTTGGAAAACAAAGTACGTGCTCCAGCAAGGAATGGAGCGATTGCACCCTGCCCTGTGATCATTCCAGCTCAAAATACAGGTCTTGGGCCAGAGAAGACATCATTCTTCCAGGCCCTATCCATTCCCACGAAGATTTCCAAGGGAACAATTGAAATTATTGTAAGTATGCAGTTTTTTTATAGTTGGTGAAATGTTAACAGGAGGAAGTTATCTACTAAAATGTTACTTGTTGGAAGTTATGAATATTTTGACTTTCTTTCAATACCCTCAGTTTATGGAGCAAGTTCTTGATTGGCAGTTTCTAGAGTATCTGAGGTTGTTTAGCACCAGTTCTGCTTTGATCAATGCTGAGTAAGAAAAGCACGTTTGAAAGATACCAAGACCGTCACATTCATTCATTTTTTAGAACTGATTGACAGGTCGTGTAAGCATGGGAAGTAGCTGTTCAAACTTGCTCCTAAGTTAGCATGGTTGTCACAAAATCTGGAAAATTTTGTCCAGCACTGAAAAATATCTTGCTTTCTTCAGCTTCAATGGCCAAATTTTAGGAACTTGGGTTGGAGACTTAAGTGCAGTCATCATGATTATTTATAGATGCTTTGTTTGGAGTGCTCAGAAGATTGTGGTCAGCCATTGTTTACTGATCAACAATTGAAAGTTCTAAGTTTTGAATGAGGTGTAAGATTGTCACTTGCAATTTGTGTCACCTCTGGCAATGTTTAAGATAATGCTGAGTTACACTGTGGTTAGGGGTTGTTAAACTGTAGGTGCCCCTATAACATGCTGGGTCAGTTGAAAGTTTGGAGAAAGGCAGTGGTGTAACACCACCACCATGGTGATGCATAGTAAAGCACTGTGGTGTTAAAACCAATCTTAAGCTTCTGGGACAGCTTCCCTTAATAGTAACCTTTTTTTTAATATAACCAGGGTATGATTAGTTTGTCTGAGCCTGCCTTAGGGCATTTTCCCCAGACTTTGCCATTGTTTAGGTGATAAGTTTGTTGCTGTGGGCAAATTATGCCATGCCTGTTGTCACATTTTGTGTAGGTCATATAACCTATTAAACCCTGGCATTATTGGAGAGCTTCATATTTAATCTGTTCTGCTACAACATTTAATTAGGTGGTGGCCTGCATGATTTCAACAAACTGTGAAGTTTTTCCTGAGTTCAGTTTAATAGGGAGATTTTAGTGAGAATATGATATTGGCTCCCTGATTATTTTTTTTTATTCACATCACCCCGTTACTTAGAAACTAATCTGGTTATTGTTACATTTGTAAATCCTGCCAGTTTTACTAAATGAACTGGTTGTTTATAATTAAAGTGGATAAGAAGCAGAATTCTGTGGGGTGTTTGTATGGTAGGGTTTATGGTACAGAATGTGACTGTCCCAGTCTGGATATACGACATTCTTAATTCTGTCACAAACTGTGATCATATTAGCATTTTAGTTAGTGGAATTTCTTCTAAGAAAGTTTCTTGTAATACATAATCTTTAGATAATGTTTAATGCTTTGGATTAGGTTGTAGAATTGGTAAATGACTGTCAGGTGGTTTTTTGTCTACAGGTAAAATTTTAAGTCCAAAGAATGCCATTGTAATTGAATCAGTGACATGTGTTAAGACATATTTGACGTCATCTAATTATAATAGTGTTGCAGTTAGTAAATTTGTGCAAATGGTGGGTGTAAATTTAGGGGATGCTGTCAAAGCCTGATTCTTAATTTCATAACTACTAATTTTCCCTGCATTGTTCTTGTGTTCACTGCTGTGATGAGTGTAACACCTGTCTGATGCTGTCTGACAAACCACCTGGAGCCAGAAATGGCAGAACCCACCATGGTGGCAGTAGCTTGGATGACAGTTGGACTGATGTGCCGTCTGAGCAGTGTTACAAGAAAAGCAAGAGTTAGGCACATTAGGTCACTTCAACCTAAAGATACCAGGTATCAGCTTTGTCCCATAAGGTACAGATGTTGGCTTGTGACATACATGCACTAAAAAAACAGAATGGAGTGCTGACAAAAATCATATTTTTGCAATATCTATTGTGGTGACAATGTATGTTGTACAGCTTTGAGGCATGGGCTAGATTGAAGTGTGACAGTTTGGTTGAGAGTTGGCAAACCAGTATCAAAAGTGTCAGTATGACACATTTATCTTCTTACTCCTCCCAACTATTTGAAGAAAGTTATTTCATAAACATTTGTAAAAAATAGATAGTTAGATTGGGTGAGATTAGAGCTCTGAAGAGATCACTTAATTTGTGATGCAGTCAGTGTGAATTGAAATATTGTCTATTTTGTCTTCAGTAGTCTGTACTAGTTGAGATTTTGTGTGTGTGTGTGGGGGGGGGGGGGGGGGGGTTGGTGTTTGACACATTGTAGTATTACCAAATATTTTAGCACATAATGAGGTGGGTTGTTGGAAGCTTTGAGCAATTTTTGCACAGTGAGATTGTAATCCATTCAGGTGTCAGAGCAGTCTCTGAAAGCTTACCATCTGTTTAATATAGTCTGTCACAATAGTTTAATTTCAAGGACTGGCAGACCCTAAGATTTGTCTGGTGGGTGCCATTTTATGAATGGTAACATCAGTGAAACTGGAACATGTTAATGACATTGAGGTTAACTTTGCTACTTAGATACATCTGAATACACTCCCTGTCCAAAACATTACTCCTAGTGTAAAAGTGCTGTTAGTGCAATAACTACGGTGACAGCTTTAATTAACAGCTGTAAATGCCACATTTGCTAATGACCTTGTTGCAGTGGTAACCCCAGTTCCCGTCACATCACCGAAGTTAAGCACTGTTGGGCTTGGCTAGCATTTGGATGGGTGACTGCCTGGTCTGTCAAGTGCTGTTGGCAAGTGGGGTGTGCTTAGCCCTTGTGAACAAATTGAGGACCTACTTGATAGAGAAGTGGCTGCTCCAGTCATAAAGACTGACAATGGCCAGGAGAGCAGTTGGTCAAGACTGTTAGGGGCTTCAGAGACCTTTTCAGACACTTTTGTGAACACCACATTTGCATTTGCCTAGTCAGTTGAATAGGTGGTATTAACAGATGTAATGTGTCAATATTGCCACAAATAGATATGGAGCAATGAACTGAATATATAAATATTGGAGACATTTTTCAATGTTTTGAAGGAAAAAGTATTGGCAAAGTTTCTCTCACCCACCTTAACTCACCAACAGAAATGACACATGGACACCTGCCGGAACTTGACATTCAAAATGAGCAATTTTTTACTGGAAAAAATAATCGTGCAGTGAGACTTTTGTGTCAATAGTATGAACCTACCACAAAATGACAAACTGTACATGGGTGTTTGATGCTTCAGAAATACTGAGGAAGGTGCAAATGTCGTACATCGGGTAAACACCATCCCAAAGGAGAACTTTCTTGACTTTTCATGTGGTTGTATGCTCATGGGGGAGACTGTAGAACACTTGAAGCATCAACTCTTTTTTGTAAATTCTTGGACTCACTATTTGTGTGATGGTGTCTTTTAGCACTAGAGAAGTTCTCTCTTTAGTATCCCTTCTGCAAGATTGTCACTTGGTGCTGTTTGATAATTTTTTGACATGCAATGATGAAACGGACTTGTGAGAATGGTGATTAAAATGCTTGTCCAGCCATCCAGATTTAGATCTTCCCTAAGTCATTCAGAGCTAATATGGGGATAATTCCTACCAAATGGCACAGCACATACCATTCTTTATCAGACCAAGCTTGTGCTCTCTTGAATGAGCATGTTGGTCTGACATTAACCCCACATCCTTCTTCTGTCAGATGACTGGTATAATTAGGATCAGTTTAAGATATTGATAAAATTCATTAATGGATATATCTAAAGTTCGTGTAACTTTTGTCTTAGCTTTTTGTTTGTATTGGTGGAAGTGTGGAAAGGGTATATTAAAATTTCTTGGTTCATCTGATTTTCTGTGCTTTCTGTAGGCTGTTTGTCGAATGTTTGGGGTTGTTGTCTAAAAGACACTTACTGCTTCCCTTATATACACACTTGTTTTATCTGTCTGTAATGTACGGAAGCTTTAAACCCCAAGTCGTACTGCCTTTTTCAATATAAGATAAACCTTTAGCCTATGAGTGTGTTTGCAAAATTAAGAATAGATTTAATTGACCAATGTAATGGAAGAATACCATTGTTTAAGTAAATTTAAACAGTTGTAGTAGACATAACCTCTTTTGAGATAAAAAATAAAATAGGTGCTGTGAAATTTAGAGAAAGTATTGTCATGAGGGATTGTGAAAGTCAACATTTCAGTGAACTAAGTTTATTTCCCAGTGTAAGATAATCATTAACATCCAGATTTTTCCATAGTTTGGCATTGTGTTCATTGCTTTGAATTTGGTTGAAATTCAGCTTGGGGAGCAAGCTGTGGAGCTTCATTTCTGAGAAATGTTTTTAAGCCTTTATAAATTCATAACTAATTTAGTATCAGTTGAAACTATTACTACATGGAGTAGTAATATCAGAATGCTGAGGATCTGGAGACCATCTTAGTTTTCTGTACAGGTACCTCACTTTCAAGTATTTTAGACATTAACTATTACGCTGGACAGTTAATTTAAAAAACTCTAGTCTTTCTTGGACATGCAAGAATGTTCCAGAATGACTGTTGGTTTGAGGGCTCTCCTGACAGATTTTTTTAGTGGGGTGAGTTGGCTTCGTGAATTTCTCCACAGCTGGTTTTCTTTTATTATCTGTGAACTTCACACTGTTTGGCAGTTGGTATCAGGACCTAGTGGAGGGGAGAACTGTATATGTTACTCTTCCAGGACTGAGGTAATAGAGATGAATTTGATTTGATTTAACTTTCATGTACTCCTTATTTAGCTCAGATTGTGCAAGTGTGTTGCTGATCATAGGTTTTGTGGCTATAAGTAGATGTTAACGAAGCATTAGACTCAAGGCCTTTGTGTTCCAGTGTGGTAGGAGTACCTAGAAGCAGTCGAAGCTTTGAATTAGACCAGTGTCAGATTTGTTACACACTTCTTTCACTGAACCCTGCTCCAGGCTGCAAGCTGGGCTTCGGCCAGCAAGTCTGGTCATAAGGTAATATGCCAGTTCTTTTCCTCTAAGTTTTGTCTGTGAAAAAAGCTTCTCAGGCAGAGTAACTTCTTTACGCTTGAGGCTAGGTGCCACTTTTTTAGCAGTCTGGTGCTCAGTGCAAGTGCTTTTCTGTACTGCAACACTATTCAGTATTGATGTCTTCTGTAATGTGTGTAACTGTTCAATAATGAATGGTATTATAGTGACAGGAAGCTAACTTGTGTTCTTCCAACATTTTGTAAACTAGGCAGAAATAGAACAGTTGTATTCAAAGCAACAAATTGTTAGGTGTTGTTAGATTGTGGATGTGTTGTTTCCTCCTTTTGTCTATTATATCCATATGTAATGTTGACCTTTACAGGAACTGGATTAAAGCATTTCTGCCATTGTATCAAATTCCATGTTAACTGATAGGATTAAACTAAATAAACCCCCTTCGTCTGGTACTGCAAATCAGTCTGAGGAAGGTCAGACAAGTTCTTGAGTGACAGAGGAAGACAAAAGTATAAGTGGTTTTTTGTCAGCATTTCTGTTTTTCCACAGAGGTTGATGACAGATCATAAAGGTGTCAAGCAGTTGTGCAGTTTGTTACTGTCAGTCAGAAAGAATAAACCTGCAAATAAAAAAAATTGCTACTCCACATGGTTATTGTTCACTGCTGTGATGAAGGAAATACATCTGATGCTATCTGATAAACCACCTGGAGCCAGAAATGGCAGAACCCACCAGGTTGGCAGTGGCATGGATGATATATGCACAGAAGTGCTGTCTGAGCAGTGAAGATTGGCCAACTTCAGTCATGATTAATAATTTTATATTCTGTAACATTGCTGTGGTCTGGTTTGATACCTAAATGTAAAATTGAGAGATTGAAAATGGTATTGTAATTCAAGCAACTAGTTAGTACGAGGCATAAGAGGGTTCATTGTCAAAGCAGTCATAGACGTGCATAGTGAATGTTGTGAATTGCTGCAGAATGCCCGACTTAGCTGAAGCCTGTGAGCATTTGTTAAAGCAGTACTTTCATAAGAAGGAAATGTATACTGAACTATTCTAGAGGAAAATTATCTGCCCATTGAAATGAAATGAGCTTGTGGCATTGTTGGCCAGGAGGCCCCATCTGGGTAAGTTTGGCTGTTGAGTGCCCATTAATAGCTTGCAATAGAGCAACCAGAATTATCATTTAAAGTACTGTGATAACTCCAGCAGTATGTTCTAAATTACTGCTGACAGTGCAGCTTTTGCATATGTGTTTATCCTAATTTGTTCGGAAAGCAGTAATTTTGGTAACTGAGGTGCTTTTGTGTATGTTGTAGACTTTGAAACTGTACAGATCGTTTTATTGTAAAACTCATTTAACAACAATCCACTTGTAATTTATTACAGAATGATGTTCATATTTTAAAAGAGGGTGACAAGGTTGGTGCTAGCGATGCAACACTGCTGAACATGTTGAACATCTCTCCATTTTCTTATGGTTTAGTGGTAGAGATGGTGTATGATTCTGGTACCATCTTCGAGCCTGCCATATTGGATATCAAACCTGAAGATCTCAGAGTTAAGTTCATGGAGGTAAGTTCCAGGACTCATTTTGTTACTAATACATGCTATGTGATAGTTTAGATGTATATCCTGAGCTTTGATTTTAGGTATTATAGAAACAAATTTTTGGTTACGAAATGAAATTCACAACATTTTTCAGAATATTGCCTATATTCCAGTCACTTTCAAGTGGGGCTAATGCATGAAGTTTAAATTCCAACCTTGAATTCCATGTTTTCCTAAAATAAGCATTCACCAGCTTGAAAAATCCGTAAATAACATGATTTTACTCCATGATGCTGTTGGAGATAGTATGCCTTTGCCATTAGCAGACCTCCAAAAATGGCTTGGAGCACATAGTTAAACAAGGAATTTGTTTTGATAAAGTAAATTTAAATTTGCTTTTTGTCATAGTCTTATCAAATGTTTGATCAAATATCAGATATTCTAATTGACGGCAATTCAAGTGAAATGTAATATATTGAGTCATTATTCATATGAAATACAGAAACATAGCCATTGTATGTAGTGTTTAGTTTTAATTTTTTCCTTAAGGATAGCTTGTTGGGTTTTTTAGGGTTGCATGGAAGGTGCAGTTCTGTTTCTGGTGAGATTGTCTTCAGTGATGTGAACATTTGTAAGAACAGTAATTTTGCATGCTTGTTCCACATAGGGTGTCTGCAGATTGGCTGCTGTTTGTTTGTCCATTGGATATCCAACTATTGCATCAGCACCTCATAGCATTATCAATGGATTCAAGAACTTGTTGGCCATTGCTGCTACAACTGAAATTGAATTTAAGGAAGCTCAGACTGTCAAAGAATTCCTTAAGGTATGTACATGTTTGGTTGTCTTTTTTATAGTTTAAAATAATAGTTATCAGTTTCATTCCTGTAACATATAAATAGTACAGGATGTGTGTGGTCACAATGATGACAAAAACTGTGTCTGATGCTGTCTGACCAACCACTGGAGCCAGAAATGGCAGAACCCACCAGTGGCAGCAGCAAAGTTGAAAATTGCATATCTGTGCTGTCTGAGTAGCCACGTCTCGTCACAACATAATTTTCCTTTGATATATAGCACTTTATTTTTCCATGTTTGCTTGTGCTTTCCAGCAGACCTAAATTTGTTATGTCTCTTCCAGGATCCATCGAAGTTCGCTGCAGTAGCTGCAGCAACAACAGCTGCTCCTGCAGCAGCAGCTGCTGCTCCTGCAGAATCAAAGAAGGAAGAGGCTAAGGAGGAGAGTGAAAGTGATGAGGATATGGGCTTTGGATTATTTGATTAATTACAAATGTTAACAGAGAACTAGTGTCCACCATTCCAGTTTTGTTGGAAGTTGTACCTTGATTTCTGTGTTTTGTCTGTATTGTCCATGGAAACTCATGTACATTTGTACTTGACTGATATCAATAAAACACCGAAATAACCTGTCATTCCATAATTAACCCTTTCAGTGACATGCTGCTGATTGGTGTGAATGCTGTTCCAGATGCCTTGTGGAAAGACTGCTTTATAAACTTAAAACATTTTCACTACATGACATGTCTCAGTGTATTCAAGCTTGGGATTTTCAGCAGCAAATGATTTTTCTCAGAAATGGAAGAAATCTTATGTTTGTGGTTGTTACTATTATGTAGTAGGTGCTATCAGAATACTTTCCCTGTCCTGTTCCTCTTGGCAAAGAGAGAGAATGGAAATGGAGGGAATATTAGGGAATGCCTTCAGATTGACTTTGAAATGACCCCATATTTTTGTAGCACTGCTGTGGACTTGTCACTAATGAATAAACATTTTCATAAGTGAACATGTATAAGTTCTTTGAAATCTGCCAGACTTGACACTGATACCAAACTGATTTTTCACACAGTTCTTCTGGACATTAAAAACAAAGTAAAGATACATTCCTCAATATTTAATGCAATAGACCAGTAATGTTTTAAATGATTTCTGTTCAAAAACAGAGTATGTAACAATGCAGTCTTGGGCTTTGCTACATGGTACAGTGGTAGCAGTGTCTGTCAAGGTACTGGTGCTTCATACAGTTTGTTGTACTGTGGGAACTGTGTATTGTTTTTCACTGCTTGAAGGGGTACAATACTGAAGTCATAGGCTACAGTTTACTATTGGACAACCATGGCAAATTTCAGTTTTCACACGTCACTGTTAAGGCAAGAGGAAGTGGCAGATGCATGTGTGGGACAGTATTAAATCTGGCAGATTTTTGTGGCATATTAGTAAATGAATAACAAATACTACGTATTTGAGCAGCTAGGGATTGTGCTCTAAATAGTATTGCCTGTGCTGAAACCACAGAAGCTACTTTTACCCATTTGACACTAATAATACTTTTTCATCATACTCCACAATCTGAAAAGATTTTTGTATGAATAAATATTGATTTGAGTGAATTAGAAAACACTGCAGTTAACGTGCAGTAAGGTCAGTTGATACCCTCCAAACTAAAATCCTTCTTATACTGTCCTGAGTGCTTCCATCACTTGTATGTCATTAACTGAAATTTTATTACAAGAAGTCATACAGAAATATTTTTGATACATCTACAGTATGTGGTGCCTTAAAATGGCATACTTCCATAACATGAGTTAAAGTATGAAAAACTTAACTACTGTTTGTCATTTTATTATTACAAACTGTACTGTAAAGTAGATGTTCTTGAGAAATCCTCAATGTGCTTTGGGATAACGTAAATTGATATGTATAAAATAACCACCAAATACAAGCTTCCTTTTTTTCTTCTGTGCGTGTGACTAATGCCACCACTGTGGTGAGTAGTGATCTGGCGTCAAGATATTCTTCCCAGATTTATCCACACGTGAAATGGCTATTGTCCCTGCATCATTGCACGTAGCAGATTCCGTGCAGTATCCAGGGTACATTTTAATTCCTTGTATAAATTTTCTTATTTTGAGAATAAATACAAAAAATAATTAGAATGTCACAAGGACTGTGTGTAATACAGTACTGCAAGGTTAAAAAAAAGAATGAATATTCAATTTCAAAGAAGAATAAAAATTGAATGTCCATGTAAAAATGTAATTGCTAGTGAAATGTGCTTACTCATTGAAAAAATCATTTCATGCTTTCATTTTCTCAATTTAATACATTTACAACTTTTTTATACTCTGGATCACTAAACTATGTGGCATAGAATACCTTACTGAACTGTACATTGTTCCTCTTCCATTTACGCATGGCGTTGGAAGAATGAATGCATCTGCACATATGAGAGGTCATTTCCGATATTTCATCTGCACAGTCTCTAAGTATAGACATAAAAGGGTCTAAAGAACATTTGTGATGTGCTGAAAAATAAATCTTGTATTTTTCAAAGTGCTTTCATGAGGTGTGCGTGGTGTTTTGCTTAGTGCTGCTAGTAAAAGTTTCAATATATTTGTTACACTTGACTATTTGCATCACCTTAAATGCTTCATTTTAGGATCTGTGCCCCAGGCAGGTCAGTGGTTCCCAATGTTTCAGAGACCATTATTCCAGGGTACAAGTAGATATCATCTGGTACACATCTCCCTTCCCCCCAGGAACGATATTAGTGCCCAAGTAAATTCTTTAAAGAAAGAGTTTACGAGGTGTGACCAAAAAATATTAATTTTTTTTGCATCATCTGCTGACATAACCATTGGATGTAAATTGCCTGATCCATCGAGACAGGGAACATCAAGTTGGAACATGTACTGACTTGACAGTGTCGACACTAGTGTGAGGTAGTGTTTACCATGTCTGCACATCATGGGTTTCGAATATCATGTGAACATATAGTTCTGCTTAAAGCTGCAAAAAAAAAAAAAAAAAAAAAAAGTGCCAAAGAAATCTCTCAAGTAAAAGAATTTAAATTTTTAGGTGAATGGATTGCAGAAAATTATAAGGAAAAGAAATCTGTCAGATCAAGAGTCCAGAAAATGGAGATTGCATTTCAATTAACAAAAAACATTTACAACAAAGTCTCTTGTGGAGCTGCAAAATACGACACTACACAACAATAATTAAACCCGAAGCTCCCTACGCATCTGAGACACTAAACCTTCAATACAGAACACTAAAAGAGGGATTAGAAGTGAAAGAACGTTAAATAATGAGGAAAATTCTAGGACCAAGAACTAAAGATAGTGTACATTATCTAAAACCCAATGCAGAAATATATAAAATATCTCCAAAATAAGACACAATGCGCATGAGAAGAATCCAGTTCATGGGGCATTTAGAAAGAATGGGCTCAAACAGGTGAATGCACAAAATCCATACATTTTTAAAGACCAAAACTACAAGACCGAACTGGTACAGACAGACAGAAAAAGACCTGGGAGAATTAGGGTCTCCAAATCTACATGATATTTAAATCGGAAAAATCACAAACACACGGGGTTTTGAGGAAGAAGAGAAAAACTGACACGTGGTCTACGCAACGAAAGCTAGCCCATTCGTTGTTTATGTAGGAATACTGGGCGAAAAGGAAGGCCAACAAATGTTGATTACGTGTGGTCCTAAGTGATCCATCCGCGAAGAAGAAGAATAAATGTTGAAATTGGTGCATGACGATAATATTGCTTAATTCTGAAGACTGTTCAAATGGTATGTGATTTAAAAGTGGAAGGAGAGAAATGTTTGGGTCATGCACTAACCTGAAAATCAGAGGAAACTTGTAAAGAGTGGAAAAAATTGTTTAAATGGGCGAATAGCTGTTAGAGAGCTAACCGAAGAAGTTGGTATCTCATATAGGTCCATATAAAGCATTTCGACTGATAATTTGTGAATAAGACAAGTGCTAAATTTGTTCCCAAACTTTTTAGTATAAACAGAAGGAAAATCTTGTATCACCTTGTGTGGCATTGGAGGATCATCTTCATTCAGATCTGATCTTCATGTCCAAAATTGTAACTTGAATGTAATGGAAGGAAACATTCCACGTGGGAAAAATTATATATAAAAACAAAGATGAGGTGACTTACCGAACAAAAGCGCTGGCAGGTCGATAGACACACAAACATACACACAAAATTCAAGCTTTCGCAACAAACTGTTGCCTCCTCCTTCCCTCTTTCCTGATGAGGCAACAGTTTGTTGCGAAAGCTTGAATTTTGTGTGTATGTTTGTGTTTGTTTGTGTGTCTATCGACCTGCCAGCGCTTTTGTTCGGTAAGTCACCTCATCTTTGTTTTTATATATAAATTGTAACTTGAGATGGAAATTGGCTCTATAGTTACGACCCTGAGACGAAAATCCAAGAGTTCTCAATAGAAAACTGGGTATGTATGTCAATCAAAATCAGAGATCAGTCATTTTTTTATTCAACAAGTGTGATCAAACTGTAAATGTCAAATTTCACATGGGTGTACTGTGACATTTGTCAAACAATTACGAAGAAAGGGACCAGAAAAATTGGCCAATAGCTGACATTCATCATCACGACAACGTGCCATGTCACACCTCACTTTTGATTTGGGAGGTTTTGGCTGGGGAAAGTGTTCCTCCCTGTCTGTATCTGCCTTACTGGATTTATCACAATGTGACTTTTGGCTCTTCCCAAATATTAAAATTGTGCTTTTAGGAAAGTGTTTTGACACGACTCCTGACAGAGAGGGCCATGACAGAGCAATTGAACTGCTGAAAGAAACCTTCCAGAAATGTTTCCAGTCATGGATTCAATATTGAGATAATTACATTGCTAGCAGACAGTACTTTGAAGATTTTCAGAGTCCATGTAGGCTTATTACTTCATTTCTAATAAAATTTATTTACTATATTTTTTTTTATAACATCTACATAGGCCATTTTAAAATGATGAGATATGAATAGTAAACAACAGACTAATGGGACAATTGGTAATGCTTGCTTGCTTCTAAACAACCTCTTTTACAGAATGATGAAGCAGTGCGTCACGAGTGCCACCTACTACTACACAAAAGAAAGCTAACTGTCCACACTGAGAACAGCTACTCTTCGCAAATCAGGATTCCTCTGCACCACTCCTCTCTCTAGTGTCATTTGGTTCACTCACACCTTGCATCCCCACTTAAAACTAACCAACTTAAAGTGTGTGTGCTATACTTATGCCTACGGTGTGTAAATTACTTGATTGCTGGACTCTATTTCTGATCCATAGCGAGTGGAAGAGAAAAATGTGCTAACTACTCTAGTTCAGTAGTTCTGCCACGAGATGTCAGTTTCTCCGCTTGATACCCATGAATGTGCATGTTACTACTGCAAAACCAGAACATGGGCTCATCCATTCATGAAATGTACGGTGGGGAACACAAAGCGTTTTATTGTTCCAAAACTCTGTCTCGATTCTTCTGTTAATGATGATTAGCTAATATCTGCATTTGACTTGCATGTGGTGTCAGTGAAAATTGACATTTATGTTCACAGTTACCATGGGAAGGTAATGAACATCTTACGGAAGTGTAAACACATTGTAACTTGTGCAAGATGAGGGAAGTCTGTTACTGACAGATCATCACTGCAACTCAGAGACACAATGATACTAAAATAATGTTGATTCCAGGAAATAACTGAGGCCTCTTTTTGTTTAAATATTGAGGTATTCCAAAGGTACGGTCAGTAGTTAGTCGTAGAAGTTTGAAAGAAGCTCTTTCGGAAGCAAAGCCGTTATTTTTATGGGCGAGAATGCTTCTCCAATTCATTTATGTTTTGTCAGCCTCTGTGTTTTTGTATACAAAACATTACTAAAACACATTGTAACTTGTGCAAGATGAGGAAGTCTTATTACTGACAGATCATCACTGCAACTCAGAGACACAATGATACTGAAATAATGTTGATTCCAGGAAATAACTGAGGCCTCTTTTGTGTAAGTATTGAGGTATTCCAAAGGTACTGCCAGTAGTTAGTCGTAGAAGTTTGAAAGAAGCTCTTTCGGAAGCAAAGCCGTTATTTTTATGGGCGAGAATGCTTCTCCAATTCATTTATGTTTTGTCAGCCTCTGTGTTTTTGTATACAAAACATTACTAAAATAAATGTGTGTTCACCAAGTTGTTCTTACATAAAATGATTGGCCATCTTTGAATCATATTGCTTTAAATTCCTTGAATTTTATGCCATTGGCTACTGAGTTACTGCAGGGCTTCGTTGAAATGACTTCGGATCCAAGTGAGTGGAAGTTAACTTGTGGCAGCCTTACAACCCAGCGAATTCGAGGAAGTATCTTGTCGGTAAAAGTTTTAGTTGATGACATCGTCATTAAAAAGTATATCAGTTTTATTATGTCATGTGTTTCTTATGCACTTTATGGCATAAACAGCATCTGAAAACACCCATATTCTCCTGGCTTTGTCAGCTAGATTTGATACACAGCAGGCAACTATTTCATGTGCCAATACTATCTAGACGTTGCCAGACCTTTTTATTCAATTGGCTACCATAAGTTTCGTTCCAGCTTGCTCAGCTTCTTAGTTGATTCGATATATGTGAGACTTCACAAGGAGTGGCATTGTTACTTGTGTACACAGCAACAGGTTGAATCTAGTTCTGCAGCAGAGCACAATCATGAACACCACAGTGTGATTTGCAACATTATTATTACAATCCTATGGAATATATTCTCCTAATTTGACAAAACCATCAACTTTCAGCAAAATGTTATTAAATGTAGCTTTTCTTGGAGCTTAACTTTATAAAAAAAACAGCATACTTTTGTTCTCATCTTGTTCTTCCCGAAAATAAATCTCAATTGCTTCCTCAGCCAGTGTGTTAATTCTACTTGTGCATTTGAGATCACTTACTAAAGTTCGGGAACTCTTATCAGAAGATTGTTGCAACAATCTGTGCTCCAACATCTGTCCTTTGGACTACTTAATTTTTAAGAGCACGCTGTCCAGAAGGAACTCATTATCATACCGTATTCTCTTGTTTTTCAATTGTACCATGGGAAGCAAGGAGAGGATCTTGTTTGGTGGCCAGTATCCTCTTTCTGTAACACAAACTGCACTCATGTATTAACAGGGTTCTTTATTCATAAGAGCAAGAAGTTACTTAATGTAAGATAGTCCAGGTGCTGTGATACAAGCTCTTCCATAATAGTCCACGTTAGCTCCACTGATGGTGAAATACAAGTCCTGCTGTGCACACTACTCTGGTCACTAGGCACTGACTGACTCTGAGCTACTGCGACTCCCACAGGGCTGGGACTGATGACTCAACTTGATGACTGACTGGGCCCCTGTCTGCAGTGGTGATCTAAATATTGGCGGTCGAGAGGGCATTGGTAGCGCGTTGTTTGCCTCTCTCCTGATAGGCTCACTTTCTCCGGCATCTGTTATAGATCTTCTCACAACCTCTTTGCCACCCTTAGTGCTGGTGCCAACACAGGTCTAGGAGATTTGACTTAGCCATCTTACACTTTTCATCTGAGACATTGATTTTGGCATTCACTGTTCTTAACTTATTAAGTAATCACAAAATTTCCAGTTTCATGCTCTTCGACATTGGTTTTAACGTAGTCACTAATCCATTCCCTATATTTTCCTTGACAGACGAAACACTGGCAGACACCGCAACTGTGTCTTGTTTACTGCCTTGTGTTCGCAGCTTCATTTTTGCGAGTGTTTTACTGGTGATTTTCTTTTCTGTAATATTTTCGAAAGATATTTCAGTAAACTGGGGAATAAGTGAGGAACCACTCCTGCTTCCACCATTGTCAAGGCATTTCAACATGTTTATGGATATTAAAGAAGTCGTCTGATGATTTTCCTCAGTGAAATGTGAATTGCACACAAAACTATTGTGAACCAGATGTTTATCTTTCAGAGGAATTGCTCTCCCTCATTTTGAAAATTCTACTTCGTTTCTTGAAGGTGTAAAAAATATTTAACCTTTAGTTTCTCTGCAGACAGGTTTGCAGGCTGCAATGAAAAAACGTGGGCACTCTGTGTTCCTTTCTTCTATAGAAACGAGTAAGTAAAACTTTCAACACCTCTTTGTAATCACAGCCTTTCAAAGTTCAGTAAATACCCTTAACAAACTTACAAAATACATGCGGAAAAAAAGCAACACACGCCGTTCAACTACTCATCAACTAGAGTCTCGAGCAACTCGCCACCTTTCCTATGCTGCCTGTTTCCGGCGTGGAGTCAGCGAACTTTCGCTTCTACCCGCACTGTCTGAACTAACAGAGATTGAAAGACTTTACACTGCCAATGCTTTATGTCTGACCATTGCCACTAATAACAATGATGATGAGGATAATAATAATGTAACAATAGTAATAATAATAAATAATAATAATAATGCAGACCATTACACAGTCGCTATTGTATTATACTGCGCTGTGCTACAAATTATTTCGTTTGTTGCAAAGTGGATAATGAAGCAATTTCTGGCCTTTTGCAGGAACTGTCATACAACTCGAAGATGGCATATTCATGAGATATTTAGGCATGTGACGTATATCTCCCAGTTTTACTGTCATAGATGCATGATACATACTGTAGTATGTGTCTAGAGGGTGGACTATGTGAGAAATACATTGAAGAGCCAAAGAAACTGGTACAGCTGCCTAACATCGTGTAGGGCCCCCATGAGCACGCAGAAGTGCTGCAACACGAGGTGGCATGGACTCGACTAATGTCTGAAGTAGTGCTGGAGGGAATTGACACCTTGAATCTTACAGGGCTGTCCATAAATCCATAAGAGTATGAGGGGCTGAAGATCTATTCTGAACAGCATGTTGCAAGGCATCCCATATATGTGCAATAATGTTCATGTCTGGGGCACTTGGTGGCCAGCAGAAGTGTTTAAACTCAGAAGAGCCAGTCTGTAGCAATTCTGGATGTGTGGGGTGTCACATTGTCCTGCTGGAATTGCTCAAGTCCGTCGGAATAAACAATCGACATGAATGGATGCAGGTAATCAGACAGGATGCTCATATATGTGTCACCTGTCAGAGTCGTGTCCAGATGTATCAAGGGTCCCATATCACTCCAACCGCACACACCCCATACCATTACAGAGCCTCCACCAGCTTGAACACTCCACTGCTAACATGCAGGGTCCTTGGATTCGTGATGTTGCCTCCGTGCCCATACACTTCCATCTGCTTGATACAATTTGAAACGAGACTCATCCGACCCGGCAACATGTTTCCGGTCATCGACAGTCCAATGTCGGTGTTGACGGGCCCAGGCATGGCGTAAAGCTTTTTGTTGTGCAATCACCACTCATGAAATGATCATACTGGAAAATCTCCACTTCATCGCTACCTCAGAAATGCTGTGTCCCATCGCTCATGCGCCGACTATAACACCACTTTCAGACTCACTTAGATCTTGATAACCTGCCATTGTAGCAGCAGTAACCGATCTAACAGCTGTGCCAGACACTTGTTGTCTTATATTGGTGTTGTCGACCACATCGCCGTATTCTGCCTATTTACATATCTCTGAATTTGAATACGCATGTCTATACTGTTTTCTGTCAGTCTGTCTTTTTCTTGCGCTTCAGTGTATGTTGTTTCATACGTTTGTTTCAAAAGGTGAAACCTTCACCATATCGCTTCAGCTGTTGATATTAGTATTTGAAAAAAAATGTAAATATTGCTAACTTATGTAACCAGTATACGGTCTTTAAAAATAGTGACAATAGTAATGATTTTTTTGTTATTTTTGCCCAAGTTAATTCCCTATCAGCCTCCTGTCCACATAAAGCGCGTCAAAGTGCTTCTCTACCATTTTCATTAATTTGTTAGACAGTTTACCCACGCTGGCCCATCATTTGGATATGTTGAAAGTTTTGTCAAGTAGTATGTCACATGATCCTTAAATGATAGCTATTTCTGAGAGCAACTGAGTGATATATTGCACTGGTAAGACACTGGGTCATGTTGAGGAGGCCAGCAATTCAAATCCATGTTCACCCATCCAGTTGATTTCCGTGATTTCCCCCACATGAGGCAAATGCTGGGAGGATGCGGCTGGTTTCCCTAGTCACCTTTCCACTCACAAGCTTTAAACCCTAATCTTCCATCCTTATTTCTGGAACACTATTCCTAAGAAGTTAAATTGAGTTGTAATGTCCATACTTTCACACTGCAAGACCTTAGTTGGTGTGGGGACCACACCGTGGTTCAGGTTGAAAAAAATAGATTTTCAGTTTTTATCATCTTTCGATAGATTAAGGTTTTATTTAAGTACCCTGAAAAGGATTTTGCTGAAATAATTTTTTTTCGAGCATTTAAAGAGCATTTTCCTACTACGTGTGTTTGTGTGCCACGTCCACTTTTCTGTAACCCATCCACTGTCAACTCTTAGCCATATGGAGATGCCATTATTAGCAAAATAGAATGTGTAGGCCATGTTCTAAAACGTTTGGGAACTAGGCTGAGAAAAGTAACTGTCGATATGAGAGGAAAAAAGTTAGACGAGGGAAAATTGTTGACCGGACAGGGTCGGTTAACTAAAACTGAAATAGAAAACTTGCAGGTATACTATAGGCAGGTAATTAGGAGAAATAAAGAAAATCTGGAGGCAATGAAGAGAGTTGTTGGGCCATATTCTTCCGTAAGTCCTCTACTGATGATAAGCCATGTCGTGGATTATGTACTGAAAAAGCTGAGAATTAATCCTGGTGAAAATATGATCACTGGGCTGCAACATTGCAGCAAAATGAGGATAGCCAATGCAGACAGGTCTGCATCTAATATGGCCAAGAAAGCAAGTCAAACATCCAGGAAGGTGAAAAAGAAGGTGGAAGACCTGCTAGAGGCCAAAGAATAGCCGTCATATGCAGCAGGACAGTTTTAATTAACTGTAAGTAACAAATTTCAAAAGTTTTTTTCTTTAAAGTCAATTTCCTGCAAACTAAAATGTTCAGTACATGTGCCCATATTATATCAGAAATAATCATAGATAAATGAATGAAATTTTCAGAGACTCTGCATAACATAAAAAGCCACCTCTGGTACTACATTAATCCAAATCAATTTTTCATTATTTTGAAATAGTGAAAGACTTCTGTTTCTTCTTCTTCTGCTTTTACGGCCTCATTGGACCACTTCAGTCAATCATTTCTGGTCCTCTTCTTTGGTATTTTCCCCTTCCGAGTGGCCCAGTATCTCTTCATTCTTTCCGATGCTTTTCGTCGTTCCTCATCTGTAAATACCCTTTTCATTGTATGTCGTTTGTCAATTTTTGGTTTAAATCTTATTCCTGTGTCCCTCAACTTCTTTAAATTTGGCGTTTTGTTCTGCAAATCATCCAGAGTTATTTCCAGTTCTTCCATATCCTCTCTTATTTCCTTAAGCCATCCTCCTTGTTGTTTCAAATTCCAGAGTTTCTCAATAATTTTCCTTGATAATCTGGTTTCTGGTGTCCTCAGAATGTGACCACAAAAAGAGATCCTTTTCTTTCGTATAGTATCGGTGATGGGCTCCAGTTCTCTGTATACCACTTCATTTGGAACTATCCGCCATTGCCCAGCTTTTTGATATTTCTTATTTATGCATGTTCTAGCAATTCTTCTCTCTACTTTTAAAATTTTGTCAATTCTGTTTTTCTGGGTGACTTTAAAAAGAGTTTCACTTCCGTATGTAACCTCTGGTTGAACCACCGTCTTGTAATGTTTTAATTTTGTTTTAATTGATAGACATTTTTTATTGTACGTAGACCATTTTAGTTTTTGAGCTTTTATCATTTTATTAGTTCTTGCTCGCCATGCAGGTTTCTCGTCCAATTTATGTGTTATAATTTCACCCAGGTATTTAAATTGTTTCACTATTTTAATTTCCCTATTGTTCACTGTGATGTGATCTATTACAAGTGGATCCGTTACCATTATTTCAGTCTTTTCAAATGATATCTGGAGTCCTAATTTTTGTGCTATATTTTGTAAGCTTGTTATTTGTTTCGTGGCTTCCTGAATATTATTAGCTAGTAATGCTAGGTCATCAGCAAATCCCAAGCAATTTAGGTTTATTTTATCTTTCTTAGTTCCAATTTTAATATTCATAGGATTTTCCTTGTACCATTCTCTCATTACATATTCAAGAGCACAATTGAATAGCAATGGTGATAAACAATCTCCTTGTCTCAACCCTGTTTTAATCGTAAATGGTTCAGATATTTCTCCTCTAAATTTTACTTTGGATTTGGTGTTTGTTAAGGTTAACTGTATCATTTTTATTAATTTAGGATGAAGTCCAAAATTCCTTAATATTTTCATCATTGAAGATCTATGGATGCAATCATACGCCTTTTTGAAATCTACAAAGGTTATGACTAGTTGTTTTTGCCTTCTTTTGTAGACATCCATAACTAACTTCAAGGTGATTATCTGTTCTGGGCAGCTTCTCCAGGATCTAAACCCTCCTTGATATTCTCCCAGTTCCAGGTCTAGTTGATCTTTACAGCGGTTGTATATTATTCTTGACATGATCTTATACATGCAGTCCAAAAGGGAAATTCCTCTATAGTTGTCTGGATTTGATTTTTCTCCTTTCTTATGTAATGGATGTATTATAGCAGTAGTCCAATTTTCTGGTAATTTCTCTTCATTCCAGATTTTTACTATGCATTGGTGTAATGCTATCTTTACTGGTTCTGCTGCATATTTCCAAAGTTCAGCAAACGTTTGATCTTCTCCACTTGCTTTGTAGTTTTTGAGTTCTTTCAAAGCTCTGTAGACCTCATTAATTGTAGGTGGATTTATATTTTCTGCTGGTGTTTTAATTGGGGTTTCTGTGTTTATCTGAAGAAGTTCTGGGGGATCTTCACAATTTAGTAACTTGTTGAATGTTTCTGCTAGAATTTCTGTATTTTTACTATTGCTATGGGCTAGGTTATTATCTTTATCTTTTAACATTAATGTTGGAGGATCATATCTTTGTAATTGTCTGCCAAATATTTTGTAATAGTCTCTTGAGTTTGTTTTTTCACTATTTGTTTCTATCATTAGAAGTATATCTTTTTGGTACTGACGTTTAACTCTCCTTATTATATTTTGTGTTGTCTTCCTTTGTTTTGTGAGTTCCAAATATGATTTTTCTGTTTTTTCATTTTGATGCCTTAACCAAGCTTGGTGTCGATCCAACACTGCTTCATCACATTCATCATTCCACCACTGGTGTTTTTTCCTTGGATTTATAGGGGCAACTTGTTCAGCTATTTGTTTCAATTTGGGAATTATTTCTTCTAGATCATCTGTTATTTTTATATCCCTGGTTTGTGCTTCATAATCCTCATTTCGTATCAGTTTATGAGGGTCATAGGTTCTCTTCTTCTTCTGATGGGATTTTTTCTTTGCTAATGGGGTTAATTTAATTTTAATTTTTATCATGTAATGATCTGATCCGGTATCTGTCCCTCTCAGTACTTTCACATTGTAAATTTCCTTGTGGTAATTCTTATCCATGCAGACGTGGTCCAGTTGCCATTCTCCTTTTTTCCAGTCTGGATGTTTCCAAGTTTTTAGTTTACTTGGTCTTCTCTTAAAATACGTCGACTTTGAGATCATGTCATGGTTTCTGCAAAATTCCACTAGTCTTATGCCATTTTTGTTTGTTCTTCTTTGTGCTGTCCATTTCCCTATTATGTCTCTATATCTCTTTTCCCTTCCTAACTGGGCATTGAAGTCTCCAATTAAAATTTTGATGTGATTTTTATTAATGTTATTCGTCGTTTGATCTAAGAGCTCCCAAAATTTTTCTGCCTGTTCTCTGTGTTCTTTTTGATTATTTTTATTATTTGTCGGGGCATGGGCATTTATTATTGTGTACATTTTATTTGCAGCTTTTAGAGTTAATGTTGAGAGCCTGGGAGATTGTGCTTTAAATTCTATTATGGACTCTATTATTTTCAGACTCACCACGAATCCTGTTCCAAATTGTGGACACTGTTTCATGACTCTTTTCCCTGGTATTCCCTTATAAATCCTATATCCTTGTGATTCTATCGGCTCCTGATCAGTATTTCTCATTTCTTGAAGTCCGGTTATGAGAATCCCCTTGCGATCCATTTCATCCGTCAGAATTTTGAGTTTGCCTGGTTGTATGAGGGAATTTATATTGTGTGTCGCAATGTAGTTTATTTGTCCTGTCTTGAGTTTTGGTCATCTGTCCGTTTTGGGTATTTTCAGATGCTCCGACTCATCCAAGTTATCTTTCAGGTGACTGCCCACCGTATCCGAGTGCAGTCTTCCTTGGTTATTGCCAAGCGGTGGATTATTCCTTGAAAGATTTCCTTCCATGTTTGACTTTCAAAGGTAGTCAACCTTGTATGGAGCAAGCTCCGAGTTACAACTACGGTTGTTAGCCGTAGAGGTTGCTTAGTGTTTGGTCCGCGAGAGCTATTTTATTTCGCTCAAGTCCGCCGGTAAACCGGTGAGGACCCCCCTATCCGCCACCTGGGACGCGCCACGTCGGAGTATCACCTCTCCGCCTGCTACGACACCGTAGTAGGTTCGTTTATTCTGTTTATTAATCGATTTTACTTAATTTTCCACATCTCCTACCCATTTAAATTTCTCCTCTTTTTCTACCTTATCTTTGGGGAGTACCTGCTAGGCAGCCCGATTCCACATGCTCAATGCATGAACGACCTGCTTGGTTATGTGTGACCCCCTGCGTTTGGCCAGTGGATTTCAATTGTGTAAGCTATGGCCTGGCTGGAAGACATCCTGCACATCACGTCAGCCGTTTTCCCACAACTGCCTACCTGTTCCTGTGCCTGCCCAGCTACTCCTGGGCAAGCACGTGAGCTGGAACAGTTCACTCCGGTGGCATTTTGTTCATGTTGTCCCAGCCGAGCTACACCCTTGCAGTTACTGCTGGATGGTTTCTTAATTTTGCAGTGATCTTTTTCCACATGTCCTCTTAGACTCTTAAAGTAAACAATATATATTCTGACATGACACAGTTGTCAACAGTACAGGGGTTTCTGCAGCAGCCCATGTCATTGGTTATCAGTTTCAGATGAGATGACTCACAAGCAACCTGAATTTATCTATCTATGAAATACAGTAAGAACATGGAGCAATGGTAGCAGCCAGAAGGTAAGCCATCAACAAACATAGAGTTCCACCAACCTGTGGCACCGAAAACAGTCATCAAATTAACTGTACCTTTCAGGGGACACACAACCTTAATTCCCAAAGGCACTTATATTTCTCGTATTTAATTAAAATGGAAATCTTCAGCCCTGCAATTATATTCAGGGTAGTTTGATTTTGCAAACCAGTTATGCACATTGTTTATAAAGATTTGTGTGAGGCAGTTTGTGTTGCTGGAGCATGTATTTTATAAATCCTTTAATTATAGTTAAATGGAAAGAATAAAATTCTGCTATGAAGTATCCATGCCAAGTGATCTGTATACTTGCTCATGTACATGTTGTTTGGCAAGTCAAGAGTGTCATTGTGGTGGTTTGAAACTGGCTAGGTAGACATAATTGGAATGCAGGCTGCTAAAATATTAATTCTTCTCACTGCCAACTTTGGTGATCAGATGATACTGTGCATAATAAGTCTAACACTATAAATGTCATTGTTTCATGTGGTGTTAAGTATCATAGAAATTTCTGGGTAACATGTGAGATATTGAATTTAAGTGATGAAAGAAGAAAATGTGCAGCAAGTGAAGCATGCAAAAGGTAATACAGATGCCTCAAAAATTGAGACTGACAGAAAGTGTAAATTCGGTGAAGAAGAAATGAATAACACAAAATTGCAAAGCTGTAGAAAAATGCATGACTACAGGAAAAATGTAGTGCCAGTCATTAAAACTGCAACACCTTGAAGTCGGCATGCAACAAATGTAAAATTGGCATGATGTCTACTACATGCTTGGGTATACAAAAGGTTATCATTTCAGCCCAACCGTTAATGTAGGCAGAAATAAGACTATATTATGCACTGGGTTTTTCATTGAGAAATCCAATTTAAGTGATGGTTGTTTGGGAGAAGATTGTGTTAAGCCCCATGTAAGAAGGAGAAATGTCTACTAGCACTTGTGGGAATTTGATAGGAATTGGAATATGGTCTACTGAGACTGCACTCTGTTGTTTGGCGATATTGCTGCTCGCACTGTTTGGCATCTCAACTGTCATGTGACAATGGAACTATGGGTTCAGGCAGGCCATACTCAGTGCTATGCAGATCTCAGTGGCATCTAGTGACTATTGTCTGAGAGGACAGACATATTCATTCTGCTGTGCAGAATCATACAGCCGCATCATAAACCTTGAACCAAGAACTGGGCTTCTTTGCAGCAAGACTGATATCCACATGGACAGAATGATGATGTCAGGAGCACTAATAATGGTGCACCCAGTGACAACACAGGACACAGAAGTGGCACCACATTGCCATTTCAGAAGAGTTCTCGTTCTGCATATAGCATCATGATGGGTGTCTCTGTTGTGCTGAGGCTCAGAAGAGGATGGCTTTACCAGATCACTTTCATTGTCATCATATGAGCCGGGCATCTGGTGTGATGATATGGGGTGCCATCGGGCACAAAACTTGCCCACAGCCAGTAATTTGGACATTAGGCATTACATTCCTGATGTGTTCGGGCTGGAGTCTGTGTCTGTATCTTTGAATAAGATAATGAAAGACAGCATGTTTCCCATGTTGTCCTGATGTATTTTGATACAGAATGTGTTTGACTATTGTCCTGGCCAGCACGATCCCAGACGTCATGTCCACTGAAAACAACAGGTCGTGGGTTGCTGAGAGACTGACTCACCACCAATTGCCAGCCACTACAGTAGATGTACTCTGACACAGAGTTAAAGCAGCATGGTCTGATACATCCACACCTGTCATCTAAGCTCAATTTGACTGATGCCCAGCCGGGGTAGAGATGTTGTAACTGCCAGAGGTGGCAGCCCTATGTACAAAATTTCACACCAAGTATACTTATAAACTGACTACAAATTTAAGCACATATTCTTTGCACTAAGCTGCATAAGCACAATAAGTATAATTTTGTTATTTCCTATACTTCCTGTGGTTGTAAATTTAATATTCAGCAGTGTCAATGCCGCATATAGAAGAAAAGATAAGCCACTGTATGAATATAAAGTGGAAGATGTATATAGAAGGGATGTAAAACGGAAATAAACTTTAATGCAATATTAAGGAAAGGGCATAGGAAGTGGATAAAGATGAAGTGAGAAATGTTACACTGTGAGACAAATTTGACATGGTGCTGAAAGACCTAATTCAGAACAAGGCAAATTGAGGTGGCAATATTCCTTCAGAATTATTGAGATTTTTGGGAGAACATCAGGATTAAAAAAGAATGTGCTAACACTAATTCCAAAGAATACAGGTCGTAACAAGTGTAAATATTACTGAACCAACAGTTTAACAAGTCAATGGTTGAGAAATACTAAAAATTATGTGTGTTATTCATTGGTGGATATCTTTTAGATATCTTTTCAAGGAGTTATGCCTTGTAACTACACTTTCAAAATAAGTATTTTCTTAATAAAATTCATCATAAATAAAAAAGAAGAATAGTGGTGTCTGTACTTACCCCATTAGAAGAAAAATTACTTTATTACTCATTATTAAAGCAGTCATTGTCTAAATCTGATCATTTTCCCAGTAGCAAAACATGACTGACAGGTAGAAGAGGAAGTTTTATATCTAGACTAAAATCATTTGCTCTTGAGAACACCTTCTGTTCCATAGATGAATTTTTATTTAAAAACTGGTAGTCTATAATAAGTAAATAAATAAAACTATTTTTAAGTGTAGTTGCATGAATACCACTGAAAAATAATATGTTCATTAATGTTAAAACGAATCATGTCTATATTATCCTGTAAAATGACTTGTTCCACATAATTTTGATAAAAAAGTCGTACAAATAGTCTGCAGAACATGTAACTAACTAACAATTAAATCAAACTAAACTCTAATTATTTACTGGTAAGAGCAGACTTGGGTAGAGAACAATATGGGTCCTGGAGAAATGTACGAACACATGAGGCAGTACGGTCTGCACAATTTATCTTAGAAGATAGATTGAGAAGAAAGCAAACCTATTTGTACTGCATAATTATAGATTTAGAAAAAGTTTTTGACAATGTTGATTTGAATACACTCTTTGAAATCCTGAAGAAGGCAGGGATAGAATACAGGGAATGTAAAGCTACTCACAACTTCTATAGAAACGAGGCTGCAGTTATGAGAGTAAAAGGAGATGAAGAAAGAGTAGTAATTGAGAAAGGTGTGTGACGGGTTTGCAGTCTATTTCCTGGGTTATACAAGCTTAGCATTCAGCAAGGTGTAAAGGAAACCAAGAAGAAATCTGGAAAGGGAATTAAAGTTCTGGGAGAAGGTAGATAAACTTGGAGGTTTGTCGATGAAATTGTTAATTCTGATTGCTATTTCCTGTAAAGAAGACACACCAAGTTGGAGGCAGGCATGATTAAAACACACTCACTTACAGCTATCGGCCATAGCCTTCATCAGTAAAGGCAGACATACACACACAACATTCAGCTTCATACACAAGCAACCACATCTCATGCACACATGACTGTCAACTCCAGCATCTCAGGCAGGGATGCAGTGTCACATGGGATGCAAGCAGCAATCTGGAGGGGATGGGGAAGGGGAAGGGATGATAGTGGATGGGTGGGGAGGGAGACGAATGCTGTCTGGTGGAGTATGCAGGGACTAGACTGCAAACAGGTGCAACATCAGGAGGTTGTGGGGCAGCAGCATGGGAAAGAACGGAACAAGAAAGGAGAAGATTGTGGAAAGACAGGCAGGTGCACTGGTAGAGGGCTGCAAATAATAAACTGCATCTGCCCATCTTTCCCTGCTCCTTTCTTGTTCCATTTTTTCCCATGGCCCTGCTCCACAATCTCCTGATACTGCGTCTCTTGGCAGTCTAGTC
The DNA here is from genome assembly GCF_021461395.2 of Schistocerca americana. Taxonomy (NCBI): domain Eukaryota; kingdom Metazoa; phylum Arthropoda; class Insecta; order Orthoptera; family Acrididae; genus Schistocerca; species Schistocerca americana. The sequence goes on along the minus strand of NC_060120.1, from coordinate 828,315,080 downwards.
CCTCCACACTCCACGAGACAGTGTTCATCTCCCTCCCCATCCGTACACTACTATCCCTTCCCCTTCCCTGCCCCTTCTACGTTGCTACTTGCAACCCACGTGATGTTGCATTCCAGCCCAAGATGCTGGAGTTGGTGGTCATGTGAGCGTAAGGTGTGCTTGCTTGTGTGTGCATATGGACGTTGTGTGTGTGTGTGTGTCTCTCTTTACTGATGAAGGCTGTGGCTGAAAGCTATATGTGTCTTTTAATCATCCTGTCTGCAACATGATGTGTAATCTGTCTTTTACTACATTGTTGATATTCCTGCCTGGAGTTTCCATTGTTTGAAATTGTTAATTCTGTAAGAGGCAGCTGTGGACTTGGAAGATCAGTTGAGGAATGTATAGTGTCTTGAATGTAGGTTGCGAGATGAACAGAAACAAAAGTAAAACAAAGGTAATGAAATGTGATCGAAATAAATCAACTGATATTGAGGGAATTAGGATAGGAAATATGACTGTAAAAGTTGTTTTGGTATTTGAGGAGGAAAATAACTGATAATGCAAGAAGTAGAGATAATATAAAATTCCAAACTGTGAAAGCAATGACAAGATTTCCTGAAAAAAGTGAAACATGTTAACATATAATATAAATATAAGTGTTAGGAAGGCTTTTCTGAAAGTATATGCCTGTTGGGTTGGTTGGTTGATTTGGGGGAGGGGGTCAAGTATAACCAGCAAGGTCATTGGTCCCATTGGATTAGGGAAGGACGGGGAAGGAAGTCAACCGTGTCCATTCAAAGGAACCGTCCTGGCATTTGCCTGGAGTGATTTAGGGAAATCACGGAAAACCTAAATCAGGATGACTAGACATAGGTTTGAACCATCATCCTCCCGAATTCCAGTCCAGTGTGATAACCACTGCGCCAACTCGCTCAGTATATGCCTGTAGTGCATCTCCTATGAAGTGAAACATAGACAAAAGGATAATAGAATCTTTTGAAAATTGTTAGAGAAGAATGCTGAAAATTAGATTGATAGATTGGATAACTAAGGAGGAGGTATTTAATCAGACTGAGAAGAAAACAAATTTATGGCATAACTTAACTAAGAAGATGGAATTGCGATAGGACACATTTCAAGGAATCAAGGGTGAAGGTGGACCTACTCAAAGGTGAAAGGATTGCCCCACACCTGAGTGCTGAAGGCAGAGCACACAATTGATCACTAAAATAATTAGTAATTTGTACTCAGAGCTACTACATTACTAATTTTATCATATGTATGAACATGGTCAACAGATCTGTTTTGTGTGGGTGACAAGCTTCTGAACACTAGATGTTTAATTGGGTCTTCCTGTACCACTGATGCCGGAAATACTTGTACTCTGTAATGGATACTGTTTGATAGCAAGAATGGGTTGTGAGGAAACTTGTATCATGTCTCCTACCATGGCACTGCAATTTATGAAGAGAATGAACATCTCACTCATGTGCTGGAATAACTGAGCAGCAGATGTTTATCTCTTGTGTGGAATTCAGTCCTGTTAAGATGTATTATGCTAGTATGCCGTATCAAGTGGCAGGTTTCACAACCTGCTGAATGTTTAAATCAAGAATGATGAAAAACAGGATTTTTCAGTATACATTGTCCATGCATTTTGGAACTTTATCACATGAAATAAAATTAATATTACAAAAAAGGTTTGAAAACCATCTTTTAATGACAGCCAGGCTGCATTACTGATACGTCTTCTCACGTACTGTGGCTGGCACATAGAGGCAGTTCTTCATGTCTATGTGGAAGACACAAATGGAGAGAGAGAAGAGAGAGCATGGGTGTGTAACACAGGGTAGTACAATGGGCATGGCTCTGTGCTTAAACATACCATGAGATTGTTCACCGTGTCATAAATGAGGGCTCCATATTTGTTGTTGTCAGTCAGCTTTGGATCAGGAGTATTTTGTGTCCGACTGCTGCCAAATTTTTGATCTAACAATGTAGTACCTATGTGAACTATAGCTGTTTTGAAGTGATTGTAGTGCCATGCCATGTCAAACCAGTAAGAACATGTGTAGTGTCAGAAATGCATGAGGGAAGCACTGCTTCTTTCCCCTGCAGCAGCACATTGTCCCCAGCTGTCTACTTGTTTTTTGGGCTTTGGTAGGTGGAAATTTCTGCACTGTCTGCCAAAAAGTTGAAGCACCCAGAACGGGAGGACGAAATGAAATGAAACTTCACAAGTTGGGAGGGTTCTGACATGGATGCATGCACTGATTCGGTGCATCCTTTCATGAGTCAAGGTGACCCCCAACTATTATAACTAGTTTTTTATATCCTGGAGGATCATACTGGAACAGAGTTGATGTCTGATCGGGTCCCACAAATGTTGTGTTGGGGACAGATCTGGGAATCTTGGTGGTCACAGAAGTACTTCAACAACATGCAAGCAGTTCATAGAGAGATGTGCCATGTGTTAGATCAGAGGTATACAAATTCTCCTTCCACTGCAACAATTAAAGCAGCTCAACCTGCCACAACAGACACACAAGAGTACACGTGCATGGAAGCACAGTGGTTAAAGCAGGTTCTGCAAGCCTGGCAAGCTTCATGGGACCCATTCAGCCTGCAGCCTGCTAGATCTGCCAACAGTTTGCAGTATCAATCCAGCGTGTCTGGCCAGATATACGTTTGCATAGGCAGCTTCACTACAGCTCAGGTAATGGTGGGAGCAACAGAACAAACAAACCAAACTTACGACCAATTGAGGAGAAATTAAGAAATGAGCACAAGTCTAGCAGGGGAAAAGATATTGTGCGTTTATGAGCCAGCTTCAAATAAATCGGTAGATGTCTCCCAATGCAAAATGAGTAAAAAGCTTCTAAACACTCATTCGGGAACCTCGTGTATGTTACGATATGTTTGTAAATTTGACCAGTAGTTTCCTCACTCCATAAATGTTTTGAAAGAGCACAAAGACAAAGTTTCTGACAAGTGTGTGGCAAAGTGTGCTAAGGATTTGAGGCCATTTAGCAGTACAATGTCTTTCTAAATTTAGGGCAAACATTCATTGAGATAGGAAAAAGATATAGTTCAGTGGATATTAAAAAGCTCACGTTCTGCTAATATGTAACATAGTGCGAAGAAAGCTTAATATGAAAGAGAAGCTTCTTCTTTCAAATATGTACTTTTTAGAGTAACGTTATAGGAAATGTTTTCTAAAATGCATTTGGGGAATTTAGAAGGAACTATTGTGGTCAGTTAGAATGAATTCAGCGAACACATCCTGGAAAAACGTTATTAAAATTTGTATGATTGGGCTCATATTTGGCAGAAACACTTTAAGGTTAGAGAAATTACACTTCCAGAACCTTAGTTTAGTTGGTACTGCAGTATGATAGACATGTTAAGGATTGTAGGTGCAAAAAAATGGCTCTGAGCACTATAGGACTTAACGTCTGAGGTGATCAGCCCCCTAGAACTTAGAACTACTTAACCCTAACTAACCTAAGGACATCACACACATCCATGCCTGAGGCAGGATTTGAACCTGCGACCGTAGCGGTCGCGGAGTTCCAGACTGAAGCGCCTAGAACCGCTTGGCCACACCGGCCAGCTGAGGTGCAAACAACCTCGATTTTCTGAGATAGTTGTGGGTACTACAGAAAACATGTATTACAGGCAATCTGATGGTTCGATTTGAGAATAGACGGTACTAGTCGAATGAGGGTTAAGTTGCAGGGAAGTCGTTCATATAAAAATAAATAAATAAACCCAAAATACGCTGAAAATGAAAAAATGGCAAACAGAATCCATCATTTTCTGGCCTACAACGATCTAAAATGAATATATATTTCATTGAGCCTCGTCTCATGATAGTTGGGTAAAAAAAAAGACTTTAGATCGACTTCTGAATCCAACCCATAACACTACAATGAAAGTGTGCAGAATAAACTGCTACATAGCGTAGCTCCATGGGAAGAAGGGCAGGCAAGCAAGACTCGTGTAGCCTGCTTGGATTGGGCACAGATTGGCTTGGATGGGAGTAGAGCGGCCTGCTGTTCTGCTGATAACGTGCGGCAGCTTGGCTAACAGGCACGCATGAGCAGGTTAAAAGGGAAGTATGTACACCTTTGGTGTAGATGAGCATTGCCCTGCTGAAAAATGGCACCACAGTAGGTCGCATGTGCAGTAACACATGAGGATGCACAATGTCTGTAATGTACCATTGTGCCAGCAAAGTTCCCTCAGTCACTACTGGCTGTGATCTGAAATCATAACTGAAGGCTCCTCGCAACATGATGCCAGGTGTACCATCTCGCCTCTCTAAAATATTGGAAGGATGGGACCCTTCCCAAAGTCGCCAAGATACACATCAACACTGGTCCTCTGGGGTGATGCAGAACCATGAGTCATCGCTGAGCACAATGTGACGCCATTCATCAGCAGACCATACTTCCCGAACGTGGCACCACTCCAGACATAGGCATTTGTGTTGTGGTGTTAACGGCTGCCTATGCATGGGACGGCAATTCCCTAGTCCAGTAGCTGTGCCATTCTGACCAGTGGTGCAGGATGAGACAGAATGTTGCACACATTACTTGTTCTCGGATGGCAGGCGCAGATGCGAAGGAGATATGATGTGCTTTTTTGCACAAGGTGGTGATCTCCCCTTGTGGTGGTCAGAAGTGGTCGATCGGAACCTGTGTTTACTTGCCTCCACGTTCAAATGCAGTCCAACATCGGGCAGCTATCACATCTTAATGCCCCACAGATCTGGATACTGCACGATTCGACCAGTAGAGGAAGTGGACATCCACAGTGAGGCCCCATTCAGACTCTGTCAGGTGCTGATAATGCTGACTCATTGAAGTACGGATCATCTACGTGTTCTTCACAGTGATCACCTAAAATCTGATGCTGTTCACACTCTTACATGCCCTACCAGGCCTGGTAGCAACACTAAAGACGAACGACACTAGTAATGCACTCTCGAGGCCTTTCTACGTGTCACAGGCGTTCGAAACTAATTATTGAGTTACCCATCAATGGTGTATGTGTACAAAGTGACATTGACATCCGGCCATCCGGTGTTTCACTTTTTTATCAGGCAGTGTACGGTACATATCTGGACGTATCATAACTTTTGGTTTTATCGACTACAAATTAGTTCCTATTTTGCTTTCAGGCAGGTAACGCCCATATCACGGTAATACTTTCAGTATTCGCATTTTTAGTGGATTTTGACAGTAGGTGGTAACAGGAGGAAAACAGCGATAACTGAAGGTATAATGTTTCTGAATCGGGAGCCTTCTCGTTTTCAGTTGCAAAGGAGAATACCGGTGAATGGCGAATTAGTCGAATTTCACATCTAGTGGCTCTGGGTAAACTTGTTACCAGTCAAGATCTATTGTCAAACCTGAAGGCTACATTACACTGAATATAAAGGCACCAATGGAAGACGAACAGCAAGCATCGACATGCAGTAAAAAGAAATATTACGGATAAACACAATCAAACATTCCCTCTATGTCCTGGTTCCACACATTTAAAACGAATAAAAAATTTAGAAGCGCCGTCATTCACATGAGATTTAATAATGGATCATTCCTCAGCCGTCTTCACCAAATATACGTGATTACCGCTATTATGAATGTGATGATGTAACAGTGGGCGATAGCAATCATATTTCTTCTCGAATGTGAACTGTATACAAACTAGCAAACTGATTTTGTACCGCAGTTAATGAGATATAACCAACCACTACCAGCTAATACACTGAGGTGACGTAAGGCATCGGATACCTCCTAATATCGTGTCGGACCTCCTTTGCCTGGTGTAGTGCAACAACTCGACGTTGCATAGACTCAAGAAGTCGTTGGAAGTTTTCTGCAGAAATATTCACCTTTGCTGTTTCTACAGTCGTCCATATATGATTAAGTGTTATTGGTGCAGGATATTGTGAACGAACTGACCTCTAGATTATGTCCCATAATTGTTCAGTGGGATTCAAGTCGGGCGATCTGGTTGTCAAATCATTCACTCGAATTGGCCAGAATGTTCTTCAAACCTGTCGCTAACAATTGTGGCCCGGTGACATGGCGCCTTGTCATTCATAAAAATTCCATCGTTGTTAGGGAACATGATGTCCATGAGTGGCTGCAAATGGTCTCCAAGTAGCCAAACATAACCGTTTCCAGTCAATGATCGGTTTAGTTGGACCACTCTATGTAAAAACAGTGTACACCATTAAAGAGCCAGCACCAGCCTGCACAGTGCCTTGTTGACTACCTAGGTTCATGGCTTCGTGGGGACTGCGCCACACTCAAACCCTGCCATCAGCTCTTGCCAACTGAAATTGGGTTCAAATGGCTCTAAGCACCATGGGACTTAACATCTGAGGTCATCAGTCCCCTAGACTTAGAACTACTTAAACGTAACTAACCTAAGGACATCACACACATCCATGCCCGAGGCAGGATTCGAACCTGCGACTGTAGCATTATGGCGGTTCCAGACTGAAGCGCCTAGAACCGCTCGGTCACAACGGCCGGCCTGAAATTGGGACTCATTTCATCAGACCATGGTTTTTCCAGTCATATAGGGTCCAACTGAGCCCAGAAGAGGTGCTGCAAGCGATGTCATGCTGTTAGCAAAGACACTCGCATTGGTTTTCTGCTGCCATAGCCCATTAACGCCACATTTCGGTCCTCTGTCCTGACGGATACGTACGTTGTAGGTCCCACATTGATTTCTGTGGTTATTTCACACATTGTTGCCTGTCTGTTACAACTGACAACTCTACTAAAACGCCACTGATCTCGGTCGTTAAGTGAAGGCCGTCGGCCATTATGTTGTCTTTGGTGAGAGCTTATTCCTGAAATCTGGTGTTCTCAGTACGCTCTTGAAACTGTGGATCTGGGAAGATTGGATTCCCTAACGAGTACCAAAATGGAATGTCCCATGCGTCTAGCAGCAACTGCCATACCGCTTTCATAACCTGTTAATTCCTGTCATACAGCCACAAACACGTCGGGAATCTTTTCGCGTGAATCACCTGAGTACAAATGAGAGCTCTATCAATGCGCTGCTCTTTTATACCTTGTGTACACAATACAACCGCCATCTGTATATGTGCATACGGGCATCCCATGAGTTTTGTCATCTCAGTGTATAGCTGCTCTCCTTCATCAACATAATATACTAATTTTACAAGTAAATGTGAGATTTTTGAATAAATGTAACCATATTCGTTAAAATCCTAGAGAATTACTAAAGACTGAGAGTTGACTATCTGGCATTCAGGCCAAAAGCCAAATAAAAATTATCTGTTACACGTTGGAGCTGTCTTTTAATTGATACTGAATTGAGATGTCTGTCTGTGTGTGTGTCTTGGGGGGGGGGGGGGCAGTATGTGAATTTGGTTGGAGAGTATTTTAATTTCTAGAGGTGGGGGGGGGGGGGTATTATATTTTATTGGGTAATAGGCAATATTATATTTCTGAGATAAATGGTGAGTGGTTTAGGAGCGCTCTGAACAAGGTACCCAGTGGATCTGCAATATTGTCATAGATCAAGCACAGTATCACACGAAGATAAATTAGATACCATGTGCTGCGCCACGAATAAGTACAGGCGTGGACTTGAGGAATTCTTGTAATTTCGCGCAGCTATGGCTGGAAAGTAGTAGTTAAGGGACCGATTGGGACATTGGATGACAGGTGCAGGCCATGTTGATATTTTGCAAATGATTCTGCGAGGAAAGTTTGTATTGTATAGTATTGTATGTTAACCGGGGGCCTAGAAACGACGGAGAGGCTCCGTCCCTGCTGCAGCCGCAGTGGTCCACAACCCCACGACGACTACTGCAGTCCAACTTCACCCCTCCGCCGCCCCACACCAAACAACTCTTTCAGGGTTATTGTGCGGTTCGGCCCCTGGTGGACCGTCCCCCCACCCCCACACCCAGGGAACATCTCACACTAGACGAGTGTAACCCCTATGTTTGTGTGGTAGAGTAATGGTGGTGTACGCATACGTGGAGAATTTGTTTGCGCAGCAATCGCCGACATAGTGTAACTGAGGCGGAATAAGGGGAACCAGCCCACATTCGCTGAGGCAGATGGAAAACCGCCTAAAAACCATCCACAGATTGGCCGGCTCACCGGACCTCGACACAAGTCCACCAGGCTACTGGTGCCGGGGACCAGGCGCTCCTTCCCACTCCGGAAAGCCTTGTGTTAGACCACACGGTTAACTGGGCGGGCGTCAGGAAAGTTTATGATACCTCTCGCAGGCTTGAACGCATGGCTTGGGGGGCACTGTATACGAATGTGAAGTAATCACGGCAGTACAGGGCACCGACATGCTATGAAGAATCCATATGCTGCAGTTACAACACCGCCTAGTGACCTGTGTGTAGGGGCTGAAGCGGTCTGAGGAAAGCTGACACTGTCAAAGAGCACTCCGTTTGTCCCCTCCAGAGGAACTACGTCAGAGGAGGAGGGAAAAGACGTATAAATAAGCGAGCCCGGAGGCTCTAAGGAGGGCGCTAACACGACAGTACTGGCGAGCCCCTGCAACACAGCTACTACTGGCAACCCCAGATGCTCGACCCGCCGAAAAACAGGCAATCGCAGGGAAACCGTACTGTACACAATATGCAGACCAACCACACACACACCCTAAACTGTGAGCTGATCTATGGCTGATCGTTCACTAATGTATGACGACCTCGAACTATTACAGCGACGCAGCAGCTGCAGCAGGCCCTACAACGAGCTCCCGCAACGACAAAGGTAACGATGCACTATACTTCGCACTAACATAACCACATCTTGCATGCACTGTCGCAGCTAGCAAGTCGCTACTGCCCTTACTACCCGTCCTACTGTCACAGAGGTTCTTTTCCCTTGGCGCTTGCCTTGACACTTTTTTCCCTCTGCCCTTACAAACCGCTACCCTTCGATCACTTTCGTCCACTTTCTGTCTCCTGAAGGACCATGTCAATGAGTAAAGCAGGCAGTCGTGTCGTCGTTTTGTCCGCGTCTAGAACCGGACAGAGTGATGATTGTTTAATTTGCAGGCCAACCACGACGACCTTTCGGTGATGGATACCGGCTTCCAACCAGCCCGCAGAAGCTACCCCCAAACTCCGTTGCACGGACACATCATTGTGAGGGTGGGGCGCATTGCACCATGGGGCTGCACTGACGCGAGGAGAGAGAGAGGGCTGCTAGCTTCTGCTCTCTGGGTGGCATCGTCCAGCAGACTGCAAACTGCTGTCCTCAGGGGCGGGGCCAGGGCGCGAACTCGCAGCCTCCCGGGTTCAGAGTTGTCTGAGGGGAACTGAACGAACTGCTCTGGGCGGATGGCCGGAGCTGCTAATGCTCGCATCGACTGCGGTCGGCTGCTTCCCTTTAGCGCTGTACGTGGGATCCACGAGTTGCGCTTGAGGGGGCAGTCAACCGTGTTCCAGGCCACGGGCACAGTTAACGCACGCGGCAGCCGCTAGCCGTGGCGCGAGTAGGATCGCTACATCCGTAAGACTGGGCAACAGGGCCCCGACCCCGCAGATTCCAGCATTCACGTTGGCGCTGACCTACGCTCGCTGCATGGTGCCACCACCGAGTTCAGAGCAAGGCCGGCCGTGTACCTTCGATGTAATAAAGTCAATGACACACTTGCCTGTGTTTCTCTGAACGCTTTGGCGCGAATCCCTCTCTCCCAAACCATACCTCTCTCTCGTTCTGACATATTACAACCCCTGAGTTTGGGAGGTTGTAACACATGAAAGACATCTTTAAAATGGAGGAAACGTTCAATTATTGAATGATGGGAAAACATGACGTGTAGCTTCCATACATTGCCACAGAGAATTTATTGAGGCAAGTCTACTGGAACACGTGCAACTGCACTTCAGTTCAAAAGAAGAGAGAATACGGCACGTAGTGGACAAACACATCCTGGTGTTGCGTGTACGCACTCTTTTAATACAACGACGATGGACTGATTTGCGCACTTTTAATACGACGACGATGGACTGATTTGGACCTAAATCGGGAGCAAGACTCTTTTAAGATAAGTGATGCGCTTTAGCTGTGCTTCTATTCTTTGCAAAGTGTTCCTGCATGTTTTTGGAGAAATTCAGTGAGTTATTTGTACTATCTCGAAAACCGATACACAGAGAGCTCATTGTCTTGACATGAAAGCAGAATCGTTGCTAATCCATGTAAACGGTTGTGACAGCAGCAGGAACTCAGGCTGCAGCGGAAGCGCTTAACATCACTTCTCTTAAAAAAATCATCAATATATTCCGTAAAATTTGTTCCAACTAAACGCTGCATATCACAGGAAGTTTCGCTTACTGTTACAAATATACAATACATTTCATCGTTCATTTATCGGGAGTTGTTTGCATATCAAGCGTTCTTACGAAATTTCCCATTTTCTCACTGTGGTATCGATAGCTACGATGCCACAACGTAGGTGCGCTCTGCTAGGATGGCACTACGACACCGACACCGACGACAGCGCCCTCTAGCTGACGCTGTGCAGCTCTACGAGCGCCGCTCCAGATTCACCCCATTTGATTCCGATAGACGACAAGCAACATTGTTGCTATTTCATAGTGGGCGCGCCACTACAGATTTTGCCTTTGTAGCTTGATGTACGGCTTCGCACCTACGTGCTCATTTCAGCCAAAGTTACGTAAGCCGAATGTAATCCTAGTTCTTCCTATAGTAAAGGCGATTTAAATTTAAACGCAGTACCGAAGCATTTCACCTTTTCCTGCTCCTACTCACTTCCTACATTCGGCATACCCTTCAGGTTACAGGAGCAGACCCATGCGTCGCCTTCCAGGTGGGATACAAAAATTACTGCTTAAAAAAGCAAGAGTCTTGTCGTTTACATGTGACAGCCACTGAGAGCAACAATGCTGTATTGGAACGGGTAGACGAAGATACCATTCTTCGTTGGCGGAACAGGTACTTAAAGCCCAGTCAAGGAAGACCGAAAAAGATCGACTGGGGGAAAAATTTATCTAGTTGCAAAGTTTTGTATAGTGGTAGCAGGGAGTGTCGCGAACAATACACTAAAAATTCTGACCGAAGACGTGTGAGTGTTGGAATAGCGGCTGGGGATCGTCTAAAGGTCAATTTTTTATGTTTTTCTGGAATAATTCGAAAACAGCGGCTTCTAGCGAAAATGTTTCCCAGTACAAAATTAAACGATATTAAATTTCACGCAGAAACGTCCTGTTCATTTTTTCCTGTAGGACTAACAGTTTCCGCGTTCCAAGGAATGGAAAAACTACAGTTTATTAAAAATATAGTTTTAACGATACAAAATTAATGTTTATCTCTAAATGAAGTGGGTTAAAAAATATGAAATTAGTGTACCATGTCTAGGTCCAGTAGAGCTGTATTAGGATTAAACTAAATTAAATTTCGTGAAAAAAGGTCCTATTCATTTTTTCTCTGGAATGGAAAATGGCAGATTATTAACACATTCGACAATGCTCTCTCTCCTCTACGACTGCGCAGGTGAAATGGCGGTTTTCTAGCAAATTTGAAGAATAATGACGCAATAGTCAAGCATTCTTAGAGGCACACACACATCTAGCCTCATTTTGAACCATGTACTCCTCCCCTACCCCCTGTCGACCCCACCCAGAAAAAGTTATAGATATACATTTGCTCACAAAGACTTCAGGTATAAATAGAAAAAAAACTTATATTTTATAAGGAACATATGATTACATGTTATTTATACATAATATACTTCCGTATGACAGCCTCGAAATTTTGTGGCACGCAAAATACAACATTGCAGTCTTTGCACCACCATCTGCTTTCTTTCCGTATCAACTTGGCAGTATCTTTTTGTCGTTTGTCAGGACGAACCTTAGAGCAGCACATGCGTTTACTCTTTCACAGTAGATGGTACCTTTTCAGAAAAATGGGGACCAAAATTTCTGTCTAGGCTGGTGGTTTATGTTGGTTCGAATGTTAGAATGTCTCCTCCTATAGCTACCAACACAGTGCTAACTTTTTTTATGAATTCCATTATAGATATTTTTTGCTTGGTGACATCCCTTTACAGAACAAGACCATTCATAGTAGACATTAGGAAAACGCGAAAGAAAAGTTTTCCGCCACTTCACTGTTTTGCTTGTGAATGGGTAGTAGCTGTAAACTGATTGACACGTCTTCTACCCCAGCCTTGTTCATGTTATACTCTACGACAATGTTTGGCTTTTTTGTTCTCGTTACCCTTCCTTTTGAAAGTACAGAAGCGTCTTTGGTGGTTGCGTGATGTTTTATGGAGGGTCAATATACATTATGCTTTTTTTCTTATTTGAACGTTAAATAGGTCCCTACTACAAAAAAAGTTCATTTTGCTTCAGCTTTCTTGTTTTCAAGCTTATTAGGCCTTTTCTGTTCTTCGTGACAGTTCCAACAGGTATTGTTTGCTGTTTCTACTGTTCAGTAAAGCCACATTTGTAAATCGACTCCTGCTGCATCAAGTGAGCAAGATATTAACTGCTACTGCGGAATTACTGTCGGGAGTCGTGTAGCAACTGGAAAACAACATTTCAGTGAAAGAAAAAGTTGCACCCATATGGCGTACAGGCGTCGTCCACACGACCGATACATGCGCGCCTGTGTGGCGTAAGGACATAATGCCCAAAATGTTGAAAGTATTGTTTTAACGGTATAAAATCAATGTCAATCTCTAAACGAAGTGGGTTAAAAACATATATTAAATGTGTGTACTACATCGAAGTGCAGTAGAGCCTTCTAAGGGATAAACTGCGTCCCAGCAGTGTGGAAGGGAGAGGGGAGGACGGTGATGTGCGAGGAAAGTAGGTAGTTGTATTGTGTTCATGCTCTTTCCTGCATGGGTCTGCAAACTGAAGAGGGAGAAGGCGATGCCTCACTCTCTACCCCACTACGTCACAAGAAGCAACTACAGGGCGTTTCAGAAATTTCTACCGGCCTTCCACAGTGCGCCTTATGGACCACTGGCGGCGCAGTGTGCTTTAACGCTACATAGGATGAAGATATGAGTTACTAATAACACTAACGTAATAAATACGCATGGACAGAATCTATGTAAATCTCTGCACATTGTTCAAAAATGGTTCAAATGGCTCTGAGCACTATGGGACTTAACTTCTGAGGTCATGTCCCCTAGAACTTAGAACTACTTAAACCTAACTAACCTAAGGACATCACACATCCATGCCCGGGCCACGATTCGAACCTGCGACCGTAGCGGTCGCGCGGCTCCAGACTGTAGCGCCTAGAAACGCTCGGTCACTCCGACGGCAGTTGTATGTTTGCTTGGGAAAGGCAGTTTCCCCAAGCACTAGCACTACTCATTTATCAGGTTACTGGCACACTATACCTCCCCCGTATTTTATGTCCAGTTTTCTTATGTGAATAGAAGAAATAGCTTCACTGAGATAATGCAAATAGAGTGGAGTTATTTTCACGTTAATAAGTGAGCATTTATTTGCAGTTGTTAAGTGAGCTACTACGTAGGAAAGCCCAACAGCTGGACCTGTTGACTGACTACCATACTGAAGATCCTGTCCTAAGTATAACATGCTGTCAATATGTATTCGTTAATGTTGGTTTCATCGTCTCCATTGTCTGGAATACGTTTCACAGCTTGAAGGGTATCAAACACATTGCTCCAGCCTCAGCTCTCCCAACATCTGAAGAGGCCCAGAGGCTTAAATTGTCCCTCTCTGCAACAGAAGTGGGTTACTTAGACGTTAAAGAGCTTCAGATATTTCAACATAATTCTAGCAATGCATTACAGCAGATTACGGTCGCAGACGTGAACACGATCAGTCCAATTCTATCATACATATTCACATCCGTCTTGGAAGATATGCTGTGGGTATGTGGTAAGCGGCTCCTTTCAGTGCAGTCCATTCTACAAGTGCCAGTAGTTCCTGAATCGAAAAATGATTTATGCAGTCTACTGTTATACCTCAAAACATAAACAAAGTTGAGACGAAACCTCCAGAACAAGTATATATAATGATGTTACAAGACAGTAGTTTACAGCAGATACAATGTATGACCCCCCCCCCCCTCCTCTCCCCGTGAACCATGGACCTTGCCGTTGGTGGGGAGGCTTGCGTGCCTCAGCGATACAGATAGCCGTACCGTAGGTGCAACCACAACGGAGGGGTATCTGTTGAGAGGCCAGACAAACGTGTGGTTCCTGAAGAGGGGCAGCAGCCTTTTCAGTAGTTGCAAGGGCAACAGTCTGGATGATTGACTGATCTGGCCTTGTAACAATAACCAAATCGGCCTTGCTGTGCTGGCACTGCGAACGGCTGAAAGCAAGGGGAAACTACAGCCGTAATTTTTCCCGAGGGCATGCAGTTTTACTGTATGATTAAATGATGATGGCGTCCTCTTGGGTAAAATATTCCGGAGGTAAAACAGTCCCCCATTCGGATCTCCGGGCGGGGACTACTCAAGAGGATGTCGTTATCAGGAGAAAGAAAACTGGCGTTCTACGGATCGGAGCGTGGAATGTCAGATCCCTTAATCGGGCAGGTAGGTTAGAAAATTTAAAAAGGGAAATGGATAGGTTGAAGTTAGATATAGTGGGAATTAGTGAAGTTCGGTGGCAGGAGGAACAAGACTTCTGGTCAGGTGACTACAGGGTTATAAACACAAAATCAAATAGGGGTAATGCAGGAGTAGGTTTAATAATGAATAGGAAAATAGGAATGCGGGTAAGCTACTACAAACAGCATAGTGAACGCATTATTGTGGCCAAGATAGATACGAGGCCCACACCTACTACAGTAGTCGAAGTTTATATGCCAACTGGCTCTGCAGATGATGAAGAAATTGAAGAAATGTATGATGAAATAAAAGAAATTATTCAGATAGTGAAGGGAGACGAAAATTTAATAGTCATGGGTGACTGGAATTCGAGTGTAGGAAAAGGGAGAGAAGGAAACATAGTAGGTGAATATGGATTGGGGTTAAGAAATGAAAGAGGAAGCCGCCTGGTAGAGTTTGCACAGAGCACAACTTAATCATAACTAACACTTGGTTTAAGAATCATAAAAGAAGGTTGTATACATGGAAGAACCCTGGAGATACTAAAAGGTATCAGATAGATTATATAATGGTAAGACAGAGATTTAGGAACCAGGTTTTAAATTGTAAGACATTTCCAGGGGCAGATTTGGACTCTGACCACAATCTATTGGTTATGACCTGTAGATTAAAACTGAAGAAACTGCAAAAAGGTGGGAATTTAAGGAGATGGGACGTGGATAAACTGAAAGAACCAGAGGTTGTACAGAGTTTCAGGGAGAGCATAAGGGAACAGTTGAAGGAATGGGGGAAAGAAATACAGTAGAAGAAGAATGGGTAGCTTTGAGGGATGAAGTAGCGAAGGCAGCAGAGGATCAAGTAGGTAAAAAGACGAGGGCTAGTAGAAATCCTTGGGTAACAGAAGAAATATTGAATTTAATTGATGAAAAGAGAAAATATAAAAATGCAGTAAATGAAGCAGGCAAAAAGGAATACAAACGTCTCAAAAATGAGATCGACAGGAAGTGCAAAATGGCTAAGCAGGGATGGCTAGAGGACAAATGTATGGATGTAGAGGCCTATCTCACTAGGGGTAAGATAGATACTGCCTACAGGAAAATTAAAGAGACCTTTAGAGATAAGAGAACCACCTGCATGAATATCAAGAGCTCAGATGGAAACCCAGTTCTAAGCAAAGAAGGGAAAGCGGAAAGGTGGAAGGAGTATATAGAGGGTCTATACAAGGGCGATGTACTCGAGGACAATATTATGGAAATGGAAGAGCATGTAGATGAAGATGAAATGGGAGATATGATACTGCGTGAAGAGTTTGACAGAGCACTGAAAGACCTGAGTCGAAACGAGGCCACCGGAGTAGACAACATTCCATTGGAACTACTGACGGCCTTGGGAGAGCCAGTCCTGACAAAACTCTACCATCTGGTGAGCAAGATGTATGAAAGAGCCGAAATACCCTCAGACTTCAAGAAGAATATAATAATTCCAATCCCAAAGAAAGCAGGTGTTGACAGATGTGAAAATTACCGAACTATCAGTTTAATAAGTCACAGCTGCAAAACACTAACACGAATTCTTTACAGACGAATGGAAAAACTAGTAGAAGCCAACCTCGGGGAAGATCAGTTTGGATTCCGTAGAAACACTGGAACACGTGAGGCAATACTGACCTTACGACTTATCTTACGAGGGAACCTCCCCATCGCACCCCCCCCTCAGATTTAGTTATAAGTTGGCACAGTGGATAGGCCTTGAAAAACTGAACACAAATCAATTGAGAAAACAGGAAGAAGTTGTGTAGAACTGTGAAAAAATAAACAAAATATACAAACTGAGTAGTTCAAGGGAAGATAAGCAACAATAAAGACAATCGGTACGAAGGAGCGCCGTGGACTCGTGGTAACGTGAGCAGCTGCGGAAGGAAAGGTCCTAGGTTCAAATTTTCCAACAAGTGTAAATTTTAATTTTTTATTTTCAGTTTATGTGACAAACTCTTATGTTTTCATCACTTTTTTGGGAGTGATTATCACATCCACAAGAAAACCTAAATCGGGCAAGGTAGAAGAATCTTTTTACCCATTCGCCAAGTGTACAAGTTTGGTGGGTCGACAACATATTCCTGTCATGTGACGCACATGCCGTCACCAGTGTCGTATAGAATATATCAGATGTGTTTTCCTGTGGAGGAATCGGTTGACCTATGACCTTACGATCAAATGTTTTCTGTTCCCATTGGAGAGGCACGTCCTTTCGTCTACTAATCGCACGGTTTTGCAGTGCGGTCGCAAAACACAGACACTAAACTTATTACAGTGAACAGAGATGTCAATGAACGAACGGACAGATAATAAGTATGCAAAAATAAAGAAAGTAAAATTTTCAGTCGAGGGAAGACTTGAACTAAGGATCTTTCGTTCAGCAGCTGCTCACGCTACCACTGGACCACGGCGCTTCTAAGCACGCTTAGTATATGATGTTGCTTATGTGGCCCATGGACTACTCAGTTTGTATATTTTGCTTATTTTTTCACAGTTCCACACAACTTCTTCCTGTTTTCTCAATTGATCTGTGTTCAGTTTATCAAGGCCTATCCATTGTGCCAACTTATAACTAAATCTGAGGGGGGTGCGATGGGGAGGTTCCCTTGTTAGAAGAAAGATTAAGGAAAGGCAAACCTACGTTTCTAGCATTTGTAGACTTAGAGAAAGCTTTTGACAATGTTGACTGGAATACTCTCTTTCAAATTCTAAAGGTGGCAGGGGTAAAATACAGGGAGCGAAAGGCTATTTACAATTTGTACAAAAACCAGATGGCAGTTGTAAGAGTCGAGGGACATGAAAGGGAAGCAGTGGTTGGGAAGGGAGTAAGACAGGGTTGTAGCCTCTCCCCGATGTTGTTCAATCTGTATATTGAGCAAGCAGTAAAGGAAACAAAAGAAAAATTCGGAGTAGGTATTAAAATACATGGAGAAGAAATAAAAACTTTGAGGTTCGCCGATGACATTGTAATTCTGTCAGAGACAGCAAAGGACTTGGAAGAGCAGTTGAATGGAATGGACAGTGTCTTGAAAGGAGGATATAAGATGAACATCAACAAAAGCAAAACAAGGATAATGGAATGTAGTCTAATTAAGTCGGGTGATGCTGAGGGAATTTGATTAGGAAATGAGACACTTAAAGTAGTAAAGGAGTTTTGCTATTTGGGGAGCAAAATAACTGATGATGGTCGAAGTAGAGAGGATATAAAATGTAGGCTGGCAATGGCAAGGAAAGCGTTTCTGAAGAAGAGAAATTTGTTAACATCGAATATAGAGTTAAGTGTCAGGAAGGCATTTCTGAAAGTATTTGTATAGAGTGTAGCCATGTATGGAAGTGAAACATGGACGATAAATAGTTTGGACAAGAAGAGAATAGAAGCTTTCGAAATGTGGTGCTACAGATCACATAACTAATGAGGAGGTATTAAATAGGATTGGGGAGAAGAGAAGTTTGTGGCACAACTTGACTAGAAGAAGGGATCGGTTGGTAGGACATGTTCTGAGGCATCAAGGGATCACCAATTTAGTATTGGAGGGCAGCGTGGAGGGTAAAAATCGTAGAGGGAGACCAAGAGATGAATACACTAAGCAGATTCAGAAGGATGTAGGTTGCAGTAGGTACTGGGAGATGAAAAAGCTTGCACAGGATAGAGTAGCATGGAGAGCTGCATCAAACCAGTCTCAGGACTGAAGACCACAACAACAACAACAACAATGTATGATGTAGCCACGTGGAAAGACAGGTACGGTACAGTTCTAGCCGGTGTAGTAAATAACATGATGCTTGAGAGCAGACTGAGGGTGATCACTGTGCTATGATTGCATACACAGACAGCATGTCACAGGTGATGCTGGAGACACCTGCACAATCATTGTGCATGGTTGCCCCGCTGCGGTGTCTCCCCCTGGTGGTCATACCTCAAAATAGTGGACAAGGAGTGACTGTTACGTTGTATGTGCCAGTCATGCAACTATGGCTCATGTCCGAGATATTGGCTGGTGCCCAACGTCTTTGTAGTAGCTCAGGGGGTTACCACATCCCTTCTTCCATGTGGAAGTGGCGAGCTTTAACTTAGTGGGTTGACCCCAGCACAGCTGGGCGCCCAGGCAGCAATCCTAGCGAGGCCGATGTCTTTGGAAGCATTGGAGAGCCCCTCCAGACATATTTGTTCCTGGTTGGTGCAGAGGGATGATACAGCCAGAAGGCATCTGCCTGGCGGCGCAGTTGGAGTCGTTGTGCTCCTACACTGCTAGTGTAGGCCACTCCACGTTCACATCAGGTCCTGATGAGGATGGGAGCTGCAGTGATGGGGGCATCGCCAGAGGGGCTGTTACAGCAAGACTTATGCCAATATTTGGTCCATCTTGGGCGCCTAATAACCAGAGAGAGACGAGGGTATGGCCAGAATTGGCGGACGAGGCTGAGAACCAGAGGACAGAGACAGCTCGGAGCAAGAGGAGAGACAGCGGAGTGTCCAGCAAAAGAGCATTGAAAGGTGCTGTCTGTTGCAGGGCTGGAGGCGATGGTGGCTTTGTTGCTTGTTGCAGGTGGAGCTGATTTTGATCCATCCAGTCCCCTGTGGCCAAGTGAACACACTGCATCCCTGCTGCTACTGGTCAACTGCCAGACTCCACTTATCCTGGCATCTAAAGCCCTGTGCCCACACACAGTTGCTCGGTTGGAACTGTGAAGGCAGCACCACGAACAGCTTCACTGGCATTGGCAGTATGAGATGGAGGAGTGTGCAAGGCTGATGCTCAAGGAGTTCAACTGGACCCTTATTCCCTGTTGGCGTCATCCTGTAGGAACTCAAAAAATTGTTGGTGTTTCAATGTTAGGAGTATCAGCCACATACTTCTTCATCTGTGTTTTAAAAGTTCACATGAGTTTTTCAGCCTCACCAATTGACTGGTTTGGAAAGGCGGAGACAGCAGATGTCGAATGTCATTTCTATAGCAGAATTTGCTGAAAATGCCCGCTCTTTTTCGTGAGTTAGTTCAGACGTTTCGAAAAGATACCGAATAGAAGGGGAAGGAGCAAGCATTTCCAGTCTCATAGACCATCGACGAGACCAGGCTCTGATTGGCGGCCAGCATGTTGCTGCGAATGTCTCTGGCACTCTTCAGAAGAGAGGATGGGATTTCTGGCAATAATTTCACTTAATCTGATAGGTCAACAAATAATCAAGTGCCCAGGTTGGCTGATGCAGGTTTTGCCGATTGTCATTTCATTGGGACGCGAGGATTAGAAAGACGAAAAGCTGAGAAAGCGCTCTGGGCCCGATAATGGTGAAGTTCACATTGAGGGTCCGATGCTGGAAAAGTATAGATTGAGGCTTCATCTTCGGCGAGATGCGGGCTGCCAAGGGACGGGGAGTTTTTCGTGGTAATTAGCTTCCGACTGTGAAGGCTGGTGAGTGTTGTCGCTTCGGTGGCTGAATTTGACTGAGGCTGGTACCATGTGAATTTTAGGAACGCCACGATGACGTTGGATGTTCCTTAAGGCAGTATTCATGAGTTTTATTTTTTTTATTTCAATTCTTACCTGGTTCAGGAGTGGATACTTATTACAAGCAATCTTGTGGTACCATATCTTGCTCGTTAATTTGTGAAGTGCTTATATTAAAAAAATGGCTCTGAGCACTATGGGACTTAACATCTGTGGTCATCAGTCCGCTAGAACTTAGAACTACTTAAACCTAACTAACCTAAGGACATCACACACATCCATCCCCGAGGCAGGATTCGAACCTGCGACCGTAGCAGTCGCGTGCTTATATTAGTTCGTATCCATGTCTGAATCCCACCTTTCCTTGTATCATAAGTAAAGCAGTTATTTCAGGCACATCGTTTAAAGCCGATTGAGTCGCGATCCTTGGAAGGAACATCTCTTTTGTACTATGTTTCCCAGTACCTTGCGGGTCATTCATGTGTGTTTTCTGTATAAATGGGACTGTTTAATGGTTTTGCGCCTTGTGTTAATCTTGAATCAAGATCACCGTTACGTTCAATTTTTTCCCATATATGTAAATTATTGTGAAATAAATCTGCAGTAACTGAATCCCTGTTACTGTCATTTCGGTAGTTAGTAACCTCTGTCGCTGTCTGATTGCTTATTAAAAAGGCCCATTAGTGATGCCTATATATGAAGGATATGTTTCCCTGACAATTCCGTTGCGCAAATCTTGAGCCAAAGGTCGGACAGTGTTTCAATTAACTTTCCACTTAACAATAAACGTAAATTTTATATCACTGGCACCCTATTTTTGAAATCTGCGATTTTACCATTCCCTGCAATGCGGAAACTATTAGGCCTATAGAAGAAATTCAAAGGACCATTTCGTAGGAAATTTAATGTATTTTAATTTTGTACTGATAAATATTTTCGCTAGAAGCCGCGGTTTTTGATGTATTCAAGAAAAACTTTAGAAAGTCACCTTTAAGAGACCCTCCTACTCCCCACTCCCGTGCTCACACCCGACCAGTCAGAATTTTTGGTATGTTGATGATGGCACTCCCTACTACCACTGTACAAAAATTTGTGATTACGCATTTTTTTTTCCTTTTTTGATATTCGTTGCTGACCTATACGTCAAATATGGGGTGTCGTAGGAGGAATGGCCAATATTCAGGGATACGACAGGAACGATCATTCGAAGTGAAAATGTCTCGTAAACTGGGCTCTAAAATGGATACCTTAACACCTATGAGCGCTTCTTCGATACTGTGAAACAAATGTCTTCTACTGAAATCTCTTTGCGTACCATATTTTGGGAGTAGGTTGTATGGACCAAAAAAAAACATATATCGTCTAGAAAACGTGGGCTCTAAAATGCTTACCTTAAAGAGTTATGATCACTTATTCGGCAGAAGAGATGTGTTTCACAGTAGCGAAGAATAACAAGTGCTCATAACTCTTACGTTATGCATTTCAGAGCCCACGTTTATAAGACGCCTCTGCTTCGAATGATCGTTCTTGTCATATCCATGATTACTGACCATTCCTTCTGGGATGCCCTGTACATTTTACATACACGCACTGTGTATATATCCCGAAATGCGTGGTTTCCATGCTAGCGACCACTTATTCAATCATACTTGGTAACAGAGATTGCGGTCTAATACAAGCTGCACCATGCGGCCGCAATTACAGTATGGTCTCTGCATACACTATACTTTAGAGATGGCCCCAATATTAGAAATCGCACAGGCTAAGATCCGGTGAACGAGCAGGCCATGCACCTGGACCCCTCGTCCGATTAATCGACCAGGAAAGACACGACTGAGATGCGTCCGTTAACGGCGTGGTGGGCTGGAGCACCATCATATAGCAGCCACATAACTCTTCGAATTATCAATTGCACATCTTCCAGCAGGGGAGGTGAAGTCACCCACAAGAAACGCTGATGGTTCCGGCCTGTTGGGCGACGTGGATTGAAGACTGATCCCAAAATACTGTCGCCAATTATCCCAGGCCACACATTCCGGCTGCACCGATCCTGATGATTCGCTGTCACCATACCGTGCGGGTTCTGCATACTATCCCACAGATGACTGTTACGAAAGCTGAAGATACCACTCCGCGTAAAGATGGCCTCGTCTGTGAATAGGATGGATGACACAAATCCCGGAATCGTGCTAGCCTGGTGAAGAAACCAGTGACAAGACTGCTCCCGATGCGGAAAGTCTGTCGCTAGTAAGCCCTGCACACGCTGTAAGTGATTAGGGTATTAACAATTGTCATGGAGAATGTTCCACACTGTCGTCTGGCTTACCCTGTACCGGCGGGCCAATTGCTTGGTGCTGGCGCGGTGGTCGCCTTCCACAGTGTCTATCACGTTGTCTTCCAAGTCTAGTGTCAAAACATTTAGGGTACGTCCTTCATGATTTTCTCCTTCCTGAATCGACCCTGTCTCAGACAAACGGCGAAACTCTGTTGCAAACATTGAATGCTGTATCTGTTGTCGTCTGAGATAGGTCTGATACAACCTTGCTGCCTGCAGCCCGTTGCCATTTGCCTTTCTGTAAGTAAACACCATGTCGGCAATCTCTCGATTCGAATGCGGAACCATTGCGTACAAAGCTGTATCATATATCCACTACAAGGTGAGTCAGCAAGAGAAGTGAATTGGACACGACATTACCAATCACTATGGCAGGAGAGGGCGCTAGGGTGGCGGATGAGGAGCAGTACATCCTCTAGGAGGAAACTGTGGCTGTATGGTACAGCGCGTATTAAGATCGCAGGCTCTGTAACAAAATATGACTGAATTAATGGTCTCTATCATGGAAACCTTGCATCTCCGGACGTAAGTTCATTAGACCTTTTCTGTTCCGTATCTTCTTATCGATCAATACCTAGAGTATGTACCCGGGGAAAAATCATCCTATATATAAAGGGCGAAAAAAAGTGCTGCACTTGACTGGAGGCATAAGATTCCTCATACTGATTCAAGACAAAAGTGTATATAGGAAAACTCAGTTTCACCAATGGGTTTAACAGAAATGCGATTTTAAAAATGAGGCTCTGGAAACGCTGTAACCGTGTGCAGGGAGTCCAAGAACAGGTTCCTAGATAATACAAATCTCCTTCATCATAACCAACATGGATTCCGCAAACAGAGATCATGTGAAACTCAGCTCGCCCTATTTGCCCAAGAAATTCACAGTGCCGTAGACACTGGCGAGCAGATTGATGCCGTATTCCTGGACTTCAGGAAGGCATTTGATACGGTTCCGCACTTACGTTTAGTGAAAAAAATACGAGCTTACGGAATATCGGACCAGGTTTGTGATTGGATTCAGGATTTCCTAGAAGAAAGAACACAACATGTCATTCTTAACGGTTCAAAATCTGCAGATGTAGAGGTAATTTCGGGAGTACCGCAGGGAAGCGTGATAGGACCTTTATTGTTTACAATATACATAAACGACTTAGTTGACAACATCGGTAGCTCCGTGAGGCTATTTGCAGATGACACGGTTGTCTACAAGAAAGTAGCAACATCAGAAGACTCGTACGTACTCCAGGAGGACCTGCAGAGGATTAATGCATGGTGCGACAGCTGGCAGCTTTCCCTAAACGTAGATAAATGTAATATAATGCGCATACATAGGGGCAGAAATCCATTCCAGTGCGATCATGCCATAGGTGGTAAATCATTGGAAGCGGTAACGGCCGTAAAATACTTAGGAGTTACTATCCGGAGCGATCTGAAGTGGAATGATCACATAAAACAAATAGTGGGAAAAGCAGGCGCCAGGTTGAGATTCATAGGAAGAATTCTAAGAAAATGTGACTCATCGACGAAAGAAGTAGCTTACAAAACGCTTGTTCGTCCGATTCTTGAGTATTGCTCATCAGTATGGGACCCTTACCAGGTTGGATTAATAGAAGAGATAGACATGATCCAGCGAAAAGCAGCGCGATTCGTCATGGGGACATTTAGTCAGCGCGAGAGCGTTACGGAGATGCTGAACAAGCTCCAGTGGCGGACACTTCAAGAAAGGCGTTACGCAATACGGAGAGGTTTATTATCGAAATTACGAGAGAGCACATTCCGGGAAGAGATGGGCAACATATTACTACCGCCCACATATATCTCGCGTAATGATCACAACGAAAAGATCCGAGAAATTAGAGCAAATACGGAGACTTACAAGCAGTCGTTCTTCCCACGCACAATTCGTGAATGGAACAGGGAAGGGGGGGATCAGATAGTGGTACAATAAGTACCCTCCGCCACACACCGTAAGGTGGCTCGCGGAGTATAGATGTAGATGTAGATGTAGATGTAGATGTAGCATCTACTGCGCGCTCTGCCGCAGCTGTCCCATTAACCCAGTGAGAAGAGGCAATGTCGCGGGCAACGATATGGAGACTCGCCGTTGTATGAGTCGCGTTCGTGTTAAACATTTTGTTTTCACTTAATACATCATGACGTATCCAATGCGCACCTCCACAATGCAGTATCTTATGTATTTCTTTATATTACTGTTACCTTTATTCAAACATTAAGACATAGCGTGAAAGTTTTTCAGACGCAAACGACCACTTTCTTTCGTCCATGACACAAGTAAAGCCAACAGAAAATAATAGTGGCTACAGTAACAGTGTCAGTATCCAATGAGGTACAAAAAACACAATTGGTACTCTACACTAGATTGCACATTATGCGACATAGAATAATATTATGGAAATGGAAGAGGATGTAGATGAAGATGAAATGGGAGATATGATATTGCGTGAAGAGTTTGACAGAGCACTGAAAGACCTGAGTCGAAACAAGGCCCCGGGAGTAGACAACATTCCATTAGAACTACTGACGGCCTTGGGAGAGCCAGTCCTGACAAAACTCTACCATCTGGTGAGCAAGATGTATGAGACAGGCGAAATACCCTCAGACTTCAAGAAGAATATAATAATTCCAATCCCAAAGAAAGCAGGTGTTGACAGATGTGACAATTACCGAACAATCAGTTTAATAAGCCACAGCTGCAAAATACTAACGCGAATTCTGTACAGACGAATGGAAAAACTAGTGGAAGCCGACCTCGGGGAAGATCAGTTTGGATTCCGTAGAAATATTGGAACACGTGAGGCAATACTGACCCTACGACTTATCTTAGAAGCTAGATTAAGGAAAAGCAAACCTACGTTTCTAGCATTTGTAGACTTAGAGAAGGCGTTTGACAATGCTGACTGGAATACTCTCTTTCAAATTCTGAAGGTGGCAGGGGTAAAATACAGGGAGCGAAAGGCTATTTACAATTTGTACGGGAACCAGATGGCAGTTATAAGAGTCGAGGGACATGAAAGGGAAGCTGTGGTTGGGAAGGAAGTGAGACAGGGTTGTAGCCTTTCCCCGATGTTATTCAATCTTTATATTGAGCAAGCAGTGAAGGAAACAAAAGAAAAATTCGGAGTAGGTATTAAAATCCATGGAGAAGTAATACATACTTTGAGATTTGCCGATGATATTGTAATTCTGTCAGAGACAGGAAAGGACTTGGAAGAACAGTTGAACGGAATGGATAGTGTCTTGAAAGGAGGATATAAGATGCACATCAACAGAAGCAAAACGAGGATAATGGAATGTAGTCGAATTAAGTCGGGTGATGCTGAGGGAATTTGATTAGGAAATGAGACACTTAAAGTAATAAAGGAGTTTTGCTATTTGGGGAGCAAAAAACTGATGATGGTCGAAGTAGAGAGGATATAAAATGCAAACTGGCAATGGCAAGGAAAGCGTTTCTGAAGAAGAGAAATTTGTTAACATCGAATATAGATTTAAGTGTCAGGAAGGCATTTCTGAAAGTATTTGTATAGAGTGTAGCCATGTATGGAAGTGAAACATGGACGATAAATAGTTTGGACAAGAAGAGAATAGAAGCTTTCGAAATGTGGTGCTACAGATCACATAACTAATGAGGAGGTATTAAATAGGATTGGGGAGAAGAGAAGTTTGTGGCACAACTTGACTAGAAGAAGGGATCGGTTGGTAGGACATGTTCTGAGGCATCAAGGGATCACCAATTTAGTATTGGAGGGCAGCGTGGAGGGTAAAAATCGTAGAGGGAGACCAAGAGATGAATACACTAAGCAGATTGAAAAGGATGTAGGGTGCAGTAGGTACTGGGAGATGAAGAAGCTTGCACAGGATAGAGTAGCATGGAGAGCTGGTTCAAACCAGTCTCAGGACTGAAGACCACAACAAAGAATAACTCCATTCTGTACGTTTGACGTTCAGGTCTGTCTTCACAGAGCCAGTGCATACATGTACGAGAAACATTTACATTAGAGGAGACCACCATGCATTTGTAAACACTTCGCCACTCGCTGGATCGTACTGTGCTGGGTCCAATGCGCCACACCTGCATACACAGTGTAAGTAGGCTGTTTAGGTTTTCTTATTGGTAACGCCACGTAGCTCTCTGTATGAAAATCACTGGCTGTGCTGTGTGCAGTCTGTGGCTAGTTTGCATTGTTGTCTGCCATTGTAGTGTTGGGCAGTTCGATGTTAACAGCGCGTAGCGTTGCGGAGTTGGAGGTGAGCCGCCAGCCGTGGTGGATGTGGGGAGAGAGATGGCGGAGTTTTGAAATTTGTAAGACTGGAAGTCATGAACTGCTATATACATTATGACTTTTGAACACTATTGAGGTAAATACATTGTTTGTTCTCTATCAAAATCTTTCATTTGCTAACTATGCCTATCAGTATTTAGAGCCTTCAGTAGTTTGACTCTTTTATTAGCTGGCAGTAGTGGCGCTCGCTGTATTGCAGTAGCTTGAGTAACGAAGATCTTTGTGAGGTAAGTGATTTGTGAAAGGTATAGGTTAATGTTAGTCAGGGCCATTCTTTTGTAGGGATTATTGAAAGTCAGATTGCTTTGCGCTAAAAATATCGTGTGTCAGTTTAGTGTTGATCAGAATAAGTAAAGAGAGTAATGTCTGAGTACGTTCAGTTTTGCTGAGCTGTTTGAAAAGCAAATAATGTAATAGGTTTATCAGCACAGCAATTCATTAATTTTTCTAAGGGGACGTTACAACAGTTGTCGAAGCGGCGTGTCCCCGAGCTATTGGGTCATGCACACCCATAGGTGGAGTACTATAAACTTGTCTCTTTAAGTGTTTCCACAAATGTAAATCTAATGGACCGACGTCCGGGGAACGTGAAGACCAGAATACTGGAGCTTCACGACCCATCCAGTTCCCTGGAAATGCTCCACGTAAATAGTTACACACATTCGTTCCAAAGTGTATTGGTGAACTGTCATGCTGGAACTGTAGCTATCGCCGAACACCAGCTGGAACATCCTCTGATGCGTCAGACAAATTATTGCAAAGAGACGTAAGATAAAGGACACATTCAAATTGTCTGGCAATAGATAAGGACCCAAAAGCACTTCTCCAACGCTTCTGCACCAAAGGTTAATCGCAAAACGAGCCTGAAAAGCATGTTCACGGGTGACATGTGGGTTGTGTTCTGACCAGTAATGACTGTTGTGAAGGCTGAAAATACCTTCACCAGCGAAGCGAGGTTTGCCAGTCCATATCACGTTATTTATAAAATATCGGTTATCTTCCACCTGGTGCAAAAGCCATTCACAAAACTGTTCTCGTCGAATGCGGTCTTCTGACTGCTGGTGTTGAGTTAACGTGTAATGGTTCAAATGGCTCTGAGCACTGTGGGACTTAACCTCTGAGGTCATCAGTCCCCGATAACTTAGAACTACTTAAACCTAACTAACCTAAGGACATCACACACATCCATGCCCGAGGCAGGATTCGAACCTGCGACCGTAGCGGTCGCGCAGTTCCAGACTGTAGCGCCTAGAACCGCTCGGCCACTCTGGCTGGCTTCACGTGTAATGATATGGATGCGGTTCATGAGCCAAATGCTCTTTGAGTAATATGGAACTGCCTTGTAATATCACGGGTACTTCACCGAACTGTTTGGTGAATTGTTTAAAGAACTGCGTGCTCTGTTTGTGGGGTACGGTACGTCTAGACTTTGGATGACCTCTGTTCATTACTTATGGACGAAGATTGCCTCTTTCCAGAAGGCGTTGTCCCGGGCGACGGAAAACGTTCCTATTGGGATGGCGCCTTTGAGAGGACCATGCAGCATTCACACGAGTAGCAGCAGAAGCTTAGTTATAATATGAACCTTGCACCAAAAGCATATCGACGTAATCATCGTTCGTGTACTCCACTGGGAGGCCACCCTACATGACATGTGAGACCCAGTTATGATTGTGCACTGCGCATTTAGTAGACACATGTATACCTTTTAATGCATCCCACTGTCATGTGATAAGCTATTGTCATGTGACAAAATGATGGATTGCTTATAAATGACGAGAACTAGGGAACAGACGTCTAAAAAACGAAAGAGGAACCTGACGAGGATTCGCAAAAAATGTTCCCACTTCCATGTGTTAGTTGTTTTCCATCTGCGTTTAACAGTCTCCCCGTAAACACATCACATAATTTACTACCTGATGTTTTCTGCACCGTCGTAACTGCACCCCGAAGTCGACTACAGCTGTCAGTACAGACTATCCGTTTTGCGTCCACGTGTCCACATTTCAACACCTGATCTGCTGCCCAGAGGAAAATAAATTTCAGTGGTTGTTTGTGTCACGCGTAATTAGAGGTACTAACAAATCTAAAAATATACTGTTCGCAGTAGCTACAGTTATTAGTCTGTAAATGAATTTAATGCTGATGTCATGTTGTTCAGTCTACTGTCCTGTCATCAGTAGAAATTCAGAAAAGTTGGATGATTTATTCTGGAAAAAGTTTAACAAATTGAGCAAGTTAATAACGTCTTGGTCCACGTATGGCCCTTATGCAAGCAGCTATTCGGCTTGACATTGATTGACAGAGTTCTTAGATGTCCTCCTGAGGTAAATCATGCCAAATTCTGTCCAACTGGAGCGGCAGATCGTCAAAATCCCGAGCTGGTTGGAGGGCCCTGGCCATAATACTCTAAACCTTCTCAACTGGGGAGAGATCCGGCGACCTTGCTGGTCAAAGTAGGTTTTGGAAAGCACGAAGAAAAGCAGCTGGCAGGCATTTTCTCACTGAAATGTAAGCCCAGCATTGCTTGCCATGAATGGCAACAAAACGGGGCGTAGAATATCGTCGACTCACTGCTGTGCTGTAAAGGTGCTGCAGTTGACAACCAAAGGGGTACTGTTTGAAATGAAGTGGTACCTGAGACCATCACTCCTGGTTGTCGAGCCATAAGGCGGCCGACTGTCAGGCTGGTATCCTACCCCTGTTCAGGGCGTCTCCAGACTCGTCTTCAGCCGGGAATCGCATGAACTGGAGTAGATTTGACTTCAGTGATGAGTCCCACTTCGAACTGAGCCCCGATGACAAACGAAGACGTGTCTGGAGACGCCCCAGTCAGCAGTGAGATACTCTGACACCCTGACCAACAACCAGGAGTGATGCTCTGGGGTGCCATTTCTTTTCGTAGCGGCGCCTCTTTGGTTGTCATCCACCGCATCTTTACAGCACAGAGGTACGTCGACAATGGTTCAAATGGCTCTGAGCACTATGGGACTTAACTTCTGAGGTCATCAGTCCCCTAGAACTTAGAACTACTTAAACCTAACTAACCTAAGGACATCACACACATCCATGCCCGAGGCAGGATTGGAACCTGCGACCGTAGCGGTCGCGCGGTTCCAGACTGTAGCGCCTAGAACCACTCGGCCACACCCGCCGGCTTTTGACCCCAGACCCTAAATGAAATGGGTGCCATGGGTGTTCACTGTGACAGTGAATATTTCCAGGCTGCAAGTGATACAAGCGCCAAAATTTTGGTAGGAATTCCTTCAGGTGTTGCAGAAGTATGCTGGCACATCACTGTTGCACTCACTGCTGCGTCATCAGCGTTCTAGCGTAACCACAAAGGCCGGAACGAAGACGAAGAACTCAGGACCAGAGAAGGCGGTGCTGTGACGTCAGCCAATAGCCCGCTGGCGAGGACCGCGCGACGACAGTAGCGACTTTTGCATGAAGTGAATATAAGCACCGCTCCTGCCAGCCTTGGCCGCTCAGATCGGCTCAGTATACGGACATTAGTGGAGTATTAGCGCGGTGATATCAGCTTAGTGACCCATATCCACTGCTTGTCTAGACTTCGCCTATGGCCGAATAATAACACTGTTTGCATGTCACTTGCGACACGGATATAGCTCCAAAGCTAAGTAGCGATAATTTGCTTCATAGAAATAAAACTACTAATGTTACTTGCTTGAATTGTTGCATAGCATTCCGAGAGCGCAGAATCCCGTAGGCACCCTATACGGGACAAGTGGGCTAGACCCAACAATCAGCAAACAGCTTCAGATTGCTATTCGCCCTATCCGTCAGATCATTCATGTATACAGACAAGAAGAGCGGTCCTATCACATTTTTCTGGAACACTCTTGAAGATATCTCTAACTCTAGGAGACAAACGTTATCGTGATTGCTACCAATAAGTCTAGCGACCCTGAAATCTATTGATTTGGTACTAACATCGGTCATTCTCGAATGTTTTTACAATTCGCGCATCCACACCCACTCCTACTCCTAGTGGTGATGAGGGTATATTGCCCCCACCATGTTTTTATATAGATAATGGGTCACGTTCTTACAAAATTTGATAGGAATTGCTCCCACGTTCCTTAGTTAAACTTCTGTATCACCCCTCTCCATCCCAATCTCTATGGGCGGCAGGTCGTTCTTATCCAGACAGTAATATTTGCGGATGGTTGCACAAACCTCACCAAAATTTCATCGCCGTCTGATGAATGGTGTGACGTGAGTATCATTTGTCGCTCATATTGTTTGTTTTCTGGCACAATTTCATGGTTATATTATCGAGAGAACTGAGCGTGTTTGCTTGGTAGGGAAGACATTTGGTTTTCTCGTTGGGAAGGTGCGCTCTCAGTGCGGTCTCTAGTTCCTGTTTGTCGGCAGAAGGTGCCCAGTGAGCCGCATCCCCGGGGTGTTGAACAGTTTGGCGGAATCGAGTCCGCGAGTCGCTCCGTGCTTTTGTTGGCTAGAGCTGGTGCCTGTCCACGCTGAGGGCAGAGGGTACCAGGTCACCACTGCCATCCCCAGAGAATGGTTGTGCATGGCATTTTTGCCTTATCTGTATGAATATCAAAGGAAGGGATACCGCGGTGCGTGAGAAAGTCGATTGCTTTCGCTCCAAATTTTTGGTGTATCCAATCCAATGAATCGCTCATGCCACAAATGTTCAAATATGTGTGAATTCCTAAGGGACCAAACAGCTGAGGTCATCGATCCCTTGACTTACACACTACGTAAACTAACTTAACGCTGAGGATAACACTAACACCCATGCCCGAGGGAGGACTCGAACCTCCGGCGGGAGGGGCCGCACGATTAATGACATGGCGCCTCTAACCGCGCGGCCACTCCGCGCCGCTCGCTCATGCCACAGGCTCGCCGCAAAAAGGTTGACCAATCGGTGGAACACTGTTCCAGACCAGCGTCAATATCTTGTTTGTTAATGTGCGTTTTATGCAGCAAGAGTAAGAAATTTCTGCTGCGTTGGTTTTTTATTATTATTTCCTGAAATAAACAATATTCTTGTTCTTCACACTGACAACACCAGGTAGAGTTCTTTTAAAAAGTTGGGAGCTGATGGCGGAAGAGGAAGTTTTTGGACTATTCACCTCCCGGCCACAGTCTGATCCTGACTGGCGCACCTAGAGGACTTTGGGGAAATGTGAGTGTTGTAACTGCAACAATGTGATCCACGTTCTCGGCACCTCACGACTTATTTGTTCTGCCACGCAACTTGTGTTGCGTATTTCATTATAAGTTTTGGTTTCTTTTGTCTCGTTAACTTTGAATTCACGAGCTTTCCAGGTGAGAAAATCCCGCTGTATTTTGTTCATACAGTCTTCCACGTAATTTGGTTCACTGTGCCAGCGTAGATTTCTGTATTTTCTATTTAGATTTTAGACAACTTTTCTCTCTGTCAATTTTATGTGAAATATCTGCATCATAAAGAGCAAATAAAAATCTGCTATACTTACGGCTGACTTAAATTTCAGGGCCCCTTAACAGCCCTACAACTTTTCCATGAGTAGGCGACACACACACAAGAAAAAGGTACACTGAAGAGCCAAATATCGTACAGGGCCCCCACGAGAACGCAGAAGTGCCGCAACACGACGTGGCATGGACTCGACTAACGTCTGAAGTAGTGCTGGAGGGAACTGACATCATGAATCCTGCAGGGCAGTCGATAAATGCGTTGGAGTACGAGGGGGTGGAGAGCTCTTCTGAACAACACGTTGCAAGGCATACCAGATATGCTCAATAAAGTTCATGTCTGCTGAGTTTGGCGGCCAGCGGAAGATTGTTCCTGGAGCCACTCTGTAGCAATTCTAGACCTGTAGGGTGTCGTATTGTCCTACTGGAAATGCCCAAGTCCGTCGGAATGCACAATGGATGTGAATGGATGCAGATGATCAGACAGGATGCTTACGTACGTGTCACCTGTGAGAGTCATACACAGACGTATCAGGGGGTCCCATATCACTCTAACTGCACACGCCGCACACTATTACAGATCCTCCGCTAGCTTGAACAGTCCACGGATTCATGAGGTTATTCCCATACTCGTACATGTCCATCCACTCGATACAAGTTGAAACGAGACTCGCCCGACCAGGCAACATGTTTCCAGTCATCAACAGTCCAATGTCGGCGTTGACCGGCGCAGGCGAGGCGTAAAGCTTTGCGTTATGCAGTCATCAAGGGTACACGAGTGGGTCTCCGGCTCTGAAAGCCCATATCGATGAAGTTTCGTGGAATGGATCGCACATTGACATTTGTTGATGGCCCAGCACTGAAATCTGAAGCAATTTTGGGAAGGGTTGCACTTCTGTCAAGCTGAACGATTCTCTTCAGTCGTCGCTGGTCCCGTTCTTGCAGGACCTTTTTCCTGCCACAGCGATGTCGGAGATTTGATGTTACACCGGATTCCTGATATTCGCGGTACACACTACTGAAATGGTCGTACGGGAAATTCCCCCTTCATCACTACCTCGGAAATGCTGTGTCCCATCACTCGTGAGCCGACTATAGCACAACGCTCAAACTCTATTAAATCTTGATAATCTGCCATTGTAGCAGCAGTAACCGATCTAACAACTGTGCCAGATACTTGTTGTCTTACATAGGCGTTGCCGACTGCAGCCCCGTATTCTGCCTGTTTACATATCTCCGTATCAGAATACGCATGCCTATACCTCAGTTGTTGTTCTCACTGTGGTGGTATTTTCGTTGCATACGGTGGCCAAACACAAGGAACTGCTGTTTCACATTAAACAGAGTCCCACCGAGATTCAGTAGTGTAGCAACGCATAGAAGATATCCTAGATTAGTGATCCTAGATTAGTGAAAGTTCCCAGAAGATTAAAACCCTGTTCTGGACCATGACTAGAACCCTAAGTTTGCCTTTCGTGGACAACGGCCTTACCGACTGGACTATCCAGACACGACTCGCCACCTGTGCTCCCAGATCCACAGCCTCCAGTACCCCTCTCCTGCTCTCAAACTTCTCGGAATCAATTGAAGTTGGGCAGAGAGAGTACTCCTGCCACTGCGGAGAATGTGAGTGTTTTGTGACTTGGCTGTTTTCAGACCTTGTACTGGTTATTAATGCGCCAGTAGAATGAATCTGACTGGGACTATATCGTGGCACACTTGGTCGTGCCATCCTTTCAAGAGTGCGCTGTTAATACCACGATTCGGGAAAAGCGCAATTGCCAGAGTAATGTGCCATGGGCAATTGTAGGGATTGGCGTCGGCTCAAATGGTTCAAATGGCTCTGAGCACTATGGGACTTAACATCTGAGGTCATCAGTCCCCCAGAACTTAGAAGTACTTAAACCTAACTGACCTAAGGACATCACACACATCCATGCCCGAGGCAGGATTCGAACCTGCGACCGTAGCGGTCGCGCGGTTCCAGACTGAAGCGCCTAGAACCGCTCGGCCACTCCGGCCGGCGATTGCCGTCGGTTATCACGGATTGTAACAGCACACAAACGGACTGCAATATATCGTTTCAGCCGTCATTTGAATGCCAGCTAACAAAAACCGGTGAGAAACCGTAACATCTGGAACCACCTCCCCAATATGACATAGAGAAGCCAATGTCCCACCTGAGTACCTCTTCTCATTACACGTCACGGGATGCAAGATGAGCTTGAGCGCAGGAACCTTACTATTGGATCCTCGAAGCTTCGAGAAAAAAGTCACCTGCATTGATTAGCAGCGGTACGTGTTTATACAGGGCGATGGAAAGTGACACGAGTAAAAAAAAAAAAAAAAAAAAAGGTGGTGTTAAGTTCCTATGGGACCAAACTGCTGAGGTCATCGGTCCCTAGGCTTACACACTACTTAATCTAACTGAAACTAACTCACGCTAAGGATAACACACAGTAGTGTCAGTGTCGTCCTAACCGCCGTCTGCTTCACGTCTGCTGTGCAGCGAGCTACCTTAATTTAAGTATTAGCTGTATTTTTCTTACTTGTCACTTCTTCTTCCGTGTGTTTTTGCTTTTAGGAAGCTTTAATTGTCGAGTGCTATTAATAGTGTTCCATAGATTTCGTGTTTGTTTTGAATACAGTCAGAGAGAGTCCCTTTAGTTAACCATAGTGCCAGTAGTGCTAGTGTTTGTTTTCAATACAGTCCAGAGACAGGTAGTGCTATTTTCATTGTTTTCTACAAGAAGTGGCTGGCAATCACAGTTTAGTCAATAATCAGCCGCCTTTAGTGAATTAGCAGTCTAGTTAAAAGGTGATTAACTCTCTTCAGTAAATTGATTCCTTACGATGGATAGGATGTGTGACTGCTGTGTACGGACGCAGAAGGAGCTGGCCACTCTTCGCGAACAGCTGAACGTGTTGATGGCCGCGGTCAGCCGTCTTCAGGCTGCTGCCTCTGAGTGTAGCGGCAGTGGGGAGTCTGGTGCGTCGCAAGGTACACCCCAGGTGTTACATGCTTCACCCACTGTCCCTGCTGTCGAGACATCTTCGCGGGTACCGGGCGCGGTTGGGCCACCCTCTCCCCAAGGGAGTGGCGGGTTCAGCGGCGTTCGCGGCGCACGAGGCGGAGGGTAAATGTGGAGGCTGGCCGTGTGGCATCGCCCGCTCTGCCTCTGAGTGGACATGTGGCTGCTCCTTCAGCAAGGTCCGAGCAGGCACACGGGGGGAGGGGTTTATTAGTTATTGGTACCTCCAACGTTAGGCGGGTGATGGAGCCCCTTAGGGAAATAGCGGAAAGGTCGGGGAAGAAGGCCAGTGTTCACTCTGTCTGCTTGCCGGGGGGTCTCATCCTAGATGTGGAGGAGGCCCTACTGGCGGCGATAGAGAGCACTGGGTGCACGCGACTGCAAATTTTTGCTCATGTCGGGACCAATGACTCCTGCCGTCTGGGTTCAGAGGTCATCCTCAGTTCGTACAGGCGGTTGGCGGAATTGGTGAAGGCGGAAAGCCTCGCTCGCGGGGTGGAATCAGAGCTAACTATTTGTAGTATCGTTCCCAGAACCGATCGCGGTCCTCTGGTTTGGAGCCGAGTGGAAAGCTTAAACCAGAGGCTCAGACGATTCTGCGGAGATCTGGGGTGCAAATTTCTCGACCTCCGCTATCGGGTGGAGAAATGTAGGGTCCCCCTGAATAGGTCAGGCGTGCACTACACGCCGGAAGCGGCTACAAGGATAGCGGAGTACGTGTGGAGTGCACATGGGGGTTTTTTAGGTTAGAGAATTCCCTCCCTAGGCCCGACAAGACGCCTCCTGAGACGCGGCAAGGTAGGAGTAGGCAAAATGCAACAGGGAATAACAATATTAATGTGCTAATAGTAAACTGCAGGAGCGTCTATAG
Source organism: Schistocerca americana (assembly GCF_021461395.2). Classification (NCBI taxonomy): domain Eukaryota; kingdom Metazoa; phylum Arthropoda; class Insecta; order Orthoptera; family Acrididae; genus Schistocerca; species Schistocerca americana. Next base: position 828,279,031 of record NC_060120.1, on the reverse strand, counting down.
AAAGGTCCCAGAACTGCTCTCATTAATAAACGGTCACAACGCCCGTATAGTACTAGGGACAGAAAGTTGGCTGAAACCAGACGTAAACAGTAATGAAATCCTAAACTCAGATTGGAATGTATACCGCAGAGACAGACTGGACAGTGAAGGGGGAGGCGTGTTTATAGCGATAAGAAGTGCAATAGTATCGAAGGAAGTTGACGGAGATCCGAAATGTGAAATGATTTGGGTGCAGGTCACGGTTAAAGCAGGCTCAGACATGGTAATTGGATGTCACTATTGGCCCCCTGGCTCAGCAGCTGTTGTGGCTGAGCACCTGAAGGATAATTTGGAAAATATTTCGAGTAGATTTCCCCACCATGTTATAGTTCTGGGTGGAGATTTTAATTTGCCGGATATAGACTGGGAGACTCAAACGTTCATAACGGGTGGCAGGGACAAAGAATCCAGTGAAATTTTTTTAAGTGCTTCATGTGAAAACTACCTTGAGCAGTTAAACAGAGAACCGACTCTTGGCGATAACATATTAGACCTTCTGGTGACAAACAGACCCGAACTATTTGAAACAGTTAACGCAGAACAGGGAATCAGCGATCATAAAGCGGTTACGGCATCGATGATTTCAGCCGTAAACAGAAATATTAAAAAAGGTAGGAAGATTTTTCTGTTTAGCAAAAGTGACAAAAAGCAGATTTCAGAGTACCTGACGGCTCAACACAAAAGTTTTGTCTCAAGTACAGATAGTGTTGAGGATCAGCAGACAAAGTTCAAAACCATCGTACAATGTGCGTTAGATGAGTAGGTGCCAAGCAAGATCGTAATAGATGGAAAAGAGCCACCGTGGTACAACAACCGAGTTAGAAAACTGCTGCGGAAGCAAAGGGAACTTCACAGCAAACATAAACATAGCCAAAGCGTTGCAGACAAACAAAAATTGCGCGAAGCGAAATGTAGTGTGAGGAGGGCTATGCGAGAGGCGTTCAATGAATTCGAAAGTAAAGTTCTATGTACTGACTTGGCAGAAAATGGAGAGAAGTCTTCCGAAGTAAGAGTGATTTCAGGTGTGCCGCAGGGGAGTGTCATGGGACCGTTGCTATTCACAATATACATAAATGACCTGGTGGATGACATCGGAAGTTCACTGAGGCTTTTTGCAGATGATGCTGTGGTGTATCGAGAGGTTGTAACAATGGAAAATTGTACTGAAATGCAGGAGGATCTGCAGCGAATTGACGCATGGTGCAGGGAATGGGCCGGCCGAAGTGGCCGTGCGGTTAAAGGCGCTGCAGTCTGGAACCGCAAGACCGCTACGGTCGCAGGTTCGAATCCTGCCTCGGGCATGGATGTTTGTGATGTCCTTAGGTTAGTTAGGTTTAACTAGTTCTAAGTTCTAGGGGACTGATGACCTCAGCAGTTGAGTCCCATAGTGCTCAGAGCCATTTTTTTGCAGGGAATGGCAATTGAATCTCAATGTAGACAAGTGTAATGTGCTGCGAATACATAGAAAGATAGATCCCTTATCATTTAGCTACAAAATAGCAGGTCAGCAACTGGAAGCAGTTAATTCCATAAATTATCTGGGAGTACGCAGTAGGAGTGATTTAAAATGGAATGATCATATGAAGTTGATCGCCGGTAAAGCAGGTGCCAGACTGAGATTCATTGGAAGAATCCTAAGGAAATGCAATCCGAAAACAAAGGAAGCAGTTTACAGTACGCTTGTTCGCCCACTGCTTGAATACTGCTCAGCAGTGTGGGATCCGTACCAGATAGGGTTGATAGAAGAGATAGAGAAGATCCAACGGAGAGCAGCGCGCTTCGTTACAGGATCATTCAGTATTCGCGAAAGCGTTACGGAGATGATAGATAAACTCCAGTGGAAGACTCTGCAGGAGAGACGCTCAGTAGCTCGGTACGGGCTTTTGTTAAAGTTTCGAGAACATACCTTCACCGAAGAGTCAAGCACTATATTGCTCCCTCCTACGTATATCTCGCGAAGCGACCATGAGGATAAAATCAGAGAGATTAGAGCCCACACAGAAGCATACCGACAATCCTTCTTTCCACGAACAATACGAGACTGGAATAGGAGGGAGAACCGATAGAGGTACTCAGGGTACTCTCCGCCACACACCGTCAGGTGGCTTGCGGAGTATGGATGTAGATGTAGAAACCCATGCCCGAGGGAGGACTCGAACCTCCGTCAGGGGGGAGCCGCGCGAACCGTGGCAAGACGCCCTAGATCGCGCGGCTACCCCGCGTGGCAAGGGACACGAGACAAAGCATAACATTTCCTGATAGGACGCCATTTATGCATACAGGGGAGATTAGTCATATGGGAGATGTTTTAACGAGATGAAATGGAACCCCTAATACACCTACCATAGTCGTTCACCAGATAACGATGCATAATACTACTGTCGGATCGTATGTCTCAGATTGTACTAGGCAGTGAGGAGATCCTCAAGGATGTAGAAGCTGACATAAAAACAAATGTATAAAAAAAAAGAGATGTGCTTTTGTTTCCTCCGATGATCCTAAGTGAAATGATGCTACTTGATGTAGAAGAAGTGGAAAATATCTTTAACACGTATAACAGGTAGTGGAAAATGTGTTACAAAACATGTAACTGTACAATACAGTTATTCCCATCAGTAATAAAGTGCGTGGACCAAGGCGCGTAGACAGTGAATTACCCCTCGCTCTGTACACTAACGGAATAAAATATAAAGTCGCTAATATTAGTAAAAAGTATTCTCTGCCATGCACTGTCCAGTAATTGGCAGAGTGCATGTTCAGGTGTAGATTACCAGTACTGTTACCAGCATAAATGTGTTCACTTACTGAGGATCAAGAGACACTCGAGCAGCTGACATAATGGATTGGCGAATTACCTGTTGAAATTGCGTGTGACTGAAGATCATCCTTTCTAAAATGGGCTTCACCATGTGGACTCTAAAGTCGCATTAAACATCAAGTGTTCGAGAAGTGGATGCTCTGACATTCGAGTTGTGAAAATAAGTACATTCCGCGTTTCTGCCCACAACATTTTGATTTTCCCAGATTATGACACTGGACTCGCATTCGGGAGGACGACGGTTCAATCCCGTCTCCAGCCATCCTGATTTAGGTTTTCCGTGATTTCCCTAAATCGCTTCAGGCTAATGCCGGGATGGTTCCTTTGAAAGGGCACGGCCGATTTCCTTCCCAATCCTTCCCTAACCCGAGCATGAGCTCCGTCTCTAATGACCTCGTTGTCGACGGGACGTTAAACTCTAACCACCACCACCAGATTATGTTCTCTGGAAGCCGCACTACGGCCATAACACACGTCAAGTTGTGTCACGTCTCTGTATGATAAATGTTCTGCTATCCCCATGCTCCGAGGAATATCCGAATGAGGACTCCATCTTCAGTCAGTTGAAACTGTGGTGCTCACAATGTGCATGGCAGTGAAAAAGGTTTCAGAACGGCTTGTTTAGAACAGGAAGCTGTCAACGTACAAGAAATACTACGGCTGTTGGATATGGTAGAAGAAGTAAGTACCGCTCGTTTTGAGAAGGAAACCAATATTAGTCTTGACAGAGATGCAGAGGTAGTCGCAAGACCACACCAGAGAGCTCAGTATCTCCGAAGAATACTCATTTTAATTCTTTGGGCCTTCTAGTTCCAAAAGAGCGCGGAAACAATTAAATAGAAACATTGACAGCGAACTATCGACTGGTAGGAGAATCTCCTTAATAACAGAGACTTGGTTAAACAAATGATTTAAAAAACAATCAAAATGTGTCTGTAGAGTCCTGCATTGATTTCGCCTATCTGTTCTGCTGACCGTTCGGTGTCAAGGTTTCTGGGATAAAAGGCGTGTTGACACTACAGGAAGGCCTCTGTCACGAGTTTACGAGGGTCGATAAACATGCGGCACGGAATTCTGCGTCAACGTTGCCTGGCTACCTAAGTTGATTGTTTACTCCGCGAAAACACTGTCAGTATGCCGTGGTAATCGATATTCGCACAACTTGTCGAGCCACAGGCAAACGTGCGGGCAGCTTTTACGCTCACAAATTCTTGGAATTACTTCCTCTTTCGGTCTCTGGCAGAGACAGACCGCGTTCGTGCAGCGGCGAAATGTCATACATTATGCGATTTGTCCTGGAGTCACGACGTCACAAAATTGCCTGAGCTGTATGATGGTGGATCCTGTAAAGCCTGCTTTGCGAATGTTTGTATTTTACCTGTGTCCGTCGAAAACGAAGTATGAGAACGATAGAAAATACCCAACAGTCTTGATTTGTTGAAAGATTTAATATTCCATGCTCTTTCGCTTTACTAACAACCTCTCACCGCGGTGGACAGAGACAGATAATGCTCATACGAGGGTGTGCTGAAAAGTAATGCGTTCGAATTTTTTATGCGAAAGTCTTAAAGCTTTTTAAATAAAACAAATTTTTATTCTTTATGTATATATATATTTATTTCTCAACATAGTGAACTTAGCGACGAACACATGTCTCCCAACGACGGGCTAGTTTGTTGATACCGTTAGTGTAGACTGTTTGGCTTTGTAAACAGCCATACCTCATCTCTGCTTGCACCGCTTCATCGGTATCATAGTGAGGTCCTCGAAGGTGTTTTTTGAGATTGGAAACACATGGGGCAAAGTCGAGACTCTATGGAAGACGAAACTTCTGGCAGATTAAAACTGTGTGTCGGACCGAGACTTGAACTCGGGACCTTTGCCTTTCGCAGGCAAGTGCTCTACCATCTGAGCTACCCAAGCACGACTCACACCCCCTCCTCGCAGCTTTACTTCCGCAAGGTTTAGTTCTGCATTGTTCGCAGGAGAGCTTGTGTGAAGTTTGGAAGGTAAGAGACGAAGAACTGGCGGAAGTAAAGCTTTGAGGACGGGGCGTGAGTCGTGCAGAAGCCGGCCGCTGTGATCGAGCGGTTCGGGGCGCTTCAGTCCGGAAGAGCGCTGCTGCTACGGTCGCAGGTTCGAATTCTGCCTCGGGTATGGATGTGTGTGATGTCCTTAGGTTAGTCAGGTTTAAGTAGTTCTAAGTCTAGGGGCCCCCCGTGAACCATAGACCTTGCCGTTGGTGGGGAGGCTTGCATGCCTCAGCGATACAGATAGCCATACCGCAGGTGCAACCACAACGGAGAGGTATCTGTTGAGAGGCCAGACAAACGTGTGGTTCCTGAAGAGAGGCAGCAGCCTTTTCAGTAGTTGCAGGGGCAACAGTCTGGATGATTGACTGATCTGGCCTTATAACACTAACCAAAACGGCCTTGTTGTGCTGGTACTGCGAACGGCTGAAAGCAAGGGGAAACTACAGCCGTAATTTTTCCCGTGGGCATGCAGCTTTACTGTATGGTTAAATGATGATGGCGTCCTGGTGGGTAAAATATTCCAGAGGTAAAATAGTCTTCCATTCGGATCTGCGGGCGGGGACTACTCAAGAGGACGTCGTTTTCAGGAGTAAAGAAACTGGCGTTCTACGGATCGGAGCGTGGAATGTCAGATCCCTTAATCGGGCAGGTAGTTTAGAAAATTTAAAAAGGAAATGGATAGTTTAAAGTTAGATATAGTGGGAATTAGTGAAGTTCGGTGGCAGGAGGAACAAGACTTTTGGGCAGGTCAACACAGGGTTATAAATATAAAATCAAATAGGGGTAATGCAGGAGTAGGTTTAATAATGAATAAAAAATAGGAGTGCGGGTAAGCTACTACAAACAGCATAGTAAACGCATTATTGTGGCCAAGACAGACACGAAGCTCACGCCTACTACAGTAGTACAAGTTTATACGCCAACTAGCTCTGCAGATGACGAAGAAATTAAAGAAATGTATGATGAAATAAAAGAAATTATTCAGATAGTGAAGGGAGACGAAAATTTAATAGTCATGGGTGACTGGAATTCGATAGTAAGAAAAGGAAGCGAAGGAAACGCAGTAGGTCAATATGGATTGGGGAGTAAGAAATGAAAGAGGAAGCCGCCTGGTAGAGTTTGCACAGAGCATAAGTTAATCATAGCTAACACTTGGTTCAAGAATCATAAAAGAAGGTTGTATACAGGGAAGAAGTCTGGAGATACAGACAGGTTTTGAGATAGATTATATAATGGTAAGACAGAGATTTAGGAACCAGGTTTTAAATTTTTAGACATTTCCAGGGGCAGATGTGGACTCTGACCACAATCTATTGGTTATGAACTGTAGATCAAAACTGAAGAAACTACAAAAAGGTGGGAAATTAAGGAGTTGGGACCTGGATAAACCTACTAAACCAGAGGTTGCACAGAGTTTCAGAGAGAGCATAAGGGAACAATTGACAAGAACGGGGGAAAGAAATGCAATAGAAGAAGAATTGGTAGCTTTAAGGGATGAAGTAGTGAGGGCAGCAGAGGATCAAGTAGGTAAAAAGACGAGGGCTAATAGAAATCCTTGGGTAACAGAAGAAATATTGAATTTAATTAATGAAAGGAGAAAATATAAAAATGCAGTAAATGAAGCAGGCAAAAAGGAATACAAACGTCTCAAAAATGAGATCGACAGGAAGTGTAAAATGGCTAAGGAGGGATGGCTAGAGGACAAATGTAAGGATGTAGAGGCTTATCTCACTAGGGGCAAGATAGATACTGCCTACAGGAAAATTAAAGAGACCTTTGGAGAAAAGAGAACCACCTGCATGAATATCAAGAGCTCAGATGGAAACCCAGTTCTAAGCAAAGAAGGGAAAGCAGAAAGGTGGAAGGAGTATATAGAGGGTCTATGCAAGGGCGATGTACTTGAGGGCAATATTATGGAAATGGAAGAGGATGTAGATGAGGATGAAATAGGAGATATGATACTGCGTGAAAAGTTTGACAGAGCACTGAAAGACCTGAGTCGAATCAAGGCCCCGGGAGTGGACAACATTCCATTAGAACTACTGACAGCCTTGGGAGAGCCAGTCCTGACAAAACTCTTCCATCTGGTGAGTAAGATGTATGAGACAGGCGAAATACCATCAGACTTCACGAAGAATATAATAATTCCAATCCCAAAAAAAGCAGGTGTTGACAGATGTGAAAATTACCGAACTATCAGTTTAATAAGTCACGGCTGCAAAATACTAACCCGAATTCTTTGCAGACGAATGGAAATACTGGTAGAAGCCGACCTCGGGGAAGATCAGTTTGGATTCCGTAGAAATACTGGAACACGTGAGGCAATACTGGCCCTACGGCTTATCTTAGAAACTAGATGAAGAAAAGGCAAACTTATGTTTCTAGCATTTGTAGACTTAGAGATAGCTTTTGACAATGTTGACTGCAATACTCTCTTTCAACTTCTGAAGGTGGCAGGGGTAAAATATAGGGAGCGAAAGGCTATTTATGTACAGAAACCAGATGGCAGTCATATGAGTGGAGGTACATGAAAGGGAAGCAGTGGTTGGGAAGGGAGTGAGACAGGGTTGTAGCCTCTCCCCGATGTTATTCAATCTGTATATTGAGCAAGCAGTAAAGGAAACAAAAGAAAAATTCTGAGTAGGTGTTAAAACCCACGGAGAAGAAATAAAAACATTAAGGTTCGCCGATGACAATGTAATTCTGTCAGAAACAGCAAAGGACTTGAAAGAGCAGTTGAACGGAACGGACAGTGTCTTGAAAGGAGGGTATAAGATGAACATCAACAAAAGCAAAACGAGGGTAATGGAATGTAGTCGAGTTAACTCGAGTGATGCTCAGGGAATTTGATTAGGAAATGAGACACTTAAAGTTGTAAAGGAGTTTTGCTATTTGGGGAGCAAAATAACTGACGATGGTCGAAGTAGAGAGGATATAAAATGTAGACTGGCAATGGCAAGAAAAGCTTTTCTGAAGAAGATTAATTTGTCAACATCGAGTATAGATTTAAGTGTCAGGAAGTCGTTTCTGAAAGTGTTTGAATGGAGTGAAGCCATGTATGGAAGTGAAACTTGGACGATAAGTAGTTTGGACAAGAAGAGAATATAAGCCTTTGAAATGTGGTGCTACAGAAGAATGCTGAAGATTAGAAGGGTGGATCATGTACCTAATGAGGAGGTACTGAACAGAATTTGGAAGAAGAGGAATTTGTGGCACAACTTGACTAGAATAAGGGATCGGTTGGTAGGACATGTTCTGAAGCATCAAGGTATCACCAATTTAGTATTGGAGGACAGCGTGGAGGGTAAAAATCGTAGAGGGAGACCAAGAGATGAGTACACTAAGCAGATTCAGAAGTATGTAGGCTGCAGTACGTACTAGGAGGATAGAGTAGCTTGGAGAGCTGCATCAAACCAGTCTCAGGACTGAAGACCACAACAACAACAACAACAACAACAAGTCTAGGGGACTAATGACCGCAGATGTTAAGTCCCATAGTGCTTAGAGCCATTTGAACCATCCTAACAGAAGACCATAAAGAGCAACTTCCATCTGTTTGACCCTATGAAGGATGCACTGTATGGGAAGCAGTACATGGATTATGGGGAGGTTATTGATGCAGCATTAGCTCTGACGTCGACCAGTAGAGTGGTACCATGAGGACAAACAGGCCCTCTCAGTAAGGTGCCGTAAGGCCGTCGTATTGATCGGAGATTATGTTGAAAACAAGGAGATTTTAGCTCAAAGAGTGGGGAACACTATAGTGCATTGGAATCCTGAATAAAACCAACCTGCTTTAAAAAAATTGTTCCTTAGTTCCTTAACGTCCCTTGTATATCGTTTTTTCCACTGCTGGTAAGCATAGCAATTGTTCTAAAATGGCGAAAATGCTCAATCTTTCTGTCACTGTTCAGAATAACGTCAAATTTTAACGGAATATTATACTAGTCAACAGTCATTTTGCATCTGGGATGTAATACATCAACTAGTACGTATTTAGGTGTGTAGAATCCGAATATAGCTTTCAAAATGTTCTAGCACGTACCATTTGAGTTTTTAAAGATTTTTTTATTTTTCATATTCAGTATTTCGCTTTTTGTTGTTTTTCTGTTTTGATGTTTAATTGTTTGTTTTAGATTTGCAGAGGAGAGCTAAAAAATCTACAGATCCTCCTTAAATGGTTGGTGTGGTAATCCAGTAGTGTGAAAGAGATCCTCAGTGAGTGTTTCCTGTGAAAGATAGTGCAAACTTTTTGTGTTTAAAACTTGCACTGAGAAAACTGGCAACTAGTAAATCTCGTTGCTGTCTAAACCACCCTGACAACTTTTGTTATGCGTGCGGGAAATTCACTCCAAAAGCCCAAAGAAAACCAATCACTGATTTGGTTAAGATGGCATATAAATTGTATTTTGATTGTCCTGTTGGTGATCAAGATAAAAGTTTTGCACCTCATATTGCCTGCATAACGTGTACTACAACCTTAACTGAGTGGTTGAAAGGAAACGCCGAGCCATGCCATCCGCTCTTCCGATGGTGTGGTGTGTGCCTAATGACCATTATTCAGACTGTTACTTCTGTCTTACAAATATTTCAGGACAGTCAAGCAAAACTAGACATAAAATACAGTAGCCAAATGTATCTTCAGCGTATTTACCTATTCCCCATGATGAGGGGTTGCCTGTTCCTGTTTGTAACTTCAAAAAGCCACGGAACCAGACACCACGTCAAGTGAATCAGGAAGTATTGAACATATGGAAGAGTACTGCCCTCAATATCATGATACTTCGCCTCAGCTCTTTAATCAGATGGAACTGAACGATTTACTTCGCAATATAAAACATTCGAAAGAACAAGCTGAATTCTTGGGGTCGATACTGCAACAACACAACCTTCTAGCTCCAGGGACAAAAATTTCCTGTTTCAGATCAAGAGGTGCGTCCTTCGCTCAATATTTCGATACGCAGAATGTAGAGATGTCAACGGTCTGATGATGCAGCTAGGTGTACAACATAATCCACAGGAGTTGCGAGACCGAGCGAGGTGGCGCAGTGGTTATCACACTGGACTCGCATTCGGGGGGACGACGGCTCAATCCCGCGTCCGGCCATCCTGGTTTAGGTTTTCCGTGATTTTCATAAATCGCTCCAGGCAAATGCCGGGATGGTTCCCTTTGAAAGGGCACGGCCGACTTCCTTCCCCGTCCTGTCCTAAACCGATGAGACCGATGACCTCGCAGTTTGGTCTCTTCCCCCAAAACAACCAACCAACAACAAGGAGTTGCGAGTGTGTGGGTTTTATTTTGTTAAGTTGTGCAATGGATTGATCCAACGAGTACCCTTTGGCTCCTGCAAGAAACAATTTCCACCTCATACTACTACAGAAGTCAGACAGACGCTCCTAATGTACCAACAAGAACTGCTTGAAAAACATTCAGCAACAAATATCTTCTGGAGTCGCCCACTGTAAGGAAAAGGTACAAAAGAATTCTATATTCTTATGTAACTAGTAGAATACTTGGGTACTGGAGTATTGCTAGTTAGTGAAGGAAAACATTAAACGAACGAAAAATATTATTTATTGCAAAAGATTCTGAGAAATCAAGTGAAACTTTTTCTTATAAAATAATAAATTTCCTGGTTCTTTTCGGAACAGTAGATTGCCTCTTATGGATAGGAATGGTATTATTTTACAAAGTATGGAAAGGTTCTTTCCTCCCTTTTCCTTAAGAATATTTACTCGGCAGAATTACTGAGATCCGCACCTACACAACTTGAATCACTTTTCTAGGTGTGGTCAAGGCTGTCGCATGAGAAATGTAATGGAGTGTACTGTTATGGAGGACAGATGGGGCTCGCATACGCTGTAGCGCACAATACCATGAGCTACGACGACTGCTGCCTGCGTCACTCGCTGCTGACAAATCGCCCATCAAACTCTCTTTACGCCTTGATGAAGTCTTGATGATGATGAAGACCCCTAGTCTAACTATTGGCATGGTACACCGGTCAGATAACCAGTCCACTGCGATGCCACTCAATATTCACTTGCAGGCGTGTAACTAGTACTCTGTCCGTGTTCACACTGCACAATAAGTGTGGTGGCCAACACAGTGAACAACGCTTAATCACGAGCGACTCAAAATAGAGTATCACTCTGGTTCGCTAATGACTGAGGTGCTCTCCCACTGAAGTACTGAGGAGAGACTTTGTTCCTCGCTCTTTGCGCACATGTACGAGCGCACTCGCTCTCGTTACGTGTTCCCACTCCAAGAGCGACAACAGAATAGCTCCCTTTCTCTGGAAAAGTTGCAAGGGTATATCATTCACTGTTTTCCCTCGCTCCTCTGGCGCTTTACATCAGAAATATTCCGCCAACCAGTGTTGCTCTTCTAACAGGAGAGTGACGTTTCGTTTAAGTCGACCAATGCGGAAAGATTAGCATCGCTGTTAGGCATGTACTGTCCTCCAGTGAGAACTCCGTAACTGCGCAGTCGGTCCATCAAAAAATACGTCTTCTTGGCGCTCCTACACAATGTAGCAGAATTTGCTTTTAAGTCAAACATGGCGGTCATTATCACTTCGCTCTGGCAAAAGCTGCCCTCTATCTGGGTGGTCGTTCCCGCCAAAGTAGGTGTGCGCCGACCCACCCTTCTGAAGGTACGGACCTCCCAGCGGGCCGGCCGTCTCCCTAGAACGAAAATTCCTGGGGCCGTCATGTTGTGTAAACCACCATCGACATTTTCCACCTCAGTGTGCACTTGCAATTTACTTATTAGATTTGCATATCACTTACATGAATTCATATAAAATTGACTCTACCTTATCGAGTTTGGGTTCGAATGAAGTGTCTTGATGTACAGAATACGATTGTGAGGACGGAATGTGTAAGAAATGAAGGTCAGGAGACCACGCCACCTTACAGAGTGGCGACTGTTTATTGATTCCAGTAAAACCAGCTTGAAAGCAAGAAACTTATAAAACCATGGCTTTGCTGGTAGAGGCAATCAAATATGAGGGTCATGAATGGCAGCTTTGCTGTGATTTAAAGTTGTTGCACTCTTTACAGTCTGGATTCACGAAATACTCCTGTTTTTTGTCCTTTGGGACAGCCATGACACCAAGAACCACTATACAGTCACAGAATGGCCTATAAGGAAGTCATATGTTCCTGGAAACGTAAATGTGAACAATACCCTATTGATTGAGCCCATTAAAATCATTTTGCCCCCCCTTCATATCAAGTTGGGCTTTATCAAGAACTATGTAAAAGCTCTGGATAAAGAAGGTGATGCCTTCAATCACTTAAAAGAAACTTTTACCAAATTAAGTGAGGAAAAGCCGAAAGAGTGTATATTTATTGGACCACAAATAAGAAAATCGCTGAAAGATCCAGCTTTTCATACCAAACACTCAGATATCCAATTAGCTACTTGGTCTTCTTTTAAAACAATTGTGAAGGGCTTTTTGGTTAAGAGAAAAGACAAGAACTGTAACCACTGTGAAGGATCTGTTGGACAACTATAAGAACATGGGGTGTAGAATGTCGCTTAAAATTCACTTGTTACATTCTCGCCTTGATTTCTTCCTGAAAAATTTGGGAGCCATAAGCGATGAGCATGGTAAATGCTTTCACCAAAACATTCTTCCCATGGAACACCGTTACTAAGGCCACTGGAAGCCTTCAATGATGGTTGACTACTGCTGGGGTCTTGTTAGGGAGAGTGATGAAACGGCATTTTTAAAAAACCAAAGATGATTAAAGGTGAAAATATCTTCTGACCTAATTTGGATCTTTTATTGGCATCATGTCCATATACACACACACAATAGTGTTGATTTCAAATATTCTGAATGTGTATTTTTGTTTGACTTAATTGTGTCAATTTTCGCTATTATTATTTTTTATTCTGCTGTGTATCTAGGGAATGTGATGTCATACAGGAAAACTGATTTTACCAGTGTATTCAGCACCCCAAAAATTAGGTAAATCCACCCATTTACAAACCAGATGCAGAAAAAAGTTTAAATTTATTAACTAGTGTTATCGAAGAAGGGGGAAACGTCATGTAGGTAAAGAAAATTTTACTATTAGATGGTGCAGTAAGAGGCAGAAAACGCAAAATAAAAGATGCGGAATACATGGCTGCTCCTCAGTTTGAGTCCGATCGTGTGCTCCTGGTAAAGCTCTTTTACAAGAATGGTCACTGCGTCAGTAGCTCTGCAGAAGCTCCGGACACTCAAAGGTATGAAAAAAAGGCATTGGTCCGATGTCCGACAAGGGTCTGAAGAAAATGATTCATTCGAAAAGACAGGTTCTTTTGAAGTGCAGTTTGGCAGAGGGAGGAAAGCAATTGGTCCAACATCTGTCGAAGACGTGACCACAGCACTGCAGGAGGTGTCGAGCGGTGCTATCCAAACACGCAGTGCAGTGTATTGTGGTCCCAGTCGCCTATGGTGGACTGGAAGCCGAGCGGCGACCTCTCCAGTTGTCAGGATGCTAGGAAATGACTGTGGACGCCAAAGAAACATTATTAATTCATGACACCTTTATTCCTGCCAAGTACAATGTGGCCCACGTAATACAGGCTGGCTGGGCTTGGTGATATCAACGGCCTTCCCCAAGTCCTCGCTGACTCGGAGGGATGACACCAGCTCCGGGCCTCACCAGTCTTGCTAGCGCAGCACCGCGTGCTGTGATGTAGCGGAGGAATGCCCTTACTTTGGCCGCGCGTGGCTGGCGGCGCCCGGCTGGGTGGCCGGCTCGGTGGCAGACAGCGGGCCGCTGTGTGTGTAGGAGGCTCCGGGTTGGAGTCCCGGCGTTGTTAGCACAAGAAGCGTTCTTGTAGTGCGGAGTGTACTCTATCCCACCCCGTCTTCTTCCCTGCTCCTCCTGGTGGCTCGTCCGCGGTGGACGGGCGGAACGGGCTGCAATCCCCCAGCGTCGTCGGCTCACCCGGTTGTGACGGTGGATGCACAGGTCCTAGGCCCTGCACGATCTCGACAACGGCTCACTGATGTGATCAGCATTGGCGGCGACCGAGTCTGCCGCGATGTCTGCTAATCCTGGGTTGATGATTGACAGAGGCAGCAGAGAGGACCAGAGCTGGTACTGTCCCCTCGCGTCTGCTGCTGGATGGGCCGCCCTTACTGCAACATCTCCTTAATAAAGATTAACATGTCGGTCACCGAGCTGAGCGCTACGCAGCATCCCAGTACACATCTAACTGCAAGTCTAACTGCGAGTGCTCTGTTGCTATCAAAGCTGGCGTATTTAAAGGAAGCACGAGCGACGTTCTGACGTCATGCTCGTTTGTAATGAATGCATTAGTTCCACTTATACTGCTGATTTATCTGTCGTACTCGCCCCTTTGGTGTTCTTGTGACAGAGTTACGTGTTGTTGCGGCAGACTTACGCGAAGTTATGAAATGCAGTACAGCTGACACTATACCTCTGTCTTACACTCTACGAAAGTCTCCGTCTAACACAAACCCGCGTGCTAAGCAATTCTCTCTCGCCTGTTGTGTGTAACCAGGCCACTGGGTGACGACACATTCTGATACATGTGCAATCCTCTTACCTCTTGGCTAACCTACTGCCTCGGGCTCTCAGCATACGCAACGAAACTTTGACAATATTCCATGTTTCCAACTCTTTACTATTCTGCGACACTACAGTATGCAAACCCCCCAAACTTCGGACATGCCTGTGAGCACGGTTCATAAAATTCTACGAAACACCCTGCATTACTATCCACTCAAAATTACACATGTTCAAGAGTTGCTTCATGCTGACACGCCAGAAAGAGAAATGTTTGCTCTAGAATTTCTTGCTCTCATGGACGTGGACAATGAATGCCTACAGAATGTTCTGTGGACATATAAAGCCCATTTGCGTCTCTAAGAGTATGTCAATGCGCAGAAATACAGAATGCAGCAACAGTAAATCGCACAGTACGTATCATTCTGCTAAGGTTTCTGTGTGGTGCGAGGTGACGGCATCGTTTATTATAGGATCCCGTTTGGTCGAGGAGATGTGTCCTGTTCTGTTACATGTACCGTCACTGGTAAAGTCTATGACAGTCGTCTGTGCACCAATGTCAATCCACTTCTTCAGCAGCATGGATGTGTGGGTAGGATCATTTTTGTGTAAGATGGCGCTCCGCCGCATATTGCACAGCAAGTAAAGCAGCTTCTGCAGAGGTATTCTGGGAACGCTAGAATTATCAGCATCATTTCCTTGCACGCTAACCATCCATAACATCCGTGTGACGTCTAGCTGTGGGATTATCTGAAAGATGCTGGATTCAGTGCTCCGATTACAAATATAGGTGAACTGGAGGCACGGGTTGCACAATGCGTTCTGAACACTGAATGTAGCCACTGAGACACTCCTACCTCTTTTGGAACATGCTATATCTCCATTTCAGATTGTGGCAGGAAACGGGGAACAGAATATTGAGCAAGTCCTGCGGCAGTCTCACAATAGTTAACATCGCATTTCGTTATTGTTTTTTATGCGGTTTTTGACCTCAGGTCAACTAAAGACCGATTTTTCCCATCCAATGTGGTACAACCTTGCCGTGGTGGATGGACTGTTGAATCGAAACTTGTGCGGTTATGCACATTACACAGAACGATTGGTTTAGTGTGCAGCTCATACCATAGCCATTGTAAGTAGTAGAGCAGTAGAGCAACCTATGTGTCACCCCACTCTGCATCGTTGCCAAATTTATACAAGATGGCTGATCCAATATGGCGGCGATAGCGTCATGGCGGGAAGTTCAAATTTTGGCGGGAAAAAAGTCAGTTGGACTACCTCCATTAACCTAACCCCCTCCCCTCCCCCTTGCCCTCCCCGCACCCAGAAAAAAGTGGGAAGTTCAAATTTTGGCTGAAAAAAGGTCAATTGCGCTAACCTCACTAACCTAAGACAATGGTGTGAAAAATGGTCACTTGGGCTACCTCCACTAACCTAAGTCATCCGACTGCCACCTTTTCTCTGGAATTGGCGAGAAAAGGGGCAGAGTGTGCTGGGCTGCTGGACAGGATGGACGAAAGTCTTTATCTTGCAAGAAGGCTTTATTTAAACAATTTGAGCAGTAGCTCCATCCAGTGTGTTCACCATGAGATCCAGAGCCCTACTGACCTAGTACACAGTACTGCAACCAGAGGGTGCTGTCCTCCCTTCTGTGATGTAATCCAAGATGGCTGTCTGGGGGGGGGGGGGGGGGGGGGGGATGGCGGGAAAAGGACTCAGCCTGTTCTGGGCTGCTGGAAGGAGTGTGCTTTACTTATTTCAGAACAATTTATTTAGGGATGAATTTCACGTAGTTTATATATTATACTGATAAAAAACACTCGCTCTGACTTGCTTGGGGTCAAAATACACAGCCTATAGACCTGTAAACTACTTGTAAGTCATAGAAATAATGCAGTCCATAGCATACGGACCTGCAAACTACGCGTAATTCAGTGAAATGTTGCAGTAGACTGATGTACAGACACGAAAACAACTCGTAAATTGTCAAAATAATGCACGTGTAGTAATCTGCAAACACTCTTGCTAATAGTTAACTGTCGAAATAATGCATTGCACAGCATACAGACACGAAAACAACTCGTAAATTGTCAAAATAATGGACGTAAAACGCTCTGCAGACACACTCACTAATTATAAACTGTCGAAATAATGCAGTACATTGATGTACAGACATGCAAACAACTCGCAAATTACTAAAATTATGCATAGCACAGCCTACAGACCTGCTCACAAAATAATGCAACAGACACGCAAAAAACTCCAAATTGTCAAAATAGTGCATGTAAAAGGCTCTGCAAACATGCTCACAACGCTTAAACAGCCAAAAATAGTGCTGTGTACATACACTCAGTGCACGTAAAAGAACTCTTTCGAACTATCGTCAACCACGACTTATCAGCTAACTGTTCCAACGTGCCAGATGCAGATGCCGGCGACACTGCACAGGCGCTTTCCAGAGCCAGCCGGGCTCAATCTAGCACCGGAGAGATGAACGCATGGGGTGCGAGCCACTGCTCTCACGCCGCTGCCGCTAACAGCCAGCAGGTGAAAGTTGTGTCTATTTTTGGGTATATAGATAGAGTTCTTCGAATGTTAAACTGACGTCACATGTCTATGTAAATAAGAGCCAAGTCACCCTCTGGACGCGCATGCCTACGCTGCTGACTCCGGATGCGAGACACCTCTGGGCCATGTTTACTATTGCTGGCACGATGCTTTTCTACTTGTGGTCCAGTGAAGACCAAATTGCCACGAGACTCATCATCTTAGGCGCAGATGAAAGGTTGTCAGTGTTATACTGACGTCACAGGTTGTGTTATAGAAATCTGTTGCAATGCTTCCCAGAATAGCACAGGATGAATTGTTCCTAGCAATGCTAATGGGACATGCGAGACACATCTAGCCATTATGTGTTACTGTGGCTGATGCATATCTGCAAGTCCATCATCAAGAGAGATGTCTGACTAGCTACTCACCATCGCAAGCACAGGTAAAAGGTTGTCAATGTTATACTGACATCACACGGCAATGTAAATAAGAGCCAAGTCTACTCACGGAAATCGTAAAGTATCGCAGAAATAGTTATCAGCCGCTTTTGCAGGAACTTTTGTGATCTCTTGGCTTGTCTCCATGGAAATTCTTGTCCTAACAGGACCTGTTTGTGAAAATAGCCCAGAATAACGCCGATTGCATACTTCCTGATGGTCCTAACGTGGCACCCTATCTGTCATGTGGTATCCTTCCTGGAAATCGTTAATTGTGCTTTCAAAAAACATCTCCAAAACGCAAATGTTTTCACCACCGTGTAGAGACTCCTGTGTCCCAGCGAATGAATGGAGTATTCTGATAGGCTCTTACTGAATTTACCTGCCAAATCACTTATGCTGCTGGTGTGGGAGCACTGTCCGCCTATGTCTTTCTGCAGATGAGACTTTCAGCGGCAAAACTATTTTGTACAGATCACCATTTTGTACTGAAAGTTAAACCCTGCAAAAGTGACTTACATATCGTCAAATACAGAAGGACTCTTGCTCAATTACACTGCTCTACCACTGAGGTCGGAAGCTTGAATATTAGAGGGTGAAACCGATTTCCAACACGGCAATATATCACTGCATACCGTGTCAATGAAGTAAACATACAATTCATATCCTGGGCCATACAAAATAGCCCCTTTTACATAATTCATCTAGCTATCGACCGCCAGACACTCACACATTTACAGCAAAGACAGACAGCTTAAGCATATGCATTGTATATACTCCTGACAGCACTAGATATTTTCCCGCAAGGTCGGGTGGCCATCCACCCTAAGCGACGATCACAAGTCATGCAACCTCAATGCGTAACCAGAACGCCCTCAGTGGACCGAAGTCACTCTCAGAACTGTTGCACAAAGTCGAGGTCGGTTCCCTCGTCACAAAGGCGTTACTGTTTCTGTCCCCGACTTGCTTGCTTTCCACACCCATCCTAGACTCTGGGATTACAGGAACATATGTAATTTCGCATGATGTGTCAGAATATCATATCATTTTCGCGATACTTCTCGATATCAAGCACGTAGCAATATCGTTTGCTTAGCAGTATCGTTTTCGCAGTATGATTTCGAAGATATTGACCGGAAATTATTTCTCTAGAAACCCAAAACTTCAGCGAGGTGCAGCGCGCTGTAAACCACTGAGTAACTAGAAACTGATCTCTTCTGAGAAGATCTTTACATGAATCATCGAAAAAAATTAGAGGAATCTGATGTTTACACTCACGAATATCGATGTAGGTGATATAACAGATTCCAAATCATCCTTATAATGTACAAAGTCAACTAAGATGTTTCTCATGTCTAGAGAACCAGCAAATGTGTCCTCCACCCGTCTTTCACCTCCTACATGCACCCAACACACACCACAATCGATATTCTCTTGACCAAAAAAAGACGGGAAATGTGAAGAAGCAGTCAA
The DNA here is from genome assembly GCF_021461395.2 of Schistocerca americana. Classification (NCBI taxonomy): domain Eukaryota; kingdom Metazoa; phylum Arthropoda; class Insecta; order Orthoptera; family Acrididae; genus Schistocerca; species Schistocerca americana. The sequence continues at coordinate 828,260,144 of NC_060120.1, read as the reverse complement.
TTGGACATTTTACATGGGGGGAATACTGGTCCAACGCAAACACAAGTCCGTATTGAAACTTCTCAGATTTCCACATGATAACGAAAGCTGTCCAACACATACTAAGTATAAGTTCGCTATTCAGCCGTCTAGAGGATGACACTGTTAAGTCAGCTACATTCCTGCATACCAAAATCGTGAATCATTCCCGCCACAGGCCACCAGCGGCGCGCCACGCACTCCTAAACAGAATCGTCCTACATATTTGATTGCTGTACTTACAGTTAAATGTCGTGATTGTGGTCTCAGTTGAACGAAATTCGACAATGAGCGGGGAATCGGAAATACACACTGCTGATGGCTTGGCTATGAAAATAAAAATTTCTGTACCATTCTTATGATTTGACATACTTTCCCCTTTGCTATCATAGTATTCCACATAGTATTCAGTACCTTTACACATGTCAGAACGCTCAAAATTGTTCAAATGGCTTTGAGCACTATGGGACTTAACATGTGTGGTCATTAGTCCCCTAGAACTTAGAACTACTTAAACCTAACTAACCTAAGGACATCACACACATCCATGCCCGAGGCAGGATTCGAACTTGCGACCGTAGCGGTCACGCGGTTCCAGACTGAAGTGCCTAGAACTGCATGGCCACACCGGCCGGCTTCAGAACACTCACACATACTTTATAAGCCTGATGCTCAAGGCAAACCTACCATGCATCCCCTACTACTAAGTATAATGCTCTGCCAGTAACTGATTGCTGGAGATACGAAATAATAATGACCGAAAATCAGCGATAGGTGGACATGTCTCATAAGTTTTTCCTATGGGTGCTATCACTGTGTCTTAGAAAGAGAGGTGTAATCATCTTACAAACCGCTATATGTTAAAAAGAAAACACAATCGCAACGACCATATTACTGTTACAAGCAGTCCAGGTGCAGACAAGTACCCATGTTAAAAGCTATACTGGCTTTATAAATCAAGATTTGGCATTACCTCCGAATGAAGTTTTTTTTTTTTTTTCAGACAAATATTGCGACACCGAATATAGACGGTGATCGCCGAAGCATATATTATCAGACCAACAGTTCGATTACACGCCACCGACGGTGCACCTCGTAATAAAATTACCAACTTTAGAAAGTGATCCAGCTAAGGAATGTGGCATGAAACCGATATTTGCAACTCCCTCATACCGCCACTAGATATTTCTCCAGTATTTGTAACGCATTCTGTCTCGATGCCATGTCAGAGCTTCTGTGATATATCCGCTGGGTTATAGGTGAAGGTTGATTGAGAAGGATCACAAACATTAGATGGTGTACTGATTAGGGTCGTAAGAAATGTACAGAGGCTTTTCAGATCCCTAGTGTTACGCTATCTGTCTGGGATTTGGAATCAAGTCTTTCCATGCAACCACATACCTGTGTTGGATCCTACGGAGAAGTCCTTTAATGATTACAGCCACTAGTGAATGATATTTCTGGCACTCTCATATCTCGAAACGAGTCACCTTTCTCGAACTTATCTGCTACAGTAAAATTCCAATGTGGATTTAGGTAGTCTATGCATCTTTCAGCTACCCCTCAGACTCTGCTGCTACAGTAAAATTCCAAAGTGGATTTAGGTAGTCTCTATGCATCTTTCAACTGCCCCTCAGACTCTGCCCTACCATCCCTGGAGCTTTGCGCATGTGATCATTTCAATTTAAGTCAGAACTGAATAGAAGTCGGAGAAAGCTATATCTACCGCCTCGTTCAACCTGTGTAGAAACAGGCTAAGCTGAGCTAGTGCGACAGGACTGTGGTTTGTCCATTTTATCAAAACAGGAACATGTTGTCGTAGCTCCGTCAACTGTGCACGACGTGCACGTCAGCACCAAATGAAGCCTGCTCCTGCGACACGAAGCAGTACAAAAGACAGCACAGGAACTGGGAGAAGGACGAGGACTTTGCTACTGCATTGTGGTGCCTCCCCTAGCTACATACAGGTACTGCAGTCCAAAGCAGAGGCGCATCCCTCAGGGCCCATTCACCTCTATCACTCCAACATGCTATCCTCGTTATTCTGTACCACCCAACAGAGAAAAATTACGAACTATGAAAGCTCCACTAATTTCATCCGATACAGAACTCGATAAGATTTTTGCCGCACTCTCCCTTCCCATATATCGAAAACAAATACTGCATGCATGGTGGCACCGAGCACATGTGACGATCCTATTAAATATACTGGTATTGATCCAATGCACAGACCAGTTTAAAGTTTCATCACCTGTACTGTAGGAGGATGACCGTATCCCACAGACTATACTGTAAGTCGCAAGGGACACTCCCTGTGACCCTTTGTTGTTGTTTGAAACATTGATTTTTTTTTCTTCTACTGTAACACGCTTTGTACACTGCCATACATTTTGTTTTTCTACCATGACTTCGAGGTCTGTGTCAGATTCTAAACTGACATTAACACGTTCTGATCCATTGCCTTTCGCAGAAAACTAGACATCGCATGGTGTAATTCATGTTGTTACTGCTGCTACCATAACACACCACACACACTGGATGATTTTAAATAAAAGACAGGTCAAACATAAAGAAACTGGAAGAGTTTGGCGGCATTGTGGAGTGTTTCCAAACTGCAGTCCGAAGGTGACTGCCGACCTATACATTTAAACTCATCTGTCACAGTGACAGAATGGCCAATGGCACTGCGTTCTGTTTCCACTCATTCCTCATACTGTCGTCATGTATGTGATCACTGTTTTTGTACTAGCCATCCCCAAAAGGTGTTGCGCCTCCACCTTAAATCTTTCTCCATCTCTAACAAACGATGTCAGACAATCATTGTGTGATGACCAACAGATTACCAGCGGACAGATGGGATGGAAAAGACACAGTTGATGTACTGTAATAGTAAGCATCACAGCTGATAGCACGGACAATTTTAGCAGTTTTACAGTAATTTCAATACCGACCAATGAAGCGACAGCATGTTTCCCAATTTCAATATCATCGCGAAACAGACCATTCTCTACTTTGCGAGTATCATTGCGAATGTAGATAGATGACTGTGCAGTACGTCCATTCACTGTTAATTCTCGAACATATACATCATCAAATTATACCAGACAGTGCTCTACATATTTCTAGCATCTCGAGCATAGTGTATAATTTGTGATCTATCTCTGTGTGGATGGGAGTCACAGAGCATTCTCGTAGTCATAGGATAAAATTACATACTGAAAGACCCCCACGCACTGTATCTTGGGCGCTGATGGCCCCGCTGTTTAGCGCCCGTAAACCTCAAACACACACACACACACACACACACACTGTATCTGACCAACCCACCCTGCAGCACCGTTACAGATTTAATCTGCAGCTGACCAGAAGTAGACTGCTACATTCTGCGTCTCGTGAATGAATGGAGCTTGCCGAGTCCTCACCCATCCAAGTGCACAAGATTTCTCCAGATGCGCCCATGTGGAGGAGGTTAGCACCACTTATTGGTGTATAGTAACAGATTTGAAAGTGTTGTAATAGCAGACGATTAAGAACAAGAAATGGGTAGTTTTTATGCATGATGGAGCTCCAGATGGTCGGAGTTTGGACCATTTTAAGTAAATCAACTATGCTATCAATTTTAAGGTATTGTTCTAGTGTCTGGGTCAGTACCAGGAGGGTATTGGTAAGAGAGAACATAAACACACACAATACTAAGGCTAGACAGTTCTGCACTTAAAACAGACTATAACGTTAGATCGCTTCAGTTTCCGACCTGTCAGTCGCGTGGAATGCAGCGCTGTTATATCCCACTGTAAGAAATTTATTTCCATCGCATCACATTCATCTTTCTTGCAGTTTTCTCTACGATAAACTATGGTAACATACTGTAAAATGAGAAAACTACTTCCTTAAAACAGCGGCTCTGTGTGATACATGCGTAATATAGCTTTCCAGAGGTGTATAGTGTCCACTGTTCACGTCCGATCACAGTTCAGAAATTATACTATGCCAGACCATTCCTATATAAAATGATAATTAGTAATGGAGAATACCTCTTATAAGGAAACAGATAAATATATAGCAGTAGCATCCGTATGCTGTCATTAACTCTGTAAACAGGACATCTCTCAAGGAAATTTATACACGTGGGGGCATTGTAGTGTCTCACAAACACTTATCGCTAACTTAGAATCATCTTAGTTATGAAATTGAAGTCTTGATTTTATACCCAAGATGCGACAGGGGAATGGAGTACATTGCATAAATCTTCGTTCGTTTGGAGGAATGTGTCACGTTTCATCATACATGAGATGGAAGTCCTCTGATGACCGAGAGATTTACTGCTAATGATCGCAAGTAGGCACTTTTCTGAGGCACACACAGAACACGCTATTGTATATAAGTCGAACGCAGGCTATGTCACACAACTGATGCATCCTGACAGAACATTGGGAAAAAATGGTCAAATGAACTGCAGCAACATCTCCCCCTAGAGTGCTTCATCAGTCTACCACTAAACCACACCCGTTACAACTCCATCTCTACCGACCACTCCATCGACTCTCTGTCATCCTTTTACGCAGATGCAAGTAAGTTTAAAGGCATATGGTTCTCTGTTTTTCCTGGAAAGCATCAAAGACAGCAGTCAGCTCACGTGTATCACTATTACCTCAACAGACTTACAGTAGAATGCTGCCTCGACGAAAAAAATGACACTTTCCCTGGTTCGCAGTGTTTCCATGTCAACATTTTCTCGTATTCCTCTTGCTGTCACATACTCGTTCTTAAGTACAAGAATTCTTCTGCACTAACCAGAAGACACGCAAGTACATCCTCAATTTCCCCGCATTTCGGTGTATTTTCTCTCAATTTACACGTATTTTCCGTCAGTTTTCGCAATTCGATTTTTTTATGTCACTTCTACCCATGCGATCATGACAAGACGTCTCGTCCCATGTTTTAAAATTGCTTGTAAATCTAGTACAGGTGCCAACACCTAGCGCAAATGCACTATTTTTTTCTCTGATCGGGAGGCATAGTATCACACTGTACTCGATTTCACCCAGTCGCCTCCACCTTACGTATTCCACATTTGCAGTGCGTTTGCTCTGTTTTCTGTTTGTCTGTGTATGTGCATGTTTCGCGGATGGCTCCCTCCGGCGGGACGGGCTGCGCCGGAACGCTGTGATTTATCATCCGTCTTGTGGTGTTCCCAAGCAGGAGACGCATGATCTGCTTCAATATGCTACAGTGTGGTTTAGCAGCGAGTCCAGTTCGTCTCCAGACATCGAGGTACGGTGCAGAAAAATTGTTTTCGAAGTTTGACAAAATTTTTCCGGGTAAATTTCCAAAAATATGTAACAATCATTGAAAATGTACACTAACGATTAAAACTATGTAATTTATTAAGTAAAAGAGTAGTAGATCGTTATGTATTGCGTGATTTTTAGAGTTCCGTACCTCAATTGATACAAACAGAACTATTATAGGATCGCTTTATTGTCTGTCTTTCAGTCCCGCTGTTAAGACCACTTTTTCTCAGGAACGGGTAGAAGTATCAAAAGATAGGCCAATTAATGTACGCACATTGACACTCGCAAACTCACTCATCAAACCTACAGTGTACGTTGACACTCGGAAACTCATTCATCATACCTACAGGGTTCTACCCGTTTACCTAGAATCATGAAAATTAGCGAGAAGCAAGGTTACTGTGGTACAAGTAAAGGAAAAAATCCGAGAATTGATAATTTGTAATTATATCACATCAAAAAAACATTTTTGTCATTTGGTATGCGTCTGTCTGTCTGTCCGACCGTCTGTTAAGTCCCCTTTTTCTCAAGAACAGGTAGAGGTATTAAGCTGAAATTTATGTCACCTACTAAAGTCTATGATTCCTTGGCGGCGTGGTTAATAATTTTCGGATGTTTTTCCTTTGCTTGTACTATGTAACCTTGCTTCTTGTTAAATTTCATGATTCTAGGTCAAAGGGAAGTACACTACAGGTCTTGACACATGAATTTGCGAGTATCAATAAATGTACAAAAGTGCAATTGGCAGTTACCATATGATGATAATAAAACTCCAGAATTAATCAAATAAATGAAAAACTGCAGTAGCAAATTTGAAATTGCTCATAATAGACACTTAAAACATAAAATTAACACGTTCTCGAAAGTCTTGGAATTCCTGGGCCTGACATCTTGAGAGTATCGATAACAGGAAAAAATTGTCCAGATTCCCGATTGCTGGGAAGTTTGTACGGAACTCTCGGTGCGCTGAGTCCTACTTGCACTAATCCGGAATATTTTTGGTATGGAAACAGTTGGATGTGTTGTTACGTAGTGAAGTCGGCATATCGGGCAGTGTGGAATAATTGATTTTCGTTAAAGCCTACCTTGACTCTGCAGGTGCTGAGAATGAAGATTAAATTTGTGACTTATGGAAGTAGATGAATGTAAAACTATTCTCCTATACTACATAAATAAATAACTTTTTCAGGACTTTGTTTTGATGTTAATAAACTTGAAAGATTTGTTACCGAGTCAAATTATTTTTTCTGTTACAGATAAGAAATTATTTTAAGAGTTTACATTAAGATCAATCTTTGAATTGTATTTTGTGTACGTAAAATTGTTTTTTTCCAAATTTACAAGATTATCTGCAGTTTTACAACCCGATTCCATATTTTTTAAAAACCTTTTTATCGGTGGTAATTTTTTTAAATTTTACTAAGAGAAAATACAAGTAATTATTGCCAATTAGTTGAAGTTTATGACGAACTGTGTTTCAGAATGAATTCTATTTGGAGATGCAACTATAGAAACAAGTAGTATTCCACAATAGCCAAACTACATCTACTTAGACGTGTCTATTCAAAAATCAAGCTCAGCTACCTTATGTATAGCTAAGGTAGAGCACTACCTTCAAATTGAGTGTCTACAATCCCCAGCAATGAAAAATATAAGGATAAATCTAACTTAATCTGACGAGGATAAACTCCAGTACTCGCGCAGTTGTCATTTATTAACAGCGGCGTGATAGCTTTCGCAATTCCTTATACGTCAGGGAGCTCAAATATCTAATGTTGTCGAAAGTAGCTTTAAACTATTCATTTCCAATCTTCAGCAAAAGCATCAGAATAAGGTAATCAATACTATCTCGGAAAACATAGTTTTTACAAGGAATATTCCAAGCTGCAGGACAACAGCGAATTCTGGAGCAATTTTTGTTAGTGAAATTTAAAAGAAACAGTTGACCACTACAGAAACCATGGTCTTACGGCTGTGAGGTTTATTTAAGAGATGAGATTAAAAGTTTTTCTCCTGCAAGGCACCTTGTTACAGCACTTTCTTAAACTGTTATTTGTTACCAACACAAAATCACAATATACTACATACTGCCTGTGTAGTAATAATGTTGTATTTTTGTCAAGGAATATTTACTGAAATTTATTGTGTAAAATAAATAAATAAATAAATGTCTTATGACTAATGAGAATGAAATGAACATCACCATCCGTAAATTTTATCTCCTGTCATAAACTATTGACACTTGCTATATAGCTAACAGTCCACATGGAATATCTCGATTACAGTGTTAATTGATACACAAATCACGTACAGATCACTGCATTTAGCTTCTGAACATCCTGCAAAAATATATAATAAACATTGTTTGACACACATATTGTTGGTATTTGCGTTTGAAATTGCTTAACCTTGCTTAAAAACAGTTGTAAGACCGACTCTAGTGTTCCGATTACATTTACATGTCTTTTGTGCTCTTCTTATCCTCATTTGTTTCCTTGTTTGCTATAGCGATACATTAAAGCAAAGAAGACTACTGAGCAAAGTATGCAGCAGTCTTCACGAATTTTACTACGAAATAAAATGAACCAGTTAACAGATATTTTGGCTCAATCATTTTTAGCTTCAGACATCTGCATACAAATAAAAAGCATTGATATGTCAAGAATTTATCCTCAAATAACCACGTAGCATCTTCGACATTGAATCTGTTCACACAAAAACACAGCCGCTCTTTGTTAGACGGTATACTCGTCTGCGAATCTTAAATCTTAAGACGATTTATGTTAATGCATTGCAGACAGCGTAAGCCGAGGAGAAAAGGATGGCCGTTCTTTTCCTTTACAGAAGTTTGTAGAGGTTGGAGTGGAGACAGAACAGAGCTTTGAGGTACGTGTAGAACTGACTCGAAGATACAGAAATAAGTGTTGATTATGGTGAAGTTACAGGGGCTTATGCAACTAAGAGATCAATAATGAAACAGAGGTAGTAAGGAACACCGCGAGACGCAATTTGCTAATTACCGGTGCAAGAGCACCAGTTTTAAGTGGGTACTAGTGGGACGAAAAGTAAGCCATGAAAGAAACTTTGCCACACATGTTGACACCTAGAACTTGTTTCAGTTACAGAGTCGTTTAGATTTAAGCTTTATTGATGAAAGTTTTTCGATCTGGAGCGTTGCCTTCGAAGTTTTCGTTTGGACCACCAAAAACGTCAAGTAACGCGGCAGATAACCGCAGAGTCCTTCACCGCTTGAATAGATTTTACAAAGCGGGTACACTTTCAACTTCTTTTGCTCAGTGTAATTCCGATTCGATATCGCGTGACCAAAGGTTTGTCGCCCGCCCTTGACCGAGTTTGAACCAGGTGTTGCCACTACGACTCATGCCTGCTGTTGTTTATGTGTTGGCAACACGCGAGGCTACAAAACGAAACCAGTATCAACTGTACAATGTGTGTGCCGAAAAACTGTGGTCCTCACCGCGTTCAAAAATATCTTCTATATCCTTCTTTGTCGAACAGTCTTTCATTCATAAATGTGCAGTCTCTGACATCTCTTTCGGTTTGTGAACTAGCCAATATTCTCAGCAAGTACTGATTAGTTAAATAAGCCGTTACGGAGCGTTAGTTTCAACAGAAGAACACGACAAGAAGGGGATATGGTGTCAAATGGTAAGTAGTTCATTTTCATCTACATGTACGTGTACATAATCATTCTGAAATTTACAATTAAGTGCCAGGCAAAGCGTTCATCGAACCACATTAAAGCTAAGTCTCTACTGTTTGATTCTCGAACATCGCGCGGGAAAACTGAACATTTAAATCCTTCTATGGGATTTCTCTTTTTTTTATTGTGATGATCATTCCTCCCTATGTAGGTGGGTGCCGACAAAATATTTTCATACTCTGAGGAGAAAGTTGGTGATTGAAATTTCATGTGAAGGTCCTGCCGCAACGAAAAACGCCTTTGCTTTAATGATTGCCAGCCCAATTCACGCATCATATCCGTGGCTCTCTCTCCCCAATTTCGCGACAGTACAAAACGAACTGCCCCTCTTTGAACATTTTCGATGTTCCCCGTCAATACTATCTGGTGTGTATCTCACACCGCACAGCAATTCTCCAGAAGAGGACTACAAGCGTAGTCCATACAGTCTCTTTCGCACACCTGTTGCATTTCCTCAATGTTCTGCCAGTAAATTGTAGTCTTTGCTGTGCTTTACCTACAACATAATCTATATGATCTCTCCAGCTCAAATTATTCATAACAGTAATCCCTAAGTATTTAGTTGAATTTACAACCTTTAGATTTGTCGTGTAAGCGAAATTTAGCGGATTCCTTTTGGTACTCATGTGGATGAGTACCCATTTTTCGTTATTTACAATCAATAGCCACTTTTCACACCCTATAGACATCTTGTTTAAGTCGTTTTGCAATTTGTTTTGATCATCTGATGACTTTACAAGACCTTAATTGACAACATCATGTAAGAGGGCTGCTCAGGTTGTCTCCTAAGTCGTTTATGTAAATCGAGAACATCAGAGAGCCTATAACATTTTGTTGGGGAACACCAGATATTACTTCTGTTTTATTCGGTGACTTTCCGTCACTTACTACGAACTGTAATCTTTCTGACAGGAAACCACCAATCCATGGAATCAATTTGACATTCCCTGTCAATAGCAGTCATTACTTCATGAGAATAAAGAGCTAATTGCGTTTCAAAAGAACGATATTTTCTGAGACCGTGTTGTCTGTTTGTCAATGAATCGTTTTCTTCCAGAAAACTCATAATGTTCAAACACAGTATATGTTCCAAAATCCTACTGCATATCGACGTTAGCGATATGGATCTGTCATTTAGTGGATTACTCCCAATTTCCTTTCTTGGGCATTGTATGACTGAGCAACTTTCCAGTATTCAGATACGGATCTTTCAGTGAACGATCAGTTATATATGGCTGCTAAATATGGAACTATTGTACCAGCATATGTTGAGAGGAGCCTGACCTTGCCTTTCCTTGCGTTCATTAAGTAATTTAAGTTGCATTGCAAATGAAAGTTACCTACTTCTAAGTTACTCATGTTAGCAGTTGTTCTTGGTTCGAATTCTGGAATATTTACTTCATTTTCTTTTGTGAAGGAATTTCGAAAAATCGTATTTAGTAACTCTACTTTAGTGCCCCTGTCATCAGTAACATCACCAATGTTAACGCATGGTGAAGGTATCGATTATATGTTTCCATTGGTATACTTACACGCGATCAGAATCTCTTTAGTGTTTATGAGGTTCAGCGTTTATTTACGGAAGTATAACTTATAGCTAAATACATAACTGTCATTACAAGTCTATTTCTTAAAACGTACGTGGCAAAAATGCACTGCCATTCCTGAGAAGCCAAACACAAGTCTATTTCTTAAAACATACATGGCACAAAAGGCTTCCATTATTAGTGACGGATTGCTAAAGACGTTCGCAGTAGCTCTTCACTAAGTTCTCGGTCATTTCTTGAGGAATGTCCTATTTCTGTATCCGGATTGCGGCTTTAAAGGTCATCAGTGTTTTGGAGTCACCGTGAAAAAGTTTTGTTCTTGAGATAACTCCAGAGAGAAAAAAATCAGCGGCTGGAAAATCATGCGATCTCGCCGGCCGTGGGGTGTCAGCGAAGCATGGGAGTAATCGATCGGAAAGTGGCGCCTCATGTGTGATCATCAAGTTCCGGCAGTATGGGCTGTTGTCTCGGCTTACTTCAACCAAATCACACTTACACGGCAATGAAACGATATCGCGCTTAGACAGCAATGCCCTTACAGCTATGGAGTGAAGAAACTATTAATCAAGGCCTGATAGTGCTAGGAACTGATATTTAACTGACAGGCCGTTGTTCTCTTTAAAAAAATATGGCTCAATGATACCACTACTCTGTCCAACAGCACAAAAGACGGTGGTGACCTTTGGGCTACCCTGGGCCTTTTCATGAGTGAGCCACGGGTTTGTGTCGAGTAATCTCGGAAGTTTTATTTATCGACAACTCTATTCAGATGAGAGTTTGCCTCATCAGACACCGCAAGATTTGTCAGGAATGCGCCATCCTGGTCAGTCTTGTTCAATAAAGTTATGCAAAAATTGCGACTACTCACTTTCTCTCGTCACCCTTACTGTCGAGTCACTTGCAGCTTGTATGGGTGAAACTTTAAATCCTTTTTCACAATCCTCTACGAAGACGTGAGAAGTGTTTGTAATGTTATGGAATGGCGATGGACAGATCGTTGTGAACTTCGTTTTGCAGCTGCACGAACGCGTCCGATATTTTCCGGTGTTAGAATTCTCATTTCAGATCCAGTAGACTTCACATTGGACTCGCATTCGGGAGGACGACGGTTCAATCCCGTCTCCAGCCATCCTGATTTAGGTTTTCCGTGATTTCCCTAAATCGTTTCAGGCAAATGCCGGGATGGTTCCTTTGAAAGGGCACGGCCGATTTCCTTCCCAATCTTTCCCTAACCCGAGCTTGCACTCCGTCTCTAATGACCTCGTTGTCGACGGAACGTTAAACACTAACCACCACCACCACCACTTCACATTGGTTACAGAACCCGTCTCGCGACATTGTTTTATCCACCTAAATATTGTTGCACGTAAGTGGCGGCCTCTTTCACGGTGCATTGCGCGTTGGACAGCCGCATCGCTCTGCATACGACGGAACTCATCCTCTGCCTCAGTACGCACCTGTACGATCCTTCTTTCCATACTGAACTAAATGGCTTACTACGTGTGTCCGATTAGATGCAGCAGATAGCGCGAGCACGTCAACATCTTAACGGGGTGATCAATTGAAAATGTTCTTTTCCCCTGGAACAGCCTGCAAATGCGTGAAAAGGGCTCATACAACGACTGTCGGCCATATTTTATGGTAAAGAAGTGTGCAGACAGTGAGTGTGAGAATCCTGCACCCGGATCTATGATGTCTTCGACAATATTTTTCCGTGCGAGCATGATTTCTTTCTGGATGATTTTAGAGTCCTAATTAAGTAGCAGTATTGCGGTACACCAAAGCCCAAAAGTCAAGTATAACCGCGAAAAATGGAAAGTGGAAAAAAGAGCACGAAATTAAACTATTTATAAAGGAAAGGTACACTCGCTGATTCGAGAAGCCATTGATTGATTGAAAGATGACAATAAGTAGTGCATTACACCCACGATGTGCCCGTCGTGTCTGCATTTTAATGGTGAGTTAAATGGTTTTTTGTGATGGAGTTTGTGACGTAGTAACACAAAGACGGCAAGTGTTTGCAGCCTACTTTGCGCAAGGAATCTTCGCACACAACGGTGTTTAGACGCAGACCACAGTTCCACTAGCACTGAGTCTGCCACAAAGTGTCACTGCACGGGGTTTGGCGACGAATCAGAGAGCAAGTTCGTCTCTTAACACTAGATGTACCACGTGGGTCATTTTTTACCCACGGAGAGTTTTCAAGCCCCCCCCCCCCCCCTCCTCCATAATAATCGCACGACCAAACGCTTCCGTGACTTTTCATCATTTATGGGGTTGTACAACCCACCAAACTTTCATTTCCCTAGCACAACTAGAAGTATGAAAAATTTTCCTGTTGTGACGGTAGTACCATGTGGGTAATTTTTGGCCCATACGCATTTTAACGCAATTCGACACTTTCTGGGCATGCCTCGACGTTATACACGAGATGTTGGGGTATATTACGACTCTTTGGACCCAAAAAGAACGTGAAACGCGAAGAATTCGGAGATCGGGCGATACTTTATATCAGCGCGGCTTTCCGGTTTCTACGTACTGGCGACATACAGACCTACGAAGTAACACTGGGAAGCCACAGAATAGCATGTATACAGTGGGAGCGCCTCCTATCCATCCTACACTGCCGTATGGGTACTGCTAATAGTTCACGTAACACGGCAGCAGATGTCAGGCGCGTCTCCGTTACGGAAGTTTCCTGTCGGCGAATCTTCGTCTGTGGTCAAGTTGAGCAGGCTGAGGCAGACGTGACGCCAGAGACGTGAACTTGCAGTTTATTTTCGCGAGTTCGTGTCATTGAAGCTATGATGGCAAGACAACGTGGCCTTATGGAGGACTGTCTGAAGAATGTTTCACCGATGTCATCGAGTGATGAATCCGGTAGTGATCCGAATGTGGAGGAGGACGACGATTTTGTTCCAGTGGAAATTTTGGCGTCGATAGTTACGATGCCACAACGTAGGTGCACGCTCTCGTAAGTTGGCACTATGAGAGAAGACTAACTACGCCGACCACAGCGCCCTCTGGCCGACGCTGTGGAGCTCAGGGAGTGCCGTCTTGGTTTCTGCCCATTTCATCAAGAGCAGACGGCCTGGGAATATCGCTTCTATTACCGAGTGGGCTAGCTTGCTATTGAGACTTTGTGTTAAGATTATACAGAAAAGTCATCCTAACTTCACAGGATTAGACATGGACTACGGCTTCACACCTACGTGCTCATCCTAGCCAAAGGTATGTATGCATTTGATATTTACTTGTGCTTTTGACTCTATTAGAAGGGTTAAAGTTACATGCAGTACCGAAGTGCTTCACCTCTCCTGCTCCTACTCTCTTCCTTCACTCTTGGCCAATATTACAGAAGCAGATCTCAGGAGCAGACCCACGCACCGCCTATCCAGGCGGGGGGGGGGGGGGGGGGGGGGGGGAAATAAAACTGCTGACTCAAGTAATTCAGATGCATCAAAAGACAAAAGAACAGCAAGCAGTATCTGATCCATCTGACGATGACCTACCCCTTGCACAACGTAAGCATGAACCATTCCATCCCTGGTTTTGAACCAATGAGCGCACATCCACTGAACATCTTTATTTCTTCTATTCTTTAGGTGTCGTATTTGTGGATTCTACCTGAGGACATAGACGTCCCTCCCAACGACGAGCCAAGCGTGTGTGCAACGCTTACTGGGGCCTTTGACAAGGAAGAGGATGGTGGGGCGGGGGAGTTATCGCTCAGCTACCTGATGGAGTCGATAAGGCACTGATAAATAAATCTTTGTTCAAAACTCAGAACGCAATATCATTGATCATCTGATGTAAAAGCCTAAGTCAAATTGAGTCATAGCCGGCCTTTTGCCATCGTCCCCTATATCTCACCAGTCACAATTGACATGTGATTCAATTTGCAGCCGACAATGGTGATGATCCAGGTGTTGTGGACGACTTACAAGATGGCGACGGCGTGACAGGCGGTGCAGTTGATGGAGCAGCGAGTGATGGGCATGGTCGCGGTACATTGGGTTCCAAACGTGGTACAGCATTTCATCGTGGACGAGGAAAAGGAAGCGCCGTGCGGCATCCACTCCCTGGCGAGGAAATGGGGAGTTCCAATGGCACCAAACGCACACGGATTGAAACAGGCGACACAGTAGGTAGGTGCAACGCCCAGGATGTGTTGCAGGAGATAACCTGGCAAATGGGACACGCGAAGTGACATGTTACAGACGAGTCGCTGCTGTCTGCTTTGCGGCTATATGTCAGCGACCCGATCCTGAAACTGATAAAAAAGTTCATCGAAGAAAAGGCTCACAGCACAGCTGATAATAATGAGTGGTCCCTAAGCTAGAAGAACTAGATGCTTTCCTTGGATTACTCTCTGCTTGTGGAATAAATGGCGCTCGGAGTATTTCATACAAAGACTCATAGAGCCATAAGCGGAGACGACATTTCTTTCAAAGCACCATATCAAGGAACATATTTGCAGAAATATACAATCGTCTTAGGTTTGATTCTATGCCATCAAGAAGAAAATGTAAGGAAACTGATGAATGTTGCCCTCCTTCGGAAATATGGAATCTATTTAAAAAAATGGCTCTGAGCACTATGGGACTCAACATCCGTGGTCATCAGTCCCCTAGAACTTAGAACTACTTAAACCTAAGGACATCACACACATCCATGCCCGAGGCAGGATTCGAACCTGCGACCATAGCGGTCACGCGGTTCCAGACTGACGCGCCTAGAACCACACGGCCACACCGGCCGGCAGGAATCTATTTACCGACAATCGCATTGCCTGCTACAAGCCAGGCGAGAACATGACTGTCGACGAGCAACTGCATCCCTGCAAGTGCAGGTGCCCATTCAAACAGTACATATCGAGTAAATTTGATAACTATGGTATAAAATACTGGATTTTGTGTGATGATGACAAGTGCTTCATCCTGAATGGATTTCCTTACCATAGGAAACATGAAACTCGTGATTCAGGCAAGGTCTCGGTCACCATGTCGTTATGAAGCTAGCCAGCCATTACCAACTGTAGTCGTAACATCACGACTGACAACTTCTTCACCTCCGTGAAGCTGACGGATAAGCTGCAATTAAAAGAACAAGTTTAGTTGGCACTCTTCAGAGATCACGTAGAGAGGTTCTGCCTGTGGCGTGAAGTGGAGACGACGCATTGTAAGCAACATATTTGTACAAATCAGGCGGCAATCTTCTCACAGTATGCCAAGGGAAAAAGAAAAAAAGTTCTTATTCTGCGCAATATTCTGCTGGATATTAGGTGAATGAGTATACTGAGAAGCAACTTCCAGACACTGTGAAGTTTTATAGTGAAACTAAGGGTGGAGTCAATATACTTGACCAAATGGCTAGACACTACAGATTTGAAGCTGGCAACCATCGATGGCCTGTGTATATCTTTTACGGTATTCTTGACCTTGCCGAAGTCAATGCTCACACAGTTTTTAAGTTACTTACCTCTAAGAAGATTTCACGCCGAGACTTTATTCTCAGAGTAGCAGGCGAACTTGTTGCCCCCTAAAAACTGCAGGGAGGAGCCAATCTCCCCTTGCGGGCACTCGATACTGGTGCTGGCCAATACCAAAGTAGAAGACGTTGTCAAATTCAGGTTTCCTGCAAACAACAAAGGGGGAACAATACATGTGTGCCAAAGGTGCCAGGAAAAGCTCTTGTCGAATGTCTGAATTGTGAACCCATCCCAACTTCGACGATATTGTCAACTCTTTGTTCCTAAATATTTCCAAATATTTATAATTACAGAATGGAGTTGTTTGTTCTTATGTTTCAGTTTCTTGATTTTAGTAAGCAAGAAAACATGGAGAGCATTTTAGACATCTGCTGCGTTTTAGAATCTTTCACTAGCCAGTACTTACCTTATTTACCTATAAAAGTAAAAATATTAGTAGTACTCATGTAAACAGTATGTTTTGACTCTGTTTCAATCTTTTTATAAGGAAAAACATTGTAACACTATTTTACTTACCTGTTTTAATGACAATTAATGAAACACTGTGGAATTTGTTCCGTAAAATTTAAAAAAAAAAGTTCATTTCTGTAAATTTATGTTTGACGGTGTACTATTCATTTTAGAGACCAAATTATCCTTTGGCTACACTTTAGAATCTTCCTGAACGTATTGTCAACATGGCGACACTCAAAACACCACCCAAATACGAATAAAACGGTGGTTTCCTACTGTGGATGAAAAATGACCCAAATGGTCCTACTAGGGCTACGGCTAAGTCCAGTACTACTAGCATGAATTGTGTGTCCATAGACCATTTGAACGATTTCTAGTGAAATGATGTGAGACGACTCTGTGTCTGCAGCCTATATTTATATTTCTTTGTGTGTATGGGTGCATGCCGTTCATTTGCAGGATATTATATAGCGCTATGACTTAAATTTATTAAAAATTAGCATATTAGATTTTGTTATTATTCTTGGTACAAGTGAAAAACAAATTACCAATAAAGTAAAGATGTATTTCTACTTTACTACAATCACTACCAGCGTTTAATTAAATATTTGTTTATTCAAAAAAAGTTGTCCAGAAGAAATTATTTCAAATTTGATTCAAAATTTGCTTTTCTACCTGTCAGACATCTTACTGTATTGGGCAAACGACAAACTATTGACAGCTTTAGTGAGTAATACAGGTTAGTATTTTCTTATAGTATTATGGCTGTGGACATCAGTATCCTTCTCAAATCGTGGTGGATTACTTGTGACGAACATCACAGGCGAATATACGTATTGTGTGAAGGACCACCATCTCACAGAATTTGAAAGGAGACTCGTTGTGGGTAGCCGGCAAGACGAATCGTACAATATCCACATTTGTGGGGCATTTGGATTTGACACTGCCACGATATTGGACTTTATGGGCACATGAGTGCAGGCAGTCTCGTGATCAAGTCTCCATTCGATCATGTCTGACCACGACAATGGAGGATCGCCGTAATGAGCACCAAGCACTTCGTAACCCCTTCACATCCATGCCTGCCTCGGAGAACAAGTACTGGACCCCCTGCAACATTCTGTGATCCCACTCCGTAGGTAATAGCAGCGGGTCTAGGGAATTATCGCCCTATGTGTAGACTGCAGTTAATACCACAAAACAAATGGCTGCTAAGGGATTGTTTTGTGACTGGGAGGCATAGACTTCTGATAAATGACGTCGAAATACGTTTAGTGATACGGTTGTCGTGAAATTGAAGAAGATACTTCCTGTGAGTTAGTATGGGCAGACGTCATTGCTGGCAACCGGAGTAAAATAATAATTGGATCCTTTACTGACCTCCCAATTCAGATGATACAGTTGCTGAAAGGTTCAAAGAAAACTTGAGTTTGATATCAAACACGTACCCGCCTCATACGATAATAGTTGGTGGTGACTTTAATTTACCCTCGATATGTTGGCGAAAATACATGTTTAATTCCGGAGGTACGCATAAAATACCATCCGAAATTGTGCTAAACGCATTCTCTGAAAATTATTTCGAGCAGTTAGTTCAAGAGCCCATGCGAATAATAAACGGTTGTCAAAACACTCTTGATCTCTTAGCAACAAATAATCCTGAGTTAATAAAGAGCAGCATAACCGATACAGGGATTAGTGAACACAGGGTTGTCGGGGCAAGATTGAATACTGTAATCCCCATATCCTCCAAAAATAAGCGAAAACTGTACCTATTCAAAAATTCACTTGACGCCTTCCTGAGAGACAATCTACACTCATTCCAAATTAATAATATAAGTGTAGAACAGATGTGGCTTGAGTTCAGACAAATAGTATCGGCAGCAACTGAGATATTTATACCAAATAAATTAACAAACGACGGAGCTGATCCTCCATGGTACACAAAACGGGTTATAACACTTTTGCAGAAACAACGAAACAAACATGCCAAATTTAAACAGACGCAAAATCCCCAAGATTGTCGATCTTTTACAGAAGCTCGAAATTTAGCGCGACTTCAATGCGAGGAGCTTATAACAGTTTCCACAACGAAACTTTGTCTCGAAACCTGGCAGAAAATTCAAAGAGATTCTGGTTGTATGTGAAGTATGCTAGCGGCAAGACACAATCAATGCTTTCTCAGCGCGATAGCAATGGAAATACTATTGACGACAACGCTGCGAAAGCATACTAAACACAGCGTTCCGAAATTCCTTCACCAAAGAAGACGAATCAAATATTCCAGAACTCGAATCAAGAACAGCTGCCAACATGAGTAACGTAGAAGTATATATCTTCGGAGTAGTGAAGCAACTTAAATCACTTAATAAAAGCAAGTCTTCTGGTTCACACTGTATATGAATTAGGTTCCTTTCGGAGTATGCTGATGCATTAGCTCCATACTTCACAATCGTTTACAACCGTTCGCTCAATGAAAGATCCGTACCCAAGGACTGGAAAGTGGCACACGTCACACCAATATTCAAGAAAGATAGTAGTAATCCACTAAATTACAGGCCCATATCGTTAACGTTGATATGCAGCAGGATTTTGGAACATATATTGTGTTCGAACACTATGAATCACCTCGAAGAAAACTGTCTATTGACACACAGTCAACATGGGTTTAGAAAACATCGTTCCTGTGAAACACAACTTGCTCTTTATTCACATGAAGTGTTGAGTGCTATTGACAAGGGATTTCAAATTGATTCCGTATTTTTGGATTTCTGGAAGGCTTTTGACACTGTGCCACACAAGCGGCTTGTAGTGAAATTGCGTGCTTATGGAATATCGTCTCAGTTATGTGACTGGATTTGTGATTTCCTGTCAGAGAGGTCACAGTTCGTAGTAAGTGACGGAAAGTCATCGAGTAAAAGAGAAGTTATTTCTGGCGTTCCCCAAGGTAGTGTTATAGGCCCTTCGCTGTTCCTTACCTATATAAATGATTTGGGAGACAATCTGAGCAGCCGTCTTAGGTTGTTTGCAGATGACGCTGTCGTTTATCGACTAAAAAAGTCATCAGAAGATAAAAAAATTGCAAAACGATTTATAAAAGATATCTGTTTGGTGCAAAAATTGGAAGTTGACCCTAAATAACGAGAAGTGTGAGGTCATCAACATGAGTGCTAAAAGGAATTCGTTAAACTTCGGTTACACGATAAATCAGTCTAATCTAAAAGCCGTAATTTCAACAAAATACCTAGATATTACAATTACGAACAATTTAAATTGGAAGGAACACATGGAAAATGTTGTGGCGAAGGCTAACCAAAGACTGCGTTTTATTGACAGGATACTTAGAAATTGTAACAGATCTACTAAGGAGACTGGCTACACTACGCTTGTCTGTCCTCTTTTAGAATACTGCTGCCCAGTGTGGGATCCTTTCCAGGCAGGACTGACGGAGTACATCGAAAAAGTTTAAAGAAAGGCAGCACGTTTTATATTATCGCGAGATATGGGAGAGAGTGTCACAGAAATGATACAGGATTTGTGCTGGACGTCATTAAAAGTCATTAATGAATACCTTCATCGTCAGCTCCAAGCATTCACTGCGGGACACAAAGATATTGAGCATCTTTGGTCGGAATTTAAAGGTATTGTCCCCCATGTGCTAGAGAAGTATGTCCCTAGCAAAAATATAGGGGAGGGAAAGGATCCACCTTGGTACAACAAGCATGCTAGGAAGTTGCTGAGAAAGCAGAGAATTTTGCACAGTCGTTTTAAACGTAGTCACTACCCGCTGACAAACAGAAATTATGCAAAATGAAAGCAGCTGTCAAAAGGTCAATGAGAGACTCTTTTAACGAATTTAAAAGAAATATTTTATCTGCAGATTTTAAAAGTAACCCAAAAAAAGTTTGGTCGTACGCAAAACCTATGAACGCTACAAATAATTCAATATCTTCTCTTGCTGAAAGTACGGGAATGTAACTGATGATGATAAACAGAAGGCCGAAATTCTAAATCTTGAGTTCAAAAACTCGTTTACGGTAGAGGATGCAGAACCATTCCCCCTTTCAATTATCGAACAAACGCAAGGATGGCTGACATAGTGTTTAGTGTATCTGGGATTATAAAACAGATAAGATCCTTAGATACCAGGAGGGCACCTGTCCCAGACGGTATCCTCGTAAGATTTATGTTAACTATGCTACAAATATGGCAACATTCTTATCCATCATCTATCAGAGATCGTTGAAACAGCGGAAAGTTCCACTTGACTGGAAGAAGGCCCGGGTCATAGCAATCTATAAAAAGGGTAGAAAATCGGATGAACATAATTACCGGCCAATTTCACTGACATCGATTTGTTGTAGAATCATGGAACATATTTTGTGTTCAGACATAATGACCTTTGTAGACTCTGAGAAGCTCATCTGCAGAAACCAGCACAGTTTTAGGAAACAGCGGTCATGCGTGACACAGCTGGCCCTCTTTGTGCATGATGTACAACAGGCTCTAGATACCGGCTCGCAGGTTGATGACATATTTCTCGACTTTCGAAAGGCGTTCGACTCAGTTCTGCACTGTCGCTTGCTCCAAAAAAGTGCGCGCTTACGGCCTATCCGATGACATATGTGGTTGGATAGATAGTTTTCTAACAGACAGAGAGCAGTATGCCATCCTGAACGGGGTGACTTCAAAAGAAACAACCGTAACTTAAGGTGTACCCCAGGACAGTGTAACAGGTCCGCTGCTATTTACGATTTACATAAACGATTTGGTTGATGGTATTTACAGCGGCATTTGACTGTTTGCTGATGATGCTGTAGTCTACAGGAAGGTAGTATCACACGAAAGTTGTGAACAAATCAATGAGGATTTGCAGAAAATGAATGCGTGGTGTAATGAATGGCAGTTATCTCTCAATATTAGTAAGTGTATCCTACTGCGTATAACAAGGCGAAAATCCCTATTAATGTACGAGTACAAAATAAATGTCCAGTCTTGGAAGCGGTAACATCCGTCAAGTATCTGGGTGTGACTATTCGAAATCATCTCAAATGGAATGGTCAGATTACACAAGTAATAGGCAAGGCGAACTCTAGATTGCGGTTTATTGGTAGAATCCCGAAGCGATGCAGTCCTTCAACAAAGGAAACTGCTTACAATAGGTTAGTTCGGCCAGTCTTAGAGTATTGTTCGTCTGTATGGGGCCCTTACCAGTTGGGTCTGATTCAGGAGATTGAGAAGGTCCAAAGAAGAGCGGCAAGGTTCGTGACTGGTTCAGTTGTGCTCAAAAGTACCCGAACGACCTCAATTGCATTTCGCCTGATTCGCATGCAACCCACATAACGCAGCTGTCTAGCAGGTCCTCTAATCGCTCCTTGGTACAGTCGTTTGACTATTGAAAATGGTTCCAACAAGTCACCACTAGAAAACACTGCTCTGTATCGCAATAACTCAAGATGTAAAGTAATACTACGATTCTACAAATATCAGGGAACACCTTATCACAGATAAGACTGTCCTTAAGGCTTGTAAGTTCACATTTATTACAATGAATGACATACCTGTAATGTTACCACTCTCATTATTACGTCAGATAGGTAATGCACGTAGTAAGTTCGTCGTATTCACAATTTCCTCTTCTAAGTAACATACCGTACTTATTATTTAACACAAAATGACATTAAAAATTTACGTTATTCACGAGCAGCTAGTTGAGAATATGTATGAACTTCAACTGACACGACGAACTGTCTCGTCCTGTATATGGATTCAAACCCAGGTCATGCAGACTAAGCGAAGATTTCGTGACTGACGGAAACTAACAGTCATTCATGATTAGGCATACAGAGAGTGATATACCTCGATTTTAGACAGTATCAATTAGCAAATACCAACTTTAAATTACATAACGCAAACATTTTTAACCGACGCAAATTCCTACCCAGTACCTATTGTCCCTGTTAACGATCTACGTAAGATGTTAAATATTGCTTCTTAACAAGTAACTTACTTGAAATGCCGTGAGGTAAGGCTTTGTGTTGGACAGGGATTCGAACCCAGAACCTAATCGGATAGATATCGAAGCACAACCAACTGTGACATATCGGATTTTCTCGGCAATAGCTAGATGTTTAAACTGAAATGACGAGACGAAACATTAATTTTTTCCTTCCCAGGACTCCAACCCAGTACCTATCGCTGTTATATTCTAGAGAAAACGAACGTTAAATACGGGTTTGTTGCACCAGCAGCGACATGTGAGCATGTTTGAACTCTCACTGGGAGTCAAAAACGTCAAATATCGTTAGTGTTGAAAACGAATGAAAATACATTAAAAATCGAAATTATTATCCACCAGCAGATAGGTGTTCTCATGCTAGAGCTTGATAATACATAATGACATCTTTAGGGCCGGGCCAGGATTCGAACCCATTCACGCGCAATATGTGGAGATGTTGAGGAATCTGCAGTTTTGAACAAACAACAAATTGTAGCCAAGCTGTATTGTCACGAAGGGATCAAATTCCACGTTAAGGGCGGTCTGAGTTGCATTCCCAGTTCAGAACCAATTTTATCGACATACAGAAGCCCAGATAAAAGATGGAATAAGTGTCCTGAGAGCCTACATAGCGTTTGTTTCGTCACTAGAAATAAATAACTAGTATAAGAAAGGTTACTGGTGATAGAGTTTCACATGTCGCCACTCCAGACTTTATTGTGGCTCAACCTAAAGTCTACTTGGTAGAGAAGGAATATCATTTTAATGTGAATTTCAGACCACAATGCCATTATATCTTCTTCACTTGGTGTAGCCAGAAGAGAATGGAATCTGTCTCTCCCTATCTAAAATCATTGACTGAAGCTGGAATCGCACACAGACCATAGATATATGAACCTATCATCGTCCCAACAGACCACCAAATCCTCTTCTCAGTGGCTCATTTTTCTGTCTAACGCCGTTGTGCCACACTGGCTTAGACATCTGACACACAGGCTCCCTGTATCAATTTGCAGCATGTTCAGTAAATTCATTTACTTGGTTGACCGAATCACCATGAACTAGCTGCCTCGGATACCTAGTGCATACATTCAACTTTGTTTTGTAATCACCAAAATAACATGACGTAACTGCTACCAACACAGAACTGCCAACAGTGTAGGATGCAGACATTTAAATAGGAAGTGTTCCTTTCCAATTGAGCTACTCTATTGAGCTATCTGTTTGTTGAAAACGTCGTGCAGTGCAAAAGAAAAGGTATAATTGTTTGTCTCTCATAAGTATTCACCTGGCTATATGCATTATCCCACAGCACTGTGGAATGCAGAAGTTCTGGAAGAATTGTTGTTGACTTCAAGAGATGTAACTACATGTCAGCTACTAGCGTAATGGTAAGTATTGTGCACATTAGATAAGATGTCGCGAGTTCAAGTACATTCACTGCTATATTTTTTTAAAACGCAACTCTGTTGTCTGCTATAGTTATCAATCTAATGGAACTTGTAACATAAATCCCTTCACTTCTCAACCCAAAATAGTCGCATGTGGGGAAAGGGCTAACTTCTGCGACATTTTATTCTTTTCAGGTTTAATAGACAACCAGGCAGCAGATGCATCTCGAAACTTTTGTATTATGTATGGGTAGAACGCATCGTGTGAAATTCCGTCGGAAAAGTATTTTCTACATTAGCTGTCGTCTGGTAGTGGCATTTTATTCTTCTTCAAACCTTGGTTGACAGCTTTAACTCAGAACAAGTTTTCTACGTGCATGTAATCAATAAACCGCATGTGCATTTTCAGACTATTATAGATAACATCAGAGAATTCGCATATATCGTTGATGATTAATTTCTCTCTCATGTTTACTATTGTTTTAACAACACTAAAGGAAACCTTACGAAAATTGTGAGCTGTATTATAAGAAATGTAATAAAACTAGCCACAATAACCTAACGACGAAAGTCTGTTGTAATAAAACTGAGTATCTGTACACAAGCGTGCCTCTATCGACACGAATTGGTAAAATACTACTCACTTAGATTCTGATGTGGTCTGTGTTTAATTGGTATGCTGTGTCATACTCAAGAGGTATGCAAATGTGGCATTTCATAAATAAAGTTATGTATTCCTAGAAACCCAAAATTTGCTTGTCAGCAGCAGAACGAGGCGTCACCTGTTGGGCAGCATTATAAGTTTTTCACCATTGCACTATGAGCTGAAAGTATTTTCTTGCGATTTCCTTATCGATGTTTGCTCTGACTGTTTGTAGCTCTTTCACAGAAGGGATAAAAACCCTACACTCAGTGAGACTGGAACTGCGAACCATATTAGACGCTTTTTCATAGGTCAGCACGTTACCACAGAGCTGGCAAAGAAGTACGTGTCTGAGATTCCTCTTACGAGACCAGTAGTGGCTAAAACTCGTAAACCGCTATTTGAAGGACGAGATTAGTTGCGATTTCCCCGTGCAATGACTTTCCTGGGCTGAAAACCGTAAATTTACAATCTTTTGCTACACCTCAAGCGATAATAACTCAGATTAATCAATGGAAATGACAGGTAAAATCAAGTGAACTTTGAGGCTTAATTCCGTGCACACCAGGAAGTAACTCGTCGATCACAGAGTTGCCAAACATACATTGCCTTGTTGCCAAATCTCAGTTACAATACCAGCAGGAAGAAGACGAACCGATGTGATCCTTCAGCGGGCTGGGAAGTGACCATAGCTGGTGTCTCCAAGTCGCGGCTGCTACGGCCTGGAATACGTAATGCGTCTGATTTAGGTTTAGGGACTGGACCGTAGTTACTAATAATACTCAGAACTGACTGCAAACTAAGCATCATAAATCAGTAACTCTCATAGTTGTTTTTATATTTCTTTCGTAAGTGTACTCAAAACTAAGAAACTCATTCACAGACGTTTTCGTGCCTCGCCGATAGTCGAATGTGTGTGTATGACAGAGAGAGAGAGAGAGAGAGAGAGATAAAAATAAAAATGGATGAGAGCGAGAAAGAGTAAAAAATTGTAAAGAAATTGAATCATGGTATGTAAAGAAATCTTTCATTAAAATGACACGTTCCACATCATTACGAAATATCGTATTCATGATCTATGAAACAAGCATTAATCTGATGTAAGCTAATCTAACCATATCATATTGATGACTAGCCATGAAGAGTCATGAATTACCGAAATTTTTGCCAATACCAGTAACCAAATCTAAAGATGAAAATAAAACTCGACTATTTTTGTAATAAACCGGCACTTCTGTCAATGCCCTTTCGTCCCTGTTAATTAACCACGAAAGATGTCTGCTATACCTCTATTCTGAAGTAACAAAGTGTGCATGCATTTAAAGATGAAGTGCATGATGTGAAGTTCTGTGACGGAGATACGAACCCAACACGGTTCTTTCCCTGTCTACGGAATCCTTTTCATGTTAATATCAAACATCAGTAATTACTCGTAGATTACATTAAAACTAAAGCAACTGATGAAGACGTTACTTGATAACAAAAACGCACTGCCTTTCTTCATTTTCTCGGGCCTACAAATGGCTATCGAGTACTGCCAAAGCAAAAGGCAAGAGATCTTACTGCCTTCCGATACATGTCGCTGTCAGTTCTTCCATATGATTTGGTCGACATGACCTGTTTCAAGTTGTGTATGACAGACAATGTTTTAGAAAATCAATTGTTTTCCTTTACGATAAACAGAAAGATTTTCATTCTAAGCTATCCAAGTACAAAATTTTCGCAATATTAGTTCAAATTTAATATTTGTTTCTATAATGTAGGAAAGTATTTCACAATTGCAAAAATCGCATCCGACTCATTGACCTTACAAGTAGTTCTGACCATATTTTCTAGCTCAGAGTGACACGAGCGTTCGACAATTTCAAGTCGTACAAGATGTTCGAATTTCTGAAAAAAAAGATACGGGTAAGCCACAGGGAAAGAATAAAGCCATAGGAAAAGAATATACAATGCGTGCAAGAACAAAGAGGGAATAGTAAGAGTGGAAGACCAAGAACGAAGAGCTCTAATTAAAAAGGGTGTGAGACAGGATGTAGTCCTTCGACCCCACTGTTCAATCTGTAGATCAAGAAGCAATGACAGAAATAACAGAAAAGTTAATTTCTTTTTTTCTATTAATTTTTTTAGAGAACAAACAATGTATTTACCTTAATAGTGTTCAAAAGTTATAATATATATAGCAGTTCATGACAACCAGTCCTACAAATTTACTGTCTCTGATGGACACACGTCCAGATCATCCGCTCTCAAAACTCCGCCATTTCTCTCCCCACATCCACCACCGCTGGCGGCTCACCTCCAACTGCGCAACGCTACGCGCTGTTAACAGCCAACTGACCAACACTACAATAGGAAACAACAATGCAAACCAGCCACAGACTGCACACAGCACAGCCAGTGATTTTCATAGAGAGCGCTACGTGGCGTTACCAATAAAAAAACCTGAACACCCTACTTACACAAGCTCTGTTTGACTCAATGCCCAGGCTTCTCAAGGCCGTTGTTACGGCCAGAGGTGGTTGTTCTGGGTACTGATTTCTCAGGATCTATGCACCCAAATTGCGTGAAAATGTAAACACATGTCAGTTCTAGTATAATATATGTGTCCAATGACTACCCGTTTATCATCTGCATTTCTTCTTGGTGTAGCAATTTTGATGGCCATTAGTGTATATGGCATTTCACTTGCCGAGTAGTAGGCTTCCAATGCTAACAAGTGGTGGAAGAGGGAAAATGTAAATGTACTACACCATCTGTACGTACAAATAGCGCTTTAACAGTAAGCACATAAGTGAATCCACGTTTGGAATAAGGTAAAACACCATGAAATGTACCCAGGGTTGATAGTTCAGTACGTGAAAGGACACAAACACGGTGAAAACTAAAGTAGTCTAGAACACGACTAGAACCACACAAGTGACTGCAGGCCACCTAACGGTAGGCAGACTACTGTGAGTAAGACATCAAAGTACCCTGCCGACACGTCTGACGGACTGCCAATGACTGTGTTGATATGCGCATCCAAGCGTCGCAGCTTTCCTGTAAACAAGTGTTTATCTCGGAACTTATCGTTCCCGAACCCATGTTTGTTGGACTTGTTTTTCTTGTTTCGATAAGTACAACCATATCTCAAACTATTTGACACTATTGTTTTAAGACCTTATATACCACTAGGCAACGACCTTGCCGCAGTGGATACACCGGTTCCCGAAGTTAGGCGCTTTCGGGCGTGGCCAGCACTTGGATGGGTGACCATCCGGGCCGCCATGCACTGTTGCCATTTTTCGGGGTGCACTCAGCCTCGTGATGCCAATTGAGGAGCTACTCGACCGAATAGTAGCGGCTCCGGTCACAGAAAACCATCATAACGACTGGGAGAGTGGTGTGCTGACCACACGCCCCTCCTAACCGGATCCTCAACTGAGGATGACACGGCGGTCGGATGGTCCCGATGGCCACTTATGGCCTGAAGACGGAGCGCTTTATATACCACTGAATTACCATTTAGCTGTGGCCAGCTCACATTGATGCCGTTTGTTCTTTGGCATTTTGTCACAATCGAGTGGCGTCTTATATCTCCCTGAGTTACTGCCACAACGAGTTGCTAACTTGCCTCCATCAGTGGCAGCAGCAGCGTTTATCGATAATAGCACTGCTGTACCATCTTTGGTGTGACCGCTATATTTCCGTGTGTCGGTCGGCCGGTTGGGACAGAACAACAGAAGTCTCCATGGCGCGAGGTCAGGTGTGCACGCGCGGTCAGTTTGTGAGGCGCCAGCTGCGAGAGCTACAAAGTTCGTTGCCTACCGAACCTGGACACTGAAGTTGAGTGATCAGTTAACCTGTTATGAAACATCAACTGCTGTGACATCTCTTCGTTCATTGCCGGTTGTTGCTTCCTGGGCCGTTCCGGCTAGCAGCAACCAATGGTGTGTTGGAGTCGGCAAAATTTTGCAGCCGTCTTCCTGCATGGTCTTTAACTATTACATTGGTTGTTACTTACCAGTGAAGTGCACCAGCGGTATTTTCTGCCTTGTGGCCGTCAACACCACAGATGAATGTCCTGGTCGTTAGCGTAGTTTTCCGGCAGTGTGGTTTTCCTCGCCGTGTTAATGCTGTCTGGCACGGCGTGTAGTTCGACAGCCTCTTAGTTGCTTGTTCCTATTTTTTTCTTTGAGTGGTTATTGCACCTTGGCTGTTTTTAGACGCCGATTTTGAAGATGTAGTGCTGCTGGTATCTTCGTCCTTGGCTGATACTTTGCCGGCCCGAGTGGCCGTGCGGTTCTAGGCGCTACAGTCTGGAGCCGAGCGACCGCTACGGTCGCAGGTTCGAATCCTGCCTCGGACATGGATGTGTGTGATGTCCTTAGGTTAGTTAGGTTTAAGTAGTTCTAATTTCTAGGCGACTGATGACCTCAGCGCTCAGAGCCATTTGAACCATTTGGCTGATACCGTTGTCGTGCCGTTGGTCGGGCGGAAGGGAATTGATTAGGTTGTTGGTCGTCTCTGGGTCGGGTTGCCATCCGATTATTTAACCTTACTTTTGGCTGCCTGTCTCACCTCACCTTACGTTAAAGCTACCTGCTCAGGCCGACCCTTGGAACACTTATCAATGTTCTGTTGGTTTTAGATTGTGATTTTCATTTTAGTCTGAAGTAATGTGCGAGGCCTTCAGCCGTCAATTTATTTACTTTGTTTTAATTTTAAAATAAGGCCTTCAGCCGACTTAAATTAAAATCTGAAGGTTGATTTGTTTAAAAACTAAATTTTGAATGTTTGTTCTATCTGAAATTCTTGTTATCCAGGCTTTAAGCCCTGAGTTGTTCAATGCCCAGTGTGTGACCTTCAGCCGAGCTTTTACGTGAAATATTTTTGAGATAAGGCTTTCAGCCGTCTTAAATTAAAATTTGAAGATTCATTTGTTTAAAACGATTTTTTAAGAAATTTTGCTATATCTGAAATTCTTGTTATCCAGGCCCTAAGCCCTGAGTTGTTCAATGTCTTGAGTGTGGCCTTCAGCCGAGTATTTACGTGAAATATGTTTGTAAGTGTGGCATTCAGTAGTGTGTATTGTTTAAAGCATTTTTTTATAACTTGTGTTCAGGCCTTCAGCCGTTCTTGTTTTTGTTGTGGTTTTGGGCCTTCAACCCAGGAGGTATCTCAAGTTTTATTAGCTCGGCCTTCAGTCATATTGTTTTATTTTTATCCTTTTAAGGCAATGTGTAATTAAGTGGTTCTTAGGAAAATAAAAGTTTGTGTGTTTTGTGCAACTAGCAGTAACTGATTACGGCCCCCTCCACAAACATAACCTGATACGCTCTATCCTATGAAACCGGATTTCAACTATGTATAATTTGCCTGCTGACCTATAAGTATGAAAATTTACTATCCCTTACCTCATGGTAGACATAACAAAACATAAGAAACTGAGCAGGTTCATTCATTGCTTTACCCAGAGAGTACAACTGACATGTATTTCTTCTTATGCTCGAAAAAACTTTTTGTCACTTAAAAGGTTAAACGCAAGTCCCTCTTGTCAAAAGGCAGTGAAATGTGATACGGAGCAATGTTTGTTTTAACCTACTCGCAACTCATTGTTCTTAAATGTCATAAAACGTTTTACTGTCTGTTATTTTAATTTATCTTCAATGAAAAGTCTTTTATGTATTTTAAAAATCCGTATACTGCTCATTTCTTTAATAATTTTCATTCTCTCTATGTTCTTTTAAACACTGTTGGCTGAAGAGGCGCGAGGGAATAAAACGGTAGTAAAGAAAAAAATTGACGACAATGCTGTCCATAACTATGCGTGGCACTATCCTTGTTCTGTATAACTTGCGAGGATGATGAACTGACACACATTGCAAGCAGCCGCACTGTCTTTGAGAAACAGCTGCTTCCAGTGCAGTTGCAAAGCCTGTCGTATCTTTGAGTTATACTTAACTTTTGTGCGTTATTATTTTTGTAGATGCACTTGAGAATGAGAAAAGCTCTAAACTAGTTATTAGTCCGTAATAAAGTCTCCTTTCAGTAAATGTGTCCTCATACCGATATCAACTGGACGACCTCCTTATCTCTCTGTCATTTGGTTATAACTTCTTCCTCTCTTCACATGTGTCAGCATTCCAAACCTTCTTCATCCTCTCCTTCCTTTTCCTTTTACTTTTCCCTCCATGATTCCGTATAGTAAGCAATTCCTACGTCATATTAGTCCCATCCAACATTCTCTCCTCTCCTGTATCGTCCTCATGATCTTCGTCTCAGAACCTCCTTGTTTTTCATTCTGTCGGTCCTTTTCACTTTCTCCATTCTTATCCATAACCACATTTCAAAACTTTCTAAGTATTTTGTTCTTACTGCCTGATTGTCCACATTTCAGAATCATAAGACACCCAGCCCACAGAAAACATTTGGCGAACCTGTTCCTAAGTGTAATGGGGATGCTCCTGGCTGTCAGGAAACCTTTTATTCTCTCGAAAGCTCTCTTTCCCATAGAGATTCTGCGTCTCACTTCCTCTGTACAACTTCCGTTGGAAGTTATCGAGTCTCCCAAATACTGTAACTACTGAACCTGTTCTAATACCATTCCATCCAGTGATCCATTAATCGCGTCGTCTTCTTTTCCGATTCTCATCACTTTGGTCTTGCCAATGTTCAGTTTAATTCTCAATTCTTTAGCTAAACTTACAGCTCTTCCTCCGTTTCTACTAGCACATTCATATTATCAGCGGACTTGCTGATTTTTATTCTTTCTCTTCTCACTAAAGTCCTTTTGATTTCTCCAAGGCCTCATAAATGATCTTTTCAGCATATTATTGACAAGTGCTGGTGATATGTAGCAACCCTGTCTCACATGTCTTCCAATGCTCACTTCTTCTATTTCATCTTTTTCTACTGGAACTACCACTTTCTGTCCAACATATGAACCTTGAACCTTCTGTCTTTCCAATATATAACGGTGTCTTCAGAATCTTCAGCAGCATACAGCAGTTAATTCTATCAAATCCTCTTTCCCAGACGACAACACAAACATATATTTCTCTATTGACTTCCAAAAATCTTTCTACCATCGCCCGCAGACACCCAGTTGCATTTATGGTCCCTCTTCCTTTTCTAAATCCGAACTTACGTTTTCCTCTATTTGCCTTCCTATTCTTCTCAGCACTATTCTCGTCACAAACTTGGTCATATGGCATACAAAACTAAATGTCCTATAATCTTCATTTCTTTGGTAAGGGAACCATTATGGTCTGAAGGAGATATTCAGGCCAGTTACCCGTTTCATATATTTTGCTGATCAGATTTGCAATTCTAGTTTTAGCATAATTCCCGAAGGCCTTTAGTGCCTCAGATGGTATTTGATTAAAGCCCATCGCTTTCCTTTCCTTAAGATCCTTGATCGCTTTCTCCACCCCCCATTTTTCTGTTACCGATTCCCACACACGTTACGTTCTAGTTCATCTTCGATGACTAATCCTTCATGATCAGCAGCAGTATCATATAGAATTTCTGTGTATGGATTCCATACATCTATGTCTTCTTTAGTATTCGTTGTTACCTTTCCCCGCTTCTTTAGCGTTCCTTGTTAGCAAATTTTTCGTTGTTCTTTCATTGTTACACACTTTGCAGCTCTGTACATTCTATCTACTTTTCCTTGCCTTTATAAGTGTGCTATTTCCTCACACTGATTTTTCATCCAACCTTCTCTTGCTTTGTCAGTAGTCCTCCTTAATTCGTTGTTCAGTTTTTTATATCGTCGTTTTCCTTTTTGTGTATTTTATTTAATATACATCTGCATGATCCATTCCTTTTTATTAATCCTTTCTTCCTAGTTTTCATCTTATTTCTCTAAAGTTTCCAGCACTGCATCTCCAAAGGTAACCCATTCTTCTGATATATCCAATGTAGATCTCACCCTTCCTAAATTTTCTTACATGCTATTTGTAAAGGGCTCGGCGTCTTCATTTTTCAGTTTTGCCGGATTTCACTTCTTTACAAGTTGTTTCTTTTTAACATGTTTCAGTCTAGTTCTTATGTCTGCTGCAGACAATTTATGAACTGTACTGCCGTCTGCTCTAGAGAAAGTTTAAGATATCGTATGCTCTTTTTAAATCTTTGATTGGTCAAAATCTAATCTATCTCGTACTTGACTATGTACTAGGGTTTATGATACACGAACCAGGTTTTGACAATCTAAAAGCCAAAATTCTCACAAAACCCTTTCAGTTTACCCCCTTTATCGTTCCGTTGTCCTAGTCGATATCTCCAATAACATTTCCATGCGACATCGCCCCACAATGCTGTTGCAATCTCCCATCGTTGCTGTTCTTATTTAATCTTACCCAATTTCTTCAAATACGGTCTTCAATCTGTTCATATGTCTTGTACACCTCTTCCTCATCTGCTTCCGATATAGGCATGTGCACGTGAACAAATAAGGTATCTACAGGTTCACTGAATATCACCCGGTCACTGACAGGCATTATATTGATTACTTTCTTACCCAGATTCTTCTTGTACAATAAGCTTACGTAATAACGTACTGTTTTAAAATAACAACTTGGAGAAAGCGGCGTCATTCTTCAAAAGAAGTGGCAATAAAAAATAAAAAATAACAGCGTGTTCTGTGGACGGATTCCCTCCTTAATGACCTGTGTGTTTAAGGAACCTCGAAGGGACCTTCCTCGAACCGCTTATGTTCTTCACTGTTTACGTTCCTTGGCTATGGACTCGGTTCCGAGAGGAAACTCTCTCTCTAAAAGAGCTATAGTACAGACCGGTTGTTGAGTCATTACTGAGCGCCATACGTTAACGGCATCCTTTGTTTTTCTGCTGTTAGTGTTTCCATAAATTCCGACGGTATCCCGACAGAACAATATCTCATTTCAATTCATGCACCATCGTAACAATTTTTATTCACTCATAAAACACGTTAATATGTGCTTCTGTAATACAACTTGGCATGCGATCTTATGCGCTGTTAACAGGGAATTGCGTATTGCGTCTCATTTCACGCATCACTAGTCGGGCCTACTACTCCAGCGGTTAAGCACGCGGCTAGAAGCGGAAAAGTCGCTTTGTCGATTACCGCTCGGAACACGGAATAATTCAGCTAACCTTCAACATGGCCTTCGTCACACAATGAGGTCAAAGTTCGCCAGGAACGACATGTGGATTCAGTGTTAAACTGTAGGCCTCCTTTGCATCTCCGATAGTATTACGTCTAAGTGGCGTCATATTGAAAGTCTTGCACAAGGTCATTGAGTTACACGGGATTACTGTTCATTTCAGAAGTTATTACAAATTTGCCATAATGGCAAGTTTTGTAGTAAGTAATGCAGCATGCCCGCAGCATGTGCACCTGAACTGCCGAAGTGTTCCTTCCGTGACAGCGTGCGAGTTTGGTTGAGATTTATTTATTCATTTACAACAATTAGCCCACTACCTATATAACAGTTTGTGGGCCGTATTATTACTAATACAATTCTACTAATACAATTACCACTGAGACAGTGTGTTAGAAATTAGAATTTCTTTTTAGTTCTTTGTTAATATAAATACGGGCTGTAAAATAAAATACAAGGACTGGAAAAACATAAATAATAATTAATGAGAATACAAACAGTAAATAAAGGTGTAAGGGAAGTTAGTGAAAGAGAAAATTTGTTCCTGAAATCGTAGCAGCTTCAGTGACGAGGTCTCGAGAAAACTTCGCACCTGTCATCACTGAAACAGTTTTACAACTACTTGATTTTACAATTGATAGCTTTTACTTTACATAATAGTTTTGCTTCATTAATTGTGGTATGAATTAATTCTAATCTAATGTTAAATACACAGTTTTATACTATTTTATTTGTTCTATTGTTATGTTCTATCACATTGGTCTTTTGAAATTGTTTGGATAGTTATATTAATAGTTGAATTTCGGTTGGGATCCAGGTCGTTCTACACTAATTTAAGTGTTCCTCGCTTTGTGACTCCCCGAGACATTGTTCATCACAGCTGCAGCACTGACCACCTAATGTAGGAAAAACACAAGCGCGAACAGTAATTACACTACACGACGACAAAAGCGAAGCATCCAGAACCCATGGCCAGATGTCAATGTAACTTCGTACATGTACCCACGATCGATGAGTGTGTAAATAATTAGAGTTGCAATTGTCTGCTACAGGCAGAATGGCCATCAGAACGCTTTAGTGTTCTCCATGTTTAGTGTTGTTACCAGACCTGGTGGGGTAGACAATGGACGTGATCAGCACCAGATGTATGATCTCTATGAAGGACACGGAGATGCCGCGTACTCGTGTGAGATAGCGTTGTCAGCACTTAACAATTTGAAAGAGGCCTCATTTTGGGTCTCCATCTACCACACGGTAATCCCTTAACATCTGCAAACGCACAATTGGTTGGAGTCACCGCAACATAAACAGCTGCATTTGGAATGGTGCCTGCTGATGGCCTGCTGATGAATGCTATCGCATTGTGTTTAGTGATGACTCGCGCTTCTGTGTTGCCTCGGGAAAAGCTTGCATACTGGGCAGATACAGAGACTTTGAGCACCAATTTAAAGACCGCCTGCGGCAGGCAAGAATGGGGAAGTGGAACCGTTTCGTTGCACGGAACCTACGCGTTGACTCTTGGGAGGGAAGGTGTATAAAATAGTCTGTCAAAAGATAAAAGCTCAGACATCGTTTACAACACTAAAACGACCAGACTACAGCATGACGGAAAACTGGCACCCGTCTACACAATTGCTGATGGACACTCTCTTTACATACGACGCTGCATAGGACGAATTTGATTAACAAAAAAAATTGAGGAAGAAAAATACGGAAGCATACTGTTGACACGGAGGGGGGGGGGGGTACGGGGTGGCGGCAGGAAGGGCATCCAGCCACCCCTTTCCACTAACCTTGCCACATCCGTTCCTAACAATGCCAACCCTGCGTCATGGCACCAGTGAAAGAAAGAATCCGAAAGGAAAATTTTTCATTCAGAGTATGCTACCAGTTATGAGCTACGTTACTGAGATAGAGAGTTTTATCGCAAACCAGTAAAAATACCGGTGCTTGCTCAGTGATGAATGACAAAGAGAATCATTAGAAGAGACTCGGCAACAACCATCTGTCCTATGGAGCGTTAAATGTGAGTCATCTGAAAAGGCCACCTGTCACCACTCAGCGGAAGTCCAGTTGCAGTACCGATGTGCAAATTCCAGACTGCTTCGCCGATGAAGAGCAGTCAGAATGGGTCCATGGACCAGGCGGCTGCTGCGGAAGCCCATACGCAGCAACGTTCGCTGAACGATCTTTAAGACATCAGTTCATCTGGTCGGTAAGTTGTTCAAGAGTTGGACGTCTTTTTTTATATATATATAATCTCATTTTGTTCGTTTTTGTTCGTTGCATCTGCTGGGGTCGGCCGTCGCAAGACACTCGGTTCAGTTGGTCGTTGATCCATTAACTCAGTTTTTTAATTACAGAGGGCAGTTAACCCTCTGACCGAACACGTTGAGTTTCCGTGCCGGCTTTTTTTTTTGTTCGTTGTTGATCGTTGTGTTTCGTCGCTGAGGACGTCACAATGACATCCGTTCAAGTTCGTTTGTTGATCCTTCCACTCAGTTCTTTTTATTACAGAGGCCAACCGGCTCTCTGACCGAAGACGCTGAGCTACCGTGCCGAACAAGTAAATCAATCAATGCTGGCACACAAGAAAAATCAAAGACATATAAAAATATAATCTGTTTATTCAGTGTAACATCTAGTCGCCTGTACGCATCTCTGCAGCCGTCGTTCACCGCTGTCGTCTATGGGCTGTAGTGCATCACAGTTCCCTCGGTGCCAGTGTTGCATATGACGGTATACTCGTATACGGCGGCACGCGACCAATTTATAAACTTAGCCGTATCGGAAATGCTTCCACCCTTGGCCCAAGTGCCAATGATCATACCCTTTTGAACGTCAGATAAATCGCTCCGCTTCCGCATTACGACAATACACTCCCCAGTACTAGTTTAAGTGGTTTGGGGTAGCCTCTTTGATTAGCAAGCAAAACGCTCTCGGTCCCGGGTTCGAAACCCGCTACTGTTTAAATTTTGATTGATAATCAGCATTGGCGGCCAAGACTTCCGGCATAAAAGATGACCCTCATTCTGCCAACGGCCTTATCAAAGAGGGCGGAGGAGCGGACAGAGGTTCAGGGCACTCTCTTGGCCTACGGGTGGAAAACTGCTCCTAAAGGCGGAAGAATCAGCAATGATAAACGGCATGAGGATGCAGAAGGCAATGGAAACCACTGCATTAAAGACGCACAACGTCTATCCACGAGACCATGTGGCCTGTAATTGAAAAAGTATTATGATGGTCTCTCCATTGGCAAAAGGTTCCGGAATAGTCCCCCATTCGGATCTCCGGGAAGGTACTGCCAAGGGGGAGGTGACCATGAGAAAAAGATTGAATAATCTACGAAAGAATAACGTCCTCCGAGTCGGGGCGTGAAATGTCAGGAGATTGAACGTGGTAGGGAAACTAGAAAAATCTGAAAACGGAAATGCAAAGGTTCAATCTAGATGTAGTAAGGGTCACTGAAGTCCAATGGAAAGAAGACAAGGATTTCTGCTCAGATGACTATAGGGTATCACCAACAGCAGCAGAAAATGGTATAACAGTAGTAGGATTCATTATGAATTGGAAGGTAGGGCAGAGAGTGTGTTATTGTGAACAGTTAAGTGATAGGGATGTTCTTTCCAGAATCGACAGCAAACCAACACCGACAACGATAGTTCAGGTATACATGCCGACGTGGCAAGCAGAAAAAGAAGAGATAGAGAAACTATATGAGGATATTGAAATGGTAATACAGTACGCAAAGGCAGATGAAAATCTAACAGACATGGGGGACTGGACTGCAGTTGTAAGGGAAGGAGTAGAAGAAAAGGTTACAGGAGAATATGGGCTTGGGACAAGGAATGAGAGAGGAGAAAGACTAATTGAGTTCTTAATAAATTTCAGCTAGTAATAGCGAATACTCTCTTCAAGAATCACAAGAGGAGGAGGTATACTTGGAAAAGGCCATATGATGCGGGAAGATTTCACTTAGATTACATCACGGCCAGACAGTCCGCCCCTGGCAGATGAGTGGTCAGCGCGACGGAATGTCACACCTAACGGCCCGGGTTCGATTCCCGGCTGGGTCGTAGATTTTCTCCGCTCAGGGACTGGGTGTTGTGTTGCCCTTATAATCATCATTTCATCCCCATCGACACGCAAGTCGCCGAAGTGGCGTCAACTCGAAATACTTGCACCAGGCGAACGGTCTACCCGACGGGAGGCCCTAGCCACACGGCATTTCCATTATGGTCAGGCAGAGATTCCAAAATCAGATACTGGATTGTAAGACGTACCCAGGAGCAGATATAGACTCAGATCACAATGTAGTAGTGCTGAAGAGTAGGCTGAAGTTTAAGACATTAGTCAGAAAACGCAAAGAAGTGGGATACGGAAGTACTAAGGAATGACGAGATATGCTTGAAGTTCTCTAAGGCTGTAGATATAGCAATAAGGAATAGCTCAGTAGGCAGTACAGTTGTAGAGGAATTCACGTCTCTAAAAAGAGCAGTCACAGAAGCTGAAAAAAAAACATAAGCACAAAGGAGGTAACTGCAAAGAAATCATGGGTAACACATGAAATATTTCAGTTGATCGATGAAAGGAAGAAGCACAAAAATGTTAGGGAAAACTCAGGAATACAGAAATACAAGTCGCTGAGAAATGAAATAAATAGGAGGAAGTGCAGGGAAGCTAAGACGAAATGTCTACATGAAAAATGTGAAGAAATCGAAAAAGAAATGATTGTCGGAAGGACTGACTCAGAATACAGGAAAGTCCAAACAACCTTTGGTGAAATTAAAACCAAGGGCGGTAACATTAAGTTTGCAACGGGAATTACACTGTTAATTGCAGAGGAGAGAGCGGATAGGTGGAAAAAATACATTGAAAGCCTCTATGAGGGGGGAATATTTGTCTGATGTAGCAGGAGTCGATTTAGAAGAAACAGGAAATCCAGTATTAGAATCAGAATTTAAAAATGTTTCGAAGGACTTTAGATCAAAGAAGGCTGAAGGGAATGTTAACATTCAATCAGAATTTCTAAAATCATTGGGGGAAGTGGCAACGACTATTCACGTTGGTGTGTAGAGTGTATGAGTCCGGCGACATACCATATTTCGGAAAAATATAATCCACACAATTCCAAAGACTGCAAGAGCTGACAAGTGCCAGAATTATCGCACAATCAGGTTAACAGCTCATGCATTCAAGTTGCTAACAAGAATAATATACAGAAGAATGGAAAAGAAAATTGAGGATGTGCTAGATGACGATCAGTTTGGCTTTAGAAAAGGTAAAGGCACCAGAGAGGCTGTTCTGACGTTGCGGTTGATAATGGAAACAAGACTAAAGGAGAATTAAGAACCGTTCATAGGATTTGTCGACCTGGAAAAAGCGTTCGACAATGTAAAATGGTGCAAGATGTTCGAATTTCTGAGAAAAATAGGGGTCAGCTATAGGGAGGAACGGGTAATATATAACATGTACAAGAGCCAAGATGGAATAGTAAAAGTGTAATACCAATATCGAAGTGCTCGGATTAAAAAAGGTGTAAGACAGGGATGTAGTCTTTCGCCCCTACTGTTCACTCTGTACATCGAAGCAGCAATGATGGAAATAAAAGAAATGAACTTCAAGTTGAAAGGATACCAAAGATGACATTGCTATCCTGAGTGAAAGTGAAGAAGAATTAAATGATCTGCTGAATGGAATGAACAGTCTAATTCGTACAGAATATGGACTGAGAGTAAATCGAAGAAAGACGAAATTAATGAGAAGTAGCAGAAATGAGAACAGCGAGAAACTTTACATCCGGATTGATGGTCACGAAGTAAAGGAATTCTACTACCTAGGCAGCAAAATAACCAATGACGGACGGAGCAAGGATGACAACAAAACCAAACTAGCAATGGAAAAAGGACATAAGAGAAGTCTACCAGTATCAAACATAGGCCTTAATTTGAGGAAAAAATTTCTGATAATGTAGGTTTCGAGGACAGCATTGTATGTTAGTTAAACATGGACTGTGGGAAAACCGGAATAGAAGAGAATAGAAGCATTTGAGATGTGGTGCTACAGACGAATGTTGAAAATTAGGTGGACTGATAAGGTAGGGAATGAGGAGTTCTGCACAGAATCGAAGAGACACGGAGTGTGTGGAAAACACTGATAAGGAGAAGGGACAGGATGATGGGACATTTGTTAAAGCGTCAGGGAATGACTTCCATGGTACTAGAGAGAGCTGTAGAGGGCAAAAGCTGCAGAGGAAGACAGAGACTGGAATACGTCCAGAAAATAATTGAGGACGTAGGTTGCGAATGCTACTCTGGGATGAAGAGGTTGGCACACGAAAGGAATTCGTGGCGCCCCCGTCAAACCTGTCAAAAGACTGATGACCTCCCCCCCCCTCCCCCCCCCCCCATGAAAAAAGCTAATGCTGCCAACGTAGGTGGTGAGGTGGTGGTCATATTAATGTGACTGCACAGTGTACGTATTGTGCAAAGACACTGACAGAAAAAGTCACAACACCTAAAAACTCTTAATGTAGGTTAATGTAATTTCGCGAATACATTTATCTAGTTAACATATTTAAGTGATTAACATTGCAGGATCACAGGTTAATGTAATCGCGAATGAACCGTTGCAGGTGCAAAAATGCTGGTACATTAATATCGGATGAGACTGCCAGAGACGGCCGGTATGGCCGAGCGGTTCTAGGACCTTCAGTCTGGATCGAATTCTTCCTCGGGCATGGATGTGTGTGATGTCCTTAGGTTAGTTAGGTTTAAGTAGTTCTAAGTTCTAGGGGACTGATGACCTCAGATGTTACGTCCCATAGTGCTCAGAGCCATTTGAACCATTTGAGACTACCAGAATGTTGCGTGCAAGCATGCAAACGTGCACACAGTCTGCTGTACTGGTGCCGGACGTTAGTTTGTGGGATGGAGTTCCATACCTTTTGCACTTGTTCGTTCTTTACAGGGACAGTTAATGGTGTTTGTGGATGACGCAGCTGTTATCGTCCGATGATTTCCCTTATGTCCTCGATTGGAGAGGGATCTGGTGATCGAGCAGGTCAAGGCAACATGTTGACACTCTGCAGAGCATGTTGCATTACGACAGTGGTATGTGAGCGAGGGTTATCCTGTTGAAACCCCCCCCCCCCCCCCCCCACCCTCCACCCGTTGAATGCTGTTAATGAATGGCAGTACAAATATGCAGTCTTGGTGTGTGGGGCAACCATGAGAGTGCTACTGCTGTCATACAAAATCGTACCCTAGACAATAGCTCCAGGCGTAGGTCCACTGTTTCTTGCACGCAGACAGGTTGGTTGCAGATCCTCAACTGCCCCCCTCCTAATCAATACATGGGCATCGCTAGCACTAGGGCGGAACCAGTTTTCATCGTAAAATACAATAGACCTTCACCCTGCCCTCCAGTGAGCTCTCCCTTGATACCACTGAAGTCGCAAATGGAATGTACGCCACAGGGCGTCTGGCTCAGAGCTGTCCTTAAGTAACCGATTTGTAACAGTTGTGGTGCCAACTACGGCCCAAATTGCTGCTACAGATGCAGTACAGTGCACCAGAGCCACGGGACGAACACGATGGTCTTCCATGTCGGTAGTGCCATGAGCCCGTCCGAGGCCCGTTCTTTTTGCGACCGTACCTTCTCGTGGCCACAGCTGCCAGCAATCATGTACAACGGCTACTTTCCTGCCACGTCTTTCTGCAGTATCGCAAGAGGAACATCTAGCTTCTCGTAGCCCTATTACACGATCTCATGGAAACCCAGTGAGGTGTTGAAAATGCGTCTTTGTCGCCTTAAATGCCTTCTTGACTAATGTCAACTCACCACGGGTTTATTGGGTTGGGTTGGGTTGGGTTGTTTGGGGGAAGAGACCAAACAGCGAGGTCATCGGTCTCATCGGATAAGGGAAGGATGGGGAAGGAAGTCGGCCGTGCCCTATCAAAGGAACCATCCCAGCACTTGCCAGGAGCGATTTAGGGAAATCACGGAAAACCTAAATGAGGATGGCCGGACGCGGGATTGAACCGTCGTCCTCCCGAATGCGAGTCCAGTGTGCTACCACTGCGCCACCTCGCTCGGTCACCACGTCCAATCTCATAGGTAACTAACGCTCACGGCCGTTATAGCAGGCCTGATTTCGACCCTCATAGTGGCGCTACTAGCTCCACTCTTATGCGACTGGCACGAAATATGGACAGACATCATCTTTCAGATGCAGAAAGACGCCTACCAACTTTCGTTCATGTCGCAGAACTCCTTCTTGGTGTTGCGATTTTTTTTCCGACAGTGCATGTGCATTGCATGGGCGTTAAGGCAATTTCCATTACAGTACACCACCTAGCTTTTTTTTATACTACTAAGTTATCATTTCCTTCTGATAACAAAGAGCCTGTTTCCGTTGCGCTTGCGTAGGTTAACTGTCGTTGCACCAAAAATTGTAGTCAGTTGCATCATTTTAGGGCTTACCGGAAGCGGCTGTAAACTGTTACAAATACGTTAAGTTTTTCCGGACAGCCACAACTCGTACTAAGTCAGTGGCTGGCCTGAAAAACTAGATTTCAACAGTCAATGTTTCGTCCGCAAGCTATGCCTACTCTCGCATTTACAAGTAATTCAAAATTTGGTTTCCGTTGGTAAGATACAGAAGACCACAGTTAACTTTCAGTTTCCAAATGAACGGAACTACTTTTGCAGTGGTCACTGGAAAAAAGTCTCTCAAAATATTGTTGCAGCTCACTGACTTTCATCACAGTCGTTGGGAGAGAGTTTCACATCGTAGGTAACTTGGAAATTATCTATGAGCATATTACTCGTGATCATTTGCTGTGGTTATTGAAAATAGTTGATCGAGTCTGCAGTATGTCCATAATGAAATACGTACACGAAAGCGTTTTTTCGAAAACGAAATTAATGAAAGCACAACATTGGAGTCGTCTCGCCTCCATTATCTGATCAGAAGTATCCAGATACCTATTAGTAGCCATTAATACGCAATGTATCGACCCTTCGCCTTCATGACTCCTTGAATCCTGCTGAGGATGCTTTCAATGAGGCATCTGAATGTCTGAGGAGGAATGACAACCAATTCTTTCTCAAGAGCCACAACCAAAGAAGATGGTGACTTTCACGCTGGGCTCTGGAGCGAAGTCGTTGTTATAACTCATCACATAGGTATTCCATTGGGTTCAGATTGGGACTCTGGGCAGTGCTGTCCATTTCAGGTATGTCATTGTCCACAACCACGGCCTTGCCGCAGTGGATACACCGGTTCCCGTCGGATCACCAAAGTCAGTCGCTGTCGGGCGTGGCAGGCACTTGGATGGGTGAACATCCGGGCCGCCATGCGCTTTTGCCATTTTTCGGGGTGCACTCAGCATCGTGATGCCAATTGAGAAGCTACTCGACCGAATAGTAGCGGCTCCAGTCAAAGAAAACCGTCGTAAAGACCGGGAGAGCCGTGTGCTGACCCCACGCCCCTCCTATCCGTATCCTTATCTGAGGATGACACGGCGGTCGGATGATCCCGATGGGCCAATTGTGGCCTGAAGACGGAGTGCATTGTCCACAAACGGCTGCCTCAGATATGCTGTTTTATGACAGGGTGCTTTGTCACGCTGATACAAAAAATAGTTGTATTCAAACTGTTCCATTACTGTATGCCATGCTCAGTGCTGTAAATGTGTTCATATCCTTCCACATTTAGCATTTTCTTAAGCACAATAAGGGGACCACACTCTGACAGCGAAAATCACCCCTCTATCGTAACAGATTCGTATTTCGCTGTTGTCGCTACACATGATGGCAGGTAACCGTTCCGTATGCTTACCACAGGTTTTACAGCGTTATTCATCACCTCATATCACTCGTTTGCGGTCACCCAAAGGCAAGTCATGTCCTTAACGCCACCTCAAGCGTCGCTTAGCATTGATTACAGAAAAAGATGGCTTATGAGGAGCTGCTCGACTGGAGTGCCCAATTCCTTTTAACTCCATACATAAAGGCATTGTATAACTCCACTCCTGACAGCACTTTGGAACTCACGAGTGGTTCCTTCCGCAGATTTCATCCGATTTTTTGCAGCCACCGTCCATAATGCTCGACGGTCCTTGTACGTCAGTTCATGGGGACTACCTGGCCATGGTTTAGCTGTTTTTGTTCATTTGTATCACCAACAATCGACCTGAGCATGTAACACTAGCCTCTCTGTTGTACGTCACTCTTCCCCAACAACCGAACCTGCTATTCCTGTCCTGGGAAAAGTCACGTATGACAGTAACTTGCCGTAAAACAAGCTAATGTTACCCTCTGAGAGGATTTTGAATTTTGACCGCGCGTGTGTCTAATGGATAAAGGTATCGGACTATAATTTTGAATATGGTGAAATTAACAGAAAAACTAAACAGACTTTAACCTTGGGAGTTAATGAGAGTGATAAAATTCATATGTGAATTAAAAAAATGAACGGTCGCCAGACCAACTGGGCACATTAATTTGGAAATATGTTTTTAAGAAAACCTGTGGACTGTTCGAGCAACAAATACGCCGGGAGAAATTGAAAAATCACAAACTGAATATTGGTTGTTGAAGTTACTTTCATTAATATTTCCCTTTGAATAGTACACAGGATACAAACTGACAGGACACTCTGGGCTGTGTCTAAAATAGCAGCAGTTACCAATATTGCTCACACCAGTACTCACAGAAAGCAAATTTGCACTAAACTTGTGCTACTAACAGCTACACTCAAGATCTTTACATAAACCAGTACTGACATGTTACTGCATCAAGTGCCGAACTAAATGTGGACATGACGGACTTCTATCTTAACTGACATTTAAAACCATATTTATATCAAATTTCCTTAGCTTCTGTAATAGTTCAATCATCTTTATAATATGTGAAGAATATGATAGGGACCCATAAACTAGTATCATGTCACTATCAAGCTCTATAATTATTTCAGTAAAGAAACTAATTCAAACAAAGCTAATCTTTAACATCACTTGGAATAGTTTATATTTTACTTTGCAAGGCAAAATATTCAACACTGGGTTCAATTAA
Organism: Schistocerca americana; assembly: GCF_021461395.2. NCBI lineage: Eukaryota > Metazoa > Arthropoda > Insecta > Orthoptera > Acrididae > Schistocerca > Schistocerca americana. Next base: position 828,215,378 of record NC_060120.1, on the reverse strand, counting down.
CTAAAAAAAGGAATAATTCATGATAGTAATCAAGACTACATTATGTTTAAAATGAACTTAACTTATTTGTCTCCTTTTTACCACCTGTGAAGCAGGTATTTTAGTCAATAACATTTAAATAATCTGGCACTGTGTTCCTGAAAAACTCTAGTTTGCAATAAACTAAGAGTACTTTAGCAAAATCCTATCTAACCTCACTTTTGTGGTTTTGACTTTAAATTTCGCTACTCCTTTCACATTTGACAAACAAAAAGAAATCGCTTTTGTGGTTTTGACTTTAAATTTCGCTACTTCTTTCGCATTTGACAAACAAAAAGAAATCGCTTTCAATGACTTGAAAACAATAATTGTTCATTTAAAACAGGATACTGGGTTTTAGTAGCACTTAGGAGAGGACCCTGCATAGGTTCGTGATCAGGATAGAAGATACGGTTCCAAACACAGATTTATAGTATTTGGATTATTATTAAAACCACTCACAAAAATTAACTGGTCCATGCCTATATACATATCTGGATGTATGAAGTTAGCGAAGCAGTGGTGAAGTTTTGGTGGCAAGCGACATGGCGGCTAACTGTACTCAAGGCTCTTGATGTTCGAATGCTCTATAAAATCTTTTCTTGGCGTCAGATTTTCAACATATTAGAGCCATTCCTTTTTACCAAGAATGCCAGACAATAGCCAGACCCACATCCGAGGCAAATCCTTTATAATGCAGCTTCCAATTGCCTCTCTTGGCACCGTCGAAGTGTACCGTGCTACGGCTGGCCTCTTACTGCGTACTGTTCACACCAAGGCGCCGCACAGTTCGACCTCCAAAACTACCTATTACATAGCGCCGTGCCACTTCCGTTGCGGAGGGACTTCACTACATCTTTTACATTTTAGAATACAAGTGCCCTAAGCATGAACCATCTTCCAATAAACATTGTCTTTCTTATAAACATACACATATTATAAAAATTCATTATTTTAACAAACCATTTTGCTATTTTTTCACATATATAACACAAAACTCTAAATTAACTGTCACAAATCAATGACCTTAACTAACACAGAATACACACCCCATAATTACAGCTACACGGTTGCGTAATATAAACCTACTTCTAATCGATATAAGTGTTCCAAGCAGCTTGCGAAGTGTTGAAGTATCCCTAACAGATTTGCTGCTTAGGTGACATCCAGTGAGTAGTCAACGTTCGAAATCACTGACAAGGCCTTGAGAGCAAGTTCAGTCTTTAGCAATGTTCATTTGAAAGTGTTGTATTAACAATTATGACAAGAAAAATATCAGCTGCTGATGACTCACCATGTGCATCAGGAGGGTGACTGAAAACGAGTGTCGGGAGGTGCAAAGATCAACCTTATATGGGATGTATGTATTACACTTCACAAAATGGAGATAGTCGAGATTCAAGAAATGTTCGAAACAGACCATAAATTTGCCCCATAAACAACGAATGAAAAATGACGAGCCTCAGTGATCATAGAAGTTCGCACCACTAATATCGAAGGCGAATTCAAAGGTAACTGAGTTGTGGATAGTTCGTTGTGTAGCACACTATGAGGTAATAGAGTTCTGACTGTTTTGTTGATAGTAAATTGGTATATTGGGCCTTGAGCGTAGTAATTCAATAGCATTTTTTTATTGTGATAAACCCTATTGTATGCATACGGAAGTCTGGATCATTCCTACAGTGTTCATTTGCCCTTGCTTTATGACGATCTGCCCTAGCTTTGTCAGAGATACACCATGAACATTGATGAAATGATTAAAAGAAGCAATTGTATACCAAAGGTATTATCATTATTAATTGTATGGAGTGACAATTCAACGTAGGGATTGCAGCGGAACACCTAACACAGACATCTGAAGAATCTTTGAGTTTTGAACAAATGCGTAATTGTATGGTGGCACATAGGTTTTTTTGTATAACTTTTTTTAATGCTCTCCATCGGTGCCTTGTAAATTTTTGTTGGCAGTCATACATTAGGATGATTTTGGCTGTATTGTATTGGAATAAAAGTACTTATTTGGTGACAATACTCAGGAAATGTCTGAAGATGGCCTTGTAAGCTGAAAACCGATTAACACAATAAAACTAATACTGTAGAATAAAAGAAAACTAGTGCTTTTCATTTATTATAATGTTGTTCTACCAAGAACCGTTGGGAGATACAGTTACATGAAAAATAAATCTACTATACTAAAAAAAATCAGTTCCCGACTTATAATTCTGAACAGAATTCCCTTCGACATCTGTGGGGTCCTGCCCACTCCTCTCTTATTGGGTGCCGAAAGGATGTTGAGTTCTCGAAATGCTAGACAACAATTCAAACAAATCGCATTAATAGTTTTTATTAGAAATAAGAAGATTGACAATACTTGACTATGAAATTACAACTGTGTCACAAGCGATGGGCGACATGTAAACAATCAAAGATCTTTGCTGTATACGAGGTCCGTGGAAGCAATTGATATGGATCACACGTCGCTGCTATAGTAGTGCTCTCCTAGTACTGTGCTGATACTGTGAGAATACTGTCCGGTTTATATTCTCTTCGGCTAGAGGGCGCTACTGTCGTGGTGCAGTCCTAGTCAGCGCACCATTGGCCGACGTCGTCTCACCGCCTTCTCTGCTCTTCCGTTCTTCATCTTCGTTCCAGCGCGTGTGGTTACGGCACAACAACGTCTTAAAAAGTTTCGTTATTTTTTGCCCTAAATTTTTATTCTCATAACGGATAATGTAGTTGTAAAAGGAACTCTGATTTTGATATACACTCCTGGAAATTGAAATAAGAACAACGTGAATTCATTGTCCCAGGAAGGGGAAACTTTATTGACACATTCCTGGGGTCAGATACATCACATGATCACACTGACAGAACCACAGGCACATAGACACAGGCAACAGAGCATGCACAATGTCGGCACTAGTACAGTGTATATCCACCTTTCGCAGCAATGCAGGCTGCTATTCTCCCATGGAGACGATCGTAGAGATGCTGGATGTAGTCCTGTGGAACGGCTTGCCGTGCCATTTCCACCTGGCGCCTCAGTTGGACCAGCGTTCGTGCTGGACGTGCAGACCGCGTGAGACGACGCTTCATCCAGTCCCAAACATGCTCAATGGGGGACAGATCCGGAGATCTTGCTGGCCAGGGTAGTTGACTTACACCTTCTAGAGCACGTTGGGTGGCACGGGATACATGCGGACGTGCATTGTCCTGTTGGAACAGCAAGTTCCCTTGCCGGTCTAGGAATGGTAGAACGATGGGTTCGATGACGGTTTGGATGTACCGTGCACTATTCAGTGTCCCCTCGACGATCACCAGTGGTGTACGGCCAGTGTAGGAGATCGCTCCCCATACCATGATGCCGGGTGTTGGCCCTGTGTGTCTCAGTCGTATGCAGTCCTGATTGTGGCGCTCACCTGCACGGCGCCAAACATGCATACAACCATCATTGGCACCAAGGCAGAAGCGACTCTCATTGCTGAAGACGACACGTCTCCATTTGTCCCTCCATTCACGCCTGTCGCAACACCACTGGAGGCGGGCTGCACGATGTTGGGGCGTGAGCGGAAGACTGCCTAACGGTGTGCGGGACCGTAGCCCAGCTTCATGGAGACGGTTGCGAATGGTCCTCGCCGATACCCCAGGAGCAACAGTGTCCCTAATTTGCTGGGAAGTGGCGGTGCGGTCCCCTACGGCACTGCGTAGGATCCTACGGTCTTGGCGTGCATCTGTGCGTCGCTGCGGTCCGGTCCCAGGTCGACGGGCACGTGCACCTTCCGCCGACCACTGGCGACAACATCGATGTACTGTGGAGACCTCACGCCCCACGTGTTGAGCAATTCGGCGGTACGTCCACCCGGCCTCCCGCATGCCCACTATACGCCCTCGCTCAAAGTCCGTCAACTGCACATACGGTTCACGTCCACGCTGTCGCGGCATGCTACCAGTGTTAAAGACTGCTATGGAGCTCCGTATGCCACGGCAAACTGGCTGACACTGACGGCGGCGGTGCACAAATGCTGCGCAGCTAGCGCCATTAGACGGCCAACACCGCGGTTCCTGGTGTGTCCGCTGTGCCGTGCGTGTGATCATTGCTTGTACAGCCCTCTCGCAGTGTCCGGAGCAAGTATGGTGGGTCTGACACACCGGTGTCAATGTGTTCTTTTTTCCATTTCCAGGAGTGTATATTCAAAGATTACATTTAACGCACTGAAACTTCCAGAAGTTGCAAAAGTGGTGAATGTAAAGCCACTGACAAAAAAGGAAAGAGCGATGCTCTTTTATCTTCCACTTGTACTATTGCCTTTTTGTCACTGAACTCGAGCTGAGCAGATGTAAGTGTGTATCAATATTTGTGTGACAAAGTTTATTTAAATCTATCTTTTATATCAGATCCATTATTAACTCTAGCCATTACCTTGTCTTTTAACCATTTATGCAGTTTTCTTCGCATGTTACAGGCAAAATATACGAAATTGGCAGGGAACAGTCGGACATGCCATAATTAGTGTTCTTTCGTTAATTGCTTTTCATTTAAGCACCTGAGCGCTCCTGAGATGTGCATTCCCATCAATGTGTCGGCTGTTTGTAACATTTCACAAATAAAACTGAGTGGGTCTGATCGGATTACGTTTCCAAACAAAGACGTCTGCCGCCCTACCCCTACTCAAGGGCCTAATACCACGCAGAACTGCAGATAAAAATAATGAGGGTGGAAATCAATAAGGTAAATTGTCGTGTTAAAGCAGGGGATTTTCTTGTGACAGACTACATAGTGCACTTTTCAGTAAAATCATCCATCCTCAATGAGTGTTCCCCCTAGGTCGCGATAGTTCTATTGTTTCTAATTTCCTCCATTTATAAAATGTTAAATTCTTGCCGCACCTTTCAGTAATGCCTCACCTGGCTCTCATTTAGAGACTGTAATGAAGGGAAGGGGGTCTTAAGAATACATTATATGGAAAAAGTCCTATTATCAAAGGCAAAGATAATCAATATTTGCTAGATGGTTGTAACTGTGCTAAAGTTGTCACAAAGAAAGTAATGAAGTTACGATTATCTAGTTGTGAAAAGAAAAACTGTTATTCTTGAAAGAAATTAATTGAGAAGCATAGCTTCAGATATTCTGTTTCAGTCACTCATATATTATAAACAGTTTTTATACGGCAATTAAGTAAATTGGAAAAAGCTGTTACGATTGCAACAGGAAAATAAAGGCTGTATAGACAGTAAATTATATCTCTGGCCTTGCTCGTAACGTAGAGTCTGGTACAGTGTGGAGCTGATATAACAAAAGAGCGTAATTTTCGCTGGATTTAATTTTTTTACGTAGCCGATTTTTTGAGTAATTTTTCTATTGAATTTGACACACTGTCAAAGAGCGAAGCACTTTATTTACGGTGTACGATTCAATATTAATTATGAAATGGATTAGCCTCTGTAGATAGCATGATTTATTAATACAAGATGGACAGCTCACGGTACAATCAGCTTTAAATTGGTTAAGTTGTATATCGATGCACTTGAATCAATTCAGCTAGAGATCGTATTATTGGGTGGATAGTTGCGTTTAACTACATTTTTTGTAACACGCTAGCTATAGCTATCTATGAGTGCTTGCGTACACTATTATCCCACTCGCTGAAAATCACGCATACGTATGAGCATTCCTTAAGAACTAGGGAATCCTTTCTGACAGCAGCACAGTCAGATGCGTTAACTTTAACACTGCTTATAGTATATTATTTGAATTGCGCTGTATAACCTGTATTCAAGTACGTGGTTATACGTAATACATGCAAATCGTGCTTGATTATTGAAGCGGCACTGTACAGGGTGTCTGGGTACCTTTGATCGGATAGTGTGTGTTCATCTGACATGAGTATTTCGTTTGGCGATCTGTAATTTCACTCCAACCTTGAGATGTTAACAAAGGGATAATTTTAAAACATGTTGAGTGATGTAAAAAAAATTTCCTTTTGAAACTGGTGTAGTTATCCTAAAGCATCTTAATGCGCTGTTGAGCGGTAGGGTTTCGCCAGAAGGCAAGAAAGCAGCGTACGCAGTTGAAAACATGGATAATATTTCATTTAAGTAAAAGTCAACAACCTTGTGACGTCCGTAAAATAGCTTTTAAAAGCAAGTAAGAAATTAAACAACTTGTCGAATATTAACTAGGACATGAGATCCTTTAAACAATTAAGAAACTAAGCATTTTGTCAAATTTTAATAGGTATCTGAGTCCGCTGCTCGTGGTCTCGCGGTAGCGTTCTCGCTTCCCGAGCACGGGGTCCCGGGTTCGATTCCCGGCGGTGTCAGGAATGTTCCCTGCCTCGAGATGACTGGGTGTTGTTGTGTCGTCTTCATCATCATAATTCATCCCCATTACGGTCGGAGGAAGGCAATGGCAAACCACCTCCACTAGGACCTTGCCTAGTAAGGCGGTGCGGGTCTCCCGCATCGTTCCCCTACGCTCTGTAAAGAAGCATGGTACTTCATTTCACTTCCAATAGGTATCTGAAGTCAGCAAAGATGTATACTAATAACCAAATCCGTAACATTCACAAAATTTTTGGGTGGGGTTAAATATAAAATCTCAAATGCGCGCAGCAGCTTTGGTAACAATTAGCAGTAGCCACACAAGCGATTCGTGACATACGTTCAGAACTAGGAGAAGATATACAGACGCAATTCAGCCTCGCGACAGGAGAGATAGCCGGCCGCTGTGACCGAGCGGTTCTAGGCGCTACAGTCCGGAACCGCGCTGCTGCTACGGCTACGGTCGCAGGTTCGAATCCTGCCTCGGGTATGGATGTGTGTGATGTCCTTGGGTTAGTTAGGTGTAAGTAGTTCTAAGTCTAGGGGACTGATAACTTCAGATATTAAGTCCCATAGTGCTTAGAGACATTTGAACCATTTGAACAGGCGACATAATCCGACGGACAGGGTGTGCGGTGTGAACTTGCCACCCACGGGTGTGCTGGTGGATGGGGCAGGCTCGTACAATGTGAGCAACAACAGACTAAGAACTAACCTTATAAAACTAGTAACAGTGCACTGCTTTACAAAGGGCGGCACATATTACACTATATTATCATTGAAGAGTCAAACACAAATAAATAAAAGACAAACATCTGCCCACTCAGCGAATATGGTGATAAGCAAGAAAGCGCTTAACAACTATCCCGCGTCCGGCCATCCTGATTTAGGTTTTCCTTGATTTCCCTAAATCGCTCCAGGCAAATGCTGGGATGGTTCCTTTGAAAGGGCACGGCCGACTTCCTTCCCCGTCCTTCCCTAATCCGATGAGACCGATGACCTCGCTGTCTGGTCTCCTTCCCCAAAACAACCAACCAACTTAACAACTGGGTAGCATTCTTATTACAGTCATGACAAAATCAGTAAAGCTCACGAGACCTCAAAATTAACTGGCAAACAGTTACTTGTACTGATTTCATTTAACACTGTTTTAAAATGGAAGAAAATTGAAACTCACTGACCTCGCATGGATGTGTGTGATGTCCTTAGGTTAGTTAGGTTTAATTAGTTCTAAGTTCTAGGGGACTGATGACCTCAGAAGTTAACTCGCATAGTGCTCAGAGCCATTTGAGCCACTGACCTCGAACATGTTTTGCAATACGGCATTAGCCATAAGTAACGAATCAGGCATTTCTTACTAGCGTGGATCTCAGATGTCTAACTTGGTCTATCAGGCTGCCCGTAATAACTATAGCGGAAAATTACATTCTTAGTTTATCAGAATTTACCACAGAAATCACAAGATGAGTCAACTAACAGCTTCACCACTACGTTTTACAAATACCTAATTAAAATGATTATAGTGAAAAGACACTCTGCTTAAATTAGACTCACCTCTCTGAAATGTTTTACAAATGGTTAACTGAAATGACTATAATTTAGTTGAAAGGGTCCTGTAGTCCCCTTTCATTACCATTTTATTTGCTTTCCAATATACAGAGTTCTCTGGCATGCGTGAGTGAATGAATGTGTATGTGTTCCTTTTTTCTGTACAGTGGCTTAGTCTGCTCCTGAGAATCAGCGGTAGTCGTACAGAATGGCCAACCCTTGTAGTTTTCAGGTAGACAAAGAAGTTTGCTCCCCTTGTGTGACAGTCACCGGTGTTAGGTTGGTGGCGGAAGCCTCATCTCTGTGTTTTCCTGGCCACGGGATCGCGTGGGAGACGTTGGAGTGTGTGAGACGGTCAGTCTGCTTCCAGCTCGCCGAGAGTCTGCAGCCGAAGTCTAACTTAACCGCGTAGCGCGTTGTCTCATAGAAAGAGGGAGCTTTTAGCTTTTGGTCTCGCGTTTCATCTTATAAAGATTGATTTGCTTGCTCGCAGCAAGGAATGCAAGGCTTTTGCAGATTCTTAATGCACACTTGACTTTGATCCGTAAGAGGAACGTACCACAAAGGCGTTGCAATATGTTGAAGCGTCCTCGGTTCAGTGTGAATGTTTGTGTGCCTGCAAATGCGTGTGTACACTTTCTAATCTTTTCCGAATCTTGGTAATCTTTACTTCTTTGTGAATTTTCTTTGCCTCATTACTTTATGTCCGTTGCAAAACATCCACGCGGGTCAATATTAGAGTTTGTTATACCTCTGCCATTATCCTTTGTCTATTCAAATGGGTCCACTGTAAAATGTTAATTGTTCGCGACTGCGTGGTTTTATGTTGGTAAAATTTGGCCACGGTACGTTAAAATTGTGTCTCCGTGATCCACGTGGGCAGACGAGTCTGTTGTGAAACGTATAGCGTTTCACAAGCAATTGTACTTACTTACCAGGAAACAGCACCTGTATAGGTGCCTTACATCAATGTTTAAGGATTAAATAATTTTACCTCCAATCTTATCCAGTGTAAGGATGTTACATCTCCGTTACCTGCGTCATTTACCTTGTAGTTTTCCTTGTAAGCCCATTCATGGCGTTTCCCTGTGCACAGGTCCAATAATTAGTGTTCCCTTTTTATTTTAAACAAATGCTTCAGATGTAACCTCCCCGTGAGAAAATTGAAGAATGATGATTGATCATTAAACCCACAATAATATTAATTAAATAATGAAGCATGAACTGAATGTAACATCTGAACAGAATAATTAAACCTGACAAATCTTATAAGGGCAGCAACGCTGACCTTCGACCCTGTGAAATGATTAAACCTGATAAATTCTTACCTCAGTAAAACTCCATCTATATCTGCTCTTATTCAAAAAATTTCCGGCACAGCTCCGTGCAATGCTGGCGTATATTTAATTTTGATTCTTGGAGGAAATGCATAGGAAATATTCTTTAAATTGAAATGAAAGCTTCTTCTTCAAAAGGGTGGAAAAATTCTTTAAATTAAAATGATTACTTTTCTTTAAAAGATTTACTTTATAAAAAGTTATTGTTGGGGCATTTCTTGAACAAATTAATTACAATTACCATACATTATTAGCTGAGCGCAATGCTGCTTCATTACCTTCTACAATAATATACATATCGTCCACCACATTCCTGACCAGACTCGTGGGCAGAGCACACTGCGGACGCATGCCGACTAGCTACACACTAGCACTGACTGAGTACAACTATCCAACTGTCTACTCCCTCTGCCGACTCGCCACACACTAGTGCCGACTGACTACCACTGCAGACAGAGTGCAACTCGCAACTGCACACTCGCGCGGTCAAGCGCAGACTAGCAACGATAAATAACACTCTGGTCAGAGATTCTGTCATACCTCGCCATCGCTGGCAATGAATACATACGTGTTTCACAGAATAGATCTTGTTTTCAGGAATGTTGCTGCAAGCTGTTCTTATGCACAGTGCCCACGCACTCTTTACTTTATTTTAATATTTGATTCACGTGAACAATGGCGGGATCATATTAATAATTATATCCCATTCTCTGTGAGTGACTTTATAATGAATGTTCTTTTATGAGTTTTTCTTATGAATAAATAAAGTAATTTTCCGACTCAGCTCAAACCCTTATTTGTCGTGTAGCTGGAGTTGGTGGCGACCCGATGTTTTACGTTGACTTCAATGTCAGATAGCATTTTCTTATTCAAAGTGCGCTTCACGCACCTTACATATAGTGACCCTTTACTCACGCTACTTACATAGTTAAACGCAATTATCCGCCTAGTAATACGATCTCTAGCTGGATGGAATTAACTGCATCGACATACAACTTAACCACTTTAAAGCTGATCGCTCAGTGAGTTGTCTGTCGTGTACTTGTATTAATAAATCATGCTGCCAATAGAGGCTAATCCATTTCATAATTAATATTGAATCGTACACCGTAAATAAAGTGCTTCACTCTGTGACAGTGTGTCAAATTCAATAGAAAAAATACTAAAAAAATCAGTGACGTAAAAAAAAATTAATCCAGCGAAAATTAAATTAAACTAACTCCACTAAAATGCCTTGCAAATGCTTAACTAAAATGGTTACAGTGAAAAGGTACTCTGATTAAGTTAAACTTCACTGTATTTAAAAGGAAGAATAACACACAATTCAGCCCTTAACATGGTCCACGGTAAACCATCCGAAATATGACCAGTTAAACAGGCCGTTCTGATCAATGTAAGTCCATTAGCTCTGTAACACGGACCACGCACCTTCCACACATTCCACAAACAGTTGCGACTAACGTCTGCAATGAAGTAAAGTTCCTTCCATTAAGGTAAACTTCAATTCTTTCGGAACGAACCCCCATAAACAGCAAACATAGCAGGCCTTCCGGGAAGGACCAACTAGTCGCAGCACTACGACCTTAGCAAAAGACGGCGCAGAAGCCTCAGAAAGAGTCTCACCAAAATGTTTGATGAATCGATAGCAAAGTGGCACTCAAAATCTCCACACGCTCGGCATAGGCAAATTTTCAGAGTCCCATCGCCACCACAGACAGACCAAAATACCATCTTCGAAGGATGAGGTCTGAGCTCTGAGCTCTGCAAAGGCCGCTAACTATCGGCTCCCGACAGTGGAGGTAAACCGACCACGCGCCTCCTTCTAACTCGGCCGGCAAATTCTAACTGTCCTTTGTGCCGGTCAAAACTCCTCGCGCAGAGAACCACCCAAAGATCGTGCCCCGCTACCGCGATCTTTTACACATGAAGTTGGTCTTCTCTGTACTTTACCTCCTGTGTAAGATTAACTGAAACGTCTGCGTGTGAGTGCTTTCTTTACTACCTGATGCACGTGTTTTCTTTGTGATTATCAAAATTAAAAATATATTAAAACATTTCAGAATTGTATGTGCTAAATCTGTGGGACGAAAAAGGTACTTGTTTCCAACTTGCGAAGCGCAGGTCAGCTGCAGTTGCTCAGAAGTTTTCGCCTTCACGTAGACCGCATGTGGACGCATCGCACTCTCACGGCTACAGACCGTGAGTCCACATTTATTCAAAGACGCTTCTCAGAAAAATACATTACGCCTTGTAAGACTCCGGTAGGACTCGCTGTTTCATGCTGCGACTGACCAGCTTCTTTAGGACAAATGCCGTGTGGCAACAGATTCGCTACATCATGCTGCCGCGTCACTGCAGCTCTTTTTTTTATAGCGGAGCAAAACCAGCGCGGGATACCGGCGGTTCTTGTATATCCCAAACTATCGATCAGACACAACATTCTCCCCGTAGTATGCTGGCATATGTCGATATTTGCCGGCCGGGGTGGCCAAGCGGTTAAAGGCGCTACAGTCTGGAACCGCGCAGGTTCGAATCCTGCCTCGGGCATGGATGTGTGTGATGTCCTTAGGTTAGTTAGGTTTAAGTAGTTCTAAGTTCTAGGGGACTGATGACCTTAGAAGTTAAGTCCCATAGTGCTCAAAGCCATTTGAACCATTTTTTGTCGATATTTCAAATAATTGTTTTAGATAGCACATTGAGAAAGCATGCCTCGCTGGTAGAGAGTGAAGTCGGTCTCTCGTTCCTAGACGTGTTGCTATGTAGAATATCTATCAACAACCTGAGGCACAGAGTGTACCAGGAAGCCTAATAACACAAATAGGAATTTAACTGAAGCGCCAAAGAAACTAGTATAAGCAGGTGTATTCAAATGCAGAGATATCTAAACAGGCAGAACACAGCGCTGCAGTCGGCAACGCCTATATAAGACAACAAGTGTCTGACGCAGTTAGATCGGTTACTGCTGCCAAAATGGCAGGTTATCAAGATTTAAGTGAGTTTGAACGTGGTGTTATAGTCGGCGCACGAACGGTGGGACACAGCATCTCAGAGGTAGCTATGAAGTGGGGATTTTACCGTACGACCATTTCACGAGTGTATCTTGAATCCGGTAAAACATAAAATCTCCGACATCGCTGCGGCCGGAAAAAGATCCTGCAACAACGAGACCAACGACGACTGAAGAGAATCGTTCAGCGTGACAGAAGTGCAACCTTTCCGCAAATTGCTGCAGATTTCAATGCTGGACCATCAACAAATGTCAGTGTGCAAACCATTCAACGAAACATCACCGATACGGGCTTTCGGAGCTGAAGGCTCACTCGTGTACCCTTGATGACTGCACGACTCAAAGCTTTACGCCTCACTTGGGCCCATCAACACCAAAATTGGACTGTTGATGACTGGAAACATGTTTCCTGGTCGGACGAGTCTCGTTTCAAATTGTATCGAGTGGATGAACGTGTACGGGTATGAACACAACCTCATGAATCCATGGACTCTGCATATCAGCAGGGGACTGTTCAAGCTGGTGGAGGCTCTGTAATGGTGTGGGAGTGTGCAGCTGGAGTGATATGGGACCCATCATACGTCTAGATACGACTCCGAAAGGTGACATATACGTAAGCATCCTACCTGATCACCTACATCCATTCATGTCCATTGTGGATTCCGACGAACTTGGGTAATTCCAGCACGACCCCAAATGTCCAGAATTGCTACAGAATGGCTCCAGGAACACTCTTGTGAGTTTAAACACTTCCGCTGCCCACCAAACTCCCCAGACATGAACATTACTGAGCAATTCTGGAATGTCTTGCAAGTATTTGTGGTCAGTCCCACAGCATTCATGGTTTCAGTTCCCTCCAGCACTACTTTACACATTAGTCGATTCTATGCCACGTCATGCTGCGGCACTTCTGCGTACTCGCAAGGGGTCTATACTACATTAGGTAGCTGTACCAGTTTCTCTGACTCTTCAGTGTAGATGCCATTTCGCAAGGAATGCTCGACACTCTTGTCTTCAAGTGCCTTCCGTATCAGTGGCAAAAACGGCTTGGTATCGGTAATGGACATCTTAAGGAAAATGGCTACGATGGTTTGTTCGTAAACTGGGCTTTCGGACGGAATATTAATTGTGCTAAGAGGAAGGACGAGGAACCGACTTCTCACTCGGTTGTACCACCATTCGTTTCTTGAGTTACTGACCTCATCAGCGGAATTCTGCGGGAAAAATGATATTTTAAGATATCATTTTTCAGTCAGAACAAAATACTTTCTCCGAAGCAAAATGGACGAATGTAATTATCTATACATTGCGGTAGTCGGTGAAATGTCTTGTGGCTGTGATGGAGTGTACACAGACGAAACGAGGAGGACTGTAAAAGAACGTATGAAAGAACACTATAGCCACACGCGGTTAAAATAAAGTGTGAAATCTGCGGCAGCGGAACATCGTGAGAAATGCGGTGAAGACAATGATTTCAACAATGTGAGTGTGTTGGCAAAGGAAATCAACATTTTTAGAGGAAAAGCCTGAGAATCGATTGAGATTTCTAAGAACGAGTGTGACTTCGATTAAAGGCTTCCGGCTTCGAGACAGTGAATACGCGGCCGCAGTGCGCGAGGAAACAGGAAAGATCATTTGCGAGCAATCTACATCTACATGGATTACTCTGCAAATCACATTTCAGTGCCTGTCAGAGCGTTCATCCAGCCACCTTCACAATAATTCTCTATTATTCCAATCTCGTACAGCGTGCTGAGAGAACGAATACCTATATCTTTCCGTGCAAGCTCTGATTCCCCTTATTTTATTATGAGGATCGTTTCTCCCTCTGTAGGTCGGCGTGAACAAAATACTTTCGCATTCGGAGGAGGAAGCTGGTGATTGAACTTTTTTGAGAAGATTCTGCCGCTACGAAAAACGCCTTTGTTTTAATGAAGTCCGCCCCAAATCCTGTATCATTTCAATGACACTCTCTCCCCTATTTCGCGATAATACAAAATGTGCTGCGCTTCTTTGAGCTTTCTCCATGTACTTCGTCAATCCTATCTGGTAAGGATCCCACACAGCGCAGAAAAATTCTAAAATACGACGGACAAGCGCTGTGTAGTCAGTCCCTTTAGTAGATCTGTTACATTTTCTAAGTGTGCTGCCAATAGAACGCAGTCTTTGGTTAGCCTTCACCACAACATTTTCTATGTGTTCCTTCCAATTTAAGTTGTTCGTAATTGTAATTCCTAGGTATTTAGTTGAACTTACGGCTTTTAGATGAGACTGATTTATCGTGTGACCGAAATTTAACGAGTTCCTTGTAGCACTCATGTGGATGATCTCAAATTTTTCGTTATTTAGGGTCAATTGTCAATTTTTGCACCCTACAGATATTTTTTCTAAATCGTTTTGCAATTTGTTTTGATCTTTTGATGACTTTTCTAAATGACAAACGACAGCCTCATCTGCAAACAACCTAATATGGTTCCTCCGATTGTCTCCTACATCGCTCATATAGACAAGGAACAGCAAAGGGCCTATAACACTACCCTGGGGAACGCCAGAAATAACTTCTGTTTTACTCGATGACTTTCCGTCAGTTTCTACGAAGTGTGACCTCTCTGACAGGTAATCACAAATCCAGTCACATAATTGAGACGATATTCCATAAGCACACAATTTCACTACAAGCCGCTTGTGTGGTACAGTGTCAAAAGCCTTCTGGAAATCTAGAAAAAACGGAATCAATTTGAATTCTTTTATCAATAGCACTCAACACTTCATGAGAGTAAAGAGCTAGTTGTGTTTCACAAGAACCATGTTTTCTAAATCCGCGTTGACTGTGTGTCAGTAGACCGTTCTCTTCGAGGCAATTCATAGTGTGTGAACACAATATATGTTCCAAAATCCTGCTGCGTATTGACGTTAATGACATGGGCCTGTTATTTTGTGGATTACTTAAAAAAAATGGTTCAAATGGCTCTGGGCACTATGGGACTTAACTTCTGATGTCATCAGTCCCCTAGAACTTAGAACTACTTAAACCTAACTAACCTAAGGACATCATACACATTCATGCCCGAGGCAGGATTTGAACCTGCGACCGTAGCGGCCGCGCGGGCCTAGTCTGTAGCACTAGAACCGCTCGGCCACTTCGGCCGGCTGTGGATTATTCCTACAACCTTTCTTGAATATTGATGCGCCCCGTGCAACATTCCAAACTTTGGGTACGAATCTTTCATCGAGGGAACGGTTGTATAAGACTGTTAAGTACGGAGCTACTGCATCAGCATACTCTGAAAGGAATCTAAATGGTATATAGTCTGCACCGGAAGACTTGCTTTTGTTTAGTGATTTAAGTTGCTTCACTACTCCGAGGATATCTACTTCTACGTTACTCATGCTGGCAACTCTTCTTGATTCGAGTTCTGGAATATTTGCTTCGTCTTCTTTGGTGAAGGAAGTTCGGAAGGCTGTGTTTAGTAACTCTGCTTTCGTGGCGTTGTCGTCGATGGTATTTCCATTGGTATCGCGCAGAGAAGGCATTGATTGTGTGTTGCCGCTAGCATACTTCATCTGCAACCAGAATGTCTTTGAATTTTCTGCCAAGTTTCGAGACTAAGTTCCGTCATGGAAACTACTATAAGCATCTCGGACTGAAGCCTGCGCTAAACTTCGAGGTTCTGTAAAAGATCGACAATCTTGGAGGTTTTACGTTCGTTTAAATTTGGCATGTTTGTTTCGTTGTTTTTGCAACAGTGTTCTGACCCGTTTTGTGTACCACGGAGGATCAGCTCCGTCATTTGTTAGTTTGATTGGTATAAATCTCTCAATTACTGCCGATACTATTTCTCTGAATTCAAGTCACATCTGGTCTTCACTTATATTATTAATTTGGAATGAGTGGAGATTAGCTCTCAGGAAGGCGCCAAGTGAATTTTTATCTGCTTTTTTGAATGGGTATATTTTTCGTTTATTTTTGGAGGACATTCAGTCTCGCTACGACAACTCTGTGTTCACTAATCCCTGTATCCGTTTTGATGCTTGTTATTAGCTCAATAATATTTGTTGCTAAGAGGTCAAGTGTGTTTTCACACTCGTTTACTGTTCGCTTGGGCTCTTGAACTAACTGCTCCAAATAATTTTCAGAGAATGCATTTAGCACAATTTCGGATAATATTTTATGCGTACTTCTTGATTTAAACATGCATTTTCGCCAATATATCGAGGGCAAATTAAAATCACCACCAACTATAATTGTGCGAGTCGGGTACGTATCTGAAATTAAACTCAATTTTTCTTTCAACCTTTCAGCAATTGTATCATCTGAAACGGGAATTCGGTAAAAGGACCCAATTATTATTTTATTCCGGCTGCCAAGAATGACCTTTGTCCATACTAACTCTCAGGAACTACCTACTCCTATTTCGTGACAAGATAACTTCTAAGAGCAACAAATACGCCACTGGCAGCTGTGTTTAGCCTATCCTTTCGGAATACCGTTAGGTTCTTCCCAAAAATTTCGGCTGAACTCATCTCCGGCTTTAGCCAGCTTTCAGTGCCTAAAACGATTTGAGCATCAGTGCTTTCTATTAGCTCTTGGAGCTATCGTACTTTCCTAACACAGCTACAACAATTTACAACTGTTACACCGATGGTTACTGTATCTACGTCCTTCCTGTGTTCGGTCTGTACCCTTTGAGACTGAAGCCCTTTTTGTGTTGTCCCAAGACCCTCTAACCTAAATAACCAACACCAAGATGATAGATGCAGCACGTATTCTTCTCATCCTGATTAAATGATATCCACTTAGGCGCGAATTGCAGAGTGGTCATTTAGATGTAGATTTTTTATAAGCATTCTCCTCTTCCTGCTCTACCCGCTTCGCTTCTATCCAATGACGATGGCCAAACAATAGTAGCAGGAAGAATTTTAAGCAATAACTCTTTTTCAGCATACGCGCGAGAAAACTTCCTTTTACGGGCGATATTGCTATCGTGAAGAAGAACGTAGTAAAGGGGTCGACACGGCGGTCATGTAGAAGAAATAAGACGCTATCTAACACCCTCGGTGATTTTACCTTCAAGGGCAACAGCCACGAAAGCCTACAGATTTTCTCTCTATTGTCCAGTGGCATCCCAGAGTTAGCGAGCCTGGAGGACATGAAGGGGGACTCCGGAATTTGGCGCTGGGCGGGAGTGTGAGTCGACCAGGCAGCAGGGTGTCGAGATAGTCCGCACGTTTGGGAAAACTACTATGTTCGATTGGGGCAATGTTTAAAGCAACTGCCTAGTAAGCAGAAGATCCTGGGTTCGAGTCCAGATCTGGCACACGTTTTCACTCGTCATCACTGATTCCGCACAAAGAGTTCCAGTGCAGCTAATATTACTAGATAGCTCGCTTTCCTTTCTCTCTTCCTCCCTCCTCCTTCAATTTATATAATCTTGGATGAAAGACAAAGTAGTTCTCACAAAACTCTGTTTAATCAGTTTAGAGAAAATGTATTCGAAGGAGCCTTTGAGACTACTGAGCTGACACCAACATACACTGTAAGACAGAAAAGAAGAAAGAAAAATGCCCACCACGAAGGACTTATCAGAATGGAGAGCAAATCGATAGATGTGACGTATATGTACTGGCAAAATAACCATTAGAGTTTCAGAAAAAATTTGGATAATTTATACAAGAGAAGGAGCTTCACAAATTGAGCAAGTCAATAACGGGATGGTCCACTTCTGGAACTTATGCAAGCAGTTAATTGGCTTGGTACTGATTGACTGTGTTATTGGATGTTCTCCTGGAAGATACCACACCAAATTCTGTCCAGCTGCTTGCATAAGGTCCAGATGTTGCCCATAATACTCCAAACGTTCTCAGCTGGGAGTGATTTGCGACCTTGCTGGCCAAAGTAGGGTTTGGCAAGCACTAAGACAAAGCAACAGAAACTCTCGCCATGTGTCGGAGGGCATTATCTTGCTGAAATGTAATCCCAAGATAGCTTGCCATGAAGGGGAAGAAAACAGTTCGTAGAATATCGTCGGCGTATCGCTGTGCCGTAAGAGTGCCGTGGATGAGAACCAAAGGGCTCCTGCTATGAAAGTAAATGGCATCCCTGAGAATGACTCCTGGCTGTCGGGCTGTTATGGCGGGCAACAATCAGTTTGGTATCCTGCTGCTGTCTGGGGTGTATACAGATGTCTTCGGCCTGGAAGCTCATTGACTGGAGTATAATTGTCCTCAGACCTGAGTTCCGCTTTGAACTGAGCCACTATGAGCAGCGAGGTAGTACACACCTCTCCTCCCTCCGTCCCCTCCCAACGCCATTAGCGCCTAACTACAAGGTGCGTTCCAAAAGTAATGCGACCAAATTCATAAAAAATCATTTATAGAATATATTCGTACAAATAATCAAAAATTTTGAAAATAGCACCCTCTTGCATCGATACAATTCTGGAGGCGGTGTTTTCATGCCTGGAAGGCATCCTGTATGGATTCTTTCAATCGTGTACCAATGTTTTCCTTTCATGACTCCTTTTAACCAAGGAAACAAAAAAAAGTCAGCGGGAGCCAGGTCAGAACTGTAAGGAGGCTGGGGAACCAATGGGGTCTTGGTCCTGGCCAGGAAGTCGTTGACAATTAAGACGCTGTGACTCTGCACGTTGTAGTAGCGAACTGTCCACTTGTCCTTGATGTGGCGCGGGCCGCGGTGGTCTAGCGGTTCTGGCGCTGCAGTCCGGAACTGCGGGACTGCTACGGTCGCAGGTTCGAATCTTGCCTCGGGCATGGGTGTGTGTGATGTCCTTAGGTTAGTTAGGTTTAAGTAGTTCTAAGTTCTAGGGGACTTATGAACTAAGATGTTGAGTCCCATAGTGCTCAGAGCCATTTGAACCATTTGAATCTTGATGTGGCTTCGGCAGCGCGGGACCCTCCTTTTCAGTCTTTTGAGCACTTCCAAGTAGAAATCTGAGTTCACTTAGTCCCGGTAGGTACGAATTCGTGGTAGACAATGCCCCTGACGTCAGAGAAGACAATGAGCGTGGTTTTGAATCTGGACTTGCTCATGCGTGCCTTCTTGGGACGGGGCGACGATGGGGTGTGCCACTCTGAACTCTGCCTTTTTGTCTCAGGGTCGTACTCAAAAATCCACGACTCATCAACAGTGATAACTGCGTTTAAAAAAAAGAGGATCATTTCACACATTTCCAATATTTCTTGGCACCGAAGCACTCGCATGTGCTTGTGTTCGTCGGTCAACACTTTTGGGACGAGTTTGGCATACACCTTTCTCATGTACACATCTTCGGTCACAATGCGGAAAACGGTTGTTTTTCACATGTTTAGAGTTTGTGTTATCAATTGACGGCTCAGCCGTCTGTCAGAGTTCAAACAATCGCGCACACGCGTCACATTTTCGTCGACTCGTGCGGTTAATGGCCGTCCACTGCGAGGTTCGTCGGTGATCTCCTCTCGGCCCTCCATGAAAGACTTGTGCCATCGGAAAACTTGTGATTTGGACAAGCGATCAGTTCCAAAGGCATGCTGAAGTAGTGGTGGATTGAATTTGAATTTAGTTCCATATAGTGTAGCTAATCATCTGAATACTTTAATTTCTGTAGGTACAGCAATAATTATTGTTGCTGATGTAAAGTATGCTCGTGTGTCAATGGAAATGTTTCTGTTGCGGACTTCCCAAGTTCAACGCAAAATTTGATAGCGTACTGTTGTTCTACAGAATGATCCAATGTGCCGTGTTGCACAAACTCAAAACGGGGTTGAGGGAAACGCACGTCCTGACTCTCCGGCAGCTCGCAGCCGTAGAGACGAAGAGCGTTTTGAAGCTAAAAGCTACCTCCAATTAGCCCAGCCAGTTACAACACGCTGTGGTGTACCGTTGCGTAAGCAAAAAAATTGGTCGCATTACTTAAGGAACGCACTCTGTAAACTTCAGAAGAAAAAGAAATTTCTTCGAAGAATTTCTTTTTTAAAATGACTGTAGGTAGGCGGTATCTAGTTTCTGCTGGCGTTTTATTAAACCATGACTAGTGGGTCAGTGGGGCAACTGGAAAAGCTTATTTCTAACAACCTTATTTATGTAAATTTATGAAGCAATTCTCAGTGCATCGCGAGTGCTATCTACAGCTCCTTCTCAGAAAAGAAGGTTAAGTATCGAAACTGAGGGTAGACACTGTTACAATATATGCATCCTCCGCACCAGCTCTCTCGCTACCAACACTTTCTTCTGTTGCGCCGTGCACTCGATTTAAAATCGACAACATTAGAATGTTTGCACTATACTTCCGTTTGCAAATTACTTGATTGGAGGATTCCATACCTCTGATGTGGCGCGAAGTGGAAGATTACAAGCTGGCAATACTTTGTGTCTGACCAATGCGACCGATGCTGATAATAATAATAACAATAACAATAACAATAATAATGTGTTCGGCATATAGCATTGTGCTAGCCGTTACATAATTACTGTTCTATTGTGCTGTCAATTAATTTGTTTATCTACACTCCTGGAAATTGAAATAAGAACACCGTGAATTCATTGTCCCAGGAAGGGGAAACTTTATTGACACATTCCTGGGGTCAGATACATCACATGATCACACTGACAGAACCACAGGCACATAGACACAGGCAACAGAGCATGCACAATGTCGGCACTAGTACAGTGTATATCCACCTTTCGCAGCAATGCAGGCTGCTATTCTCCCATGGAGACGATCGTAGAGATGCTGGATGTAGTCCTGTGGAACGGCTTGCCATGCCATTTCCACCTGGCGCCTCAGTTGGACCAGCGTTCGTGCTGGACGTGCAGACCGCGTGAGACGACGCTTCATCCAGTCCCAAACATGCTCAATGGGGGACAGATCCGGAGATCTTGCTGGCCAGGGTAGTTGACTTACACCTTCTAGAGCACGTTGGGTGGCACGGGATACATGCGGACGTGCATTGTCCTGTTGGAACAGCACGTTCCCTTGCCGGTCTAGGAATGGTAGAACGATGGGTTCGATGACGGTTTGGATGTACCGTACACTATTCAGTGTCCCCTCGACGATCACCAGTGGTGTATGGCCAGTGTAGGAGATCGCTCCCCACACCATGATGCCGGGTGTTGGCCCTGTGTGCCTCGGTCGTATGCAGTCCTGATTGTGGCGCTCACCTGCACGGCGCCAAACACGCATACGACCATCATTGGCACCAAGGCAGAAGCGACTCTCATCGCTGAAGACGACACGTCTCCATTCGTCCCTCCATTCACGCCTGTCGCGACACCACTGGAGGTGGGCTGCACGATGTTGGGGCATGAGCGGAAGACGGCCTAACGGTGTGCGCGACCGTAGCCCAGCTTCATGGAGACGGTTGCGAATGGTCCTCGCCAATACCCCAGGAGCAACAGTGTCCCTAATTTGCTGGGAAGTGGCGGTGCGGTCCCTACGGCACTGCGTAGGATCCTACGGTCTTGGCGTGCATCCGTGCGTCGCTGCGGTCCGGTCCCAGGTCGACGGGCACATGCACCTTCCGCCGACCACTGGCGACAACATCGATGTACTGTGGAGACCTCACGCCCCACGTGTTGAGCAATTCGGCGGTACGTCCACCCGGCCTCCCACATGCCCACTATACGCCCTCGCTCAAAGTCCGTCAACTGCACATACAGTTCACGTCCACGCTGTCGCGGCATGCTACCAGTGTTAAAGACTGCGATGGAGCTCCGTATGCCACGGCAAACTGGCTGACACTGACGGCGGCGGTGCACAAATGCTGCGCAGCTAGCGCCATTCGACGGCCAACACCGCGGTTCCTGGTGTGTCCGCTGTGCCATGCGTGTGATCGTTGCTTGTACAGCCCTCTCGCAGTGTCCAGAGCAAGTATGGTGGGTCTGACACACCGGTGTCAATGTGTTCTTTTTTCCATTTCCAGGAGTGTATTATGAAGTGAATGATGAAGTAATTGGCCCTCCATTGTGGGAAGTACTTACAATTCGGAGAGGGAATTTTCACGAGATATTTGAAGCATATGTGACATATATGTCTCTATTTTACTGTCATAGATGCTTGATAGAAAATAGAAAGTAATCGTATGTGAGTGATGGGTGGACTATGTGAGGAAGATGTTGTTCATACATTCGTTTAACCAGCTGTAACCTTCACGACATTGTGACAATGCATTAACGCTAATACGTGATAAAAATGTAATCGTTGTTAAATTATGCAATAAGCACTACAGTCTTATGAAACAGAGTTAAAAATAATTTCTGTTTCGTGGCCGAAATACAATCGAAACTTTTCGTTTTTATCTCAAAAAATTTGATTTTACCCCTTAGGGTATTATTACCCACAGGTTGGAAGCCTCTGCGTTAGAGCATACGAAGCTAAAGATATGGAGAAACAGGATCTTGCACTGGTTTCTCAGAACTGTCAGTCTGAACACTTGAACACATCACGAGTTTCCGTAACCTATTGTTCAGAAAATCGATGTACAGTTGAAACTAGGAGGGCGGGTTGATAAATCTGGTAGGTTTTCATGAAAGAACGGAACATTTTTGTTGAGCCTTCATGAATGGTGAGCTTGATTATTTCGAGGACCATATAGAGAATTTCAGCAACATATAGGGTACAGTTCATTGTTGACAATCGTCTGAATAGATCAGTGTGTCTATTACGATTGAAAATGAAGAAAATCAAATTTCGTGATGTTATTAAACGTTTTTATTTGAAGGGTTGGACTGCCACAAAAATCAAAACAGAACTGGATGGATTTGACGCGGACTTTTCACCGTCGTTGAAGACGATTTAATTTTGGTTTAACGAATTTAAAAGTGGCCGATTAAGCAACGACGACGAAGAGTGCTCAGGTCGTCAAGTTGAGGTCGCCACAACGGATACCATTGACAAAATCCATGATAGGGTAATGTAAGACTGCCAAATGAAAATTCGTGGGATATCTGAGACTGCAGGAATCTCAGCTGAGTGAGTGCATAATATCCTGCACGGAGGATTGGCTATGAGAAAGCTGTGTGCGATATGGGTGCCGCGATTACCCATGGTCGACCATCTGCCACATTTCAACGCAATATCTGGCGACGTTTAATCGCAGTCCGCAATACTTTTTGCGACGATTTGTGATTGTTGATGAGACCTTGACCAATGATTACACACCAGAGACAAAACGGCAGTCAGAACAATGGACAAAGGCTGATGAAGGCGCACCGAAGAAGACAAAGACCATTTTGTCAGCTGGTTAGTGAGATAGCCGTTTTTTTTTTGGGATACCCAAGGAATAATTCACATAGATTACTTGGAAAACGGCAGAGCCCTAACAGGACCTATTATTCTTCATTGTTGGATCGTTAGAAACTTCCGTGGGGTGACAAAGGACCAAGGTTGTCGCGGAAGAAGATACTCTTTCACAAGGACAATGCACCATCCCACACGTCAACGATACAATGGCAGAAGTGCATGAAATGGGTTTTGAATTGGTTCCTCATCCACCCTATTCATCAGACTTAGCCCCAAGTGACTTTTTTCTGTTCCCTAACTTGAAACTTTGCCTTGCTGTGAAGAAATTTTCATCAAATGTGGAAGTGAGAGTTGCAATCGACGAGTATTTCGTCGAATTTGACAGAACCTATTTTTCCGACCGGCTGAAAAACCTGGAGGGTCGCTGTACCAAATGTATACCCTTCGAAGGAGACTGTGTCGAAAAGCAAGGTGAGTTATTTATGAAGTAAACATATTTCTTGCTCTTTTTACCAAACTTATCAAACTTTTGAGTACCTTGTGATGAAAACGTCATTTTGAATAATTACACAGCTGCTTCTTGCAAACGCTGGGTGCTAGGTGCGATTAATGGCATTTTTCTCGGCAGATTCGCGCGGACTATTTTTAGCGCGATGACGTAGCCGTTTGCAGCTGCAGTGACGCAGCGCGCAGACGGCTGAGGCGCCAACACGCGAGCCGCTGGCTAGGCCGGCCGTGCCCTCGAATCACGCTCCGTGGATGTGTGCCAAAGCTGAAGTGGGAGCAGGAAGGAAGAGGCGCTTACCTGCACGGCCGCTTGCGTAACGCTGCGCAATCTACCACAGTCTACGGACTGTGCCAAACGCATACCAGAGCGACGGAGCGTGATTTCCGCGGTCGGCCGTATCATCGATAGTGGCGTTTTCTAGAGGCCTGAAGAGGGAATACGGCAAGGCTTTCGACATTGTGCCACATCGTCGCCAACTTACTTGCCACACTGTTACTATGAGGGCTATTGGGAAAGTAAGGTCAGATCGGTAGCGAAATGAAATCCACAGTGAAAATCAAAATTGTTTTCTTTGCAACAGTGTGCTACATCTTCCAGCTTTTTCTCTACATAGGCGCCGCTGCGACTTAGACATTTGTCATGGCATTGTAATTTCGGTTGCATAATCAATTTTGGAGTTATAATTCAAAATTTATTACATCGTAAAGGTTTAATTTCTGTTCCGCTGACCGGTGCCCCACACCTGGCTCTGATCTTAAAAGACCTACTGACGTCAAAAAGATGTATGAGTAAGTGTGACATGTGAAAATAGAACGTCATGGTGAATGACGTTGTGAAAAAAGTTGACTATGGCTGCATGGTTGCAAATGCTGTGCCTGCAAGGGGTCGGGGGGACGGGGGAGAGACAGAAGCGGCGCTTGAAAATTCCGCATGGGGTGGCAAAATCCCTGCAACCGGCCGTGTTGTGATACGCGCTATAGAAAAAGTACTAACACTCTGACGCGTCCTCTATAGAAATCTTGCAGTTGTGTTGTCTGTGGCGCGTAGCCGCGCGGGATTAGCCTAGCGGTTTAAGGCGCTGCAGTCATGGACTGTGTGGCTGGTCCCGGCGGAGGTTCGAGTCCTCCCTCGGGCATGGGTGTGTGTGTTTGTCCTTTGGATAATTTAGGTTAAGTAGTGTGAAAGCTTAGGGACTGATGACCTTAGCAGTTAAGTCCCATAAGATTTCACACACACTTGAACATTTTTTGTCTGTGGCGCCTTTCTCAACGTGGCGCCGCAAGTGGCGGCTTGTGTCGCTTACGCCTTAATTCGGCCGTGCAGGAACGTATGTGTGTTCTCCTGTGAATATAGACGTCGTCTTCCTGGACGAGTGTTTCCACAGCATACACATCATGAAGGTGTAGAAGAAAGGGCAACACTACGCCGAGAATTATGAAACAGACATCCTGATTCATGCTCGTGCTAATCTGCATGAGTAGGCTCGAGTCGTGATACGAAAAACACCTCAGATCTTCACAGAACGTCCTCTGTTGTTAACTACACTGAAGAGCCAAAGAATCTGGTACACCTGCCTAATATCGTGTAGGGCCCCCGCAAGCACGCAGAACTGCGCCAGCGCGACGTTGCATGGACCCAAGTAATGTCTGAAGTAGTGCTGGAGGGAACTGACACCATGTATCGTGCAGGGCTGTCCATTAATCCGTAAGAGTACGAGGAGGTGAAGATCTCTTCTGAACAGTACCTTGCAAAGCATCCCGGAGATGCTCAATAATGTTCATGTCTGGGGAGTTTGGTGGTCTGCGGTAGTGTTTAAACTCACAAGTGTGTTTCTCAAAGCACTCTGTAGCAATTCTTGGCGTGTGGAGTGTCGCATTGTCCTGCTGGAATTGTCCAAGTCTGTCAGAACGCACGACGGACATGAATGGATGCAGGTGATCAGACAGGATGCTTACGTACGTGCCACCTGTCGGAGTCGCACCTAGACGTATCAGCGGTCCCATATCACTCCAGCTGCACTCGCCTCACACCATTACAGACCGTCAAGCAGCTTGAACAGTCCCCTGCTGATACGCAGGTTCCATGGATTCATGAGGTTTTCTCCACATCCATCCGCTCGATACAATTTGAAACGAGGCTCGTTCGACCTGGCAACATGTTTCCAGTCATCAACAGTCCAATGTCGGTGTTGGCGGGCCGAGGCGAGGCGTAAGGCTTTGTGTTGTGCAGTCATCTAGGGTACACGAGTGGATCTTCGGCTTCGAAAGCCCATATCAATGATGTTTCGTTGAATGGTTGGACGCTGACACTTGTGATGGCCAAGCATTGAAATCTGCAGCAATTTGCGGAAGGGTTGCCACTTCTGCCACGATGAACGATTCTCTTCAGTCGTTGTTGGTCCCGTTCTTGCAGGATCGTTTTCCGGCCGCAGCGATGTCGGAGTTTTTATGTTTTGCCGGATTCCTGATATTCACAGTACACTCGTGAATTCATCGCTACCTTGGATATGTTGTGACCCATCGCTCGTGTGCCGACTGTAACACCACGTTCAGATTCATTTTAAGTCTGGATAACCTGCCAATGTAGCAGCAGTAACAGACCTAACAACTGCGCCAGACATTTGTTGTCGTATATAGGCGTTGCCGACAGCAGGGCCGTATTGTCCCGTATATGTCTCTGAATTTGAATACACATGCCTATAGCAGTTTCTTTGGCGCTTCAGTGTATACCCTTCACACACTTAAGTTTAATCGCCACATTGATATTCGTCTTCGATCCCTATTGATTTGGATTATTTTGATCAGGATTCATACACTGTATTACATGGCAACGAGTAATACACCATTCCTTGTAGACACGTTACACAGTTCGTGTCGATACACCAGCAAATCGGAAAACTTTATTCCCGGTATGGTTATGCGCATGTCAAAACATGATAGTTCCTTGCTGTCATTCTGTCATGCCTCCACGTCGATCCATGCTACGGTCTGATTCCATGCAACAAGGTGACACACGCGCACCACTTCAGTGCCTTGACTACGTCAGAGGTGGAGGTTCATACTAGAAATGGGTCTTTCGCGAACTAACTGGTCCAAAGGAGCGCTTCATCAAGATGAACGGAACGAGCGAGGAACGAATTCTAAGGAACGGTCTTTCATAGTAGAGATGGGGGATGCACTCTTGAACTAATTCATAGAGTTGAATCTTTCAAAGGAGTGAACAATCAGTGATTCAGAAAAAAAGAACGGTAGCTCCAAACGTTTCCGACGGCAGAGAGAGAGAGAGAGAGAGAGAGAGAGAGAGAGACGGAGCATATCAGCGGCGCCTCTGCTGGTCACAGCACAGTGCACGCCACACAACACAGCCAGCGCCGGCCTCTGCCCTGCTTCTACCTTGGCTGCCTGCATTGTGCAGTGCCCCATTGGATTTTGTGTTTCACATATGCCGTGCCGTCTCTGTGCGTCGTCTGCCGCGCGCAGTGTCTGGCGCAGCTTGACTTCGCATCGCACTCTGTCGGCGATCGTTTCAGTCGCACGTCCTGCCCTCTGGGCAGTTGATGCGAGCAACAGGACAGAGAGCCACCTAGCGGATAACATAGGAACTACTTGCAACAACCTGCTCGCAAGAGAACAGACGATTTGTCTCGGAGCGGGTGAGTTCACCGCTCCCCCCACCCTCGGAACTCAACCGCTCAACGCTCACTCCACCGTCTCGACTCTAGCCAGAGCGTTGAGCAAAGCGACTCAGGTGTCACTCTGGTCTCTGCGGTCTCGGCTCACGCAGTAATACAGCTCGCGGCTCGACCTGCTCGACTCAGCGGCTCTGCATCGGAGTTCGTCTCTACTGGATATTGTTCTTCGTAGTAATACCGCTACGTATATTACATTATTATGTTATGTATACATCATTTGTTTTTATTTTATTTTTATTTGTTTAAACTGATTAGATTAGGTTCCTGACGACTCCTCTTACTATAGAATTTTTATTATGGACACTCGAATTTACGCTTTAATTACGAGCGAACCGATAAACGTATCGCAAAATGTGATATACCAATATTTTCCTTGTTTTATTCTGCGTAAGGCTATATGCAGCACTTTCGTTTTACAGTCAAATTTATAGTTTTTTTCTTATTCTGGTACGGATTTTGCGATTTTAGGCGTCTTCGGAAGGAAACGTTCACTTTAAAAATATATGGCTTGCGATGTATTTGTATGAGGTTAATGAAATTTTAATACATTGTAGCCAAATATATTGTTAATGTAAATCTGAAGTTACAACATTTTCCGATCACCCAAAAAACCACGATAGTGCAAAATAAATCAATAATCAAAAACTTTGTCATATCGTGGAAATTTCAATAAACAATACAAAATTCTTACTCATTATCTGTGTTACTTCAAAATAGGATCAAATAAGATCAAAATACAGGTATAGTAGTGGAATAAACCAAGTTTAAAGGGCAATGTGCCTTCCATTTATTTTCTATTGTAAATGAGTGGTGAGTCATGAAAAAGAGCTAATTCATTTCAGGGAGTGAACAGTTCTGATCCGATCTCTGAAAAGAACAGTTTTGCCCATCTCTATTTCATAGTTCACTTCGGTCGCGGCTTTGTACTTATAGTTCCCAGGAACGCGAAACGTTCGGTCTCCTTCCCGCAGTGGCACGTCGGCCGGTCTCGATCCAGCCTCGGTCCCGTTCCCGTCTGTCTCGGTCTCGGTTCGCTCGGCCGGACTCGTCCTTCTTCGCGTGGCCACTCGTCGCAGTTCCACTGCCCACTGCTCATAGTTCAGTATCGAGTTGTTGTTCGTTTCGTTCGGTGCGCACGCCAATTCTAGATCTGTTTCAAACCTTTTCTTGAACTCTGAACTTCTGGTTTTTTCGTATTCTATTCAGTGTCCACGAACGGTAATTAAAATGTATTTATAATTACGTAAATTACATAAAAATTACGTGGTAGTACATACAGCTTTTCAGGTAACAAAACGACATATCAGTTTACTACACTACTTCGATAAACAGTAGCAGAAATATTTGTAAAAAGGCAAGATTTTTTTTGTTATTACACATACAAAGGAAGTCGGCATGGCACACACGAGTGGCCTTTTTCCGTCTTTTTTTGATTCAAGGTTAAAGAGCGTGTTCATTGTTATGGAAGGCAGACCGACTTACAACCGAATGAAGCCTGCGCTCCATAATCGGGTGTCCGGTGACACATTTTGTAAAGAGGATATGATAACTCCTACAATATTATTTCAGTGGTGCACGGTGGCGCACGAAAAATCGGCCCCGAGTACTATACTGCTCATTGTCGCCCACCAATCGTCGTTTATTGTTTCGAAGTTGTTGTTTGCATTAGCTTATTTGTTATTTCTTGACTGCCTAATTATTACATGTGTATCTACTCTGCTCGTAGCGGTCAACAAATCGTGTGTAATTGGCGAGCAGTCTGTACTCGGGGCCGGTTTTTCGTGTGCCACCTTATATTATTTCACTGCGATTAGCCACATAACGCTACAGTTGGCTAAACGAGAGGTTTTGCAAAATCACTAAAATTACAAGTGTGTGAGAGTTCTGCTATGAATAAAAACTCTGTACTCCAGGGGGGAGGCAAGTGCCCCCTCTTGGCGCTTTCCATCTTCAGTACGTATGCTACTAATTTTCAATTTTTCATAAGAACCATATACCAAGCACAAAGGAATGGTGAGCGAGTAAAAATGAACAGTTCCCAAAAAAAGAGCGGTTGCCAGTGAACTAGTTCCCAAGGATGAACGAGTTTGCCCATCTCTAGTTCACATCACCGCTGGTTACCACTTCCACACCAACTACAGCTCTTCAGAGCGACCAGTGTGCTTTTTTAAGGGAACGACTTACATTTTATTCGTTACACTTATCTTTATTAATTATTCGTGTTTGAGAGTTAGGCATTTATACAAAACAGAGGAAATTAGCATATTATTTCCTCCTGGCAGTTTCATTTCGCTTCATATCTGATGTAATATTTTAGTTAAGTTACATTAAGTAAAATTTTCGGTGGCAGTGGTTGCATTGTTTAGAATACAGGGTGTCCACAATAGATAGAATACAGGGTGTCCACAATAGAATGTCCCAGTTATACCTTTCAATAGTATCAACTGTAAGCATTGTTGGTTGAAGGCTACAATTAAAGACGAATTCAATCAGTTTCAGATAAGCACATACGTGAGTGCTGCTTTGTCGTTTACCCGCTTGCAGTGCCACATACACAACATACACAAAATGGTAACTCTTGAGCGTAAAGCGTTTTGTGTTCCACTGTTTGCTAAGAATCAATCTGGATTTATTTCAGTCCAGCGCGTTTCGTTTAAATTTTAATTCTGTTCCTCTATGTGGCAACAACTTACTCCGATGGTATAGTCAATTAGAAACGATCTGATGTCTGTTTAAAGGGAAAAGCAAGGGGCGACCAAGAGTGTCTGAAGAGGATGTTGACCTTGTCAGAGCAGCTTACATGAATAGTAAGAAATTTGTTCCGAAACCAAATCTTGAAGTTCAGTTGCCACAGACGACAGTGTGCAAGCTTTTTCAGTAAATATTTACACATGCTTCCACACCATACCAGTTAGATCTGATACATGTTTGGAAGCCATAGTCTACGTTATAACTTTGCAAGTGAAGTGCTGCTGTAGGAAGACGACTTTCTTGATCGTAAGGGTCTCAGTGATGAGGCAACTTTCCGTCTTTGTATCTGGGTTTCAGAACATCCTCATGAATCTATATAATATCAAAGAGGTTCCTCAAAAGTAAACGTTTCATGCGGTGTGTTCCGAAGTCAGATATACGAACCGTTTTCTTTGCTGAAGCTGCCGAAAAAGGGCTGCCTTGTTTGGATATTTCGGGAAAAAATGGATCTTTCATCAATTAGAAGGTGAATCTGAAAACAATATTTGGCAAAAACGTGCAGCCCCTCCCCATTGGAATCTCTTTGTATGAGAGTTGTTGAACGTCGAAATCCCTGACCTTTGGTCGTTATGATCAATGCAGCAGAGCTCTTTTCCGCTGGTCTCCACGTTCACCTGACCTTATATCATGCAATTTTTTTTCTTCGGGGCTTTATAATAGATGATGTTTATGTTCTGCTGCTACCTCATGATGTTGCCAGAGCTGAGACACAGAATTGAAGAGACTATTTCTTCAATTACTCTGGACTTGCTTGGTGTGCGAAGAATTGGATTTTAGATTGAGTGTGTGCTGTATAACTAAACGCGCAAATGTTTAACATTGCCGGCGTGAGTGGCCGAGCGGTTCTAGGCGCTTCAGTCTGGAACCGCGTGACCGCTACGGTCGCAGGTTCGAATCCTGCCTCGGGCATGGATCTGTGTGATGTCCTTAGGTTAGTTAGGTTTAAGTAGTTCTAAATTCTAGGGGACTGATGACCTCAGATGATAAGTCCCATATTGCCCAGAGCCATTTGAACCATTTTGTTTAACATTTGTAAGTGAATAGTCTAAATTAAACTGTTATAATATACCATTGAAACTGGGACATTCGTTTACGGGTACAATGAATAGTGTCACTACTATGATAAGCTCATAGCCTCTTCTTGTTTTGGCTAGAGACCTTTGTGGACCAGAAAAAGCTTGTATTACCGTAAATTAAACTGGGCCTTATGAAGAAATTTTTTTAAAGCCTTACTCAAAGTTGGAGAATGTTTCAAGTATCTCTACGAAAAGGTCACTCATCTATGAAAAGTGAAATTGAAAAAAGGCACATTTGCTGGACATTACATCCAAAGAATGATGTACGATTCCACCATTGATTAAAATTGACTGTGAATGAAACGGAGGCTTCGTTAACATTCAGGAAGAAGAACACACATAATGTTTCTGCTGCAGCGAATGTGTTGGAGAAATTACAAGAGTTTGGCTATTTGATGAACTTTAAAATTCGTTATTTTCATTTCTCCCCTAAATCTTGAATTTCATCAAGAAATCAAAGTAATGGAAAGAAATTAGCAGCATCGCTGAAACGCCATTATGATGGGAGATTCACAGTATTGTGATGTACACCAGGCAGTTCATCGAAGGAAGAGCCATGCTACCAAACGAAAACAGTGAAACACCGAGAAAGGAGCGGGAGACGAAATGAAACTCCAGGTTTTGAAAGGAGATTTGATGTTATTTCAGTGATAAATTTACGAAGAAGTTGACAATATGAGCCCACTTATTAATAAAACGTTGCATCTCCTCTGGCCTGGATGTATTCCAGATTGACTGCAAAGGGTGTGTCATAAAGCCGTTGTATCCTCCTCTGAAGCAAGCTGGCCCACAACTCTTATAACTGGTTCTTGATATGGCACAGGACGGAGTGGACATCCGAGTTGATCCTAGTCATATTGAAGGGGGAGTGTCCCATTCGCCATGACGATTTCGGGAAGTTTTGACCATAGATGTGAATGAAGTTGCGACTTTGATAAATGTATCCAACCACTGTAATATTATGTTCTTTGTAAGAGACCAGAGAGGTTGGTCAGAGAGGTTACTTCATTTCAAGAGTAGTGGTGTGTGTTGGACAGTCTGGCGATGTACTCGGTTTGAGGAGGATGGACGCTGGCCTGTCGTGTAGTGGAGGCAGCATTATTTAAAAAGGATTTTCTACTAATATATTTTGGGGAAAGAAAACAAGATTATATGAATGGAAGAATGTCAAAAGCCAGCTTTTAAGTTATTCCAGTTCTTTTTTTATATTTTTTGTAACTTTATAGCTTCATATTGTTAGAGCATTGCGTATGGTTGAAGTTTACTATAGAAATCTTATAATGCAACATATGGTTTTGTCTTATGGTTGAAACAAGTGTCAAGGAAAGTAATTGTACACAGGAAAGTTGCTAAGAATTTTTTTTAACTTGTCAAGGTGTGAGAACTTTATGAAAAGGTGTATTGTTGTCACGGCTTAATGAAGCATAGTTCAACTAGGGGTCTTTGTTCTCTTTTATCAGTCGTTGATATTAGTTCCCTATTTTCATTTACTTGCATGACTGTTGAAAGGTGGCTACACTGTGCCACTGCGCCAGAGATTGCGCCAAAGAGTACTATTAAGCCGCCTCCACAGTGATTGTCGAGAGTTCATAGCAGTCAGTGCTTGTTGAGAGTTCGTGGAAGTCAGTGGTAGTAGAGAGCTCGTAGAGGACAGTGCTTGTGAAGAGATCGTAGAGGACAGTTTTGTCGAGAGCTCGTGGTTGTTGTGAAGTTGGAGCAAGATGTTGTAGTAAAGAGTATAGTTCCATGTCTTATGCAGTTATTTGATGGGAGAGATAGCAGATGTTATTGTAATGAGTGCATTTCGTCAATATATATGAAGGTAAAATTTATAATGTTCCTTTATTAGTTGTGTATCTGAAATAATGTGTCACTACAGGTTCAGTCAACAAAGCATCTGGCTTGTGTTCTTGGATTAGAGTGGAATTCTGGTTTTCTTGCGTAATTATAGTTTTCTAATTTTCTTTTGTCACGTCTGTATAGTTGGTATTTAAAAATTCTTGTCTTGTTGGAAAAGAACCGTGCCAGATGCATACGTTGAGTCACACTCCCACATACAGAACAGTTACATTTGTGCTTGGATTTTGTAGGTTTTTTAGTTGCTGGGGACTTAATTAATTAACTGTGTTTACGAAAATTTTCTTACATTGTTTGTTGCAGTCAGATAGCGTAATAATACTAGTCAGGGCCAACCGATTACGAGACTACGTAATCGGACATACTAAAATTAAAAGTATTTTCAAATTTATTTAATTAAGCCCCCATGCACGTGGCGACCGCTGCTTCGGATCGTCCCTTGGATTCTTCTGATTGTGAAAATTGTAGACTGTAGTATTGCTGTAGCAATTTGTAGTTTAGTGATTGTAGTCTGTATTGAGTGTGTAGATTTGGTAATTAGCATTCTTCTAATGATATTTTTCAAAATTTAATTTTTTTATTGCCTTGTATACGCGTTTGACAATTTTGTGCAATTATTTCAATTGTTCGATTGATCGTGTTTGAGGGAGTCATTGCATTTGAATGGTATTGTTGAGATAAAGAGTCACCGGGTGTAATTTTCGTACAGTGACGAATTTTTTTGTATGTTTTGCAAATGATTACGCGATCGATGAAAAAGGGAAAAATGATGAATAGTGAGAATGACGAAATTGTTGACTTGGCGAACTCGCCAACAGAGGAAAACAGTATGATGGATAATGAAGTGGAAAACAATGTAATAAGTCGGGAAAATAGTCCGGAACCATTTCAAAATTTTTCTCAATCAGAAAATTCACAGAATACGAGATTAACGATGGAAGATTCTGGAATAGTATCGAACACAGATAGCCTTATGGCTATGCAGAAGGAAGTTAGTTTTGTGGGAAATGTTAGGGGCGAAAAGAATTCTGAACAATTTAATATGGAGCAGTTGATGAGTGCTATATTAAATTTGGGAGCACGTATGGAAACACAGATGGGAACTTTGCGATCTGAAATTAAAACTGATATGGGAACAATGGAAACACGGATGGGAACAATGGAAACACGGTTTGGATCTGAATTAAAAACAGAGATTGGAACAATTAAAACAGAGATGGGAACTTTGGAAACACGGTTAGATTCAAGAATAGGGACATGTTTCAAAAATATGAAAGATGAATTAAAGAAAGAAATCAGGGAAGAAGTACAACCGATTCTGAATTCTCACAATAATAGATTAATTGCAGTAGAAATCAGACAAAGGGAACAGGATAGAGAACAGGAAGAAAGAGATCGCGTGATAGTACAGAATTTTTCAGAGTTAAATTTACAACGTGCACAAGACAAGGAAGAAATAATTGAAAGAATCGAGGAATCCGTTCCAAATGACAGAATAAATAACTTAACGCAACAGTGTGAACACTTAACTACTAAATGTGACAATACCGAAACCCGAGTCGCGACACTTACGGAAGACGTAAATAAACAGAAAGGACAATTAAGTGACTCATCGGAAAGAGTTGAGATGATCTCAGATAAATTGACAAGTGTTAGTTTAGCAGAAGGGTATGAAGAAAGTAATTTATTTCATTTACGAGAGGCAGTAAGAGAGCGCGAGGCGCGTGAATTTAACAATAATCGACATTGGGACTGGGACAGACGCGGTAGGTCTTTGTCGCCACGAGGTGCAAACATTGACTATAAACACTTCTTAACTGTTCGGAAAATTAAGATATTTCGCAATTCGAAGAACGACATACATCCATGTTCATGGCTAGATCAATTTACGTACGCACTTCCGCCAAAGTTGCCATTAAGTCACAAACTAGAAATTATGTGCAGTTATTAATGTCCTCAGGGGATTCACTACTCTTAAGTGAATATGTGCGGTAGCGAGCATAGGGCCCCGAGCTGTAGTGGTGCTATTTCTCTTTTAGTTTTCTGTACCGCTGCCTACTCTTCTACTATTCTTTGCATCTGTCAAACCAGCTCTTCGACTATCAATCTATCTAGTGAGTAAGTGAACAATAACCGGATATGACTGTTTTACCCAAAAGTGACTTTGGAAATTACCGATTGGACTTACTGTACCTATTGCAGCATTCATTGTAGTTTAAACGAAATGTTACCTGTTTATCTTCGTGACAACATTACTTCTTATGTTGACGACATTCTTATTGCTAAACATTCTTGGAGTGAGCACAACAAAATTTTGGATTCATTATTACGTATTTTTGCACGAGTTGACATTACAGTGAACTTAAAAAAAAATCTGAATTTGGTCGTTCTCAGGTGAAATTTCCCGGTCACATTATTTCTACAGAAGGTATTCTTCCTGATCCAGAGAAATTAGACGCTATTCGTAATTATGCTGTTCCTAGCACAGGGCGTGACGTTCGTGGTTTCCTTGGTGTCTCTAATTTTCCTAGACGCTTTGTTGGTTTGGACGGTTTGGCCACACCTCGTTTTTGCGATCTGTCTGGGGGGTTCTTTTTGAACGAAAGTCGGTCGACGGCTCTGTTTGGCTAGTTTGTGTTCCTGATGAGTGGGTCAATGGATTGATTTGGTGTACGCGTTTCGGTTGTGCGCACTTTGGTTCCCGAGGATGCTTTCGTGAATTGCGAGAGGATTGTTACTTCGGTAATGTGGAGGGGCGTATTCGATCTGTTCTTGCCAAATGCGAATTGTGTCAAATGGCTGAGCCTCCAACGATTTCTCGCGGAGCGCCGTTGTTTCCTGTCATTCCGGCGAGATTGAGGGAGATGGCTGCAGTTGATTTGTTTGGTCCGGTGGTTCGATCTACTGATGGTTTTGCGTACGTTTTCGTAGCAGTGGAACTGACATCGAAGTGTGTGTGTTTTGCACCTTTGCGCGGGGCAGCGGCTCGTTCAGTGTCTGACGCTTTTGTCGGGCATTTTCTTGGAGAGGTTGGTCATGTTGACGGGGTTATATCGGATGGTGGATCACAGTATCGTTCTGAAATTTGGCTTCGTGCTCTGCACCGTCGTGGAATTGGGCCAGTTTTCGTTTCGCTTTTTCACCCTCGGTCGAGCGCTTCGGAGGGGTGGATGAGGGAAATCGGTAAATTGTGTCGTCTTTGTTGTCGTCGGAATCGCAGAACTTGGGATCGGTATCTTCATGTTTTTCGGAACATTCTGAGTGAACTTCCTAATGACTCGACTTCTTTCTATTGATATTAAAAAGTGAAGTGCCAACGAGTCGCATTTCTGAAATCGTTCCTTTTCCGCCTTCACGGAAACTGCGGCATTTTGAAGTTGTCAACCTGGCTCTACGAAATATTGCGTCTGCGGCTGCTAGAAGAGAGAGATCAGCTAAACGTCCTGGTCGTTTAAAAATCTTGTCAGTTGGTCAAAAGGTATTAATTAAGTCCCACCGTTTGTCTCACAAAGGAAAAGGCTTGTGTCGCAAATTTTTTCTGCTTTATAACGGTCCATATAGGGTTCGCAAAATTATTCATGATAACACTATCGAAGTAGAAACTCTTAAATCTCGACGCTCTAAGGGAATACATCACATATCAAACGTTAAAATTTTTGTGGAATGACATACTTGTGAGAAACTAACAGCTACATGTAAACACGCGGAGAGTACAAGGATACCGCGCTGTGTTTTGGCGGCGGCACATACTCAAAGCAACAGTCAAGTCTGCGCGCCGCACAAGGCAGTCGTTGACCGCAAACAATTGCTTCCTACGTCACGCGCCTACAGCTGATCGAGCGCTCAGTGCGAATGCACTGACAGCCGTAAACAAATACACAGTCTAATTTCTCCGACTAAATTCTGTATAAAGCTATAAGGACTTGTTGAATTGTGTTATTAACATTCAGTATTTTTCAGGATACGGTTCTATAAAATATTTAAGAACTTCAGGTAAACTCTGTGTGTCTCCGACGTTAAGAGGACTTGCTATCGAGAAATTTTCAGGAAGAATGTAATTTCGATGAAGAAACTAATAAACTAAAAAGGGTAACTATTAACTGAGTTCATTTTCAGGTAACATATTTCCACTTAGGTACGTACTTTAGAAGTAATTTGCTGCTTGCGATTACGTGATTCATACTTTGTGCTAAATTTCATGTTCTATGAATTTACGTGTGAAGCGACGTGCTTGCGTACGTTAACTGATTTTGACAATGATTATTAATGAACTGGGTTGTAACTTGTGTATATTATGCATCGCTTGGCTGCTATGCTTCTTCACTGATGTCATATTTTTTAATTATGTGCCTGCTGTGCTTATTTATTTAAATTATAATTGTAACCTGATTAATTGTGCTGACTGTGATTATGTATGTAAGTTATACTTTGTGATTTATCTGCTTGCGCCTTCATGTTTACTTATTAAGATGACACATGAACATTTATTTGCTTATGCTGATATGATGCTAATGACCTGTTTATTACGTAAGATATATGTTTGCTGCTTTTTGTATGGATTGCATATTTACACGTTTGTGTTTTGTTGGCATAACTACTCTTTAATTTGGTGTATAGCAATGCTGATATACTGTGTATAAACATAGAGTTTAGGTCACACTACTGTATTAATTATAGATTGTTCGCTTGGCAGAGCCTCGTTGTAGGGATTGTGCTGCATACACTTGTTGACATTCTGTTCTCTACTGGTACATTTACTCGCTATTGCTTGTTTTGCTTACGCTCAGTGCCTTACATTTTTAAGATAAGAAAATTAACTGCTATAATTCGACGAACGACATTAGTACAAGAAAGTCATTGAAGTCACATGAGCTGAGGTTTTATGAAAGCTGTATAAATTTATGCTAATAGGAAGGAAGCTAACGACATGACATACCAATACTAGGTTTAGACCATTAACAGTTATTACACTGCATTTTTCGTGAGCAATTGAAATAGGAAGTGACACTTGACACAAAAAATACTCCACATGTTTGCTTCTGCTATGATTCTTGAAGTGGTGTACACACTGTGAAATATTATGATCATTCACACTCCGTAATCGTACTTAATTACTGAGAGTTATTCGAACTAAGTCTGTTAGAGGTCAGGTATGCATTTCTTTGTTTATAATTTATAATGAGTAGAAAATTTGGGTCAGATGGATTACACAGAGGTTGTGTGTGGACACTGTGTCTTCGGATTGTATGGGATGCTGAATTGAAGTTGCATTAGGATTTTATCTGTACTTGTTCGAGGAGACTGACTAGAGGAAAGAGTTGTTATGGAAGTGAAATGATATTGGTGCTGAGGTTTATATTTATCGACGTATTATTATAGGTATTGAGAGTATATGATGATTATTGGAGTTTTTGTGGACAAGAGGTAAGATAAATGATATTGATGATAAGAGTTATATGTATCGACGTATTGAAGAAGTATTAGTGACGTATGGAGATTATGTGATGCTGTTGATTATTGGAGTTTTGGTGTATAAGAGGTAAAGTAAGTGAGGAGCATATTTTTTTTGGTTGGTCTTATGGAACAAAGAGGATGAAAATAGCAGACTAGAACACTAAAATAGAAGGAAGATAGTCTATACACACACTTTGTTAAATAACTAAGCAGTATATACTTTTTTTGGAGAGAGGAAGTAATTGCATATCTTGGCTCACTGACAGTTGTTCAACAACAGTACATTTTGATCTGGCTTGGCAAACATTCGTCTTGACATGATGACTATGACGTTGACCTAACTATTATTGACTGTTATACATTGCTGCCAGTACTACTTGATACACATGATGAACATCAGATTTAGACAGAATTTCATTTACATAATTAACACTATTCAATTACACAGTAGTACTTAATGTGAATGAGAGATGAGTGAGTGTGTTCTGTGTGTTTTCCTTTACTAATCCTACCCACCTATCTCCTAAATATTATTTTATTTGTTTGTAGTGGCTTGCACTGACACCCATAAATATTATAGGTTTATTGGTATTTGTGTATTGTAATAGTTAATAGGACAATTATCTGACATCATTTGTGTGTTTGTTATGATTTGTATGTTACTGTAAAAGCATTTGTATGTGTATTCCAACTATTGTTCATGCCTGAACTGTCTGATTAGTGAAGATAAATATTCTGAACTGTTACCTGCACTTTTCAACATGATGTGTGACATTAGGACATGTTTAATTTCTGCTCATAAACTCTGATGAACAGTGTGATCAGTGCTAGTGAATTCTATCGAACTGCTTCTGCTGAGAGAGGTGACTTTTTGCTGTCTGCACCTACTCAACATTGCTGGGTGCAACTGATGGACTACTCCTACTGAAATGGTGTCACTTGTTAGTGTCTGCACCTGCTCTCAACATTGCTGGGTGCAACTGATGGACTGTTTCTACTGAAATGATATCACTTGTTGGTGTTTGCACCTACTCAACATTGCTGGGTGCAACTGATTGACTGCTTCTACTGAAATGATGGTCACTTGTTGGTGTCTGCACCTGCTTAACATTGCTGGGTGCATCTAATGAACTGTTTCCACTGAAATGAAGTCACTTGTTGCTGTATGCACCTACTCAACATTGCTGGGTGCAACTGATGAACTGTTTCTACTGAAATGAAGTCACTTGTTGCTGTCTGCACCTACTCAACATTGCTGGGTACCTCTGATGGATTGCCTCTACTGAACTAATGTGACTTGTGCTGGGTGTACCTGCTAAACCTTACTGAGTGCAACTGATGGACTGCTTCTACTGAAATGATGGTCACTTGTTGGTGTCTGCACCTGCTCAACATTGCTGGGTGCAACTGATGGACTGCTTCTACTGAAATGATGTCACTTGTTGGTGTCTGCACCTGCTCTCAACTTTACTGGTGCCACAGATGGAACTGCTTCTACTGAATAATGTCACTTGTTGCTGTCTGCACCTACTCAACATTGCTGGGTACCTCTGATGGATTGCCTCTACTGAACTAATGTGACTTGTGCTGGGTGTACCTGCTAAACCTTACTGAGTGCAACTGATGGACTGCTTCTACTGAAATGATGGTCACTTGTTGGTGTCTGCACCTGCTCAACATTGCTGGGTGCAACTGATGGACTGCTTCTACTGAAATGATGTCACTTGTTGGTGTCTGCACCTGCTCTCAACTTTACTGGTGCCACAGATGGAACTGCTTCTACTGAATAATGTCACTTGTTGCTGTCTGCACCTACTCAACATTGCTGGGTGCCTCTGATGAACTGCTTCTACTGAATTAATGTGACTTGTTGCTGTGTGTACCTCTTGAACTTTACTGGGTGCCACTGATGGTCTGCTTCTACTGAACTAATGTGACTTGTTGCTGGGTGTACCTGCTAAACTTGACTGGGTGCAACTGATGGACTGTTTCTACTGAAAAGATGTCACCTGTTAGTATTTTTTTTTGTATAAACTAATCATTGCAAGCATTTTATGTGAACATTTGTATAAACTGATTTTTTGTATATTGTGTAAACTATTATGTAAAGTCACATGTATGAAAAGAAGTTGTATTGCTTACTGTATTTCATATGTTAGGTTAGTGAAAGGTCAGTGCAAAGCCAAAATTTTTAACTAGTTATGTGATGTTTAGGTATTAATATTATCTTTTATTTTTGTCTGTATTTTTCTGGACGAATTTGGTGGTATTTTCACCACCAATGCTGGCAAAAATACCATCAAATTCTGGCCTGTGGAGGAGGGGCATATGAAAGGTGGCTACACTGTGCCACTGCGCCAGAGATTGCGCCAAAGAGTACTATTAAGCCGCCTCCACAGTGATTGTCGAGAGTTCATAGCAGTCAGTGCTTGTTGAGAGTTCGTGGAAGTCAGTGGTAGTAGAGAGCTCGTAGAGGACAGTGCTTGTGAAGAGATCGTAGAGGACAGTTTTGTCGAGAGCTCGTGGTTGTTGTGAAGTTGGAGCAAGATGTTGTAGTAAAGAGTATAGTTCCATGTCTTATGCAGTTATTTGATGGGAGAGATAGCAGATGTTATTGTAATGAGTGCATTTCGTCAATATATATGAAGGTAAAATTTATAATGTTCCTTTATTAGTTGTGTATCTGAAATAATGTGTCACTACAGGTTCAGTCAACAAAGCATCTGGCTTGTGTTCTTGGATTAGAGTGGAATTCTGGTTTTCTTGCGTAATTATAGTTTTCTAATTTTCTTTTGTCACGTCTGTATAGTTGGTATTTAAAAATTCTTGTCTTGTTGGAAAAGAACCGTGCCAGATGCATACGTTGAGTCACACTCCCACATACAGAACAGTTACATTTGTGCTTGGATTTTGTAGGTTTTTTAGTTGCTGGGGACTTAATTAATTAACTGTGTTTACGAAAATTTTCTTACATTGTTTGTTGCAGTCAGATAGCGTAATAATACTAGTCAGGGCCAACCGATTACGAGACTTACGTAATCGGACAGACAGTTACTAAAAATTAAAATTAAAAGTATTTTCAAAATTATTTAAATTAAGCCCCCATGCACTGTTTACACGCTCGCACTGCACATCGCGAATTGTGCACTGAAAAGCATTTTTATGAAAACTGGTAAGATACCGTCTTGCATTGCACATCGCAAGTTCGGAAAATGAAATTTGGTTTTGGTCAGGCACATCAAATATTCCTTATAGCAACAGGCCGCATAGCAGACGAGCGTTCAGTGCGTACAGGTATGCCAAAAAATTTCATTACCATCAAGATTCATGTAAATTGTAAGACACAGTGAGTGTCAGAGTGTAAATGTGAAAATAACATCGCATCAGTTCAGAGGCATCTACTAGTGGAAGATTTCATTAAAGTACTATCTTGTGAATTTTCAAGCAGTTTTAACAGAAAGTCAAATGCATAGATTGTTACGTCCATTTGCAGTGTAGTTATAATAACAGTTCTTGTTTACAAGACTAAGATAAAGAATAGCTATATTCAGGGCCAACATTTTAATCTGAGTCATTTGTTTTGAAGTCAGATAGCATTAGTAAATTTCATTGAAAATGGATTTCTGTCTCGCAGATGAACTGTTTGATGTACCGATTGGTCTGGATTCCGCATCGTGTAGCTTGAGCTTCACGTAATTCCGTAAAAAATTAGGTTTTCATAAAGTTTCCCTGGGGTGATATTTACGTATTACGATGTAAAAAATAGTTATGCGTTTCTCAGATACCAATCTGACACTTACAAGCACGAGTTTAGAAATATAACAAGCAACTTTCAATGTTCCGTCGGGGAGAGATCTGGCAATCTTGGTAGCCACAAGAGTACCTCAACATCACGCAGACAATACGTAGAAATAGGTTCCATGTGTGGACAAGCATTTTCCTGTTGAAAAATAGCAATGCCACGAAAGGCAACACGTGAGGACGTAGGCCGTCCGCTACGTATCATAGTGCCGTCAGTGTTCCCTCGATCACTACCAGCCATGCCCTGCAGACATACCCGATGGCTCCCCAAATCGTGGTGTCAGGAGTATCAACGCTGTGCCATTGGATGAATAAGACCTCTCCACAGCCCCCCCACCCCACCCCTGTCCCCTCATACTCGTCGATGATAAGTCACTCAGGGTAGAACAGAACCGCGATTCTTTGGCCACAGTGTGACGCCATGCTTTCTGGTCAGTGGACCATTCCAAACGCAGGTGTTTGTGGGTGATGTTCATTAACTGCAGTCTACACATGGCTACTGCTGGTCTCCTACCAATGATGAGGGATGACAAAGTGTTGTGGGGAGTCCCTTGCTTGTTCTCTGATGGTAGGTGAAGATGTGAAAAGGTTGTGATGTGCGATCCTCTGATTTGGTGGTCAAAGCGCTGGAACCCTGAAGACGAGTATATCTGCCCTCACGTTCCCATTGAGTCCAAAATCGGGCCACGGTTGCATGCGAATGTCCCACAGTTATCACTCAAAATGTAATGCTGTTCACGCACCTTACATATCATACCAGGTAACTGCACAAAACATGAACCAGCTAATGCACTCTGGTGGCCGTTCTACCTGTAACAGAGAATTGTAACTCTGTAATCAGTTACATATCTACCAATGGTGTGGATTTCACGGGCAGTGTATTATTAGAATTACGGTCGCTTTACCGAGACGTACACCAGGCGGTTAAACGAAGGAAGAGATCTATGATTTACTTAGAAGAGGGAAGAGAAATTTTAGGCAATGGACCCATATTATTGTGTAATAAAGAAGTGTTCTCAAGCTTATACATCAATATAACGTTTGTTCACATTTGAAAACAAGTGTTGTTCATTTTTGATGGCTTTATAGTTCTAAAAGAAGTCACATGGTGATAAAATTACGTAATAGAAAAATGAAGTGAGGTGAAATATAGAGTCAATGCGCAGAAACAGAGCTATTATCCAACAAAAAAAAGTAATCAAAAATATTTTCGTTGGCCTGTTTAAAAGAACCGCTTTGAGGTGGGTGGAGGAGGCCAATAGATGGCCACTTATGAAACACTTTCCGGTGTATCCAAATGCCTCGTCCGTTTAGAAACTGCTCTCCCCATCCAACCGTGTTGTATTGGTAAAGTGTAGCAGTAAGTTAGTAGCGCCGAATCCATTCTGCAAGGCCGAATGAAAAATACACTTGAGACATTCGCTTCGGC
The DNA here is from genome assembly GCF_021461395.2 of Schistocerca americana. Taxonomy (NCBI): domain Eukaryota; kingdom Metazoa; phylum Arthropoda; class Insecta; order Orthoptera; family Acrididae; genus Schistocerca; species Schistocerca americana. Next base: position 828,171,343 of record NC_060120.1, on the reverse strand, counting down.
ATTTTAGTGGGTTTTGGCAAGCCCATATTTACTTCTAGAGGAGACCGAGCAGATACTATAACACCCACAAAATACTGGATCACGTTCTTATAGCTTGATCAATGTAAAATATTTTACTTGGAAACAATCCACGTTCACAGGATGGCAAATTGTATTTGTTAGTGTCGCCGTACTCGATAACTTATCGCTTGACACGATACGGAGTTATAAACTTATCTCATTGTACAACTGACACTTTGATACGGTTCTGACTTCCAATACAACTCGCGCTGCTGGCTCTAAGGCGATGGTGTCGTCGTAAGCATGACTGCAGACTGTGGCTGAGCGACGCTGCGCTCTGACATGTAAACGTCACCACAGATATTCGGATTTAGGTTATGACATGTTCGATAAGCCTGCCATCTTTGGTGATGATGTGGTGCAGACGTTTAGCGACATTCTGCGTGACCTGCTGAAGCGTCATAACATCGATGCTGTCGATGACCTCCTGAATGGCTGTTTTCAGCTCAGCAATGGTTTGTCTTTAATGTACCCCATGCCAGTGGCCTCTGGGTACCCCAGAGCCAGAATGCGGTCCCCATAGTGCTTCTCCAGGACATCAAACATTCTCCTGCTTCGATGGGATCGAGCTCCATCTTGTATGAACCACAGCTTGCCGAAATCAGGGTCCTTTGGGAAATGGAGATGAAATCTTCACGTACTGTTTGATAGTCACTGTGCCATCAAAGTTCGTTTATTTCGTTTTTGCCACTGTTAAAATGCTAACCATTGAAGAACGTATGTTTTTAGTCGAACAAGTGTTCAAAGCTGGCGGTAAATACACAGTTTCAGTTCGTCAAATATTTAATTCAGTTTTCCCGGAAACTACTCGATATTTCCGATAAAATGTCCGTGAGTCTGAACAAGTCAGTAAGAAAACCCGCCCAGGAAATCGATGTTAGTGTCGGAACGGCCCACACAGCTGTAAGGAAAAATTAGAACTTTTCCCATACAAAGTGACAGTCGTGCAAAAACTGAAAAATAATGATCATGGCATGAGACTGAATTATTGTCAATCGTTCAAAAATTTCGTTCAACAAAATGGAAGGGATATTCTTAATGAAACGTTTTTCACTGATGAGGCGTGGTTTCGTTTATCCTGGTACATGAACTCGAAAAATTCTCGTATGAGGAGTACTGTAAATCCATTGTGTATTCATGAGGAACCACTTCACTCTGTGAAAATAGGAGTTTGGATTGCAATTTCTAGACGTCGGATTGTGGGTCCCATATTTTTCAACGAAACAATAAACGCACAACGATACTGCAGTGATATTCTGTACCCATTCATAGAACTTGTGTTAAGTGAAATACTGAACGGTTATTTTGAACAAGATGATGCAACCGCGCATACAGCTCGCGTTTCAATGTCGCTGCTTGCGGATGTTTTCGGTGATCGCAAATTTCACAGGGACTTTGGCCTCCACGATCGCCTGACGTAACACAACCTGACTTTTTCTTCTGGGGTGCAGCGAAAGCAACTGTCTATAAAAACCGTCCAAAATCCATCGATGAATTGAAAACTGCAATACCTACTTTCACTGCTTCTGTTACAGAAGAAATGTTACAGCTTGTGTTTGGAACATGATTAGACGAATTGAATTGTGCATTCAACAGGGAGACACTTTCAACATTTAAAGTGAAAATTTGTAAGTAAAAATGAATATTCAATGAATTAATAACTTGTATTTCACTGAGTTTCATTTCAGTATATTCACTGCGGCATACGGCACGCGCGGCTAACAATCACACGGCAGTGTGGAGAGACTTCTTGAACACCCCGTATTAGAACATTTAAACAAGGTTATCGAATATTTAATGATACATGCCATTTCTTTCTGCAAAGCCCAGAAAATTAAAGTATGAACTAATTTCAACGTTTTACTTTATGTACGAGACAAGGTAACATGTAAAGGTAATTTATTAAAAATAACAAATGGGGAAAAACGTTGCCTGTAACATCGTTTTCTACCTGAGTCTCCACGCCGTTGGTCGACCTCTGGAGGAGCTTAACGAATCCTATCCGGAAGAAGCATCGCAGCATCATACATAACTACATATCCATTCTTGTACTGCCTCCACGATCTCGTCATCCGGCAGCATAAAACCAAAATCCTGAATGCAATGGATTGTTTTCTCAGCGAGCAAATTATATTGAAACAAAAATTACATATTTTTGAAGCTCTCCTTTCCTCGTCGTTTTAATTCCGGGTTTTAGATCTTCAGATCTCGCAGTAGCTTACCGTAGCAATCGCTCTTCACATTCTAACATTTAGGAGTGTGAGGAATCAGCAGTGGGCCTTCGAGACTCCAAAACACTGACGACATCAACTTCGTTTCTGAACATTTTGCTACAGGTGAAGTAGGATTTTTACATACCATACTCTGTCGCTTATTCTGTGGTTTTTAGTGGTGGACCCACGTCCCATTAGCGGTTACTATGTCACTAAAACTGTTGTGCGGGGTCCGTATCATTGATTAACTGTGGGGCTCCTCTCCAGCAATTTGTATTCAAATCTTTTTTAAATGTGTATTTTATTATAAGCGACGGTAACACCTAAAAAAATTTATTTCACTGTTTTAAAAAATTACAGATGCTATACACTTTTCAACCTATATCTGATCAACTCAGTAAACATTAACAAAGACACGAGAATTACACGATACAATCTGTGTGCATTAACTTCACTCCTGGAGGAAGGCAAAATCATCGTTTAGTCAAGGAAATAGTTAAATATTACTCCGTTTATTCGACCCTTTCCAATAAAAAATTATTAACACTCTGAGGTGGCTACGCAGTAACGCATTAAGACTGTCAGATCATACACGCGAGTGCTGTCTCGATTCTGAGTTTTGATTGATTTCCCTGGTTAATCTTGTGTGCGCTAGTCGGATGGATAAGCCTTTCTGTCTTAGTTTCGCTTTACACAAACAAGGAAAATACGGAAAAATTAGATTTACATTACAACACGAAAAATGAGATGGGTTTCAACATTATACTTCAACCTGTGCCGGCCGCGGTGGTCTAGCGGTTCTAGGCGCTCAGTCCGGAACCGCGCGACTGCTACGGTCGCAGGTTCGAATCCTGCCTCGGGCATGGATATGTGTGGTGTCCTTAGGTTGGTTGGGTTTAAGAAGTTCTAAGTTCTAGGGGACTGATGACCACAGATGTTAAGTCCCATAGTTCTCAGAGCCATTTGAACCATTTTGAACTTCAACCTGTAAATTTAGCTAGAGAGGAGAGAGAGAGAGAGAGAGAGAGAGAGAGAGAGAGAGAGAGAGAGAGAGAGAGAGAGATTAGCAGACTACAGCTCTACAATTTGTCTCAGTTTTCCGAGCGCTCTCGTAAAGAATTAGCCATCCCTCCGTTCAGTATCATATTTAGGCACCGATCCCTCAAATGCCTTTCAGAAACGAACGTTTAAAATTTTAAAGTTATGCATTGAACAGTCTTCCGTGTCATTCTGGTGACAGTTAGTATGAAATGAATCAAATGAGAGACGACACTGTGTAGAAATTCAAGAAAGCACTGAAACATGGTAGACAATCATACCGTACAGGCACAGTGTGGCTGTCTCCAGCCAATCAGGTTTTGGTGTAGTGATACTTCCTGCAGGCCGTGGCTCGAGCTCCCCCTGCAGGAAGTAGTACTCAGAATGTCTGTTTCCATTATCTTGTATGTAAGTAGCCGGTATTTACCATGGTGCTTTTGGCACGCCTTGGACATAGACAACCCCGTCCTCTGTGGTGTAATATGGGTTGCCGGCCCTCAGGGGCTACCTTGGCTCTGGCATAACAAAATTCTTCTTTCATTCCTTTAAAAATACTGTACAATCACGCGCATAATCCTAAACAGCGGTACTATTTTAAGTTAAAAACTGCCAACGTTTATTTCCTCCCAAACAAAGCTGGACAGTGCGGCTACAGCACGCATGACAGCAGGGTCTACTGAAATGTTTACGTGTGCTGTATGCTCCTTCTTCAAAAAGCCTTGAATGTGGTTCAGATTTCTTAACGTTCCTGTTTATGTGCCAGTTGACGTGTTGCACGACGCTCCGCTACGGTCGCAGGTTCGAATCCTGCCTCGGGCATGGATGTGTGTGATGTCCTTAGGTTAGTTAGGTTTAAGTAGTTCTAAGTTCTAAGGGACTGATGACCTCAGCAGTTTAAGTCCCATAGTTCTCAGAGCCATTTGAACCACTTTTTGCACGACGCTCTTCCTCATTGAGGGTAAACGTCCAGTTTTAAAGCTATTTATCCACTCAAATATTTTTCGTTCATTAAGACTGCTATCACTCTGCGAATAATCTTCTCGGTTTTAATCCCTTTGGAGACCAGAACCCTATTTCTTCCTCAGTGCATACGTACAACACAGCCAGGTCAACGTCAAAGTGATCCCATACTCAGGAAATGAGCGCAGAGGAGTAGGTGCAGGAATGCTGCATCGTCGCCCTTGGTTCTGCTGGAGGTGGTTTGCTGTTGCCTTCCTGCGACCTGTTATGAAGTAACGAGTGTGTATCTATATTGTGTGCATGATTGTGTTGAGTGCGTGTACCATGTAGTATTGGATCTGTATTGTTATGGATGAAGAGAAGAGAGAGAGTGAAATCGTGTGCTGCCACATAGCCTACACCTCTTAAATAGCACCAATGGGACTAGCCGAGCTTAACGTCCCCGTCCAGCGAACGGATCACTATCAACAGTGTCACATGCCCTCACTTCGATGAGGCACTGCGGAGGGCTTTACAATTTAATCCACGACACTGGCGTAAAAACTGGTGATCAGGAACTTTCCGCCACCACCTCTGCTCCCAAATATTGGCACTGAAAATTTTTCATCACCACGGTTCAGACTTACTACCGAGTCCAGTGCCACCGCTGAGGCGTGCGTTAGCTGTCTCGGCTACGGAGGCGGGTACAATGGAGCACCTATAATAAATGCTCTGAAATCGTTGGAAACAGAGCCATTCACTGAACCAACGCATTTACTGTACACTGAGGTGACAAAAGTCATGGGACAGCGATATGTCCATATACAGATGGCGGTAGTATCGCGTCCACTAGGTATAAAAGGACAGTGCGTTGGACGACCTGTCATCTGTAATCAGATGATTCATGTCAAAAGGTTTCCGACGGGAATGTGGCCGCGCTACGGGAATTAACAGACTTTGAACGCGGAGCTAGACACATGGGGACATTTAATTTCGGACATCTTTAGCGAGTACAGTATTCCGAGATCCATGGTGTTAAGAGTGTACCGAGAATACCAAATTTCAGGCATTCCCCTCCATCGCGGACAACGCAGTGGCCGACGGCCTTCACTTAGCGAACGAGAGCAACGGCTTTTGCGTAGGGTTGTCAGTGCTAACAGACAAGCAACAATGTGTAAAATAACCGCAGAAATCAATGTGGGACGTATGAAGAGGTACCCGTTAGGCCAGTGCAGCGAAATTTGGCGTTAGTGGGCTATGGCAGCAGCCTATCGACGCGAGGGCCTTTGCTAACAGCCGGCCGGGGTGGCCGAGCGGTTCTAGGCGCTATAGTCTGGAACCGCGCGACCGCTACGGTCGCAGGTTCGAATCCTGCCTCTGACATGGGTGTGTGTGATGTCCTGAGGTTTGTTCGGTTTAAGTAGTTCTAAGTTCTAGGGAAATGATGACCTCAGAAGTTAAGTCCCATAGTGCTCAGAGCCATTAGAACCATTTTTCCTTTTTTTTTTTTTGCTAACAGCGTGACGTCCGCCCCAGGTAGCTGAGTGAGCCGGTACGGTAGCTCAGCGTGTTCGGTCAGAGGGTTAGCTACCCTCTGTAACAAAAAAACTGAGTGAATGGATAAGCGAAGAATCTAAATGGGTGTCATCAGACGTCCGCCTCGAACAAATTCAACGAACAATCTAGAACAAAATGAGATAAAAAAAGTGGTCAGCGCGACAGAATGTCAATCCTAACGCCCTGGGTTCGATTCCCGCCTAGGTCGGAGATTTTCTCCGCTCAGGTACTGCATGTTGTGTTGTCCTAATCGTCATCATTTCATCCCCATCGACGCGCAAGTCGCCGAAGTGGCGTCAAATCGAAATACTTGCACCCAGCGAACGGTCTACCCGACGGGAGGCTGTAGTCACACTACATTTATTTTGTCCGCCCCTGGTAGCTGAGTGGTCAGCGCGACGGAATGTCATGGTTCAAATGGCTCTGAGCACTATGGGACTTAACATCTGAGGTCATCAGTCCCCTAGACTTAGAACTACTTAAACCTAACTAAACTAAGGACATGACACACATCCATGCCCGAGGCAGGATTCGAACCTGCGACCGTAGCGGTCGCGCGGTTCCAGACTGAAGCGCCTAGAATCGCTCGTCCACACCGGCCGGCCGGAATGTCATACCTGACGGCCCGGCTTCGATTCCCGCCTGGGCCGGAGATTTTCTCCGCTCAGGGACTGGGTGTTGTGTTGTCCGTATCACCATCATTTCATCCCCATCGACACGCAAGTCGCCGAAGTGGCGTCAAATCGAAAGACTTGCACCACGCGAACGGTCTCCTCGGCGGAAGGCCCTAACCACACGGCATTTCCAACAGCATGACGTCGTCTGCAGCGCCTCTCCTGGGCTCGTGATCACGTCGTTTAGATCCTAGACGACGGGAAAACCACGACCTGGTTAGGTGTGTCCGAATTACAGTTGGTAAAAGCTGATGGTAGGGTTGGAGTGCGGTGCAGATACCACGAAGCCATTGACCTAAGTTCTCAAGTCACTGTATAAGCTGATCGTGGTTCTATAACCGTGTGGGCTGCGTTTACGCGGAATAGACTGAGTCCCCTGGGCCAATCGGTTACTTGGAGACCATTTGCAGCCACATTTGCAGCCATTCTTGATCTTCACGTTCCCGAACAACGATGCAATTTTTATGGATGACAGGGCGCCATGTCACTGGGCGACAATTATTCGCGATTTGTTTGAAGAACATTTGGACAATTTGAGCAAATTCTTTGGCCTCCCAGATCGCCCGACATGAATCTCATCGAGCATGTGTTGTTGTTGTGGTCTTCCGTCCAGAGTGGTTTGATGCAGCTCTCCATGCTACTCTATCCTGTGCAAGTTTCTTCATCTCCCAGTACCTACTGTAACCTACATTCTTCTGAGTCTGCTTAGTGTATTCATCTCTTGGTCTCCCTCTACTATTTTTACCCTCCACGTTGCCCCCCAGTACTAAATTTGTGATCCCTTCACGCCTCAGAACATGTCCTACCAACCGATCTCTTCTTCTAGTCAAGTTGTACTACAAAGTATTTATAGGACATAATTGAGAGGTCAGTTCGCGCACAAAATCCTTCTCTGCCAACACTTTCGCAACTATGGACGACTTGTTGAATCAATGCCACGTCGAGCTACTGCACTGTCCCGGGATAAAGAAGATCTGACACAATATAGGTGTTATCCCATTTCTTTTGTCACCTCTTCGTATAAGGACAATGGTGAGGCTAAAGCAAGTCATTGGTGAGTCAGTACTGTCAACCTATAGAGAAGAAGAAAATTGTCTTTACTTATTGACCTGCCCTCGGAATGTTGGACCCGACAATTTTATAGATAACTTAGGATTTAAAGCAATACGTTGTTAAGTTTTCCATCGTTTAGCGACATCATTTTAGGTTAGTTTTCGAACGATTCCATTTCCAGAGTGAGGCCTGTCCTCCTACTTTTCTAGTCCAGCTGAGAGAGCATGACGTAATGACGACAAGGAGTTGAACATTAACAAGGAAAGTGGCGGTGGGTAATTTGGAGACAAGTTCATAGGCACGTGGTCGTAGCGTGGATCCCGCCTTTGTCGTGATAGATGATGTGAGGTGGAGAGATAACAGATTATTCATTCGGGCTTGTTATTTAACTTTTCCACTTGCTGACGTTCCGCTATCTTATCTCTACGAGTGACGTTGCGCTTTATAGCATGTTTATTTCAGTTGCAGGATATTACCTAATTTAACTGATAAATTACGAAACCTATGTTTAAGTTCTGCACCGATACGAGCAGATTAATGGACATGAAGTAGTTCATCGGTATCTTGGCTCTATTGAGGGAAAACAGCCAGTTTTGGAAAGATCGTTATTGCAACCGCATTCTGTCGGAAACACGTTCTCTGTAGCACGCGATGCAAGTGCGAGAAAACATTCAGACAGTCCCATATTCAGGAAGGGAGGCGGGTAGATGCCCATAACGTGTAAGCTTTCGCAGCCGGCGTCTTCATTAATTAAAACTTCCAGGTTCGGAGGCCGCGGCCGAACAGTAGAAATTCTTCCTCGGCCAAAATCTTCCGAGGCTCACCTCAGAAGGTGTTACCCGCAGTTAGCAACGAAGTGCCAGGAGGAAACATTCCCGCTGTTCGACCGTGGCCTCGGCTAGGAAGTTTTAATTAATGACCAATAGCTGCATTCAGTTGGACTGATTGGCCAAATCCCTGTACTCAGCAGAGAATATGATGACAGTGTGGGATGATCCATATGGTGTCCCGACAAGATCCTGGTGAAGATGATGTGCCAGTGTCTTCTTATGATATAGGAACGATGTGTCAGATGTGCAATTGTGCTGCATGGATGTGACTAAGAGAGACTGTAACAGCACCCCAACTGCTGGTGCTCTGGCTTTATATGGTTAAGAACTTTTCAAATCAGGGTCGTACTTAGTGTCTGTACACTAGCAGTGCAGGCCGTACTAGGGAAAATTTTGTGATAGTGAACTCGCAAAAATAGCATTTTATAGAAATTTTCGAAATGAAAGCCTGTAGTGTAGCATTAATGATTCAGTACATTCATATATATTATAGAAATGTGTGTGAGTGTGTGTTCCACATCTCCTCATTGAAACCTTCCCGTCTCCTCTATATATCTTTTTTTTTTACGCAACCTTCCCTTCTACACTAACCTATGAAACCTTTCCTTAGGATGTCTATCTCTTGCTTGATAATAACAAATGAAATCTTCCCTTTGAAATTTATTATCTTTCTCAATCTTCGCATACAAATTTAATTGCGGCTTATTAAAAGTGATTTTCTGATTATTTCGACGAAACATAGAATGTGTCGTCGTCGTGGCCCTCAGTCGTTATCTGCAATAACCCAAAACTGTTCCTTACCTTTTTTACTGTTACTGGATCGCCATCTGACTGCTACATTGAACTGCGACATGAATATACTTACTCTGGTTTACTATATTAACTGCTGGTGGGCTGTCATAATAAGTGGCTGTATTTATTACCAAAGCTGACGTTATTCTTTAATAGCAACGCTGACGTTATATATGACGATAGTATCTGTTCCCGAAAGAACAGTTACCGTGGATGACCATGCAGCTTTGCTAGAAATGAAATGATAACTAAATGGACACCCTAGCTGCAAGCAGGCGTTGATGTACTTCATTGGAGACATGTTGAAAATGTGTGCCCCGACCGGGACTCGAACCCGGGATCTCCTGCTTACATGGCAGACGCTCTATCCATCTGAGCCACCGCGGGCACAGAGGCTAGTCGGGGCACACATTTTCAACATGTCCCCAATGAAGTATATCAACGCCTGCTTGCAGCTAGGGTGTCCATTTAATTATCAAAGCTGACGTTATTCTTTAATTAATTTGACTGAAGTTACGTAATTCATAGTTACACTTTTTCTTGACAACAATACAATTTTTGCAAAGTTTTACGTTGATGGTTTTTGGTATGGATTATAATCAGTAATGCAACATTGCTGGCAAAAATTAATTATATTCTGAAAACGCTTCAAATATTTACTGTTGGTAATGAAATGATTTTACGAACGTTCAAATGGGACTTACTTTTTACAATAATCTTACAACTAGCATTGCGCAAACATACCTTTCTTTCGCAAAGAAAATATTTCAATAATATTAGTTCCTCTTATGATAATAGTTAGTTGATGTCTCTGTACATCCGTTTATAATCTCCTGTAAATCATAGCTGGTGGCTGGCAGGCACACTGCTCCTCTCAACCACTCGCTTCAGACCTGCTACCAACTCGCTTCACATCCCGCTTACTACTGACTTCCTACGAACGCTGAAGTGCGGTCTCTCCTGCCAACAATGCTTTCTGGAGCAGACAATCCCTGCTACCATTACAAATGTATCAGTGCGCGGTCTTTCCCGCTCTTTTCTTAAAATGTATCCATACACGGTCTCTCCCGCCCTTTTTAAAATTATATCAATTTGCGGTCTCTCTTGCCAACAATACTTTGGTGCAGACATTCCCTGCTACCACAATTATTTCCAACATGACAAATATTAATTATTCCCACTTAATCCTATTAATAAAATATAAACATCTTTCATAAATTGTGGTTTGACAGTAGACAATAGAAATATACACGTCTTTCATCATAAACCAATTCACTGATTTCAACCAGACTTGGTAACCATAAACCTTCATGTCAGGCGACAATTGCTGTAGGGGTAGGAACCACCAACCAGTCAAAGGAGTGAGGGTGGGGGAGGGGAAGCATAGCCCACGACGCGTGAATTCCCAGACTTTGTTCATCCAGTATTTGAGAATGAGAGCACTTAGCAACAAACTTTACACATAATCTCAAAGCCATACGAAATTTTTTCTCGCTGAGAACCCCTGCAAAATGATGAAAGGAAAATGTTTATCGTTTGCTACTTTTTTGCTGCTCATGCAGTAAAAGTACCGCGTGATGCCTGACGTTATAATTTATTACTTCTTTACTACTAACTGTATTCGAGGCACATTTTGCAGACAGTGTGCACATATACCACTGAATGTGTAGGGTGACAATTACTCAATTATATGAAATAAAATCGTCATAATTTCTGAACGGTTTGCGTTAGAACGTTCAAACTGAATGGTTGTCCGGGCGGTATGATGGGAATTAGCATGCGATGCATAGTTTGGTTTAGCGACGAAGCTCACTTTCAGTTGGATGGGTTCGTCAATAAGCAAAATTGGAGCATTTGGGGGACTGAGAATCTGCATTTCGCGATCGAGAAATGTCTTCATTCTCAACGGGTGACCGTGTGGTGTGCAAGGTTCAGTCACAGAATACTCGATGCGATGTTCCTTGATGGCACAGTGACTACCAATGTCATCCCCATTATCTGAAGTGACTCTGATTTCGACAAGATGTAGTTCATGCAAGACAGAGCACGATCCCGTCGAAGCAGGAGAGAGGTTGATGTCCTGGAGGTGTATTTTGGCGACCGCATTCTGGCTCTGTGGTACCGAGAAACCTCTGCAGTTGTCGTAAGACTGGCTGCCATATTCTCCAGATTTGAACACATGCAACTCCTTTTTGTGGGGCTATATTAGAGACAAGATGTACAGCAACATCCCCAAAACCATTGCTAAGCTGGAGACAGCCATTCAGGAGGTCATCAACAGCATCGATGGTGCGACACTTCAGCGGGTCATGCAGAATTTCGCTATTCATCTGCGCACATCATCGCCAATGATGGCAGGCATATCGAAGATGTCATAACCTAAATCAGAATACCTGTAGTGACGTTTACATGTTGAATAAACTGTGTGCACGCCGTAGTTTGTAATTAATTTACGTTTTCTCTCGCGTAGTTCAATACTTGTCACCCAGTAAGTGCAATATTTTATCGTTGCACGAAACTAGCTCAGGCGGTATGACGTCATAAACAGTGATATGCATGAAAAGCCGGCCGCGGTGGCCGCGCGGTTCTAGGCGCTTCAGTCTGGAACCACGCGGCTGCTGCGGTCGCAGGTTCGAATCCTGCCTCGGGCATGGATGTGTGTGATGTCCTTAGGCTATTTAGGTTTAAGTAGATGTAAGTCTAGGGGACTGATGACCTCAGATGGTAAGTAACATAGTGCTTAGAGCCATTTGAACCATAAATACGTGAAAATCTGCCGCATCATGAATGACGTTTAAATGTATTACTTCGTTGCTTTTTACTCTAATCGCAACACATTTAGCATATGCCGCTGAATATACCTACAAAGTAATATCACTGTACGACAGTATAGTTCACGAGACATGGCGTCATAAACATTAAGCACAAGGCCGAACGCTGCGTGGTACGGGTGTGGTCGCTAAGCTATAAATAAATACCTGGGCAATACCAGGTTTCTCTGCTATTAACTGGATAAAATTTAACTATACCATTCATGATTTAATGAACTGATGAAATTTTAAAAAATGAAAAGAAGTTTGGTGTGGTACTTCTGCTTTTAAATTCCTCTTCCATGTTATGGCAATTCGTTTGTGTTTTATACCGATATACAATTACAGACCGTACGGAAAAGTATAAAAAAGTCTTTAGCCATGGAGGTCTCAGGTTCAGTCTCAGACAGTAACAGTATGAAATTTAACTATACCATTCATGATTTAATAAACTGATGAAGTTAAAAGCAATGAAAAGAGTTTTCGTTTGGCACTTCTACTTTTAAAATCCTCTTCATTGTTAGCCAATTCGTTTGTGTTTTATGGCGATATATAATAATAGTTCATATGGAAACATGTAAAAACGTCTTCAGCCCAGGAGATCCTAGGTTCAATCTCTGACAGGTGCACGGATTTTTCATCATACCCGTCCCTGCAGGACGCCCCCAGATCCACTCAGCACTTTATCAACTGAGTACTGGGGAACTTTCCTGGGGGTAAAAGGTGGCATGGACGATGGGCCCGACACCATCCCCTGCCAGTGCTGCAGCGAAGAAAGGCTGCACTCTACCCACTGCCAAGACAATAATCCTGTCACAGACTTGTCTAACAAACTTTACTCCAATTTTTACAGTGAAAGCTTTACTCTGCTGTTACGTTATTTTTGTTCATCTAGAAGACGATAATGGCCGCAATGGCTGTTCTATGTCATACGCAACAATGGTAAGTGCAGCTATCATAATGCTGTAACAGGGATGTTGACAAAATTTTGAAGTTGTTCCGAATCAAAGGTAGTACAATTAATATGATAAAAACTTATTTTTGAGTAAATCTGTATTTCAAAAAACATACTTTTGAACTGATTGTAGAATTTTCTGTTAAAACCCTCACAGTGGTTTCGTGTCATTGCTATGACTCCACGAGTCTAAATCTACACCTACATCAGCATTTACATACATTTGTGGCACAATATGACTCGAAGAATGGATAGGTTGGTATGACACGTTCTGAGGCGTAAAGGGATCACCAATTAGAACTGGAGGGAGGTGTGGAGGGTAAAAATCGCAAAGGGAGAGCAAAAGTTGAATACACTAAGAAGATTCAAAAGGATGTAGGTTGCAGTAATTAGTCGGAGATGAAGAGGCTTGCACAGGATAGAGTAGCATGGAGAGCCGCGTCAAACCAGTCTTTGGACAGAAGACCACAACAACAACAACAACAACAACAACAACTGTTTGGTGTTGTGCTACCATTGTAGTGAATACTTATTATCCAGTCGCGTGCACTAACGGCTGTCAGTTTTGTCTTATTTTGAAAATAGTAGCTGGCCACTTCGAAAATCTGAAACTGTACCCATTGGCTTTAGGTCAAGATGTCACTGTATGATGTTATTACCTTGTTTTTTTTTTAATGTGTGCGGCTGGTGTCTCCAAATAATTAAAGAAATCTTGCCAGTTTTGTTAAGAAACTTCTAAGTGGCTTAGTGCCACCCATCAGTAATGTTAACTGTTCTTTTTTATATGAGTAAAACAAGTCATGATTTGGAATCACGATATACGTAATCCTGTTGAATGATCTAAGTGCCCGCATCTCGTGGTCGTGCGGTAGCGTTCTCGCTTCCCACGCCCGGGTTCCCGGGTTCGATTCCCGGCGGGGTCAGGGATTTTCTCTGCCTCGTGATGGCTGGGTGTTGTGTGCTGTCCTTAGGTTAGTTAGGTTTAAGTAGTTCTAAGTTCTAGGGGACTGATGACCATAGATGTTAAGTCCCATAGTGCTCAGAGCCATTTGAATGATCTAAGTAACAGTGTATGTTCGTTGAATGATGTAAATAAATGTTTTGTTAATCTATTGTCCAGTGGCTTTCCACTCAAGGATCACTTTATCCACGTTATCCCGGTCTGAAGGTTTTAAAGTGGTCGGTAGTTCCAAAGTAATCCCACCTTCCTTCACAAATCCCGAAACCCCACTGGGTCCTCACCTCCTACCACTTAAACCACGAGTACGTGGAGGAATTACCAAACCTAAAAACATACGACTTGTAATAGGTAAGCCGCGCGGAGTGGCCGTGCGGCTTGGGGCGCCAAGTCACGGATTGCGTTGACCTCCCGCAGGAGGTTCGAGTCCTGCCTCGGGCATGAGTGTGTGTGTTGTTCTTAGCATAAGTTAGTTTAAGTAGTGTGTAAGTCTAGGAACCGATGACCTCAGCAACTTGGTCCCTTAGGAATTCACACACACATGTAATAGGTATAATTATTACCCTGCATACGACCTAAACATTGATGTAGTGTTGTTCAGTCAGCTGTCCTCAGTCACCAATAGAAATATATGCATTTATACCCCTTACACTCTATACAATGGCATTTACACACTTAGAGGACTAATCTGATAAGGCTGGGACGGGCAGTCTGTCAGGGTCTTATAGTGGTAACCATTCCAGAAATTACATGAAGTAGTTAAGGGAAGCCACGGTAAATATAGATGAAGGTGGTCAGATGGTGATTAGAGTCTCTATTTATCTGAATGTAAGGTCAATCTATTTAAAACAGTGCAACCACATTCGAATTGCCACTATTGTACAATGCATTCTTGCAAAGAAGTTACTTCACAGTGCAAAAAAGTTGGTGCTACATTGTTCATCACTTCGACGTCAAAGAGGCCTTTTTGTCCTTCTTTGCTTTGAGAACATACACATTAGCACTGTCGTCACAAGCAGTCATAACCGTTTACAGCTATTTTATATAAGGACGCGAAGTTATCTACTTGAAACAGCGTAGATGAAGCTCCTACATCTACATCCACACTTCGCAGCCACCTTACGGAGTGTGGTTAAGGGTACTTCGAGTACCACGATCCTTTTCCCCTTTTCGTGTTCCATTGACAAATAGCAAGCGGGAAGAACGATTGTCGGTAAAACTCGGTGTGGCATCTTATGCTTCTGACTTAGTAGTCGTGAGCATTTCGCGAGACGTACAGAGGAGATACTAATATGTTGCCGGCTCTTCTCGGGACATATATATGCTCTCGGAATTTCAACAGTAAAATTATGCATGATGCACAGCGCCTCACTTGTAGTACCTCCCACTCGAGTTCTTTGAACGTCCCAATAACGCTCTCGAGCTTACAAAAGATTCCGTGACGAAACGCGCAGCGCCGCGCCGCTCTTCGTTGGATTTTGTCTGTATTTTCTATTAATCCAACATGACAATGCTCCCAAACCGATGAAAATACTCAATAATTTGTCTACACCGTGTTTTGTAAACATTACATTTCCGTAAGATTCCCCTAATGAGTCTCTGCCATCTGCTTTTCCCTTATTTGTTTTATGTTCTCATAGCACTTTAGGTCGCTCTTGATGATTACTCCTAGGCATTTTACATCACGTGCCTTCTTCGTTGGATCGTCTCTGTCTCTTCTATAACCCAGCCCGGTAAGGATCCAAATGTATGGGCAGTACTGAAGAATCGGTCGAACGGGTGTTTCGTAAACCACTCCTTTTGCAGGTGAATTACATTTCATTAAGTTTCTCCCGGTGAATCTATGTCTGACACTTGTTTTCCCTACTATTTGTTTTGCTTCATGATTCTACATTAGGTCGCTCCTAGGTATCTCTCCTAGGCCTTTTACGGTATTTAGTTACTGTTTCCAGTGGTTTGTCACCAATAGCGCAATCGAACAGCAGGGGTTTCATGGCTTGTCTACGCGCACTGCAAAACACTTATTTGTGCTCAAGGTCAACTACAATTATTGCTCCACCGGTCGATCCTGTTTAGATCTTCTTACATCTCATTACAGTCTTCTGACGCGCAAGCTTCCTACACACGACAGCGACATCTGCGATAGCCTCACGGAGCTTCCAGAGTTATCCACTACATCATTATGATAAATTTTAAATGGTAGTCGTGCTATGCACTCCCTTGGTGTACTCCTGAAATTATTGACGATATCGTTCCGTTGAAAACGAATTGTTGAGTTCTGTCTGCAAGGAAGTCACGTATAGAATCACAAGTCTGGTACGATGCTAGGTAAGCTCGCACTTCGTTCACCATAAGACAGTGCGGAACTCCCAGACAGACGTTAAAGAGCAGCTTCCGGTATATGAGGTGGTGAGCCTTTCCTGCGGATTTACGACAGATGCTGCTGAAGAAGTTGGCGGGCCACTTCATCGAATGCCTTTCAGGAGTCAAGGAACACAGCTGCAACCACAGCACCTTCGTTTACAGCGCTCTGTATCTCGAGAATGAACAGAGCGAGTTGAGTTTCGCAACATCTTCGTTTGCAGAGAAATAAAAACAAATTATTAAATCTGGATTACACCTTATTCACTGTAGAGAATGCAAGGTGTTTCACATTTCCTATTACAGGATTCTAGGGGTTGTAGAGGGGAGTTAATAGATCAAATTTAGGTAAGGAACCCATGTCCAGAATGTACTGGGTGGCTGTAATTAAAGTGCAGCTGCTCACGGAGACCCAGTGAGGACCGTAATCATCGTATGGTAGCGACGCTTGATAGATATTCTGTGTTAATGCGGAACCGATTTACATTGAAAAAAAATTAGTTCCAATTTTGGCCACCAGGGGCAAATCTGGCGGGCTGAATGCAAGAAAGACATAAAGAAATGTTTCCATATGTGATTGATTATGAACGTAATGTGGGAAGGAAAGGCCAAACAAGAGAGAAAGGCGTAATGTTGATTTTATTATTAACAGCTGATTTCACCATTTGTTCAGTATGAGCACCGGAGACGTCGACAAGATGTTGCATCCGACAAACGAGGTGCTCAACAGTCGCTCACTGCAGTTCCAGTGGAATCTCAGCAGTATGTTCCTGTATACTGGCCTTCAGATCAGTTAGAGACCAAACGCGTCCGTGGTAACCACGTTCTTTTAGATATCCACAGAGCCAAAAGTCACATGTATTCAGATCAAATTATTTTGCAGGCCACGAATGTGGAACACCTCTGGAGATAACACGTTCGTGGAAGGTTTCATCAATCAAATCTTTCATTGGACGAGCAACACGAGGTGTTGCCCCCATCTTGCATGAAAACATTAGATTCCACACAGTTGCGTTCTTTCAGAGCAGGAACCACATGCTTTACAAGGAAGTTTCGATAGCATGCAGACGTCACGGTACACCTGAGGCCCCTTGAGTGTATTCTCTGCAAAGAAAAACGGACCGAGTATTAAGTTGAATGTGAGTCCACACCACACACATATAGAGAGTGCAATGGCTCTTCGTGCACAACACGTTTAACAGTACCACAAATTCGACAGTTCTGTTATTCATTGCATCCTGTAGTGTAAAATATGCCTCATCATTCCATAGAATATTTTCTCAGGTCCCATGCCAGAAACCGAAGAGCAATATGAGGTTTCAGCAGCTGCACTGTCTGGATCACATACAGGTACCATTGTAATATAGACCACAAAACTTTCCATACTGTTGACCAACAGCTGGACAAGTCTTGCAACACTGCATGAGCACAAGAGTATTGGGACAAGGGTGGTATGAGCACACTCTGGATTGTTACCAGATGTATCCAAGACGGCGGCGATGACGTCATCCAAGATGGTGGAGTGTGGCATAGGGACAGTGCATGACGTCATCCAAGATGGCGGATTTTAGCGGGAAGTTTGAATTTTGGTGGGAAGATAGGTCAATTTGGCTACCTCCACTAACCTAACCGACTCGCCCAGAAAATGGAGGGAAGTTCAAATTCCATCAGGATTACCTCTACTAATCTAAGAAAATAGCAGAAAGATACGATTGATTTTTTGCAGAAAAATAGGTCAAATGGGGTGTCTCTACTAACCTAAGAAAATAGCGGGAAAAAAGGGCAGTTGGGAGACCTCCACTAACCCAAGTCATCCGAGCGCCACCTCGTCCTAGGGATTGACAGGAGTTTCAAATTCCATCAGGATGATGCAATACACGAGAGTTATCTCTACAAACCCAAGAAAATGGTGAGAAAATAGGTCAATTGGGCTACCTACACTAACCTAAGGCATCCAACAGCCACCTCCTCCTATGAACTGCCGGGAAGTTTGAATTTTGGCCTGAAGATAGGCCAATTCGCGTATCTCTACTAAACTAAGAAAATGGTGCGAAAGAAAGGGCACTTGGACTACCTCCACTAACCTAAATACCTGACCGCCACCTTGTCCTAGGAAATGGCGTGGCAGAGGACTCGACCTGTGCTGGACATATGTCTTTATTATTTTGCGTGCACCAGACTTTATTTAAACAATTTTTTGAAGTACAGCCAGCCAGTGTGTTCACCATGGGGTCCAGACACCAACTGACCTACCATAGTACCATCACCAGAGAGCGCTCTCATCTGTGACGTAATCCAAGATGGCGGTCATGACATCAGCTGATGATGCAAGTACTATTATTCAAGATGGCGGCAAACAGCGTGTTCACCAGGAGGTCCAAGTGACCCAGTACACAGTAACACCACCAGAGGACACTGTTGTCCATTGTGAGATGTAATCCAAGATAGTGGTCTGGAGGGGGAAAATTGCGTAAAAATGACTCAGCCTGCGCTTTGCTGCTGGAAAGAGTAAAGAAGGAATGCACTTTATTTATTTTGGAACAATTTATTTAGGGGCCGATTTGAGATAGTAAATTTATCTCACTGATACAAAACACTCGCCTTGATGTTCTTGAGCTCACACCACACAGCCCACAAACCTGCAAACTACTCCTGCAGACACGTGAACAACTCCTAATTTACCGAAATAATTTCAGTACAGACATGCAAACTCCTCCTAAATAATGCAATACACTGACGTGCGGACACGAAATCAACACGTAAACTGTCCAAATAACGCATAGCACAGCCTACAGACCTGCTAGCAAAATATTGCAACAGTCACGCAATCAACGTGCGCAAGCACCACCCACCACCCTCTGTCCACTAGAACGCACAGGAGACTACTGGCAGCCTCTGTGAAATGACATGGTAGTCAGTTGTCAAACCACACACAGGTGCCCTCAAGCATGAGGCGACAACATCCCTTTCATACTTGGCACCTGAGAAATTCCTCTCGAAAATACCTGATCTCCTAGGCACCGCTCCTGACGTGGCCAGATGAGAGCGAAGACCTATTTGCAGAGCGTGTCGATGCCGGACACAAGCCAGCATGAGCCATCACTTTCACACTGCTGATGTATGCAGAGAGCAGGTGAAAGTTGCTTCTGTTTTTGGGTATACAGTTAGAGTTCTTCGATTGTAATACTGAAGTCACAGAACTCCAATGCTTGCTCATGCCAGTCCCATATGCGAGTCACTTTTGCGTACCAAATGTCTTTTAACATAGCTGATGTAATACCTGGGGATACTGATGTCAACGAATAGCACAGGGGACACTGTTCCTAGCACGACATGTGAGATGTGTCTAACCATGCTTAACGGCCCAGCATAACTGATGCAATGCCGCAAATTGCACATATGTAGCTACAAACCTTTGCAAGTACATCTAGCAACATTCCCAATGTTATATTAAAACCACATCGCTATCTAAAACAAGAACCCTGTCGAACACTCGGAAGTTGTACACTGCCCCACAAATACTCAATGTCCACTGTCTTGATATCTCACCTTGTATGCATGGAAATTCTTGTACTAACAGAACGTCGAATGCATTCTTCCTCACGGTCCTAACGTGGCACCCCATCCATCATCTGTTACCCTCCCTGCTCTCAAAATGATACCACGTACTTATACGTTTGTGACTATTACAGCGCCATCTATCACAAAGCGAAAAATGTGGTCCAACTAAAACATTCATATTTCTTTACGTACTACACGAATATGTAATAAAAAATGGGGGTTCCTATCTACAAAAACGCAGTTGATATCCGTTTTACCTATGGCAGCGCCATCTAGCGGGCCAACCATAGCGCCATCCGGTTTCCCCCTTCAAGCTAGACGAGTTTCGTTCTTTGTAGTTTTTCCGTTTGACGCTTATTTCGTGAGATATTTAGCCCGGTCACGATCAGTGGACCACCCTGTATATAGATATGAGGGTAAGTCAATTATTATCCGCAATTTAGTCATATTTTTGTTTATTTTGGTAGTACTCTCGTTTTACGTTGATGACGCATGCTTTCTTTATTTGTTGTTATATCTTTGCAATTTTCAAGCTGCTAGGTTACACTACTGGCCATTAAAATTGCTATACCACGAAGATGAAGTGCTACAGACGCGAAATTTAACCGACAGGAAGAAGATGCTGTGATATGCAAATGATTAGCTTTTCAGAGCATTCACAAAAGGGTGGCGCCGGTGGCGACACCTACAACGTGCTGACATGAGGAAAGTTTCCAAACGATTTCTCATACTCAAACAGCAGTTGACCGTCGTTGCCTGGTGAAACGTTGTTGTGATGCCCCCATATCTGTATTAAACACCTCTGCTATCATTTCTACAATGCCTCTTACTCTAAGGACTATCAATCACCGTAAAGCAGGTGAATATGAATCAGTATGTGTTACATCATTGGTTGCCTGAGATGTACTCTGTACGCGGCATCTCGGTGTGACCTTGAACGGGACTTAGCCACTGAGTGCTGCTTGCGCGAAGTCACGCTACCTAATCACCACCACAAATGAAGAAACCACTGAGCGTTCATGTGAAATGATTCTCTTATACAGACGATTAACTATCGACGAAGTGGAACCATCATCTGCAAATTAGTCACAGTTATGACTACGAAATCATCCACAACAGACCTGGGTTTCATAAAGTTTGTGCAAGATGGGTCCCACAACAACTCACACAGTTGCATAAACCAACGCGCTTGGACATCTGCAAAAAACATTTGGATCGCTATGGTAACGAAGGGGACAACTTTTTAGACAGAATCATTACTGGTGACGAAACATGGATCCATCATTACGATCGGGAGAGTATACGTCAGAGTATGGAATGGAAACATCCAAATTCGCCGTGCAAGTAAAGCTGAAGACCCAACCGTCCGCAGGAAAACTGATGCTTACGGTTTTTTGGGGACGCACCAAGTCCAGTACTGGTACTTTATGGGGAAAGGGGCACAACAATAAACAGTGTACGTTACAGTGAGATGCCCACTGTCAGGCTAAGGCCTGCAATTCGAAGCAAACGCCGAGGTTTGCTGTCAAAAGGTGTTGTGTTGTTGCACGACAGTGCCCGTCCACACACTGCTGTCCACACTGCTGAAACGCCCCAGAAACTCAAATTTGAAGTACTGGATCATCCTCCATATCGTCCCGATGTTGCCCCTTCTGACTTTTTTGGTCCACTAAGGGGCATTAAGGGGCCATCGATTTGCCTTGGACGAAGCAGTGAAGGAAGCGGTGCATTCCTGGCTCGCAGATCAACCGAGAACCTCCTCTTATTAGGGCATCAGGAAGTTTGTACAACGATGGAGCAAGTGCGTTGAAACGCAAGGAGACTATGTCGAAAAATGATGTTCTTGTAAGTTTCCTATTTGATTACAATAAAATTTTATAACTACTTTGCGGATAATAATTGACTTACCCCCGTATATGAAAGTGTTGTGCCTGTGCTGTTGGACTTGCCCGAAAGAGCAGACACCACACTTAATCTACAGCTGTAATACATTATATGTAAACTGAAGATGGAGGGTGGAGAAAGGACGGAAAAGGAAAAGGATTATTGATGTCCGCTGCATTGGCAATTTACGCACAATCAGTGGCGATAAGTGAAAATGTGTGCCGGATCGGAATTCAAACCAGGGATCCTCTGGTTACTAGGCAGTTGTATCAACCACTGCCCCACCTGGAAACAGTGTTCATCGCCACTGCACGGACTATCTCAGCATGCCTCCTGGCTGACCCACACTCCTGCCTAGCATCACGTATCCACAGTCCTTGTCCATGTCATCCATGCTCGCTGCTTGGAGAATCCCACTGGAGGCCAGACACAATCATGCACCTCCACTGAAGAAGGTGGATTCATTGCTCATTGAGGAGAATCAGTTACATGAATGCATGGTGTCTGTTCTTTCAGACATATCAACATGTTTATCACCATTTATTGCAGTCCATTCAAATGACCAGCAGTTTCACATTAACTATGAGCGTGTCATGGATTTTGGAAATCTTCGTAGATTTAATTAACACCTTTTGAAATAGTGAAGTTTCGCTGAGAGCTGCAAGAAATTTCACAATTCAGTTGCTTCATCCACCACAACTGAGACAAAACTAGATTCACTATTCACCCTTTCTTATTTATTCATGAATGTGTTTGAAACAGAAGCAGTCAAGTCAATCTGTATTAGACTTGACATTCCTGTAAACACAGAAGAATGTACTAAATGATGTTTCAGTTTTTGTCATTTTCACTGATAAGATGAATGATTTCGACATAATTACATTTATTGAAATTTTGCACATTAGGGTGTCCTGGCAGTCACTCGTTGCTTTTGTAAGTTACATAATGAAACACTGTATGCAACAGTTCTGGCTCAATGCAAGATTCAGTTGTAAGTCTAACCAACCATATTACGTTCTTCTCCTCACAGGAACTGTTGACATCGAAGTTGTGCATCAGAGTCCCAAATTTACTCCTTCGCCATCCTTCTTAGATTTCCATTGCAACTACTGCAACCTACATCCTTTTGAATCTGCTTAGTGTATTCAACTTTTGGTCTCCCTTTACGATTTTTACCCTCCACACCTCCCTCCAGTTCTAATTGGTGATCCCTTTACGCCTCAGAATGTGTCATACCAACGTATCCCTTCTTCGAGTCATATTGTGCCACAAATTCCTCGACGCGCACAGTGGCCGCGTGGTTTGAGGTATCATGCACGGACTGAGCGACCTTTCCCCCGGAGGTTCGAGTCCTGCCTCGGGCATGGGTGCGTGTGTTGTTCTTAGAATAAGTTAGTTTAAGTAGTGTGTAAGTCTAGGGACCGATGATCTCAGCAGTTTAGTCCCATAGGAGCTCACACACATTTGACCACAAATTCCTCTTCTCGCCAATTCTATTCAGTACCTCCTCATTAGTTACGTGATCTACCCATATAATCTTCAGCATTCTTCTGTAGAACCACATTTCAAAAGCTTCTGATCTCTTTTTGTCTAAACTCTTGATGGTACATGTTTCACATCAATACACGGCTACACTTCATACTAATACTTTCAGAAAAGACTTTCTGACTCTTAAATCTATACTCGATTTTAATAAATTTCTCTGCTTTCCTTGCCATCGCCAGTCTACGTTCTATATCCTGTCTACTTCGACCATCCTCCGTTGTTTTTCTGCCCAAACAGCAAAACTCATCTATTACTTTAAGCGTATCATTTCCTAATCCAATTCCCGCAACATCACCTGACTTAATTCGACTGCATTTCATTATCCTCGTTTTGCTTTTGTTGATGCTCATCTTATATCTTCCTTTCAAGACTCTGTCCATTCCGTTCAGCTGTTCTTCCAAGTCCTTTGCTGCCTCTGACAGAATTACAGTGTCATTGGCAAACCTCAAGGTTTTATTTCTTCTCCCTGGATTTTAATTCCTACTTCATTTGTTGCCTTCACTGCTTGCTCAGTATCTAACATTCTGCGTGGTGTCTGTTTGTTCTATATCGTGTCTCCCTACCACTTTCGCGCAACGACGCTCTGAGCGTGTTTTTTAGGGAATTGACTAGTTTGAACCTGGGACCTGTTGCTGGTAAGGAGACGCCAGACCACACATGACATGTAGAATTCAGAAGAGTTCAGTGAGACTAGCGATGATATAACCAAATACTTAATGATTTCAGCGCCAGCTCCACTGCACTCCCTGTAAAAGAATCTTAATACTAACTAAATTTAGTGGAAGGGGTTCAAGGCTTTCCTATTTTTAGTTAACTGGTAAAATAAGATCGAAAAAGCAGTTAAGTTTACCATTGGAAATTTTATTCTACTCACAAAACATTGTTTATAAATTGCACTATTGATAAAAGGAAATGTTTTAATACAGGATGGTAAAAACCAACTGCGTTCAAGAAAAATGTGAACGAATATTCCCTGAGTGGGTTTCCAAGTTCTATAATGGATCGAAGGATGACCTATGCCATATCACATCTATAATCTAGGTTTAAATTAAGTTTCACAAGAGAGAAAACTATCAAAATGGTCTACAGTGACCCTCAATTATCTTTAATTACTTATCTAACTTGTCGTAAATTACAGTGGCTGATGTGGCTTCTCAATAACTATATAACAGAAAAATCATCGCGTTTCAGATTTTTACTTCAAGTGGCAAATGTGAACACCATGAGTTTTAATTGACGATAGACACTAGTATTACGCAAAAAGGGGGTGTAACAGATGAGACTTCTGCAGTTCTGAGTGGAGCTTTATGCGCTGTTATGCGGCATCGCGTGCGTTCATTACGTTGTCGGTGTTCGTCAGGGGGCGGCGGGCAGCACAGCTCTGCTCACCTCGCCGTCTCGGGAGCAACTCTCCTCCTAACTTCTCCTTACTACAGTTTACCGAAGTTGGTTTAAAAAAAACTATCTGGCTGTGTTTTCAACTGACCAATCAGGGTCTCCATGTTAACCTTAAGCTCCGCCTACAAAAATTCTGTCTATCCAATGAGAAACGTTATACTTTTCGTGGTGGGGCAATGTTTTTAAAGTTTGTAACGTAACAGAGACGCGAAAAAGTCTCACGCTAAAACTTGCAGCTGGTGTGGTCCTTTTAGCGTTATCGTAAGATCTATACTGTTCTTCTGGAGGGCTCTATCTTTTAACATGGGCTGGGGGGTGGTCCTGACGTAACAGAGACGCGAAAAGGTCTCACGCTAAAACTTGCAGCTGATGTGGTCCTTATAGCGTTATCGTAAGATCTATACTGTTCTTATGGAGGGCTCTATCTTTTAACATGGGCTGGGGGTTGGTCCTGACGTAACAGAGACGCGAAAAAGTCTCACGCTAAAACTTGCGGCTGGGGTGTGGTCCTAGCGGTTAGCTGGCAACGTTGGTGTCCGTCCCTTATCGTAGGGACTTCAGCTTAACACGGTTCTGCTCTCGGCTTTTGTTCTCGTTTCTCCCCTCGGAACTGCGTCTGTCTCACGGTGGGAAGGTATGACATGCATTTAGGCATTCTTGTGTTAGTCTGTGGTATTCCATTTGCTCATTCGTTACTCGTATTACTTTGGTTAATTTAATGTCACGATTTATTCGGAGCTATGTGACATACTACTGGATTTACTTATCATGTCAGGGTTTTCATGGAAGGTGTTGGATTTCCCTGACACCTTACAAATATATAGATTGAATAACATCGGCGATAGGCTACAACCCTATCTCACTCCCTTCCCAACCACTGCTTCCCTTTCGTGCCCCTCGACTCTTCTAGCTGCCATGTGGTTTCTGTACAAATTGTAAATATCCTTTCGCTCCGTGTATTTGACACTCCGCCACCTTCAGAATTTGAAAGAGATTATTCCAGCCAACGGAGTCAAAAGCTTCCTCTAAGTCTACAAATGCTGTAAAAGTAGGTTTGCCTTCTCTTAACCTAGCTTCTGAGATAAGTCTTAGGGTCAGTATTGCCTCGCGTGTCCCCTACATTTGTACAGAATCCAAACAAGTTCCCCGAGGCCACCTTATATCAATTTTTCACTCGTCTGTAAAGAACTCGTGTTAGTATTTTGCAGTCGTGACTTATTAGACTGATAGTTCGGTAATATTCATCCCTGTCAGCACCTGCATTTCCGCTTAGCCGTTTTGCATTTCCTGTCGATTTCATGTTTGAGGCGTTTGTATTCCTTTTCGCCTGCTTCATTTTCTGTATTTTTATATTTTCCCTTTCATCAATTAAATTCAATATCGCTTGTGTTACCCAAAGCGTTCTACTAACCCTCGTCTTTTTATCTACTTGTTCTTCCGCTGCCTTAACTATTTCATCTCTCAAATCTACCCATTCTTCTTCTACTGTATTCTTTTCCCTTGTTTTTGTCAATCGTTTCCTAATACTCCCTCTGAAACTCTCTACAACCTTTAGTTCTTTCAGTTTATCAGGGACCCATTTCCTTGAATTCCTACCTCTCTACAGTTTCTTCGTTTTTAATCTACAGTTCATAATCAATAAATTGTGGCCAAAGTCCACATCCGCTCCTGCAAATATCTTAAAATTAAAAACCTGATTCCTAAATTTCTGACTTACCATTCATTATATAATCAATCTGAAAGCTTCTGGTGCCTCCAGGTCTCTTCCACGTATACAGCTTTCTTTCATGCGCCGAACAGTAGCCCCTTTAAAATTTATTATTTAACTGAAGAAAATCTGTGGACTACAAAACATGGGCACTAGCCCCTCCAGCAAAGCATAAGAAGTGTAAAGACAATTTGCTTACGGTAAATAAAATTTTGCATGAACATGGACACTAGTCCTTGGGAATTTACGACCCAAAATTTAAATAACCCAAATTTAGCAATTTCTCCAAAATGGCCCTTTTAAAATAACAAGACACATAACCAATACAAAACCAAGACAAATTACAACACACTTTTTCAGATACGGACTGTAAATGGCTTAAATTTCGGGCACTAGCCCTCCTTAAAATTTTTCCCAAAGCAGGCCAAACATATGGTACATTGTGATAATTCAAACTCCGGCACCAGCCAGTTTGAACCACAGTTCAATAGGCCAATTTTCCTTGAGCGATAGTACGTAAATACAAGAGGAAAGATAATTTCTCTTTGAAATCAACAACCACATTGAGCTACAGGTTCGCTTAAGATTTAACACTTAAATTGGTGCTTTGAGTTTTTGTCATTAAAGAGTATTAGCTTTCAGTTTGAGCTCAACAAAGCAATTAAGCACACGACAATTGTTTGTTGCTTTTTAAAATTTAACCACTTAAGTTTGAGCTTTGCGTACTTGTCATCCAAAAGAATAACGCACAACTTCACTTTTGGAAATGATGAAACGAGAATACGTGATCACTTACAGTACCTTCAGCCGACAACCACCTTTTTAGCACTCGAGAATCAAAATTATATTACCCATTCCGTTGCAGGCGGTTTGCCAACATGTGTTACTGTCAGCATAGAAACTGGCCGTCGGTAAACACAAGCCATCGGTTGATAACGTTAAGCAGTACAACACTCAGGACTTTTCGTTGCTTACATATAAACCTGCCTGCTTCTACAACAGATAACGGAAATAAACGTTAAGCCACACTGGAGTATGAAACACAGCACCCGCCACAATTCTCAAAGCACGAGTAAACAAAATTTTGAATTTGCAATAAGTGTGGTGGATCGAAGTAGAACACAGTAATAACTCAAACACTCGTGGTGCACTCCCAGTCGACCATAGGCACGTCACTGGTCCACTTTCGCCGCTCCCCAATACATCAAAACAACTGCCGAATTTCGACTGTCGAGGTGCGGCCGCGTCCATTGCGCGTGATTCCGTCAAAGCTCCCCCGCATACGGCCCACAGCTCATTGTTCAAGCGCATGGGCAGGGGGCTTTTTCTATGCTCTGAACGAATACGACCTCTGACTTTAGCCGCAGCGGTACAACAACGCGGTCCAATCGATATGCACGTATCAATAAGGAAGCCATTAATGCTTTAATTGCCGGCCTTGGTGGTCGAGCGGTTCTAGGCGCTACAGCCTGGAACCGCGCGACCGCTACGGTTGCAGGTTCGATTCCTGCCTCGGGCATGGATGTGTGTGATGTCCTTAGGTTAGTTAGGTTTAGGTAGTTCCAAGTTCTAGGGGACTGATGACCTCAGAAGCTGAATCCCATAGTGCTCAGAGCCATTTGACCCACCTGAACGCTTTAATTGAGATGACAAAAGTCATGGGATAACGATGTATAGAGATGGCGGTAGTATCGCGTACACAAGGTATAAGAGGGCAGGTGAATAGCGGAGCTGTCATTTGTTCTCAGGTGATTCGTGTGAAAAGTTTCCTAAGTGATTATGGCCTCACGATGGGAATTGGTAGACTGTGAACATGGACATACAATTTCGGAAATCGTTAGGGAATTCAATATTCCTAGATCGACAGTGTCAAGAGAGTACCCAGAATACCAAATTTCAGGTATTACAACGCAGTTAACGACCGAGAGCAGACGAGCGTTTGCTTATAGTTGTCAGTGCTAACAGACAAGCAACACTGCGCATCCGTTAGGATAGGGCAGCGAAATTTGGCGTGATGGGCTGTGGCAGCAGACGAGCGATGCGAATGCCTTTGCTAACAGGTCCTCTCCTGGAGTCGTGATCATATCGGTTGGAACACAGATAACTGGAAAATTGTGGCCTCGTCAGGTGAGTCCAGATTTCAGTTGGTATGAGCTGATGGTAGAGTTGGAGTGTGGCGCCCACCCCACGAAACCATGGACCCAAGTTGTCAACAAAGCACTGTGGTGTGGGCTGCTTTAACATGGAATGGACTGGGTTCTCTGGTCGAGCTGAACCGATCTTTGACTGAAAGTGGTTATATTTGGCTACTTGGAGACCATTTGCAGACATTTCTGAACTTAATGTTGGCCAATAACTATAGACTTTTTACCCACTGCAATGCGTCATGTCACTGGGCCGCAATTGTTTATGATTGGTTTGAAGAACATTCTGGACAATTCGAATGAATAATTCGGTCACCCAAATCGTCCGACGTGAATTCCATCGAAAATTTTTGGGACATAATCGACAGGCCAGTTCGCAAGGGTGTTTCAGGGTAGGCTGTGCACAGAAATAACTGTTAAGAAAAAATTTAATACGTTGCGCCGTTTCAAGAGATCTGCCAGATGTGGTGTCGCCAAATGTGTTCTCCTTTTGTTTATCTAAAACCTAAAAAGAGAGCGACACAAAAATTGGACATGGAACGGTAGTAAGGATCGAACCCGAGCAGTCTCATGCGCTGTGATCTACGCTATGGCAACAACTGATACTATCTGTGCCCCACGAGCCACCTGCGTTTGCGCGCGCAACGACCTGATTGCCTAATTTTTAACGCTAACTAACTCTGGACAGTATGCGTTACATTTTAGCCAGTGGCTGTGCCTTGTATTCGAAGTCTCCGTGATCGTATCTTACAATAAGGTAAGGCAAAACAACATGTCGCCAAAGCTCTCCACCTGACCTACCTCGATACATAGGGTGTTCGACTGGCCCTGCCCAACACGTTCTCCAGATGTATCCACCCATTGAAAACATCTGGTCATGGGTTGCCTAGAGACTGCCACTACTTGGCAGCCACCTCGACGGTGAATTCTGATATAAAGCCGAAGCAGCGTGAACATGGAACAATGTACCTGTATAAGTCATTGAGACTTAATTCCTCTTAATGCGCAACTAAGCTAGAGCCATGGTGCAACGTTTTAAATTTTTTTCTTAACAATAATTTTTCAGCGCAATCAACCCAGCAACATCATTACAAGCTTTCAGACTGTTTCTGACCACCCCCAATAGTGAAACAAGTAGCATCATCTATTTTTCTTCAGTTCTATGTTCATGGAATGAAATGAATACATTACTCTTCGTTTAAAATTCCCTTTTTGCTTCTTTTCATACTGTAGTTCTCTGACCCAAGCGAGAGGACTCAGTGGTATCCGTACTCAAGCGGTGCAGGATTCAAATCACCGTAAACTACCCAGGTTTAATTTTTCTATAGTTTCCTGGAATAACTGAAGGGAGATACAGACGTCGTTCAGTCAACGAGGCTTCACAGTCTTTGTCCTGCATCGGTAAGACGTTAAAACATATCTTTCCTCCCTTCTTGCTTGTCATTCAACAAAAGAAAAAGACTTTTTTTACTATATACTACTGTTGCGTGTTTCTATGATTCTGAAATTCCTTTCTTGCAGATGAGATGTACAGTATCACATAAATGGGTGTAAGTAAGTTAACGTGAGAGGTAGTGCCAGCGTCAGAGGAACTTCTTCAATAACGTTGGCTCATTTCAGACGTCGAAAGATCGCTGGTCGGTTTGCGTATTTATTTATCTGCGAAGGTCAAGGCAACAGAGCAGTTAGGTATGTGTCGACCCCGGAGATGTTTCACAAGCCACGTCACAAGATGTTGTACAAGAGAGGGGGAGGGAGAGGGAGGAGAAGGAAGAGAAAAAGAAGGCTTAGCGCAATTTTGTCGTTACGTGAAGGACGACACGACCTTCAACACTACGTACTGTCACTGACTAGTCTCTACAGATATTGTATTTGAGACCGGCATGATCTCCATCAGCCTTTCTTCTGCCGGCGATACGCCTTTCCATTTCAATAACGAAGAACCTACCATCCAAATGAGATGTCATTTTCTTTCAGGGGTAGGGGTTTTGTTTTGAGCTAGCTCCCTGTGGTATCCATTTGCTGCAAGTTTCGACAGATCCAAAGAATTTAGCCTTTCGTATTTACAGACCACTGATTACTAAAAATGCAGAAGTATGAAAGTGCCATACAACTAAACATACAACTGGCATGAAGATTACTACATACCAGTATATACAAATGATTAGCATTTCAGCACAAACAAACAAATTTGATAGTTGTACCGCAATTTGCGTCAGATTATTCTACCAGATCAATTACAGCACTCATGGAGACAACTAATCATTCTTCCCTAACCCTTATGTAAATGGAACGGGAAAAAATTCTAATAACGGGCAAAACGTGACGTGGCCTCTGCCATGCACTTCATAGAGGTTTGTAGAGTATAGATGTGGATGCAGATGTACATTCTATATAGAAGAAAAGAAATTCTAATAACGGGTAAAACGTGACGTGGCCTTTGCCATGCACTTCATAGAGGTTTGCAGAGTATGGATGTGGATGCAGACGTACATTCTATATAGAAGAAAAGATTAGGTCTGCGTTCATCATTCAGAAATCACGTTTGAATGTTGGTTGTTTTGAGAAGATCGTGTCACACACTCTAAGACGAAAAAAAAAAAAAAAACCCTCACCACGGAGGTATTATCCGAATGGGGCGGTAATTGGTAGATGTGATGTACTCGTACAGACAAACAAATGAGTACAATTTCAGAAAAAATGGATAATTTATTCAAGAGAAAGAACTTTACAAATTGACCAAATCAATAACGCGTTGGTGCACCTCTGGCCATTATTTAGGCAGTTACTCGTCTTAGCGTTGATTGATAGAGTTGTTGGATGTCCTCCTGAGGGAAATCGTGCCAAATTCTGTCCAGCTGCCGCCTTAGTTGGCTAAAATTCCGAGCTGGTTGGAAGGCCCTGCCCATAATGCTCCAGACATTCTGAATTGGGGAGAGGTCCGGCGACCTTGCTGGCCAAGGCAGGGTTTTGCAAACGCAAAGACGAGCAGTAGAAATCTCACCGTGTGCGGTCGGGCATTTTCTTGCTGAAGTGCTAGGATGCTTGCCGTGAAAGGCAACGAAACGGGGCGTAGAATATCGTCGACCTCTATGCTGTGCTGCAAGGGTACTGCGGATGACAACAAAAGAGGCCCTTCTACGAAACAAGGTGGCTCCCCAAACTGCCACTCCTGGCTGTCGGATTGTATAGTGGGAAACAGTCAGGTTGGTATCCCACTGCTATCTGGGGCATCTCTCGACATGTCTACATTGGTCATCGGGGCTCAGTTTGAAGCGGAACTCATCAATGAAGACCTACTCCAGTAAATGAGGTTCCAGGCTGAAGACGTGCCTGGAAATGCCCCGGACAGAGGTGGGATACCAAGCTGTCTGTCGCCCGTCGTTGGTCATTGAGGCTCAGTTCGAAGTGGAACTCATCAATGAAGACCTACTCCACTAAATGAGGTTCCAGGTTGATGACGTGTCTGGAAAAGCCCCGAACAGCAATGGGATACCAAGCTGTCTGTCGCCCATCATACGGCCCGACAGGCATGAGTGATGGCCTCAGGTGCCATTCCTTTTCATAACAGTCCCTCTTTCGTTGTCATCCTCAGCACCCTTGCAGCACAGTGATACGTCGACGATATTCTACGCACCGTTTTGTTTCCCTTCACGTTAAGCCATCTTGGGTTTAAATTTCAGCAAGATAATGTGTGCCCGCACACGCCAAGTCTAATGCTTGTCTTCGTGCTTTCCGAACGCTACCTTGGCCAATAAGAATGCCAGATCACTCCCAGATTAAGAACGTTTCTAGTATTATGGGCAGGGCTCTCCAACCAGCTCCGGATTTTGCCGATCTAACACGCCAGTTGGACAGAGTTTGGCAAGATATCCCTCTGGAGGACATCCAACAATTCTGTCAATCAGTTACTGTATGCATTAGATCCAGCGATGGACCATTGCGTTACTAACTTGCTCTATTTGCAAAGCTCTTTCTCTTCAATATATCACTCAATTTT
Organism: Schistocerca americana; assembly: GCF_021461395.2. NCBI lineage: Eukaryota > Metazoa > Arthropoda > Insecta > Orthoptera > Acrididae > Schistocerca > Schistocerca americana. The sequence goes on along the minus strand of NC_060120.1, from coordinate 828,138,863 downwards.
TTTGAAATATTAATAGTTTGTTTATCTATACATGTACATCACATCTACCGATTTTCGTCCCATTCGGACAATTCCTTCATAGTGTGTAGGTTTCTTTTTTATAGCGCTATCTCGTGTAAGACGGAGAAATTACCAGCCCCTTTTTGGCATTAGACAGCAGCGAGACTACAATTGATGGTTCTGCCATATTGCTACTCATGTTGGTCGGCGTCTCACGGCTGTCATGCGAATATTGAATCGATTGTTCAGGTAGGCTATGTAATGCATACGTGCATTTCCATCACGAGTTTAAGCCAAGTATTACGTACATTTATGCGAGTGGGAATGCTCAGTAGCAGCCAGGTTACATGTACATTTGACAATTAAGCGCCAGCAAGGAGCATTAGTGATGAAATCATAGGAGGTAATGTTGTGCAACCTTAGTAGGGACAGGATCCGACTATTCGGGAGTAGGATCTTACAATCTGAGACAGTATTCCGAGACAAACTTCCGTCATAATGTCCGCAAACGTGACGTCAGATACGCCTAGCAACAGCGAGCTGAACGTCCATTGACTGAAAGTTTGGAAACGAGAGAAGTGTCCTTATTGGCAGAGGGAGAGAGGGGCGGGGGGGGGGGGGCGTTTGTCTTGTCCTTCGGGAAGACGGGCGAGTTAGTAGCGATGCGCCACTCAAAAAGCACGGTCGAGTAACCGGGGTCGGCTCCAAAAGAACGGCCGCGAGTAAATATTCCAGCTGTGAAACATGAGAGAAAGTGAAGGTTAGTTACCTTTGAACGCCACGTGTCGTGGTGAGTGTGTATCACGATTATGGAAAGTCAGAAAGCTGTTAATGTGTTGTAAAGCGTTGAATAACGGCGTAGCCAAGAGCCGCCATATTGGAAATTCTGTGAAGTGTGTTTCAAAGTATTTTCTTTATTAAAACGAGTATATTACTAATTGTTGTTGACATTTAACAACTGGCATCCCGAAACACTCCACTTTAGCAGGATCACCTACATTGAACCTGCGCCTGATCGCTGCTACTGTGTGACGAGGGACAGACTACCAAAGCAGCAAGACATCCGGTTAGTGATATAGAAATCAGAGAAGTAAACCAGAGTAGCTTCCTTCTCGCTACAATGCCATTGCCACTGAGGTCGTTGTAGCCATAACAGCATGCAGGATCGCAACATGCACACACGATTAGCTCCCGAGAGGATGGACATACTGTTTGCTGAGCCTTACAGGATCGTGTAGCTACATCACGTAAACTGAGTCAGGAAATGGGCTTGTTTGCAGCGAGGCAAGGATCCATGTGGACAATGTAAGCGTTTTTGCAGCACCACGGACTGCCGACGCGGTGACCATTGTTGCAGCTTATCTGCGTACAGCAGCAAGATGGATGTATTCGTGCACGAAGGCTCCAGCAAGAACGGATGTTGTCAGATTGTATCCGTCATCTAAAGGCCCATCACTTGGCGTGATGGCATGGGATGCCACTGCATACACATCACGTTCATCTGCACTTCGTGGAGAAAGTAGTCTGGACAGTATGAGTTACATTTTAGCCAGGGGCTGTGCCCTGTACTCGAAGTCTCCGTGATCTTATCTTACAAAAAGGTAAGGCAAGACAATATGTTTCTGGAGCTATCCAACTGACCTACCTCGATACATAGGGTGTTCGACTGGCCCTGCCCAACACGTTCTCCAAATATCTCCACCCATTGAAAACATCTGGTCATGGGTTGTCTAGAGACTGCCTCTACTCAGCAGCCATCTCAACGATGAATTCTGGTACAGAGCCGAAGCAGTGGGAACATGGAATAACTTACTTGTATATATCATCGAGGGTTAATTACACTTGATGCCCAACTAAGCTAGACCATTGTTGTTGCCACAGATGGCAACCCTGTGTACTGAATTTTGTAGCCTAAATATCTCAGATCACCTATAAATTTGACCATAAATGAGATGCGACAATAAAGTAATGAGACTGATTTTCTTTGCAAAATGTGGCAACCCTGCAGGCTTGCATAGGCACAATATCTTTGACCTTGGTCTATAAGCTGCTTCTAGTCCAAGCGACACATCGATGCAACTACTCAGTCGTGAGCTGTGTTGTAATAAGTTAACACACGTTTGTGTCTCTCATCATGGAAATGGAACCGCATAATATTGTGCAATGGTATGCCATTTCTTTTTGCGTTGAATTGGGTGAAAACGCGACGACAACTTACAGTAAACTTCAGAAGGCTTTTGGAGAGCAGGTTATGTCAAGAGCTCAAGTTTTTTTTTGGCATAAAATGTTTAATAAAGGCAGAACGAATGTTGAAGATGAAGATCGCAGTGGACGACCATGCATGCTTGTGTGCTTCTTTGATTCCAAGGGAATTGTTCTTAAAGAGTGGGTGCCTCCTGGACAAACAGTTAACCAATATTACTATAAAGATAGTTGGATTCCTCATCATGATAATGCGCCATTCCTTACTGCTCTGTCAGTACAGCAATTTTTAACCTCAAAACAAATTTCAGTACTAGCACAGCCATCTTATTCACCAGATATCACTCCGTGTGACTTTTTCTATTTCCAAGAGTCAAAACGGCGGTCAAAGGACACCATTTCCAAACAGCACAAGATGTCCAAAAAGCTGTGACGAGGGTCTTGGAGGATATTACAGAGGATGAGTTCCAGAAATGTTACCATCAATGGCAGAAGCGCTGGACAAATGAGTGCAATCAGAAGGGAACTACTTTGAAAGAGACAACACTAAAACTTGACTATAACGGTAAGCAACATTTCTTTCACATCAGTCTCATTACTTTATTGTCGCACCTCGTATTTCCTATTGTACTTAATACTCGGGACAAGTAAAATCTTGAAACTTCCTGGCAGATTAAAACTATGTGCCGGACCGAGGCTCGAACTCGGAACCTTTACCTTTCACAGGCAAGAGCTCTACTAATTTTTTTCCCATTGTGTTCATTATTGTTCGTTGTATTTGGTCGCAGGGGACGTTACATGACATTCGTTGAAGTTCGTTGTTCATCCCTTCACTCAATTTTTTTCTCACAGAGACCAGCCAGGTCTCTGACCGAACACACTGAGCTACCGTGTTGGGGGCAACCAACTGAGCTACCCACCCTCACAGTTCTGCCAGTACCTCGCCTCCTACCTTCCAAACTTCACAGAAGCTCTCCTGCGAACCTTGCATAACTAGCACTCCTGGAAGAAATGATATTACGGAGACACGGCTTAGCCTCAGCCTGGGGGATGTCTCCAGAAATAAATTTGCACTCTGCAGCGGAGTGTGCGCTGATATGAAACTTCCTGGCAATCCTGAGGACGGGTCGTGAGTCGTGCTTGGGTAGCTCAATTGGATCTGGCACAGTAGCTCAGCGTGTTCAGTCAGAGGGTTAGCTACTCTCTGCAATAAAAGCCTGAGTAAATGGATCATTGATGAACTTGAACGAGTGTCTGGGACGTCCGCCCTGAACAAATGCAATGAACAATATCGAACAAAATGAGATTAAACAAGAAAAAAAAAGATAAATAGCGTTTTCGGTCAGAGGGATAGCTACCCTCTGTAATAAAAAAAACTGAGTGAAAGGATCACAGGAAAGGCTGAACGGGTGTCACCGGACGTCCGCCCCGAACGAATTCAACGAACAATATAGAACAAAATGAGATAAAAAAAGTAGGTAGAGGACTTGCACGCGAAAGGCAAAGGTCTCACGTTCGAGCCTCGGTGTTGTAGACAGTTTTAATCTGCCAGGGAGTTTCATATCAGCGCACATCCCGCTGCAGAGTGAATATTTCATTCTGGAAGTAAAACCTTATTTACTAGCCCTCCTATTGTTTCAATTTTAATGGCCTTGGTTGTGTTCATACCTTCGTAGCACATATGGGTCTGGAAAAAATCTTCAGCAATGAGGAATGAGAACGTTCTCTGCAGAATCTTAGTGGAAGGGAATATTTGACAAGAAGAAAGGACAGGATGATAGGACATCTGTTAATGTGAGGTTTACTATCTTTTGGTTCAAAAAATCGATTTTTTTAAATTGCATTTTTGGATTCATAAAACTGTTTAGAATCCACCCCTGAAACGGTTTTTCCGAATACGAAACGGAAATGTTTGTTATTCGCGGTTGAACAAAAAAATGCACCTGCCTGAAATGGGCCTTTTTCATGCACCAGTTTTTTTCGGGAAATTCGACTTTGGAGCCGCGAAAAATTATTCTATGTGCTTGCCCATGATTAAAACTGATAAAGTGATCAACGAGTTTACGACGTACTACGGCTTGGCAAACCGACGGCATTCCAATTCGGTGGAACAAATGAAGAATGCAATTTGGGCAACGTATTTCTACAAGTGTTCGACGGATGACCACCCACAACACCAAAATTGTCTGGCTGGGGAAACTTGTTGGTGCAAGTGGCGCATTGCAGAAGCTACTGGACATCTGGACGAATATCAACACGACCAACCGCTCTCCAAAGAAGTTCAAGAAGTGATTCATCCGACATACGAGGCCATTTCGGAGGACGAGTTATTGTACCGGTGCTTGGAAGGAAACACACAAAATTCAAATGAAAGTTTGAACGCATGTGTCTGGAAGTTAGCCCCCAAGCATTTGCATTCTGGTGCGAAGACTGTGGAAATTGCGACTTTCCTGGCAGTGAGCAGCTTAAACGAAGGTTATTGAGCAATTCTGAAGACCATGATTGCGTTGGACGTCACCCTGGGACTCAATTCGACGCAGTTCGCCAAGCATTCGGACGACCACCGGATTCAAGCGGACGAAAACCGCTTGTCACCGGCCGTACGAGCGGCTCTGGAGCAGCGCAGGATGGCCCAGATCGAGCAGAACGCCCTCTATGAGGAAGAGGAAGGACTAGTTTATGGACCCGGAATAGCAGATTGAACGTAAGTTGCATAATATTGCATTTATATATAGTTAAAACTTCAAACGCGTTTTTCTCGAAATGACTTTTTTTTATCTCCCGGTATGGTAACTTCAAATCTACAGAACCGATTGGCATGATTCTTTGTTTCCGACGAAGCTAACTAAATTGTCTAGGAGTTGTACCACTTTTATTCCAATCCATCAACTATAAATATTTTTACTTGGCCGACGAAGTCGAAAAATCGATGAAAAAACCCTATTTTTTTTTCAAATCGCCGTCATTTTGTTTCCTATGGTCCAAATAACTTAAGCGAGCTACAACTCCTAAAGAATCTTATATACTTCGCTAACGTCAACTCAATTTTAATTTCAGACAAGCCGGCTGGCCTGTGACATACCGCGCGTGGAGATCTACATCGAAATTTTGTTTCGTTCCGACGGCACTTCCTTCTTTGCTCTCCGATATTTCCGATCGAAAAAATTCCAGTTTGTAGAGGAGATATTAATAAACATTTTGACCAAATTTGACATTGATATCTGTAACACATCCCGAGAAAAAATTCTCAAAGAACATGCTTTTTTCGGGCCAAAGATAGTAAACCTCCTCTTAAGACATCAGCGAATGACTTTCATGGTGCTAAGGGAGCTGTAGAGGGCAGAAACTGTAGAGAAAGTCAAGATGTAGGTTACAACTGCTAATCTGAGACGATAAGGTTGGCACAAAAGAAGAATTCGTGGAGGGCTGCATCAAGCCAGACAAAAAGAGAGAGATCCTGCACAGAATCGGGATAAACTGCAATGACAGCTCATCGGCTGTGCTGTATATCTTCAGGTAGGAACGAAAGAAGCGATAGAAAACTACAGAGAACCACTAGTGTTGGTGGAGAATGTAGGGGGGGGGGGGGGGGTTGGACAAAAATGTGGAAACACCAGAAACACAACACACTGCCGTGCCTCATCTCATACGGTGTAGGAAACCCTTTGTCATTTTAAACATCTTCCAGTCGTCTCGAAATGGTTAAATACAGGTCCTATATGATTTGCAAGTGAATCTTATTCCAGTATTCCTTTAAAATAGTGGCAAGCTCAAGGAACAATGGTGGAGGTGGAAAGCCATCACGCACCCTTCATTTCAAAGTAGACCACTAAACGAGCTCCTCGTCCAGGCCGTGAAGGCCCAAGGATGTCTACCAGTCGCCTTGGAACGTCATGTGGATGCAATGTGGAGGGGCATGTCGTCATCACGCAACTTTCCCGTACGTTTTGCACACTTTTAAGACCGTAGAGCCGCAACTACTCTGTCAAATAGCTCTACAGTTGGTATCACGAGGCTGAGTGCTTCTTGTACCAGTGCTCCCACCGAGGAAAAGCCAGTAATAAAACCCGGGTCCTCTGCACTGCACTGCAGCCATCTACGTTGGCCACTCAGCACAGAGGCAGTCAAAGTAGACTACGAAGACTCAATAACGAGGAGAGACGGTGAGTTTGGTGACCAGGGGAGATGCAACAATTCGCCCTGAAGCTCACGAAACCAGCCCTGGACGATATGAGCCGTGTGAATAGGTGTCTTTCGTCTTGAAACACATCACGATTGGGGACCAAACACTCTAAAATGGGATGAGCCTGGTCAGCCAAAATGTTCACACAATCCTTGGCTGTAACGTGACCTTGCAGAGTACCCATGGGAACCATGGAATACGGCGACGTGGCTGCCCATACCATTACCAACACTCAAAAGTTTTCATTCATGGGTAGTAAACTCGGCCAGAAGTTGGAAACAGTGTGCAAGACTTATCCGAACAAATGACTTTTTCCCATTGCTCCATTTATGGCTTTGGTACCGAGTGCTTGGTTGGTTGGTTGATTTGGGGGGAGGGGACCAGACAGCGAGGCTATCGGTTACATCGGATCAGGGAAGAAAAGGGAAGGAAATCGGCCGTGCCCTTTCAAAGGAACCACCCCAGCATTTGCTTGAAGTGATCTAGGGAAATCATGGAATACCTAAATCAGGATGGCCAGACGGATTGGTTTAAACCGTCGCCGTCCGAATGCGAGTCCAGTGTGCTAACCAGTGCACCACCTCGCTCGGTTCATCGAGTGGTTGATGCAACATGGGGTCATACCACGTCACACCAGACAGGAGTTTAGATTTTTTAATGGATACATCGGGAGTAGAGTCATTGTGTTGGATTATTGCAGATTTATTGGCTCAGGGACGGACTGGCCTCCATATTCCCTAGTTTTGACTCCTTGTGACTACATTTTGTGGAGCACATTGTGAGAGACTGTCCACCGTAACAATCCCAACGGGCTGGACGAGCTTGAATCGGCAACCTGTGATGGATCTGAACCCATTTCCGTTAGGATACTAAGGGATGTGATGGTACATTTCATTGTTGGTGTGCACCACTTCCGTGCTGGGAGTGGTGAACGCTGCGATAAGATTGTCATGTGATTGCAAAGACTGCTTCCACAAGGACGATTCTAACTATGCTCGCTGGCACTGTACGAGTTGCACAGCGTACAGCGACAGTTTTCGCTAGCTTTCGAACTATTTCGAAATTTATGTTTAACATTCTTACAGCTTTCGCAATAAACCTACCTTTGGCTGCACTCGTTTATTGATCTTATTTTTCGAGATATGTAATTTAGAAATCAAGGACTCCTTCGCTGAACACACTGCAACTAATGAGGAAAATAAAGAGACCATGTAAGTAAGTTCTTGTTTAACATATTCATCTTCTTATTCGCTGATCAAAGGACTTGGAAGAGCAGTTTAGCGGAATGGACAGTGTCTTGAAAGTAGGATATAAGATGAACATCAACAAATGCAAAACGAGGATAATGGAATGTAGTCGAATTATGTCGGGTGATGCTGAGGGAATTAGATTAGGAAATGAGACACTTAAGTAGTAAAGGAGTTTTGCTATTTGGGGAGCAAAATAACTGATGATGGTCGAAGTAGAGAGGATATAAAATGTAAACTGGCAATGGCAAGGAAAGCGTTTCTGAAGAAGAGAAATTTGTTAACATCGAGTATTGATTTAAGTGTCAGGAAGTCGTTTCTCAAAGTATTTGTATGGAGTGTAGCCACGTATGGAAATGAAACATGGACAATAAATAGTTTAGACAAGAAGAGAGTAGAAACTTTCGAAATGTGGTGCTACAGAAGAATGCTGAAGATTAGATGGGTAGATCACGTAACTAATGAGGCGGTATTGAATAGAATTAGGTAGAAGAGCAGTTTGTGGCACAACTTGACTAGAAAAAAGGAGCGGTTGGTAGGACATGTTCTGAGGCATCAAGGGATCACCAATTTAGTATTGGAGGGCAGCGTGGAGGGTAAAAATCGTAGAGGGGGACCAAGAGATGAATACACTAAGCAGATTCAGAAGAATGTAGGTTGCAATAGGTACTGTGAGATGAAGAAGCTTGCACAGGATAGAGTAGCATGAAGAGCTGCATCAAACCAGTCTCAGGACTGAAGACCACGACAACAACATTCGCTGATATGGGTATGTTACTGCTGCATGGACTCAACAAAAGGAAAATCTGCCTAATCACAACACTTTATCTTTATGTGAAGGCGTAGGAAAACATCTACAAGAATGCGTGAAGCACCCTCAGGAGCCAGCTCAGTGCGGAGTCGTGATTAAGACACTGGACACTCATTCGGGAGAAATGAATTTGATGTCCGTACGACATTTCCTAACTCCATTAAAGCTGTCAGCATTTTCTGTGCCCGACTGAACTAGTGCTCTGTACCTTCTCGTCGGCAGAACGTTGGTCTCTGACGTTACTTCGCCTTGACTCGCCTGCTGGTTTGTTATGTACTCTACATTACGAATCAAGAAACCTACCAACGATCTTGCTTATCGCTGACGTGTGCTGAAACGACTTAGTTGAGATCGTGGAAAACGATTTCGCAGTGTAAATCTCGCAGTGCTGACAACCTTTTGCATTGGAAAGTCGCTACTGTTTCCGCCAACTACGGTGACTAGCTGTTTCGTTTTCACGGCGCTAGCTCGCAACGCTGCACGTACTAATCCTTCAAAGGCCCTCTTTCATACTGCGTTTCGCACTTTCTGTGTGAGCTGCTCATTGAGGCGCTCTGTAAACAGTCCTGACACAGGCAAACAATGCACCCCTTGATCGGTGAAATTCCGAGAACGCAGCTGTGACCGATTCTCCTCCTCCTCTGGTTACGGGCGCTTTCCTCGAACTTCACAGATCAAGAAAACATGGATGTGCACCGTAGCCACGTTGTTTTCTATTATTAGACGAGCACGGAAAAGTTCTTTTTGTCCTTCAGGCATACTGGTACTACACTACTCGCCATTAAAATTGCTGCACCAAGAAGAAATGCAGATGATAAACGGGTATTCTTTGGACAAATATATTATACTAGAACTGACATATGATTGCATTTTCACGCAATTAGGGTGCATAGATCCTGAGAAATCAGTACCCAGAACAACCACCTCCGGCCGTAGTAACGACCTTGATACGCCTGGGTATTGAGTCAAACAGAGCTTGGATGGCGTGTACAGGTACAGCTGCCCATGCAGCTTCAACACGATACCACAGTTCATCAAGTGTAGTGACTGGCATATTGTGACGAGCCAGTTGCTCGGCCACCATTGACCAGACGTTTTCAGTTGGTGAGAGATGTGGAGAATGTGCTGGCCAGGGCAGCAGTCGAACATTTTCTGTATCAAGAGAGGCCCGTACAGGATCTGCAACATGCGGTCGTGCATTATCTTGCTGAAATGTAGGGTTTCGCAGGGATCGAATGAAGGGTAGAGACATGGGTCGGAACACATCCGAAATATAACGTCCACTGTTCAAAGTGCCGTCAGTGCGAACACGAGGTGGCCCAGACGTGTAACCAATGGCACCCCATACCATCACGCCAGGTGATACGCCAGTATGGCGATGACGAATACACGCTTCCAATGTGCGTTCACCGCGATGTCGCCAAACACGGATGCGACCATCATGATGCTGTAAACAGAACCTGGATTCATCCGAAAAATGACGTTTTGCCATTCGTGCACCCAGGTTCGTCGTTGAGTACACCATCGCAGGCGCTCCTGTCTGTGATGGAGTGTCAAAGGTAACCGCAGCCATGGTCTCCGAGCTGATAGTCCATGCTGCTGCAAACGTCGTCGAACTGTTCGTGCAGGTGGTTGTTGTCTTGCAAACGTCCCTATCTGTTGACTCACGGATCGAGACGTGGCTGCACGATCCGTTACAGACATGCGGATAAGATGCCTGTCATCTCGATTGCTAGTGATACGAGGCCGTTGGGATCGAGTATGGCGTTCCGTATTACCCTCCTGAACCCACCGATTCCATGTTCTGCTAACAGTCATTGGATCTCGACAAACGCGAGCAGCAATGTCGCAATACGATAAACCGCAATCGTGTTAGGCTACAATCCGACCTTTGTCAAAGTCGGAAACGTGATGGTACGCATTTCTCCTCCTTACACGAGGCATCACAGCAACGTTTCACCAGGCAACGCTGGTCAATTGCTGTTTGTGTATGAGAAATCGGTTGCAAACTTTCCTCATGTCAGCACGTTGTAGGTGTCGCCACCGGCGCCACCTTGTGTGAATGCTCTGAAAAGCTAATGATTTGCATATCACAGCATCTTCTTCCTGTCGGTTAAATTTCGCGTCTGTAGCATGTCATCTTCGTGGTGTAGAAATTTTAATGCCCAGTAGTGTACATATATGCGGAAACGGAGCAATTTATCTGACGACCGAAATGGAATGATCATTGGCTTTCGGGACAAGAGTGGAAGCATTTCCGAAACGTCTAAGTCTGTAAACTGTTCGCGTACCACCGTGCTTAAACTATACCGTGCATGGCAAAATGGCGCTATCCAAAACCGGCTCCGAGGCAACTGTGGTGTACCAGGGGATGAACGACAGCTGCGGAGATGAGTATGGGCGAATAGACGTGCAACCGCTCAGACGAACAAGGGGGCTACCAAAAGTGACTCCTCGGCGACCGTTCAGCGAAGATCGCTGCATAATGGGTCTCCGATGCAGGCGCCTGGCTCATGCACTCATCTTGATTGCTGTTCATCAGCGAGCAATGCTGGAATTTGCATGCCATCATCGCAACTGGACGCCCACGAAATGGCAACTGGTGCCCTACTCAGATGAATCACGTTTTATGCTCCATCGGACAGATGGATGATGGCGTGTACGACATGAAACGTCCGAAAGCAAACTCACTGCCCCAATCGTCGGAAGGGTTCAGGGTGGAGGAAGGAGCGTTACGGTCTGGGGAATGTTTTCGTGGCATTCCCTGGGTGATCTCGTCATTCTGGAAGGCACAATGGATCGACACAAGTATGCATCTGTCTATTCCTACAAGCTGCTTGTATAGAGTGAAAAGGATCCAGTTATGAAGGCCATATAAATATTTGCTTGATTTTCGAACTGTTACGATTAATCTCCTTTTGCGAGCATTTACCTGCAGAACTCGGCCATTATTTCTTCCAACTTGTGTTCAGTGCTAGGCACACTGGACGTGGCGCACTGATTACCACACATGACTTGCAGTCGGGAGGACGGCTGTTCAAACCACTGTCCGGCCATCCAGCTATAGGTTTCCCGTGGTTCTCTCAAAACACTTTAGACTAATGTCGGAATAGTTCCTAAGGAAAGAACATAGCCGAATTTCTTCTACTATTCGCACTTACGTACTTTCTCTGATGGCCTCGTCGTCAACGGGATATTAGACCTTAATTTTCTTTAGTTGATATGGTGTTGCATCTGCCGGACAATATCGTCTAAATGGTTGGAAGGGAAATCACCAACTTGACGTCATATTTTAAGAAGAAAAAAGGACGCTGCTAAGATTTCAGGCCCACCAGTCCATCTCACACGAACCTTTCGGCCAAAATATTGACAGTGCGCAGTAATGATCTTCTGAATGTACAGCGTTTTCACCTAGCACTCGCCGGTTGCTTGTCACTGACTGCGCCTCAGTGAAACCACTATGAGCGCGATGTGAGTAAGTGGTCTGTGTCTATAATGTCGAAGAACCAACAAACAATAGTACTTTGTTCATTGTGTCAAAGCGGGTGGTTTATAACCAGTAACTGGTTCACTGAAACACTTTTATATGGCGACTCACAAATGCAATGTACATTAATGAAATGAATGACTCTGTCATTAGAAAAGCAAATTGGCTCTGTTCAATTATTACAGATGTGCGTAACTTTCTTTGGACTGAAAAGCTGACACCGTTAAACTGAAGAACTTGCGTCATTTTTCACCGTGATTAAATTGTAAATCACAGATTATCAACTCTATTTCATAATAATTCTTCAGTTGTAGTCATTTTCATTTCGAACTAATATGGAATATATACACTGACGAGCCAATACATTATGATACCTGCCTAATAGCTTGATGGGCCATCTTTGTAATGCAGTGTATCACCGATTCTGCGTATCATCGATTCTACAGTTCTTTGGTAGATTTGGAGAGGTACGTGGCACCGGGTGTTTACGCACAAGTCATATAATTCCCGTAAATAATTGGTCGCTGATTTGTGTACGATGGTGTTCGATAGCGACCCAGATGCGAACCATCGGATTCACATCAGGCGAACGTGGTGGCCAAGACATCAATATGATTTCACTACAATGCACCAAGAACCACTGTAGTACGATTCTGGCTTCAAGACAAGGCAGTTATACTACCGAAAGATGACATCGTCATCAGGGGAGATATCAAACATGAAGGAATGTAGGTGGTCCGCAGCTGACTTGGCGTCTTCGATTGCTGCCATGGGCCCCAAGCAATCACATGAGAATGTCTTTCACAGCATAATGCTGCTCCCACCAGTCTGTGTCGATGGTGCAGCCGTTCGCCTGGATGACGGTGTTTTGGAGACGACCATCGACCTGATGTCGCAAGAACGTGATTCATCCGACGAGCCAACACGTTTCCGGTGATACGCGGTCCAACCTCGATGATCCCGAGCCCACTGCAATCGTAGCTAACGATGTCGTTGAGCCCTCCTGTGAACACGAAGGAGTCGTCCGCTAAGGAGCCCTTTGTTCAACAGTGTGCGCTGAATGGTATGTCACAAAACACAGGTGCAGTATCGGCTTTGTACTTTTCGCCACAGGTGCCACAGATCGCCGTCCACCCTACTTTGCAAAGCAGACAAGTATCCAAACCCCACATTCTGTGAAGAATCGTGCCCGTGCGACCACTTAGAGCCTAGAAGTAGTTTCCCTGCCCTTCTACCATTTCCCGTAGTTGCTCAGGACAGTAGGACGTGAACAGTCGACCAGTTTCGTCATTTAGAGATACTCGTTCGCAGGCTCTGCGTAATAATAATCTGCCCTCTGGCAAAGTCACTTATCTCAGTAGATTTCTCTATTTGCAGCACATATCTTCGCTAGGGTAATCCCCCATCCGTCTCTGCTCGGCTTACATGCGTTTCTTACAGTGTCACGTGCCCGCAACGCCACGAAGCGGCATCCAACGTCACGGTGGGAAGTGATCACAATGTTTTGGCTTATCAGTGTATGTGCGTTAGGTTGACATATTAACTATTCTTTTCGCGTAAAACAACGTGTACTCAAAGAAATTTCAAGACCCTTCGGCAGACGTGTTCCCCCGGCATAGCCTTCCCTCACCTTCAAGATCCCGTGAACAGGGGGGGGGGGGGGGGCACTGGTTGTCACTCCACTTGGCGCTCGGGCATTAGGCGGCTGCAGTGGGGCGGAGCGAGTGACAGACAACCGGCGCGTGCGAAGTACATTCAGGTCACAACTGCATTCTGTCAGAATTATGGCCCAAATTTTCGCCCGAGATCGAATGTTGGGGCTGGTATCTTGGCAGTGTGGTTTTTTCTCCTTAAAATATGAGGTCAGTTTGGTGATGCTTTCTTGTTAGTTGAAGTCTGCTTGACGTGCTTGCTTGACTAAAGGTATTCAAGAAAATTTCTTAGTCAAACAGACACGTCAAGAATCTGATAATGGTACCCACAAACAGCTCCTTTCGCTTTCGGGATGGTGGACATGGGTGCAAATAGGGGCTGTAAGGTGGAAGTGGACGTTTCTGTATTCGAGACATGCAGACGACCAGTCAGCAGCCACTTGGTAGTACTCCGCCTGTTTCTGCTCTATTGTTTATAAAAAATTAGAATCTCAATAGAGAGAAAGTAAACACAAGAGTCTAATTAGGCATTCGTTTTTTGAATGATGCCAGAAACGTAAAGGTGTACAAGACGTCCTCAGGCGTAAATATAGCAATCGCCCCTTTAAAGTATTTTGAAGCCGACAGTGAAATTAACGAGAGTAAAATAAGAGAAATCAGAGCTCGAACGGAGCTCCCACGCGCCATTCGAGAGTGGAATGGTAGAGAAGTAGTATCAAAGTGGTTCGAAGAACCCTCTGCCAGGCACTTAAGTGTGAATTGCAGAGTACCCATGTAGATGTAGATGTAGAAACTCTTATAAATTATTCGTCTGCTTATCATAAGCTAATTTCTTGAGTGCGGTATTTTTATGTATCCTTGACATTTTCGTGACGTTTCTCTTTTGTATACCATTGACACAGGTTAGTTCTGCCCTATCGCCAAAAATGAAAACTTTCTTAAGCAAATTGTGCACTCTGGTTCCTCCTCCAAAATTTACTTTTCTCTTGATACACTCTGTACACAGGCGACAGAAAGGAAACTGGTTCTGGTTAACCGTATCAGCCTAGTCGAGAAGTGGCGTAGGAAGTCGCGAACACTATAGCTGTCTTCTGGGGCGATAGCGTTCTTACGTGCAATACCCTTGACTACTTATCACCTTTCTTTCATTTCGCGGCGTATTAGAATAAACCGTCAGAGTTTATACTAGACGCTTACCTTATCAGTTTTCAGAGTGGTTCATAGTGGCGTAATCTGAGTAGGACCCAGCTGAGTATTAAACGACTTCTTAATAGTCACGTAATATTACAGCAAAGTGTTATGCTGCAACTGTGAGGCCACATGATGATGTCAGAATGATACTTAACCTCTACAAAGACTAAACACCGAGCAGTCAGGTCTGAGATAAACCATCGGTAATCAGTTGACGCTAATCACCGGTAATAAACGCCTTGGTTAGCACTACTACACTTATGGCTTGTTACTGTTTTAACACACTAGTCCACGCACCTAACAGACGGCAATAAGCCAATCTCATAATTGTTTTTGTGTAACTCACAAGAGGACCGTGCCTTCTCGTCATTAGCGATTTCGTCCAAATGCGTGGTTTTCGCACCTGGCCAGAAATGAAGTGCACAGAAGTGGGAAATCAGACGGTCAACCGTTTCGAAAAACTAGCATTTTTGGCGCGGGTCGGGCGAGGCATGACTCATTTACGTTAGCGTAATTCCCAGGCAGTGGGTAGCGCAGCGGAAAGAGTATGGAATGGTAATCCAAGGGTCATGGGGTCGAGTCCCTGCCGGCACGGTAGCACAGCGTGTTCGGCCAGAGCTACCCTCTGTAATAAAAAACTGAGTGAACGGATCAACGAAGAACCTGAACGGGTGTCATCGGACGTCCGCCCCGAACAAATTCAACTAACAATACACGAGGGTTGCAGCTTAAATAGTGACAACTATTTTTTCACCGCCGGTACAAAAGAGTTGCATGTTTGCACCTGTTACTGTCCTTCATAGTAGTCACCAGCGTTTTGTAGAACCCGTTGCCAGAGATGTGGAAGGCGTAGTATACCGTTAGCCCGTTCTGTTGATGGTGCGAATGAGGCGGTCTACTGCCTGTCGAATCTCTGGAATAGTTCTGAAGCGAATGCCACGATACCAAAACTGAAACGCCAATCTACGAATGGCGTCATTATGTGTCGCCGCGAAAGTCGGAAGTGCGTCAGAGCCCCGGTATGGTGAAAGTTATGGTGATTCTCGTATACGACTGTGATGGTATTGTCCTAACGCATTACGTTCCTTCACGGCAGACCGTCAATGCACGGTATTACTGTTCGTTTTTCGAGCATCACCTGCGACCAGCTTTGCGAAAGAAGCGGCGACACTTTCTGCGCAACCCACCCAGCATTTTGCACGACTATGCGCGGACGCATACAGCGCAAGCTGTGGCTGCTCTGTTCGGTCGGTGGGACTGGAAAGTAGTGTACCATCCACCATACTCCCCGGACTCAAGTCCTTGTGACTTTGATTTGATTCCGAAGATGAAGGAACCACTTCGTGGCATTCGTTTCAGAACTTTTCCAGAGATCCGGCAGGCAGTAGACAGCTCCATTCTCACCATCAACAGAACAGGCTCTGCTAAAGGTATACTACGCCTTCCATATCGCTGGCAACGGGTTCTACACAACGCTGGTGACTACTCTGAAGGACAATAACAAGTGCAAACATGTAACTCTTTTGCGTTGGTTGTGAATAAATAGTTGCCACTATTTAAGTTCCAACCCTCGTAGAACAAAATGAGATCTACAAAAAAAAAAGTCCCTATGTGGAATATATTTCATTTTCAATTTTTCCATTACTTTCACTGCTAAAACTTAAATTATCTCCAATATATTGTGTTTATTAATATTTTCGTAGAAGATGTGGAAAGGTAAGGCAAAGCAAAATTTGCGACGACAAATAAATTTTCAAGAAGGGATTGTAATTAAAGTGCAGAGGACTTCGTATTCCGTTAATTTAATTTTGGCCATCGAGCAACAGTCGGCAGCTGCACAAGAACATCAGCTTCCCGGTGCAGAAGCCAAGAGAATAACTGCTTGCCCTGTTTTTACAATGAACATCACCCCAGCATGTGTAACTAATCAACAGAAAAATAATAAAAGAAGCTAATTTTAGATGCTAGTTTTACATACGAAGCTCTCATGTACGCCTTACAAATCCTTCCTGGAAATTTAATTGCAGCCCCAAATTTTCCTTTGCTTTTAATGAAAATATTAATAAATCCAATATATTGAGCATTATTTAGGTTTATTTCCTGTGCAAGTAACGTAAAAACTGAAACTTCCTGGGAGATGAATACTGTGTGCCGCACCGAGACTCGAACTCGGGACCTTTGCCTTTTGTGGGCAAGTGCTCTACCATCTTATTATTGTTATTATTATCATTATTTTTTTATTTATTTAGTTTTAATGTCCCAGAAGAAAAATCTATATGAAAAAGAAAGGAAAGAAATTTAGGGCCGAAGTGACACCCTCGGCCCTTCACTGGGAGTAATATCCTATACCTCGAAACTACGTAAACCTGGGACTCCCCACCACTTAGGATGGGGGGGGGGGGGGGGAGGTCCTGAAACATGCTGCCTAGAAAGTTCGCAAAGTGCGTTTTATATTTAGAGTGGCGTCGCATGATTTCGTGTTGTTCTAGTAGATAATGCCAATAGTCCTTGCCCGATATCAAGGTCCGCGAAAGCACATAGTGCGATGCGTGTCCTCCAATCCAGCGGATTGCCGATGTTTTCTGTGAGAGTAAAAGGACAGCTCAGGGAAAAATAAAGCTTCCGTCGTGATCATGGATTCGTCGGTGCGTCGGAGGAGTGCCATGATGCGTTGCGTCAGCCGCCAGACATCCTTTGCCTCACCGCACTGCAGAGAATGTTCTTCGGGGTTACTGCATGTAATGCAGTGTACTGCATATAATGCAGAGCGGGAAATCTACCATGCGAATGTCGTACAATCGTTGGCGGTTGAGTATCTTGCGGGTGATTAATGTATACCAAGATGATCTCGCTGTCGTGGTGAGGAGAGGCGTATGGACAGCTCGCTAAATTTGTCACCAGTTGGGTATTTAAGTTCGACAACATTGCTGCCATGATGACGCCTCAAGTATCGATATATCTCACGGGTAGTGAGGATTCTTGTAGAAGGTATCTGTAACTGAACATAACTAAAATCAATAAAGAATAGCGCGACGAGAGTAAAAGGGGGCGACATTGTGCCTACCGCCACCGGCGGTTCAAAGGGCGGGGGAAGAAGCACGTCCAGGATCGCCGACATGATGGCTTGTTGCCGTTGGTTCCATGTTCGTAGCGTCGCTCGCAGGTATAGAGTTAGAGCCTTGTTCCGCGCATTCGTGACATTAAGTCCTCCAGAATGGTGTGGGAGAGTTAAAGTCTCGTATTTGATTTTAAACAACATCCCTTGGCTGACATAGTATCCAAAGGCCACCATTAATCTGTCAGCAATACGATGTGGCATTGGCAGTACCTGTGCCAGGTGCGTCAGTCGCGAGGCCAGATGAACATTATTGTGTTCCACCCTTTGGAGCAAGTCGTCGGTTCGGAGTGAATTGTTGCTATGTGCAGTCGGACGTGCTGGAGTAGACGTCGGAAGCTCGCCGCCGCTGATTGCCGTAGCGATCGGGTGAACAATACACCTAAGCATCACAAGATCTCCACTGTCGTAAACGGACTGTGCAGAGCGTCCACCCCTCGTCCAATGTGCATAATCTTGGTTTTATTCATGTTGACCCTGCTTCCCGCAGCTACTCCGTACGTAGTAAGAAGGGTAACCACATTACTTACTTCGTTCTCTATTGCAAACAGCATCATCGACAAACGACATCCTTGTCTAACTGAGCTGCAAACAGGAATCGTTCCTACCTCCCTGCCATTGACTCTCACCGTTGAAGAAGCACCGCGAAGGAGGCGCATGAGGACGGTAATAAAATCCTGAGGTATCGCCATGTGTCGCATTGTTGAGTCAAGGAAATTATGGTTGATCCTGTCAAAGGCACGATCAAAATCCACTAATACGAACTCCTCTCGCATGCGACAAACTTCCTTAAGGGAAATTATGTCACGGTATTCGCCTAGGATAGAATGGATGTTGCTCCGAACCGCTAGACAAGCCTGGTCTGGTGGTATTGTCTTGGATATTACAGTCTTGAGCCTTGCCGCCAACATTCGCACAGAGATCTTATAGTCAGTATTGAGCATTGTCAGCTGTCTAAATTGATGGCCGCTGACACTCGCTGTCGATTTCGGTATTGGTATAAGCAGTCCCGCCATGAACTGCGACGGTACGTCTGTGCAAGGGCTCAATAACTCCTTATACATCAGCACCAACTGGGACATCATTAAATCCGAAAATGCGCGATAAAATTCTAGTGTCAACCCATCTGACCCAGGGGATTTATGCACCGCATCCTTCGTGAGAGCCCTCCGTATGTCATCTTCCTTTAGGGGTTCCAATAGCGCCTCTGCAACCGGACCATTCAGCTCCGTTTGAATCTGTCGCAAAATGTCTTCTATCCTATTGTCCGTCGGCGTCCCAGTGAAAAGGAGGCGGCAATGCTCCAGAAACCCAGCAGCAATGTCTTGTTGTAACGTCAAGGGCCAACCATCGTCATCAAGGAGCACTGTGATCAAGGATAGGCGATTACGCGCATGGCCCTTGGACACATGATGCATGCTAATACGTTCTCCATGGACGTTGTCCAAGCACCGAGCACGGATCGAAAGTTCCTCCAGTCGACGTCTCGTGATCGATAAAATGCACGCCTGAATCCGATGGACTTCCGCTTGACGCTCGCGGAGCACCACATAGTAATAATCTTGTTTTAGTTTTAGTTATGTCAGGTTCCGTAGATCATTTTCGCGGTTATTTTATCGATATGATGTGGAACAAGTCAGATTACAAGATATATATACACGCATGAATAGTGCTAGTATTAATATTACAGAATTTTTTTTTTTTTTGTTCTACACATGCAACTACGTTGAGAGGTACAATTTTTTTTACCATTTCTGAGACAGAAACTCGTCCATGGAGTAGAAGGAGTTGTCCAAAAGAAATGATTTTAAGCTAGATTTAAAAGTTGATCTGCTACCTGCCAGACATTTTGTGTTGTTGGGCAAACGATCAAAGATTTTTGTTGCTGAATAATGTACTCCTTTTTGAGCAACTGTCAGCTTCAATAACGGATAGGAAAGGTCATTTTTTCCTCTAGTGTTGTACGTATGTACATCACTGTTCTTCGCGAACTGAGATGGATTATTTGTAACGAATTTCATTAGCGAATAGATGTACTCTGATGGTGCAGTTAAAATACGTAACTCCTTGAAAAGGTGCCTACATGACGTCCTTGGGTGAACACCACTAATTATTCTCACTGCTCTCTTTTGTGCAATCAATACTTTATGTCTTCGTCGTGAGTTACTCCAAAAAAACTATCCCATAAAACATTATTGAGTGGAAATATGCAAAGTATGTTAGGAGGCTGATCTGTTTATTACCAAGACTAGCGATTATGCGAAGAGAGGAAGAAGCTGAACTTAGTTGTTTGAGAAGCTCAGTAATATGCTTCTTCCAATTGAAGTTGTCATCAATTTGAACACCCAAAAATTTGGAGCAATCTACCCTGTTAACTGAGCCCTGTTCATATGCTACATCAATTGTTGGTATGACTCTATTCTGTGTACAGAACTGGATATAGTGAGTTTTTTCAAAATTAAGGGAGAGTCCATTTTCTGAGAACCATTTAATAATTCTTTGAAAGACATCCTTCAGCTGCTTTTTCTGGAATGGAATTTATTATAACACTCGTGTCATCTGCAAAAAGTACTAGTTCCTCTTGCTGATGGGACTCCCTTTGTGATAATTCCCCATTTACTAGAATTTACCACCCTCCCAACATTATTTGTGCTATTGAGCACAACTTTTTGCTTTCTGTTCATTAAGTATGATTCAAAACAGCTGTGTGTATAACCTTCAGTTCCATAAAACCTGAGTTTTTCTAAGAGTATGACATGATCCACACAGTCAAATGCCTTAGACAGATCACAAAAAATACCATCTGGGGATAATTTGTTATTTAGGACTTGTACTAGTTGATGGGTAAATGTGTAGATAGCATTCTCAGTCGAATAACCCTTCCGGAATCCGAACTGTGACATGCTGAGTAAATTATTTTCACCCAAATGTGAGACTTCTCTTGAATACATAACTTTTTCGAATATTTTAGAAAATGAAGTCAGCAGTGAGATTGGTCTATAATTATTTAAGTCACTCTTGTCCCCTTTCTTATGAAGAGGTTTGATAGTTGCGTATTTCAATCTGTCTGGAAAAATTCCCTGTGCCAGCGAAGCATTACATATATCGCTAAGGACTCCACTTATTAAATTAGAACAACACTTCAAAATTCTCTTAGAGACTCCATCACCACCACATGAGTTCTTGTTTTTCAGTATTTTTTTAATTCCCTTATTTTCCGTGGGGATGGTGATGCTATTTCTAAAGGCCTAAAGTCCTGGGTAATGACATTTTTATCATTTTTTTTCTTCTTCAACTGAACCCTTTTACCTAACATTCAGAAAGTGATTGTTAAAAATACTATCAACTTGTGAATTATCACTCGCAACATCATCATTTAGCTTTATTGCTATGGTATGCTGTGCACTGTCAGACTGCCCTGTCTCCCGTTTGACAATATTCCATATAGTTTTAATCTTATTATCTGCATTATTAATTTCTGTCAGAACCCATAAGCTTCTCGACTTCTTAATGGCTTTCCTTAAAATATTACATTATCTTTTGTAGTAAGCAAGTAACTCGGATCCTGACTTATTCTGGCCTGTCCATATATTTCCCTCTTCCTCTTACACGATATCTTAATTCCCTTAGTAGTTCATGGCTTACTTGACTCTGTAATGGCTTTTTTGGATAACATTTCAGGAAAGCAACTTTCAAATATTGAGACAAATTTACGGTGGAATAAACTGAATTTGGCATCAGCCTAATTTTCTGTGTATACTTCATCCCATTCTACCTCTTCTAGGCTGCACTTCAAGCTCTGTATCCTGTTCGCATTAATAAGCATCCCTGCCTTGTGTGAACCTGCCTGAATCCTGTAAGGTGCTATATGTGTTATTGCCATTAACTGTGCATCATGATCAGATAGCCCATTAACAACTGGGTACACATTTATTGTTTGTGCCTGAGCACTGTCTATGAAAATGTTATCGATAAGTGACCTACTATCCTGCTGCACACGAGTTGGAAAATTTACAACAGATACTAGATTAAAACAATCAAACAAAGATTCTAGCTCATTTTCCCTATCCCTATCTTTTAAGAAATCTACGTTAAAGTCGCCACAAATCACTAACTGCTTCTTTTTGTCTGATAGGTAGGTCAATAATGCCTCAAGATTTTTCATGAATAGCTGAAAGTTACTTTGAGGGATCTGTAGATTGTTACAATTACTATAGTATTGCAGTAGCAACTCACAAGCACACACTTCAAGGATATGATCTACACAAAAGCTATTTGTTTCAATATTTTTGACTTTGTGTCCAGTTTTTGTATAAGTCGCAACTCCTCCTTTCTCCATGTTGACTCTACATGAATAAGATGCTACTCTGTAAGCCCTTAAATTTAACTTCTCCATCCCTGCAGTTACATAGTGTTCAGAGAGACACAAAACATCTATACCTTCAGAATTTTCCCATTTTTCTAGGTATACAAGAAGCTAATCTATCTTATTTTTCAGTCTTCTAATTTTCTGATGAAAGACACAAATTTTATTTCTTTGGATACTGCTACAGCCATTATGGCACTGTTCTGTTTTAATCTCATTCAATACTCTCTGTCTATAACCTGACTCTAACCTAAAAAATGTGTCCCTCCGACTCCAGTAATCACAGGTATTTTGTCTTGTGTGCATGTGGCCCCCCCTTACATGTTCTGCAAGAAGATCAACTAATCTATCCTTCCTCCTCCTATTCAGGTGCAGGCCATGACTAGTGTAACCCCACAGGCACAGCACAGATATGAGATTTAGTTTCTGCCAACAATACCCCCCCCCCTCCCCCAGCGCTCTGTTAACACGCCTGCCAGCCGAATTAATCCAAGGCTGGTCATGGCGCTGCAAAACATCCACAAACCCCACACGAGTGTGAGCTGCTGCTACACCTATTACTTCCAGGTCACACCTAATACTATAGCACGAATTGCTAGCCAGGCTGTTTCCTGCTGCTCCTACTATAAGAACATGGTCCTTGCCATCAAAATCTTTGCACGAGGCCCCTAGGTTTTCTGTAACCTGTTTAAGCTTAGCACTAGGTTTCACAATGCTTGTGACCTGGTACTCGACTCATAGCCTATCCTGTAGCAACTGGCCTACACCTCTCCCGTGACTGCTACCTAACAGCAGGACTCTTTTCTTTCTACTTGACTGTTGATTGTTGATCCCGCCAGATCGTGTTCAATGCGTGGCAGGAGCTGAGATTAGGAGTTTGATCCTTCGGTGTGAGAACACAGTTAAAATCCCCTCCTACCAAGATGTGGTCATATCTCCCATGGAATAGGGGGGCAATCTCCTCCGAATAGAATCGTACTCGCCCCCGTCGATTGTCAGATCCGGAGAGTGCATAGATGTTGACGATACGAATACCGCTCACGGACATAGGCAAACACTGAGCCGAGGGGAGGTAATCGAGGTCGCACATCGGAATCCCTTCCCGGACTGATATCGCTGTGTCACGTCCTCCATCTGGAGTCGGCGCTAGATAAGTGTTGTAACCACGCACGTCGGGAAAAGCAGCACTGCAGGTTTCCTGCACCAGTAGAATATCCACGTCTGTGGCGTAAATCATGTCCTGGAAAAGTTGAATCTTTGGAAGCAAACGTGCGGTGTGAATGTTCACTGTTCCCACCTTATATGTTTGGTCCGTTGTCGTTGTCATGCTCGTGTCATGTTATTGTGAAGAGGGGCCCCAGCCAACGGGTTGCCCTCCGTTGTTTTCGTTCCGTGGTGTGCATCCTGTAAGTGAGTTGTCATCAATCGGGGGTGCCAATTCCTGTATCTCTTCGACTGGTTCCGCCCAGTCGCAGAGGTCATCAATCCCAGAAATGTCCTCTGATGTATTTCGACGTGGCTGCCGGGACATTGACCCTAATTCCTCCGTCGGCAGTGCTGGGTCAGTCGGTGTCAATGAAGAGGGACCGTCTGAGAGGCAGGACATCTGGCCACCATCTGAAGGAATCCTGTCAGGGTCCTCTACAGGCACGTGTTCCGTGTCAGACAGTTCTTCGGCTAGTGTAACTTCCGTGTCCCCTAGGCTAGGGGGAGACGTGTCACGCGAACTATGGCGACGCTTTTTGCAACGCTTCGGCGATCGCTGTTTGCGTGCCCTGCCCTCTGCTGCCTCACTGTGTTCGTCTATCGTTCGTCGGTCCGTTGCTGGCGCCACTGCCTCGACCTCTACTTCCACGCCTCGTGCTACATGTTAGGGTGCGGAAGGTTCCTCCCTCATCTGACGTGGCGTGGGTCTAGGGGAATTCTCCGTGTCACCTCCATGCTCCCCTAACTCGGTCTGCTCTTGCATCAACATGTCCTTGTCACGCTCCGAACTTGGCAACACCTCCCGGCGGGCCACCGACACGTACGTCATCGGCAGTTGGCGTGGGAACTTCTCGCTGTAACGCTTCTCCATGTGGCAGTTGCATGACGTGGCGTTGTTTGCACTCCGCGCGGATATGTCCTTCTCCACCACAGCCACAACATGTGCGTGGCTGGACATCGTAAATCACAGTAGCTCGACATCCTTCAATGTATAAATAAGAAGGGATATGTTTGTTGAGGACGATCCGCACCTGTCGGACGCCGTTTAGCACGGGATAGGTGCTAAAACTTGCCCAGCGCTCTGGCGTATGACTGAGTACCGTTCCACATGGTCGCAGCGATTCAGTAACAATCGATTCTGGTACCTCAAACGCCAATTCAATGGCTTTGAGAGTGTTGAAATTTAAATCTTCTTTGAGCATCGGCGAGAGTTCTTTCACACGCACTTTCATCGGTCATCTTGACGTACATGGTACTGCTTACAATTGATAGATGTATTCCAATTAGGTCTGTAGAAGGTAAACGAACTTCTTCCCTCAAAAAATTCTCTATGTCGAAAGCTTTGGGTCTGACGTATTCGTTGTCAAACGTAAACTGGAGCGTAGTCTCTAAAATTGTGTGCCATGGTGATCGAGTCAGACAACAACACGCGCGAGTAGCGGCGATGTAAACACATCCTCGTCCACGCGCGCCCGCGGCCGGGACAGCAGGTCCGGGCCGCGCCACCGCCTAAAGCAGACTGTCCTTCTGAGCTACCCAAGCACGACTTACGACCCGTCCTCACAGCTTCAGTTCTGCCAGTACCTCGTCTCCTACCTTCCAAATTTCACAAAAGCTCTTCTGCGAACCTTGCAGCACTAGCACTCCTGGAAGAAAGGATATTGCGGAGACATGGCTTAGCCACAGCAGAGTGAAAATCTCATTCTGGAAACATCCCCCAGGCTGTGGCTAAGTCATGTCTCTGTAATTTCCTTTCATCCAGGAGTTCTAGTGCTGTCAGGTTCGCAGAAGAGCTTCTGTGAAGTTTGGAAGGTAGGAGACGAGGTACTGGCAGAATTGAAGCTGTGAGGACGGGTCGTGAGTCGTGCTTGGGTAGCTCAGATGGTAGAGCACTTACCCGCGAAAGGCAAAGGTCACGATTTCAAGTCTCGGTCCGGCACACAGTTTTAATCTGCCAGGAAGATTCATATCAGCGCACACACCGCTGCAGAGTGAAAATCTCATTCTGGAACGTAAAAATTGATAATGGAAAAAGAAAAAGTATTTCTTCTTAAGGACTCGCCCCCACGACCTTTAGATTACCATTCCGTACTCTTACCGCTGCCTGTAAAATTCGCTAACATACAGTAAGTAGCTCATGCATCGCACGATCCAGGCCAAAATGTCATTTTTCTCGAAATTTTTGGCCATCTGCGTCTCTCACTTCTGTCGCTTTCATTCGCACCGGGCCCTGCATATATCATAAATTTGAACAAGATCAGTGATGACGAGTGAGCACACTTTCCAGAGCAGTAACATCAGAGGGTGAAGGACAGCTCACTTGAAATATTTGGGCACATAACGGTCGAACTGTGCGCGGAATCGAAAAGTAGCCACGAAGAAAAACGGATAGCCTGCACAGAAACAGGACGTCCAATTTGTATTACTCCTCACGGCAACATGCGAGCGTTAGTCATAAGATATCAGTTACCACCTTGAAAAATTTAGCACCTTGAAAATACACGAGGGTAAAAAAGTCAGAAAAGCTTGTAACGGTCTTGTAGGGAAGGTTTTGCTGAGGAGTAACTGAAGAAAAAAATCGATACGTTGCGCCTTTTCTGACTCAATTAGCTTTGGAACTAGCCAATCAAGCTGTTGCGTGCGGAAATTCAAGTGGCTCGCCAGAGATTTGTCGCTAAACGTGTTCTTCATTTTGTTTCCTAAAACCGAGCAAGAGAGTTATACAAAAATTGGACATGGGACGATAGTGCGGATCGAACCCGAACCAAAAGCTGAGCAGTTTCGTGCACTATCATCTACGCCATTAGAACAGTTGGCGCTAATTGCATACGGTAGGCCACTTGAATCTGAGCACACAACGGCCTGATTCGCTAAATTCAATGCTAATTAACGCTGAAGCGACGCCATGTATCGAATTTTTTTCTTACCAATTATTTCTCAGCACATCCTACACCTCAACACCCTTAATTGCTTTGCAGACTGCTTCTGACCATCCTGTATAAAGTTATGAAATAATTTTCTGTTGTTTATAGGTACCTGTGCGCAGGCAGGGTACACAGTGAAATCCCTGTGCCACAATACCTACAATACCTGTGCCGCCAGACCGCTAGATCGCCAGAAGAGACATAAAGAAATAAACAAACAAAAAATGTTGGAGCCTGGTGATGAAGTGGGGAATCGTGCAGTAATTCGCTGAGTTTGAAGGGGAACAGCAACGCTGCAACAGTCCATTCTGAGTTGGTGAACGACAACAATGGATCATCGTTATGTGACGCAGTGGTTAGGTAGTGCCGGCGCTTCCAGCTTGATCAGGCAAGTCTGGAAGTCGATGAATTACATAGCAGACCATCTCTCTATGGAGAACCGGGAGTAGCCGAGGTCTGGTGTTTGAAGATCGGCGTATGAAAATCCAGGCGGTAGTGGAACAAATGAAAATCATTCATGGATCAGTTTTCATCATCAGGCATGACTTTTTAACATGACATACGTCGTTACCCGCTGGGTTCTGGGACTCTTCATACTCACTCAGAAAGCGCACCTAGCCGAGGCATGGTCGTAAATGCTGCAGCTGTGTCTGGACAATCCAAATGCTTTGGCCGACTGATCACCGGAGAAGGGTTCTGGGTGTATCACCATGATACAGAGACAAAGGGGCAAAGCGGGCGGTACATATGGATCCAGTACTGCCGAAAATGGCGAAGATCCATCCATCATCAGGCAAGGTCATGCTGTTTATTGGTGCTAACAGATTATCCCGTAAGGAGAAAACCGTCATTTTAATGTACTACGAAAATCTTATGAAACGTCCCCTTTAAACAATTTATATATGACTGTGCTTAAACTGACACACAATATTTTGTTAGCGCAACGCAATCTGACTTTCAGAAATCCCTACAAAAGAATGGCCCTGACTAACATTAAACTATACCTTTCACAAATCACTTACCTCACAAAAATCTTCGCTGCTCAAGCTACTGCAATACAGCGAGCGCCACTACTGCCAGCTAAATAAAAGATTCAAACTATGGAAGGCACTAACTACTGATAGGGATAGTTAGCAAATGAAAGATATTAATAGAGAACAAACAATGTATTTACCTTAATATCATCACAAGTCATAATATATATATCAGTTCATGACAAATTACAAATCTCCGCCATCTCTCTCCCCACATCCACCACTGCTGGCAGCTCACCTCCAACTGCGCAACGCTACGCGCTGTTCACAGCCAGCTGCCTAACACTACAATGGCGAGTATTACAACAATGCAAAGCAGCCACAGACTGCACACAGCACAGCCAGTGATTTTCATATTGAGCGCTACGTAACGTTGCCAATAAGAAAACATAAACAGCCTACTTACATAAAGAAAACATAAACAGCCTACTTACATAGCCCCCAGGCTCCCCACAAAAAATTTTACAAATTTTTTTTTTGGACAGTGGCCAATACATATTTGTTAAAAATTTTTTTCACAATTACAATAACAAAGAAATCAAATGCACACACTTATTGATACAACGTTGGTCAAAAGCTAAAATTTTGTCACAGTCCATAAAGACAGTCCTGATCATTCATTACAGTAAAATATAGTGTTTGTCTCAAAGTCTGAGCAGTAGAAGAAAATGCACACGGAAGTAGTGGATTTCCATGCAGTCTTGAAGAAGTAGTGTTGTCCTTCCAACGGAAAGACAGTGCTGACTCTTGACATGCTGACAGGTAATGGGCCACCATGGAGCAAACCCACTGCAGAGTCAGTCGAAGTTTTGATGAATATTGGTAGGTAGGTTATCACAGAGCAGACCCACCGTAGTCCTGATAGAGATTACGATATTGGTGGGCCACCAGAGGTGCAGACCCACTGTAGTCCTTGTAGAGATAATGGTATTGGTGGGCCACCAGAGGTGCAGACCCACTGTAGTCCTTGTAGAGATAGCCAGCAGCCATCTGTTGCGATTGTGCAGGTGCACATTCACCATTGAAGAGTCTTGCGGAGAATATAGCAAGTCCATAAACCACCACTTGTGCAGTCACAAAGTTTTTGGAATTGTCCTTAGATCCAGCAATGCTGTTATCCAGTCCCTTGCTGAATCATTAACACACGTGCAAACACTATCAGTCCCTACTTCTCACATATTGTCCATGTACTATGACCAACAGAAACGTGTGCAGTGAAATGTTACTTAATTTGAAGAACTGGTAACAATTACAATTTTATAACATGAGAATACAATAACAAAGGTACACAATACATCATTAAAAACATAACAATATAGATAACATTTGTAGTAATAGGGGCTTTACAAAAGAATAGAAATAGACATATACGTCAGTGTTACAGGAATTATGACATGAGTACATACATAGAAGATCAGAATAATTATTGAAACATCAACTTCACACATGAGCATTTAAACAGAATGAATAATGTCTAACATCTTTACAAAGTAAATAACATATTATTAATGCCAATTATATTTGAGGATAACAGTATTCCTCATCATAGTGAATGTAGCTTAATATTAAAAGAGAAAAAAATTCTATGAAACTACACAGAGACAGGAAGAAAACAAATACACAAGGGTACACAAACACGTACTGGGATAACACAAAAGGAAAGGACAGGGTTCGTTTTCAGTGTAACATTTGGTACTGCAGTCCATCCCAAAACTTCATTCTATAGATCATTCGTCTTATTTCAACCTTTGCTTCCACCAAAAAAATCTTATCCAAGCATGCTTTCTGTATTCTGTTCATATTTCTTTCAAAATAATTATTTCTGATTGTACAATACTCATTTGGGCCCAAATCCTTTTTATATAACTTCGCAATGCATTCTTTACCTATTCTCCATAGTCAGTTTCTCATATAGTCTACTTAATCTACTTAAATCTACTGAGCTCAGATGCTAAACTAAGGGACGAGGCAATGCAGCAGCACAAAACAATTAACACAAACATCAATGACAAAAAAATGCCAATTTGCAAAGCAAGCAGCAGTAAATCTAAATTAACAAAAAAAAATGCAAAATTACAACTAATATAAGGCACTGTGCAGGACACAAGAAAAACTAGCTTAGAAGAGTAACACAAAGTCAAATTCAGTAACACTATGCCTGGCAAACAGCAGCAGCAAATGCTATGACGTATACCTAAGCATGACAAAGCTCAAGCAGAAAAAATAGTACACTAAAGATAACAATGCAGATAAGGCAAATGTATAATCACATCTTAATGTCTAAGTAATTAAAGTGGTGCACCACAACAACTGATTGTAAAAAGAAATATTACCATGTACTTGAAAAGAAAATTATGTGTTACTGTTACTAGTTCCTTCTTATTGTTCTTTCCTTTCCAAGTGCTCCTTTTTTAAAGAATGTGGATCATAAAATAATTATTTAATAGATCTGTTGACAGAAAGTGTTCACATTAGCAAATGCATTTCATTTTATAAAAGCAATGCTGCAACACAGCTGGAAACCAGATATCAAATGAAATAAGCAATTACGCAAACCGAAGCATAAAAACATCATTCAATAGTCATGTGGCATTTCGTAAGTCAGTAGCTCTCAACTCTCGGAGAAAGACACTTGTCATAATCAGGTTTGCAGATGTAAGAATATTTCCAAGGATAATGGCCTCCCCTTTTTTTTGTTCTACCTGTGCCGCTGAAAAGGGCTCCCAATAATGGCTTTTTCTCCAGGCGTCTGACACAGCTGGGTGCCCGCGACGCATTACGTGCAGGTGGTCACTTAACTTTCGTACGGAAATATTTACGACAGCAGTTTCCGCTACAGTGACAGTCTCACATAAAAATATTTCACAGGTCAAGAATTAGCGTTGCAAATCTGTAGAAAGAAAATCCTATAAATATAAGTGTCCAAAAAAAATATTGGTCAGCATTGTGATACAGTCACACATTTCATAACTCTTAAAGTACGTTTCTTGGTTTCCAACATCCTTTTCATAAATCAGAGTCCCTAACCCCTACTCCTTATTCCTTACCTTATTACACATATACATATTCATATTCATCAACACGTCTTCAATATTTCATCATAATAGCTACATAGCATAATCAGATTCCTCATATAGCATCAGCTTATTTATCATAAACATACCTCAACAGCATAGTGCACATCGTCGTCGTAATAATAACATCATAACACTTCAGTCAAATCTCAAAATCGTCGTAACTTCCTCCAATAATTAAAAAAATTCTCTGCTCATGTCAAAAGTGTCATCTGCCTCAAACGTACTTTAAAATCATGCTCCCTTACCAAATATATCATTCAAAGCTCTCATAGTATCACAATGGTTCCGAAAAATGTGAGCATTTCTCAAAGTACAGACAAAATACAACTTCGTAAGTGTGAAGTTATCCAACTGTGTAATTACGTAAACATCTGTCACTGATGTAGTAAAAACGTTTGTCTGTCTCAGTTAAATGATCAGATAGCTGTGTAATTTGTGTGTTAGAGAAATATGGTACCGATGTGTAAAGTTGTATAAGCAAATACCATATTAGCTAGGGTTCCTTGTGCTTGCCAAACACATGGTACACAAAGTAAGCGTGTACCCCCCTGAGGATAAATGTAATTATACTCCCAGGTGTTACAAATTACAGCAATGCAATGAAATGTATCACGGAAAACTTTCTTTGTAATTCAAAAATCTTTAAAAATAAATGTTTTAAGTACAAAATTAATCACTCAAATACGTGTACTGTAGCGCTAAATGTGCGTCTTGTAGCAACATAATCTGTGTGGAAGTGTCGTAGTTATCGTCCTCCGAAAGCTAAGTTCTGCATAAGTCAATGTACTTACCTCATAATACACAAAAGTGAAATGCTTTGCGTATAGATGTCGTAGTTATTATGCTTATTGGCGTGATGAAGAAAGTACTGTACAGTAACGTAATGTTGTGCCACGAAAAAGGCTGTCTCATTGTTGCTATACCACAAAAGTTACTACTAAAACATGTTTTTCTTCCTAGAAGAATTCAGAAAACTGTGCAGATATAAAACAGATACACCGCAAAAGCAACATTGTAAATTGTCACTCATTAGTAGCGTCGTGATAAAAATCGTGTAGCTGTCACATAAACTAACCTCTGTGTCATCTGGTATCTCTCAGAAAGCACTTTAAATTCAGAATGCATTTTCAAATAAACCAAAATGTTGCATTAAAATCTCATTAGCAGTACTGGTAAATGTTCTAAGTATGTGAGCCTCATAGTCATTACGTAATCGTGCAACAAACAAGCAAGAATGTACACACACAATAACACTGTGACGTCTGTTCACTATAACAATGCATTCGTAATTTCTGTTTAAATAAGTTCTCTTGGTTCTTGACTGGATATTTCACTTCAAACATTGTTACATGTTAACAGATTCTAAATCTGACAAAGCATATTAGTAATGTGAAGCAAAAAATTTTATGTCAAAGACTAAGTCTTTCAATAAACGGTTTTACATGTGAAATGTGGTGTAAACCTTTACTCTTCCTAGTACGCAGAGTTTCAACTTCAACGCAATTATCATGTGGTATACGTCGGATTCTGTAAGGTCCATTGTAAACTAGAAAGAATTTGTGACTCAAGTGTTTCTTCTTATGTGACAATGAATGAGCTTTAATGAGAACCTTCTGACCAATATACAATTTCTTTGTATTTGCTTTACCGTGTAGTTTTCTCCTTTTGTCTGCTGCAGATTTTATATTTTTAAGAGCCAAATCAATTATGTCTTTGTGTCGAAGTTTACGTGTATTTGGGAAAGGTACAAGCTCTCTGATTCTGTTCGGTGGTTCTTCATTCTTTAGTACAAGAGTAGGTGGTAAAGCAGTGGAATCATGAGGCATTTCATTCAGCACATTTTGAAATAAGTGTAAATATCTGTCCCAATGCTGATGCTTTCTGTGACAATAAAGTCTGCAAAGCTTATTGATTTCTTTCATAATCCGTTCAGACGGGTTACAATGTGGTGAGTACAATGAAATAAAAACAGGTTTGGTTTTATGGTTGCGAAGCATGCGTGACCAAACAGCAGATCTGAATTGCGGTCCGTTATCTGAAATGACTTTACTAACGTGTCCAACTTCACGTAAGAAATTTTTAACAAAGGCGTTGGATACAGACCGTCCAGTGGCTTTACGTAACGGTGTGAAAGAAACAAATTTTGAAGTAAGTTCAACAGCGACTAGAACGTACGAAAATCCATTAGATGTTCTGACAAGCGGTCCCAAGAGATCAACAGCAGCAAATTCTTTTAATTTAGAAGGAATGATAGGAAACAACGGAGCACGATGTGAGATAGTAGATGGTTTCGCCTTTTGACAAAGTTTACAAATAGACAAGACTCTTCGAATTCGCTTTTCCATATTGTTAAAATAACAAGTCGTTCGAAGAATATGATAACATTTTCGTGGGCCAAAATGTGCGTAGCTGAAATGAATGTACCAAATGAGCTTATTAACAAAATCGTCGGGAATGCAAAGTACCCATAGCTTGTAATCAACAGTGCAGCGTTTGAAGAGTATGTTGTTTCTAACCAGGTAATAATGCCGAATCTGAGTGTGTGTCTTTTCATGCCATTTATTTTTGATGTCTTTCCAAATCGGATCTTTATCTTGTTCATGAGCAATGTCTTTTAAAGATGTGGTGATGAAGTTTTCAAAGGCGACTTTCTGAATGTAAAGAATACTGAAATTTTTCTCGAGGTTGCCTTCTTTGTTACTTTTCTCAAGCCCAGCCGATGCGCGTGACAGTGCGTCCGCAACAATGTTCTCCTTGCCGGGAATGTAGACTATTGTGAAACGGAATTCTTGCAGAAACAATGCCCAACGTTTTAACCTGTCATGATTTAATTTTGAAGACATAAGAAATTGTAATGCACGATGATCACTGTATACTTTTACGTGCTTACCAGAAAGAAAGAAACGGAATTTGTTAAATGCCCAAACGATAGCTAAAGCTTCTAATTCAGTAACGGAATAATTTTTTTCAGATTTTGTTAGCACTCGGCTAGCAAAAGCAATGGTTTTCTGAACGGTAGTGTCATTTTCTATGGCTTCTTGAAATAAATGGGCACCAAGACCGACTTTAGAAGAATCCGTGCTAAGGCAGAAATCTTGTGACAGATCTGGATGTGCTAGTATTGGCGCGTTAAGTAGCGATTCTTTCAAAGAATTGAATTCCAACTGTGCTTATTCGTCCCAGTTCCAAATAGTATTTTTTCCAGTGAGAGAACAAAGTTTTGGTGTAACAAGAATTTGCATATTCAGAAAACGACGGTAAAAATTTACGAGACCTAGAAAACTGCGGACTTGTCTTTTTGTGGATGGAACTGGAATGGCTCTGATTGCTTCTAACTTTTCAGGATCCGGCTGAATGCCTTCAGAAGAAATAATATGTCTCAAAAACTTCACCTTTGTCCTACCGAATTCAAACTTTTCCAAGTTAACTGTAATTCCAGATTCTACAAAAATACGTAACAAACTGTTGAGGATGCGATTATATAGTTCCCATGAAGCTTCTGCTATTAGAATATCGTCCACATATAAGGTGATATGACGTTTTAAGAACTCAGATAATATCGAATTTAGCCCGCGAATGAATGCTGCTGAAGAAATGTTCAAACCAAAGGGAAGTTTCCGAAACTGATAACAAACGCCGAAACAAAGGAAAGCTGTGTATTTTCTACATTCTGGATGAAGTTCGATCTGATAAAAGCTGGATCTGAGATCAATGGAAGACAACACTTTTACACCATTAAAATTTTGAAGAAGTTCTTCCAACGTTTGCGGCCTGTCTGTTTCAGGAATAATGATAGTATTGATTTGTCTCGAATCTAAGACAAGCCTGATCGATCCATTTTTCTTCTCAACAACATGTAACGGATTGTTGTATGAGCTTACTGCAGGCTCAATAATGCCCTCGTCAAGCATAGATTGTATTTCTGTTCTAACACGGTCCCTATAATGAGCCGGAATTATGTATGGTCTAACACAAAATTTAGTATGCTCACGAACACGAAATTGGTATTGAAATCCCTTGATTGTTGCTGTTTTGTGAGTAAAAACTGTGGAATGTTCTTGTAAAATCTCAAAAAGGTCCTGCCTATCAGTGTCATTACAATTCTCAATTGTTTGAATTTTATTCTGAATTAACTTATTAGTGTCAAATGCGCCGTCGATATCATCCCTGTCAGTACTTGCAGAGTGATTGTTAGTGTCTAGTTCCGTAGAAAAGTCCGAACTGTTGTCTAACAGAAGGTAAAGCCGATTAATTTCCTCGTCATGGTTTGAGAGCCAATCTTCAAATTTCAACGCTATTGACTTACCTTCTTTCTCTAAACCTATTTCAGCATCGTGAAAGTTTAAGATTGCTTTGTATTCATTCAAAAAGTCTACTCCCAATATAATTTCCGTCGACAATAATGGAACAATGAGAAAGTTCATAGAGAAGCTGTGGCTTTGACAAAAGAATTCTAAATTGGTTTGTTGGCGTACATCTACACTTTTTCCAAAGATTGCACCTTGTAATTTAATCTTACGTAACGGAAGTGTGGGGCAATCGTTCGATTTGTTGCATTTGCTAAAGGCTGTTTCACTGATTACTGAAATGGGACTGCCAGAGTCAAGTACTGCCGTAAATTTTACGTCATTTACTGTAATGTGAATCACAGGATATGCAATGTTGTTATGTTTTATGTCGTGTTTCTGGAGTAAGATGTCCCTAATGTCTTCCATTTTTACGTAATTACTAGCTACGGCAGCTGCGTCGTCAGTTTCATAAGTATGTTTTGTGGCTGCCAGCGGTGTGAGTCATTGCCTATTGTCTCTTTGTTGGCGCGCGTCGTTATTGGGGTTTGGAGACCTAACTTCTACAAATTCACCGTGACGAGAGGGCCCTGCTCTGTTTGAATCCCGCCAGTTCTGATGCAATTCAGGTCTGTCGTTACGATCATATCGTCTGTCGTCATGTCGGTAGATTCCATAGTTTCTTTCTTGTCGGTCACATGGTGGAGAATTTCTCCTTGAATCGTAACTGCGCGCTGATCCGTTGCGTCTAAAGTTATTCTGTCTCCCTTGATAGTATTTATTTTGGTTCCCATATTGTCTGTTTCTCTTATTGTCTCTGTGATAGTCATTACCACGGAGAGGTGATCTTTCCCTGTAGTTATTACTACTCTGCCAACGGTTGTCATACGGGTGGTGTCTGTTTTGGTCACGATTTGTGTTGTGAGAATAGCCTTGTCGTGTCAAGTTATTACTTCTTTCATCGCGGAATTGCGACGGATGTGACCTGTAATTGTTGTGTTCCTGCTTTCGCGTTCCGCGATTGTCAGTGTCAATTTCTAATTCTTGTAAAAGTCCCTGAAATGCTTCAATGTCGTCTTTGCAACGTCCTGCCAAAATAATATGTCGTAAATGTTCAGGCAGTTTGATTAAGCAAATGCGGATGAGTTCTGAGGGGCTGTATGGGTTTGTCAGGTACTGATTCTTGTGCAACATGTCTTCAAAATATTTGGCAAGACTGGAAAATTCAGATTGTTCAAAACGTTTCATCATCATGATGCTATGTTTTACACGGTCTTGTGTGGCTTGAGACCAATATGCTGAGAGGAAGGCATGGTAAAATTCTCCCTCACTGTGGCAATCGTGAATGACCGATCGCATTCTTACAGCTGGTTCATTCTCTAAGTAGCCACACATAAATTCTAATCTGTGTTCTAACGACCAGTTGGGAGGAAAACAATGAGAGAATTGATGGAGCCATGCTTGTGGATGAATGTCGTTGCCAGAATTCTTAAATGTTTTGAATTTACGTGTAGTAATGAACAGCTTATAGTCAAAATCATCATGTCGGCGAGTCGCATATCGGTCATTGTTAGGTCGTGTCGGCCGTTCCATCTCAAAATTCGGTGCACATTGCCAATTTCTTTCATAACTTCCGAAATGCCCTGTGTTATTATTTTGTGGCTGTTCCGCATTTCTGTGTCCCTCTTCCCGTATTGGGGCGCGAGTATCCTCTGAAATATGTAATTCTTGTATTAACTGTGTCAGCTGATCTTGTACTTCCCGGATTTCTCTTTGGTGTTGCGTATTAATCTGATTCTGATTTTGTTGAATTTCCTAATTTGTTCGCACTCTTCAGTGTCAGTGAAGGCTACAGGTCTTGTGTCATTCAGATCATCATCTACCTTTGTAGATAAGTTAGTGACCTGATCCGAAAGTTCGGCTACTTTCTCCGATAGTGAACACATTTCCTCAGTGTGTTTTTCTGAACCAAGTTTCAGAATGTCCATTTGTGTTGAAATCGAATCTACTGTGTCCTTTAAGTTTTCCTGAGTTATTGCAAGTTGCGTAACCGAATCGGTAGATGCAACTGAGTCAATTTTAGCCCACAAGGTCTCATGATTTTCATGAACAATGGCTTGCAGTT
The DNA here is from genome assembly GCF_021461395.2 of Schistocerca americana. Classification (NCBI taxonomy): domain Eukaryota; kingdom Metazoa; phylum Arthropoda; class Insecta; order Orthoptera; family Acrididae; genus Schistocerca; species Schistocerca americana. The sequence continues at coordinate 828,101,957 of NC_060120.1, read as the reverse complement.
CTTTTATGGCTGCTTCGTGATTCTGTAATGCATTTTCATGCCGCGAAAAAATAGGTTGAAAATGCTCACAAATTTGTGTTTTTACGTCATTACAGACTTTTTGACATTTCGATTCAATGTTATGTAACTCAGTAGTTAAATCTTCACGCGTTTGTTCAAGCGTGGTGTGAAGATTTTGTTCCATTGCGTCTAACTGTTGCTGTGTTTGTCTCTGGTGTTGTTCCATTGTGTCTAACTTTTTAAGATTTTGTTCCACTGTGTCTAACTTTTTAAGATTTTGTTCCATTGTGTCTAACTTTTGAAGCTTTTGCTGTGTTTGTCCCATTTGTTGTATTAATTGTAATAACAATGCATTGGTGTCTGAAACATGTTCCTCAGTGCTTTTCGGCAGTGAATTTACACCGGAAACATTCACATTTTGACAAGCAGAAAATGTGTCTTGACTTATTTGAGAAAACGGTGAGGATCCAAAACCTGAATCTACAGTATTTGCGAGATCGTGTCGTGTCATTTCGGCTTCCTGAGGCGAGCTATTGCCGACCGATCGATCGATAATGCTTCCCTTTTCACTAATTGTTTCACTGTCCACGCCATTGTTTGACGCCCGCTCCATTTCCCTGTGCACAGTTACCAAATTACTACTTTGAATGTCTGTTAATTCATTACTCTGCGGCGCCATCACACTGCTTTCGTCTTCACTGTCATTTCTCAGTTTACTTTGGAGCCTAGTATTACGTTTGTCACACGCCATTATTGTCACAATATTTCACACGACAACACAGAAGAGCACAATTTGAAGAGCAAAAATAAGAGAACACATTAACATAGCACTGAAAATAATATCTAGTTAATTGCAGCTGCGAAATACTTGGTGCAAATCTACATGCATGCCACAACTGTTTTACTGTACAACAATGAAAGGCTTCAACTACAAAAGAGATTCTCTCTACAATTACGCGCTAGCAATAAACAAAATCTACACTAATTACACAAACTACAAGAAAAAAAAATCAGAAGATTCCAGTGAGGTATCCTAGGCTAAGGGTCGACATATGAAACGTCCCCTTTAAACAATTTATATATGACTGTGCTTAAACTGACACACAATATTTTGTTAGCGCAACGCAATCTGACTTTCAGAAATCCCTACAAAAGAATGGCCCTGACTAACATTAAACTATACCTTTCACAAATCACTTACCTCACAAAAATCTTCGCTGCTCAAGCTACTGCAATACAGCGAGCGCCACTACTGCCAGCTGAATAAAAGATGCAAACTATGGAAGGCACTAACTACTGATAGGGATAGTTAGCAAATGAAAGATATTAATAGAGAACAAACAATGTATTTACCTTAATATCATCACAAGTCATAATATATATATCAGTTCATGACAAATTACAAATCTCCGCCATCTCTCTCCCCACATCCACCACTGCTGGCGGCTCACCTCCAACTGCGCAACGCTACGCGCTGTTCACAGCCAGCTGCCTAACACTACAATGGCGAGTATTACAACAATGCAAAGCAGCCACAGACTGTGCACAGCACAGCCAGTGATTTTCATATTGAGCGCTACGTAACGTTGCCAATAAGAAAACATAAACAGCCTACTTACATAAAGAAAACATAAACAGCCTACTTACAATCTTCTTATGTGGTTCCGGGAGGCTGTAAAGACGAAGCACTCAGGAAGCTTTCAGATGGGATGGCTTTACTCCACAAGAACTCCCCAGCTCATTCTGCGCAAAATATAGTCACACATGTTGGTTCGTTGTGCGCAGACTTTGCAACACGTCTGCTTTGGTGGAAGGTACGAGGGGTACCCCTATTGAACTTCTACCCCGGAATATTCTACAGCACAGAACCATTCTTCAGTTACATTACTGTAGAATGGTTCAAATGGCTCTGAGCACTATGGGACTCAACTGCTGAGGTCATTAGTCCCCTAGAACTTAGAACTAGTTAAACCTAACTAACCTAAGGACATCACAAACATCCATGCCCGAGGCAGGATTCGAACCTGCGACCGTAGCGGTCTTGCGGTTCCAGACTGCAGCGCCTTTAACCGCACGGCCACTTCGGCCGGCTACTGTAGAATGTTACACAACCGAAAGCCTATTCGCAGATGACTGATAGCGGCCCTCAGCAGCGGAAGCTTAAGTTGACACGATGTATAATACTCCAAAATATTTCCAACCACATCCCACATATATGAATATGGTAAAAATATCTTCTGAGATGACAGATGAGATTTTAAGTAGCTATAAATTTATCGCACCAATAGGAAATGACATTGGATTTGGAATAACATAAACAACAATGATTACATCCAAGTTCTCTTATAACGATATGAACTGTGTGTACTGGTGCACTTCTGACAAAGCTAAGGAGTGGGTGGAAAATTCACTCCTACTCCGACATTAACTATGATAATGCGACCTGGTTGAAACTAATTAATTGACAGTGATTCCGAATTGCAAAAGTGCAACCTACCACGAAATGCAAATTGTACAGCGACTACTGCTGTTTGAAAGCACTCATCGGAATGCTCATCATTCCCCAGCTGGAGTCAGCAACGCAGTGGGTAGAGCATCTCTGTGTCGACTCGAACGTTGGCCTTCCATCTCGTTCTCCACTACCAAGTCCCAAGCCCTCGCCTGCTAAGGCCCTTAGGCGAACACTCGATCCCAAAACCTTCTGCAGCCTAAGCCCAAATCTTACTGGTATCGTGGTCTCCGCCCGAATGTCGTCTCCATCTCTTCACTATGCTTTTCCAAAATCATTCCATGTAGGGTACTCTCAAAAAGCTGAAACAACCAACAGCAATACGTCAGCATTTTCAGACGTCAACCGCAAAATTCTCCACCCTCCGTACAGCTTCCCTCCAGAAGACGGGCAAATTCTCCTTCTCCAATCCTACGTGACAAGGAATCGATGCCCACCAGCACGTCCTCTGACGTCACAGTTGGCGTCCCAATCAAGAAACTGTTACTCCGCACGCGTGGGAAGCAGCTGGACGAGGGTGCCTACGTGACTCAAGGACGCGAGAGCTACCAGGCGACATTGTGAAGGGCGTTCTGCCGTGCTAGACCGTTTCTGCCATCCTAGTAATGTTTTTCACGATCCTATCGAATACGGATCTCGGCAGGAAGGTCCACAGGTATCGTTAGGTGGGTACCTCGAGTTTCAGAAGAATACTCTCTTCCCAACCAGGAACAAGTATCAAGGCATCGGGCCATCGCTGGAGTAAAAAAGTTGTAAAAATTCTGGCTAGAGCTTCTGGGACAATGCACCGTGGCCTGCTAAGAGCTCCTCCCTCCCTGTGGCCAGGAACCCCCACCCCACCTCTGCTCGTCTTTGTACGCCAGTGTTGAGTTCCACTACGTGAAAGAGGCAGCAGCTGGGTCTCTTACGCCCATCCAACATACATGCGTTCGCACCCCTCCTTGTTCCACAATGTGAACTTTTCTTCGCCTAGCCGCAGCCGTAACTGTCCACCAAAACATAAATGCAATCCCATCACCTCTAATAACTCGACGTAATAACCTATTAATGAACTCAGTGCTCAACCACTGTCAACTTTCCTTAGTTGGCGGCGCGGTGGCCATGCGGTTCTAGGCGCTTCAGTCCGGAACCGCGAGACTGCTACGGTTGCAGGTTCGAATCCTGCCTCGGGCATGGATGTGTGTGAAGTCCTTAGGTTAGTTAGGTTTAAGTAGTTCTAAGTTCTAGGGGACTGATGACCTCAGATGTTAAGTCCATAGTGCTCAGAACCATTTGAACCATTTCCTTAGTTAAACAATGGTAATGCACTGGAATGCTGCTATAATTGTTTACTCCTATACGTTGTACATTAGCAATAGACCTATTTCGGCATTATCGCCATCTACAGGCTATCTACAACCAAAAATGCTTTCTTAAAAGTTGTAACATTATAACTAATAAAAATTTTGTTTTACTTATTTCCATACTGCATCGTGGCGGTGTTGCTGTCTAATAATGTTATTGTTGCATAGGGTGTTTCCAACTGCAGTCAAATTTTTAAATATTTAACTTAATTACCTCTGTTAATTGCTGTTGTTCGCAAATGTAACCTAGGTCTTTTATCGCTTGTATACACTCTTGTGGTTTTGACAGCTGCAACTGACAGAATGGTTACAGTTTGTTTATTCATTGGTGTATGTATCGTAATTCCCCCCCCATGAACCATGGACCTTGCCGTTGGTGGGGAGGCTTGCGTGCCTCAGCGATACAGATAGCCGTACCGTAGGTGCAACCACAACGGAGGGCTATCTGTTGAGAGGCCAGACAAACGTGTGGTTCCTGAAGAGGGGCAGCAGTCTTTTCAGTAGTTGCAAGGGCAACAGTCTGGATGATTGACTGATCTGGCCTTGTAACAATAACCAAAACGGCCTTGCTGTGCTGGTACTGCGAACGGCTGAAAGCAAGGGGAAACTACAGCCGTAATTTTTCCCGAGGGCATGCAGCTTTACTGTATGATTAAATGATGATGGCGTCCTCTTGGGTAAAATATTCCGGAGGTAAAATAGTCCCCCATTCGGATCTCCGGGCGGGGACTACTCAAGAGGATGTCGTTATCAGGAAAAAGAAAACTGGCGTTCTACGGATCGGAGCGTGGAATGTCAGATCCCTTAATCGGGCAGGTAGGTTAGAAAATTTAAAAAGGGAAATGGATAGGTTGAAGTTAGATATAGTGGGAATTAGTGAAGTTCGGTGGCAGGAGGAACAAGACGTCTGGTCAGGTGACTACAGGGTTATAAACACAAAATCAAATAGGGGTAATGCAGGAGTAGGTTTAATAATGAATAGGAAAATAGGAATGCGGGTAAGCTACTACAAACAGCATAGTGAACGCATTATTGTGGCCAAGATAGATACGAAGCCCACGCCTACTACAGTAGTACAAGTTTATATGCCAACTAGCTCTGCAGATGACGAAGAAATTGAAGAAATGTATGATGAAATAAAAGAAATTATTCAGATTGTGAAGGGAGACGAAAATTTAATAGTCATGGGTGACTGGAATTCGAGTGTAGGAAATGGGAGAGAAGGAAACATAGTAGGTGAATATGGATTGGGGGACAGAAATGAAAGAGGAAGCCGCCTGGTCGAATTTTGCACAGAGCACAACATAATCATAACTAACACTTGGTTTAAGAATCATGAAAGAAGGTTGTATACCTGGAAGAACCCTGGAGATACTAAAAGGTATCAGATAGATTATATAATGGTAAGACAGAGATTTAGGAACCAGGTTTTAAAATGTAAGACATTTCCAGGGGCAGATGTGGACTCTGACCACAATCTATTGGTTATGACCTGTAGATTAAAACTGAAGAAACTGCAAAAAGGTGGGAATTTAAGGAGATGGGACCTGGATAAACTAAAAGAACCAGTGGTTGTACAGAGATTCAGGGAGAGCATAAGGGAGCAATTGACAGGGATGGGGGAAATAAATACAGTAGAAGAAGAATGGGTAGCTTTGAGGGATGAAGTAGTGAAGGCAGCAGAGGATCAAGTAGGTAAAAAGACGAGGGCTAGTAGAAATCCTTGGGTAACAGAAGAAATATTGAATTTACTTGATGAAAGGAGAAAATATAAAAATGCAGTAAGTGAAACAGGCAAAAAGGAATACAAACGTCTCAAAAATGAGATCGACAGGAAGTGCAAAATGGCTAAGCAGGGATGGCTAGAGGACAAATGTAAGGATGTAGAGGCCTATCTCACTAGGAATAAGATAGATACCGCCTATAGGAAAATTAAAGAGACCTTTGGAGATAAGAGAACGACTTGTATGAATATCAAGAGCTCAGATGGAAACCCAGTTCTAAGCAAAGAAGGGAAAGCAGAAAGGTGGAAGGAGTATATAGAGGGTCTATACAAGGGCGATGTACTTGAGGACAATATTATGGAAATGGAAGAGGATGTAGATGAAGATGAAATGGGAGATATGATACTGCGTGAAGAGTTTGACAGAGCACTGAAAGACCTGAGTCGAAACAAGGCCCCCGGAGTAGACAATATTCCATTGGAACTACTGACGGCCGTGGGAGAGCCAGTCCTGACAAAACTCTACCATCTGGTGAGCAAGATGTATGAAACAGGCGAAATACCCTCAGACTTCAAGAAGAATATAATAATTCCAATCCCAAAGAAAGCAGGTGTTGACAGATGTGAAAATTACCGAACTATCAGCTTAATAAGTCACAGCTGCAAAATACTAACACGAATTCTTTACAGACGAATGGAAAAACTAGTAGAAGCCAACCTCGGGGAAGATCAGTTTGGATTCCGTAGAAACACTGGAACACGTGAGGCAATACTGACCTTACGACTTATCTTAGAAGAAAGATTAAGGAAAGGCAAACCTACGTTTCTAGCATTTGTAGACTTAGAGAAAGCTTTTGACAATGTTGACTGGAATACTCCCTTTAAAATTCTAAAGGTGGCAGGGGTAAAATACAGGGAGCGAAAGGCTATTTACAATTTGTACAGAAACCAGAATGCAGTTATAAGAGTCGAGGGACATGAAAGGGAAGCAGTGGTTGGGAAGGGAGTAAGACAGGGTTGTAGCCTCTCCCCGATGTTGTTCAATCTGTATATTGAGCAAGCAGTAAAGGAAACAAAAGAAAAATTCGGAGTAGGTATTAAAATTCATGGAGAAGAAATAAAAACTTTGAGGTTCGCCGATGACATTGTAATTCTGTCAGAGACAGCAAAGGACTTGGAAGAGCAGTTGAATGGAATGGACAGTGTCTTGAAAGGAGGATATAAGATGAACATCAACAAAAGCAAAACAAGGATAATGGAATGTAGTCTAATTAAGTCGGGTGATGCTGAGGGAATTAGATTAGGAAATGAGGCACTTAAAGTAGTAAAGGAGTTTTGCTATTTGGGGAGCAAAATAACTGATGATGGTCGAAGTAGAGAGGATATAAAATGTAGGCTGGCAATGGCAAGGAAAGCGTTTCTGAAGAAGAGAAATTTGTTAACATCCAGTATTGATTTAAGTGTCAGGAAGTCATTTCTGAAAGTATTCGTATGGAGTGTAGCCATGTATGGAAGTGAAACATGGACGATAAATAGTTTGGACAAGAAGAGAATAGAAGCTTTTGAAATGTGGTGCTACAGAAGAATGCTGAAGATTAGATGGGTAGACCACATAACTAATGAGGAAGTATTGAATAGGATTGGGGAGAAGAGAAGTTTGTGGCACAACTTGACCAGAAGAAGGGATCGGTTGGTAGGACATGTTCTGAGGCATCAGGGGATCACCAATTTAGTATTGGAGGGCAGCGTGGAGGGTAAAAATCGTAGAGGGAGACCAAGAGATGAATACACTTAGCAGATTCAGAAGGATGTAGGTTGCAGTAGGTACTGGGAGACGAAAAAGCTTGCACAGGATACAGTAGCATGGAGAGCTGCATCAAACCAGTCTCAGGACTGAAGACCACACATGTATCGTAATTATCTATGGCGTGGTATTATAAACTCTGTTATGTTTTTGTAGTGTGTGGATATCTATGTTCTATTTTATTACGACTAATCCGAATCGAGCTATGATTTCCATAAAATATCTAGAATATTTTTACGTTTTAGGTCCGTTTGTTCGTTTAAAATTTTATCAGGGTCTGTTCGTGAGTGTATATAGATTTCGATTTCTTCCAAAACGTTCATTTTAAATTCCTTTGGTGTTACATGTAAGATTTTCATTGCCTTTATTATGAGATCAGCTTCATGATTTTCTGTTTTTAGATGGTTGAAGAACGTGGATTCGTTTGTGTCACTAATTCTTGTGTGTTTTCCGTATCTGATTTCAAAGTTTCCGCCTGTCTACCGTATTCAGAATTTGTCATAGTTTTCACAATTTGTTTTATATATGCCTGTTTGTGCGTGTAATGGTGGTTTTGCTTTATCCGACTAGCGGTTCTAGGCGCTCAGTCCGGAATCGCGCGACTGCTACGGTCGCAGGTTCGAATCCTGCCTAGGGCATGGATGTGTGTGTTGTCTTTAGGTTAGTTAGGTTTAAGTAGTTCTAAGTTCTAGGGGACTGATGACCTCAGATGTTAAATCCATAGTGCTCAGAGCCATTTGAACCAGCTTTATCCGAATGGATTAGTGTTTTGAAATTGTGTCTGGTTCTGTAAGCGAATTTAACTGCTGTCTTCTGCAGTAGGATGTTTTCAGTTCGTTTGATATCTGTCCTACGTAAGTTAACGGTATGTATTTGGAATTTTGGTTTTTTCTCGTTCATTTTATGTCCCCATGAATCTTAATGGATTTAGGTTTATGGCGTCTGTCTATAGTTCTCTCACTATGCTTGGGTCAAAGTTATTTTCTTGAGCTATTTCTTTTGGAATGGCTGTGTGTTTTAAAGGTAAATTTATTAGTCTGTTAATCATTGTGTTAAAATATGCTTGTTTATATGTTTTCGAGTGGCAAGAGTTTGCTTTAATAATGTCTGACGTTGTGTGGTTTCGGTGTATTTCAAATTTGTGCTCATTGTTACTATTTTTGATTGTCAGATCCAAAAAATTTATAGTTTTATTGGTTTTAGGTCATCAGAACTCGATGTAAGTACTCTAATTGCATATGTGTTCATGGTCTGAATAATTAGAGTGAAAGGCATGCGATCCCAAAGAACTTACCACCTTTCAACTTCATCTTTGACTTCAGCCCGGGGAAAAATGTCCATTGGCGTCAAATCAGACGGAGGTGCAGGTCAACTGATAACGCATTCGCGTCCTATCCAATGAACTTTCCTCGCCACTAGGGAGTAGTGAGTCGGCTTCCCATAGTTCTGGTACCACATGCATCTACGTATTTGAAGTGGTGCTTCCTCTGTCTGCTACCCAATACAGTAGAGCGTCGATTATCCGAAACAATGGGTTTGGCTAACTGATTTTTCGGATAACCGATCGTTTACAAAAATAAGTGTACCATTATCACGGTAGCAATATGAAACAAAGAAACTAGTGTATGTATTAAACACGTAACTGCATGTATTTTATATGTATTACAACTATTGTACATATCTTACATAAAATGATCATGTACTATTAAAACAGCTCTACAGTTTATGAAAAGAAGTCCAAAATTAACTTTTGCTACAGAGCTGAGGCATATCGCTCATGTCTTAAACACAGCAATTGGACATCACACTCATGTTTTTCAGACCACTTAATGCCATCTCCTTTGATCCTTTTACGGTAAGGTTGTCGCAAGTCTCTTCCTCCTCATCGGAGAGGTCTTGGTCGTCGATGACCCTAGTAACGACATATCATCCCTCAGTAACTAATAATCAGGACCATCGGCATCAGATTCCATCCAGTCTTGAAGGTTTTCTGGTCCACGATCTTCAAATCCTGAAGGGTCTTTAATCAACCCAGCCAGTTGTCTGAGGTTCTTGCAGTGATAAGTTCGCCCCTGATGGGAGGAGATGATTTCAGCCTTTTGCTAGAGTAGTGTCCTTCACAGTACCCCAGGCTTCTGCTATCGTGTTCACAGTGTCCTTCAAGTTAATTCCGGTGTACACTTTCTGAACTGCTTTTCACATCCTTGCCCAGTCCTAAATACACGCAGCAATGCCTTTCTATACCGTTTGAAGCTTTCAACTGTTCCCTGTTCCATCAGTTGAAGGATTGAAATAACATTGGGATGCAAAAAAATGACTTTTTACTTTTAGCTTTTCTTTCCATTGAAAAATTTGAAAGATGACTTGGGACGTTATTAATCAGTAACAAAACATTTCCAGGTTTACCAATTGTATGCTGATGTTTTTTGATTACAGGTAAAAGTATAGTGTCATATTATCCTCTAAAATGAATCATTATCCATGAATGCTTTTGATTCTTGTAGATGACAGACAATTTTTTTAATTCCGTAAAGCACCGCGAATTCTTAGACATTCCTATGATCAGCAAGGGTAGCATATGCCTTCCAGTAACATTTCTGTATACCAAGCGGTGATGCGAGATTTGCTTGCCTTAAAATCAGGTGCTGACATTTCTTTCTTGGAAACTAGGGATTTCGTTTGGCATTTTCTTCCGTTACAAACCAGCTTCGTCTGGATTGGAGACAATGATTTTGTTATAGCCCTCCTTAGCAAACAGTCTGTTAAAATACTCTTTAAAATATTCACCTGCTTCAGTATCAGGCGATAGTTCTTCATCTTGAATGTCCGATTCTCTAGCCCATGACTAGATTTGAAACGCACAAGTGAAGGGGTAGCGTATATATCTGAGCACGCGAAAGCTCACACGCTGCTAATGGGGGACGACTTGTCAAGTACGTGATTGTTCGTTAATAGGAGGAAGAGGAAAAGAACTGCGACTCAAAAGAAATAGCGGCCGCTGGCTGAAGCGTATGGCGCGCTGATTTAAATTTACGGATTGGAACTCTCTCGGTTAACCGATGTTTATGTTGATCGATATTCGGATAACCGAGGCTCTATTGTAATGCATATTTCCTACATACCGATTTTCATGATTTCTTAACTTCGTCGGTGACATACCCTTTGAAGAAAGACGTCGCATCAGAATCACGAAGCAGAATTCCACGCGTATTCCGCAATCCCGTTAGTTAATCTGCCGGTGGAGTAACGCATAATAAGGACGGTGTGCGCAGCATACGAACAACGCTGGATTGATTTGTTCCAGAAGCATTGGCAATTTCTCTGAAGCTGCTATGCTGAAACATCTATTTCGTTCGCTGCGCTCGTTGCAGATTTGCTCCTTACCCTTTGTGTGGTACTTCAATGCCCTTCAAATAATTTTTTGCACATTCGCTGTTTTGTCATTCTCGTTATACACCGTTTGTCGGGATACCTTTGTGCGTACAGCTCAACAGTTAATTTCGCGTTTCCTGCGCATTCTTTGTAAACATGTAGCATATCTAGTTTCCTTTGATTTGTGAAAGACATTTGTTCGTTCAAACTAACCAGGACTCCACACACGACAACGACACAGACAGCATGAAAGCCACATTCTCTCTATACTCTTTTATAACGATATCGTGGTGGTGTATCACTATTTCCTACTTATTCGACGTGATGCATTTCTTTATTTGAATATGAAATTATGAACTTCTTCATAGGACAGCTATCTGTTTCGTGTTCAAAACAGATAAATTCTAAGTTCTAAATACTGCAATTACTCCGAAATTATGACTTGTATTCTCAAGAGTGAAACGTCGTTAATTGGTGTCGTGTAGAATCACAATACTGGCAGAAGAAATTACTGTAGTCTCACATAAAAAAAGCGAAGTTAATGCAGATATCTTCGTAAGAAACAAAGCTATGAAAAGAGACAATAAATCGTATAGTGAAAACTTTCTCATAGTTCATCTGGGTAAAAACATAATTAGTTCTGCAAGGTTCGCAGGAGAGCTTCCGTAAAGTTTGGAAGGTAGGAGACGAGATACTGCCAGGAGTAAAGCTGTGAGAACCGGGCCTGAGCCGTGCTTCGGTAGCTCAGATGGTAGAGCACTTGCCCGCGAAAGGCAAAGGTCCCGAGTTCGAGTCTCGGTCGGGCACACAGTTTTAATCTGCCAGGAAGTTTCATAATTACGATATTTCAATGGGTTCCGGAAATTTTTGAGTGTAGCTGAATCAGCTTCTATGTATCTAGCTTACTAGCAATCAACAGTTTCGCTTCAAAACGATTATCAACTTGAAAAACTTTTTAACAGTATGGCGGTTTCTGGACTTACTTGTCGGCCACTGCCACGGTGCGGGGGATTCCTTCATAACCAAGTGCTAACTACGCGAATTTAAGAAGTTTAAACATTGACAAAAGTTATGCAACCTACTGCAACTGAGAAGTGGTGTCATTAACATGCAAGCGCTCACTGAACCGCTTCAGCACGCGAAACATTGTATGATTTAATCGTACGTTTTCGAATGCACTCGGCTACCTTATGATGATAAAAAAAATGTGCTTTTTGTACAACTATTTTAACGCATTCAGAAATTTTTCACGACGTTTCCATTAATGGATGTTTTTATTTGATACTAAAACTAAGTTGGACAGGAAGGCGTCCTTGGCGACTGATTTCAGGCAGCTCCTCTTGTTATACACTGTCTGAGGATTAAACTTTCATTCATTCATTCACACATCTTGTTCAGTAAATTCCATCACGAAGAAGAACTTTCAGGAATATGGAACGAGTCAAGCCATTCATTAACGGCTGCAAGCAGCCACTGCACGCTACTTCTGTGAAGTGTATTAAAAGCAACTTCTGATTTAACGGCAAATTATTAGGGAAGCTAAGTTCTAGTTCCGTCTCGTTCAACAGGTGGCAAGTGCAGTAGTTTACTCTCCCTGTCGTGAAGGTGCTGGTTTCAACTATGGAGTCTGCACCAACCTCACACGAAACCAGCAAACAAGTGGTTGTGGCGACTGGATTTCAGTTGTCAGCGAGAAACGGAACCGCAAAACACCAGAATGTGATAAGTGGAAGCCCCACGTTAAGCCTGGTCTACACGTAACGTAATGACGTCAGTCTTGCATGACCATGAAAGATTTGTCACATAAAACGTTACTTATGGACAGAAGTTTGATAGCCTTGCATGAACTGAATGAAGTTTGACAAAGTCGCAAAAGACCGATGGGTTAGAGGTTTGTGTACATGCAAGCCTGCCGACAAGACGGTTCATAGAGATGCACGTCAGTCTGTTAATTTCATGGTGAAATAAAATGATACAGTTACGACACTGGACTCACGAATTTTTCACGGAGTTCATAGAGCTGTACCAAAGTTTTCGTTTCCTCGTCTCAGGTAAAAAAATCTGAGGATTACAGCGACCGAGACAAGATGAACCAGGTGTAGGCCGCTTTAAAAAAAATGGCTCTGAGCACTATGGGACTCAACTGCTGTGGTTATCAGTCCCCTAGAACTTAGAACTACTTAAACCTAAGGACATCACACACATCCATGCCCGAATCAGGATTCGAACCTGCGACCGTAGTAGTCACACGGTTCCGGACTGCGCGCCTAGAACCGCGAGACCACCGCGGCCGGCACGCCGCTTTAATTAATAACTACAAGGAAGTGTAACCTAAAGCAACAAAAGAGTTGGTCACCAAAAAGATCAACTCTTCTGGAACAGTTTACTGCAAAGAGAGGGCTGGAATAAAAGCGTCCACGCGGTCTGGAGCTGGAACGGAAGAAATTTATAAACATTCTTTGCGGTACTTCGCTTTACTTTCCTTGTTGAATGTCGAAGACTAACGCCCGAGAAGATCACGGTCAAACATAGAAAGCCATTGAAACTTCTTGGCAGATTAAAACTGTGTGCCCGACCGAGACTCGAACTCGGGACCTTTGCCTTTTGCGGGCAAGTGCTCTGCCATCTGAGCTACCGAAGCACGACTCACGCCCGCTTCTCACAGCTTTACTTCTGCCAGTATCTCGTCTCCTACCTTCCAAACTTTACAGAAGCTCTCCTGCGAACCTTGCAGAACTAGTACTCCTGAAAGAAAGGATATAGCGGAGACATGGCTCAGCCACAGCCTGGGGGATGTTTCCAGAATGAGATTTTCACTCTGCAGCGGAGTGTGCGCTGATATGAAACTTCCTGGCAGATTAAAACTGTGTGCCCGACCGAGACTCGAACTCGGGACCTTTTCTGGAAACATCCCCCAGGCTGTGGCTAAGCCATGTCTCCGCCATATCCTTTCTTTCAGGAGTGCTAGTTCTGCAAGGTTCGCAGCAGAGCTTCTGTAAAGTTTGGAAGGTAGGAGACGAGATACTGGCAGAAGTAAAGCTGTGAGTAACGGCCGTGAGTCGTGCTTCGGTAGCTCAGATGGCAGAGCACTTGCCCGCGAAAGGCAAAGGTCCCGAGTTCGAGTCTCGGTCGGGCACACAGTTTTAATCTGCCAGGAAGTTTCATATCAGCGCACAATCCGCTGCAGAGTGAAAATCTCATTATAGAAGCCATTCATTGTAACCATGAACCTGATGCTCACGGGAAATACTTAACCAATAAATTACATGATCTTATACGGAACCAACATATATTTGCGCGAAAGCTCATTAATGATGTTATTTTTTAAGCTGAACTGAAAGCATTAACAAAAGACTTTACAGTTGTTAACACTGCTGGTGCCTGCGGAGGGCGGAGTATAATGCAACAGAGTGTGTCTTATAACTGTCGGGGAAATCTCTCCAGTAGCACAGTGGGTTATGTACAAACAAATGATCCAGTTTAGCCTATTACTAGGTAAATTAAGAATATAATAACAAAAGATAATCCCTCAAGCTTACCAGGAATTTCTAAATACTTTAACAACTTCCGAAATGATACCTACAATTATGCAGAAACTAATCAATTTATGAAATATTTTCTGCAAATAGAAGTTCCGTGTAACTCCGGCCAGTCGCTAAAGGCCTTAGTGTCGCGGTGAGTCTCTCGTAGAGACTGATAGCCCCCCTCAAGACACCATCGTCTTTTTAAATTTCCGGGGATTAAAAGCTTTAAATGTTTGCAGAACGTTTCTGTATCCATTTGTAAATAATCGCACAAATCTTCTGTTTCCTGCTATTGCTCTCGGAGAGAATTCACATGGGAGAATGTCCCCCTCCTCAATTATAACAACAACAACAAAAAATGGGAAAAAAGCTTAGCGAAAGTTTGAATAGAGTCGCTGCGCGATTTGTGTCTATCGTGCCGTCAGTCTTGAATGATCGTGCAAGACCATAGAGATTAGAGCCTCCTCGGCGTAGACCAGGCTTTGCTACACGCAAACGAGGACGACAGAAGCGCTGTTAGTGTCGTGGCAGCGACTTTGAATACGAGAAATATGGCGAGAAAATCCGTACTACTAAATAAGCTATTTAACGTAATTTCTTAGACTTTCCCCGCGATTTTGTGACATCTATTTATTTTATTTATTTATTTATTTATTGTTCCGTGGGACCAAATTAAGGAGAAGTCTTCATGGTAATGGAACGAGTCAATACAAGAAATTATAACACGATAGTAGAAGCAGATAAAATGAAATATAAGAAACGTATTCAGGCGACAATTCGTAAATTTAAATAAAGAAAATCAACAATGTAACACTGGAATTTGCTTAATTTTTTAGCTCTTCCAGGAGCTCCTCGACAGAAATAGAAGGAGTGAGCCATGAGGAAACTCTTCAGTTTAGACTTAAAAGAGTTTGGGCTACTGCTAAGATTTTTGAGTTCTTGTGGTAGCTTATTGAAAATGGATGCAGCAGAATACTGCACTCCTTTTTGCACAAGAGTCAAGGAAGTGCATTCCACATACAGATTTGATTTCTGCCTAGTATTAACTGAGTGAAAGCTACTAACTCTTGGGAATAAGCTAATATTGCTAACAACAAACGACATTAAAGAAAATATATACTGTGAGGGCAATGTCAGAATTCCCAGACTATTGAATAGGGGTCGACAAGAGGTTCTCGAACTTACACCACATATAGCTCGAACAGCCCGTTTGTGAGCCAAAAATACCTTTTTTGAATCAGAAGAATTACCCCAAAAAATAATACCATACGACATAAGCGTAAGAAAATATGCGAAGTAGACTACTTTTCCTGTTGAACTGTCACTTATTTCAGATACTGTTCTAATGGTAAATAAAGCAGCATTTAGTTTCTGAACAAGATCCTGGACATGGGCTTTCCACAACAGCTTACTATCTATCCGAACGCCTAGGAACTTGAACTGTTCCGTCTCGCTTATAATATGCCCATTCTGTCTGATCAAAATATCGGTTCTTGTTGAATTGTGAGTTAGAAACTGTAAAAACTGAGTCTTACTGTGATTTAGCATCAAATTATTTGCCACAAGCCACGAACTTATTTCACGACCTACATTATTTGATAATGTTTCAATATTACACACAAGATCCTTCACTACCAAGCTGGTGTCATCAGCAAACAGAAATATTTTTGAATCACCTGTAAGGCATATCATTTATCCAGAATTTATATAAATAAGAAACAGCAGTGGCCCCAGCACCGACCCTTGGGGAACGCCCTACTTAACAGTGCCCCATTGGGACTGAACATCACTACCACTCTCAATATTGCGGAGAATTACCTTCTGCTTTCTGTTCTTAAAGTAAGAGGCGAACCAATTGTAAGCTACTCCCCTTACTCCATAATGGTCCAATTTCTGCAGTAATATTTTGTGGTCAACATAGTCAAAAGCCTTCGTTAAATCAAAGAAAACACCTAGCGTTCGCAACCTTTTATTTAATCCGTCCAAAACCTCACAGAGAAAAGAGAATATAGCATTTTCAGTTGTTAAACCATTTCTAAAACCAAAATGTACATTTGACAGCAATTTATGTGAATTTAAATGCTTCAGTAACCTTGTATATACAACTTTCTCGATAACTTCAGCAAACACCGACGGCATAGAAATAGGTCTATAATTGTCAACATTATCCCTGTCTCCCTTTTTCTAAAGTGGCTTCACTATCGAGTACTTTAATCGGTCAGGAAACCGACCACTCCTAAAGAAAAAGTTACAGATATGGCTAAGTACTTCAGTGAGTACTTCAGTATTCTGCTAGATACCCCGTCATATCCATGAGAGTTCTTGGTCTTTAGTGATGTAATTCTTAACTCAACTCTCGTTGAATCGGGTGTACTGTCGGTGGTCTGCGTTTGTCTATCACAATATTTCGACGTCGTACACGGCGTTTTCATCAGGTGCTTCCTGTGACTGAACGACAGGCTGGCCGTGTCCCATATTTATGTTGTTATGTCCCCAGACAAATACGGGACTGAACGACAGGCTGACCGTGTCCCGTATTTGTCTGGGGACATAACAACATAAATATGGGACACGGCCAGCCTGTCATTCAGTCAGAGGAAGCACCTGATGAAGACGCCGTGTACGACGTCGAAACGGTTCAAATGGCTCTAAGCACTATGGGACTTATCATCTGAGGTCATCAGTCCCCTAGACTTAGAACTACTTAAACCTAACTAACCTAAGGACATCACACACACCCATGCCCGAGGCAGGATTCGAACCTGCGACCGTAGCAGCAGAGTGGTTCCGGACTGAAACGCCTAGAACCGCCGGCCACAGCGGCCGGCTGACATCGAAATATTGCGTTAGATAAACGCAGACCACCGGCAGTACACCCGATTCAACGAGATGTCAAGCTATTTAACATTTTTCATTTACTAGTAGACTACGTGGCTCAACTATAAAGGATAAAGTGCGCGTCTCGAAATCGAAAGGTTTTTGTGACCTTGCAACATAACATGTTCGAGAAATCTCAATCAAAAACTAAGATTAACTTCTTGTGGCTGGTGTTCACAGTCATATACAATTTTGTAAATGATGCCGTGGTCACTTTCTGATTCTAAAATTATTTATTTCATATACATCTACATCTACATGATTACTTTGCAATTCACAGTTAAGTGGCTGGCAGAGGGTTCACAGTAGCAGATTCAAGTTACTTCTCTACCGATCCAACCTCGATCAGCGCACGGGAAAAACTAACGCTTAAATCTTTCCGTGCGAGCTCTGATATATCTTATTTTATTATGGTGATCATTTCTCCCAATGTAGATGGGAGCCAATAAAATATTTTCACAGTTTCAGGAGTAAACTGGTGATTGAAATATCGTGGGAAGGTCCTGCCGCAGCGAAAAAAGCTTTTGTTTTAATGAGTGCCACCCCGATTCGTGCATTATATCTGTGGCAGTGTCCTCCCTGTTTCACGATAATACGAAACGAACAGCCATTCTTTGAACTTTTTCGATGTCCTCCGTCAATCTTATCTGATGCGGATCCCACACCGCGCTCACAATACTCCACAAGAGGACGGACAAGCTTCATGTAGGCAGTCTCTTTAGTAGATCTGTTACATATTCTAATGTTCAGCCAATAAATCGCAGTCTCTGGTTTGCTTTCCCCACAACATTATCTATGTAATCGATCAAATTTAAGTTATTAGTAATTGTAAGCCCTAGGTATTTAGTTGAGGTTACAGCCTTTAGAGACTTGTGTGATTTATCCTCTAACCGAAATGTAGAAGATTCCTTTTTCTACTCATGTAGGTAACCTCACACTTTTAATTATTTACAGTCAATTTACACTTTTTGCACGTTACAGATATCTTATCTAAATCATTCTGCAATTTGCTTTGATCATGTGATGACTTTATAAGACGCTAAATGACAGCATCATCTGCAAACAATTTGAGAGGAATGCTCATATTGTCTCCGAAATCGTTTACGTAGATCAGGAACAGCAGAGGGTCTACAAGACTTCCTAGGGGAACACCAGGTATTGCTTCTGCTTTTCTCGATGAGTTTCCGTCAATTACTACGAACTCTGACCTTTCTGAAAGGAAATCACGGATCCATTCGCACAACTGAGATGATACTGCATAGGTACATAATTTGATCCGAAGTCTATTGTGAGAAACGGTGTCAAAACCTTTCTGGAAAATCTAAAAGTATGGAATCAATTTGGCATTGCCTGTCGACAGCACTCATTACTTCGTGAGGATAAAGAGCTAGTTGCATTTTACAAGAACAATATTTTCTGTATCCGTATTGGCCATTTGTCAATACATCGTTTTCTTCGAGGTAATTCATATTGCTCGAGCACAGTATATGTTTCAAAATCCTACTGCAAATCGACATTTGTGATATGAATCTGTAATTCAATGGATAACTCCAATTTCCTTTCTCAGGTATTGTGACTTGTACATATTTGCAGTCGTTTGGTACGGATCTTTCTACGAGAGAGCGGTTGTATGTAATTGCTATGTAAGTATGGAGCTATTGTATAAACTTTTTTTTTTTTGAAGTTTGTGTTGTGCCTTACGGCAATTCTTGTCATGGGGGAAGCCTCGTCAGAAAGGTCCACCGCATGAGCGTCTAGGGAAGTGATTCCTGTGGTGGTTTCCCGGTGCCTTCCGCTGATGATGATGAAATGATAATGAGGACAATACAAGAGCCAGTCCTTGAGCGGAGAAAAATCTCCGACCCAACCGGGAACCGAACCCGGGCCCCTTGGCGTGGCAGTCCGCCGCGCTGACCACGCAGCTAACCGGAAGGACGCCATTGTATAACCATACTCTGAAAGGAACCTGACTGGTATACAATCTGGACCAGAGACCTCGCTTTTATCGTTTAAGCGTTTTCGATAAACCGAGGATATCTGCTTTAAGTCACTCATGCTGGAAGTTGTTCTTGATGCGAATTCTGGAAAATCCAATACTGTGATTTCGACCGTGCGGTCATTATCAGGTGTAAATACTTGGACCTTTGCACATGCCAAAAACTAAATATCATCTCACATTTCATGACACAGAAGCTGGTTTCATCACATTGTGTTTCCTTATTACACTTCTTGTGTGAAATTCAATCTAAATTGCGTTGTGAGTATGTTGCTTATATTCTGCTTTATTTTTGCGTGCACATATGTTATTGGTGAAGTACGAGATTTGGTGTTTGTCTTTGTTTCGTATGAAACAGAAGTTGTTGCCATCACATAGTGGTATGTGGACATCGGTTTCATCCAGAGATTCGTGTGTGAACTGTTCCATTTAAATGCATTGTAAGTTTACTGCGAGCGTTTATCGTACTTTCCAAGATGTAGTGGGTAACTTCATGTTAACAGCTTTTGACAAGATTGGTATTCAACTTCATTACATCTTGTCATTTGGTTGTTGCCTGGCAGTACGGGCGAGCGATCCCCATTACTACTATAGAAGCATGGGGCGGCCGGTATTGTCGTCGCGTTCAGAAGTCTGTTCCTAGAGATGGGCGGGGGCGGTGACTTGGGCTCTGTGTGTGTGTGTGTGTATCTTGCATCCAGTGCTTCCCTTAGGGCCAATGCGAGGTGTTTTTTAGTCTTCGCGCTACACGGCCGGCTGTGTGTTTACGGAAAATATATCAGTCAGTACCGCTGCATAGCGAACGTCGGCAGGGGTTCTGTACAAAGTTGCCCATGTTCTTATAGTGCCCTTAACTGATTTCGTGTGTGGTTGGTTACGCTTGGTTATAAGTCTTCTAAGATTACTTAGTGAAATCCGTGCAGTAGTATAGGGTGAAGCAAACTGTACTGTGATTTTACACTAAACAGCCAAACAAGCTGGTACACCTACCTAATATCTGAGCATTCAGAAGTGCCGCAACTTGACGTGGCATGAACTCGACTAATGTCTGAAGTAATTCTAGAGGGAGGTAACACCATGAATCCTGCAGGGCAGTCCATAAATCGGTAAGAGTACGAACGGGTGGAGATCTCTTCTGAATAGCACATTGCAAGGCATCCCAGATATCCTGAATAATGTTCATGTCTGGGGAGTTGGTGGCCATCGGAAGTGTTTAAACTCAGAAGAGTGTTTCTGGAGCCACTGTGTAGCAAATCTTGACGTGTGGAATGTCGCATTGTCCTGCTGGAATTGCCCAAGTCCGAAGGAATGTACACTGGACATGAATGGATGCAGACGATCAGACAGAATGCTTACTTATGTGTCACCTGTCAGGGTCGTATCTAGGCGTATCAGGGATCCCATATCACTCCACCTGCACACGCCCCACACCATTACAGAGCCTGCATCAGCTTGAACAGTCCCCTGCTGACATGCAGGGTCCATGGATTCATGAAGTTGTTTCCAAACCGGTACACGTCCATCCTCCTTTTTCTTCTTCTTCGGACTACAGCCACTGGTGGGCCTTGGCCTCCTCAACAATCTGCCACCATATATCTCTGTTCTCAGCTTTTTTCTTCCATCCAGGAATTCCCATCTTGGCAAGGTCAGCCAGCACATTGTCCATCTATCTAGCTCTTGGTCTGCCCTTCCTTCTAATGGAATACAGCCTGGCATTCACTATTCGTTTGGGCATCCTGTCTTCCATCATCCTCTATATATGTCCTAACCAACGTATTCTTTGAGATTTGATAAATTTCGCTATATCTTTCCCTTGTATAAGCTCTTGTATTTCATGGTTGTATCTCATTCTCAAATTTTCTGCCTCTCTCACAGGTCCATATATTTTTCGTAAGATTTTCCTTTCAAACGCCCTTAGGCTTTTACTTTCTGCTTCTGTCATTGTTGACGTTTCTGATCCATATGTGGCAACAGGTCGCACAAGGGAATAGTACACTCTCAATTTTGTTGGTCTTGTAATTAGAGGGTTCTTGAGTATCTTTAGGTTTGCATTATAGTCTTTGTTTCCTGCTTGTATATTTTCTCTGATACATTGTCTCATAATATTATCATTTGTTAGGAGGACACCTAAATAATGGAAGCATCTAACAGCTCTACATTTCAGCGTCGGTGTTGACGGGTGCAGGCGAGGCGTAAACCTTTGCGTGGTGCAGTAATCGAGGGTACATGAGTGGGCCTTCGGCTGCGAAAGCACATATCGATGATGTTTCGTTGAATGCTTCACACGCTGACACTTGTTGATGGCCCAGCATTGATCTCTGCAGCAATTAGCGGAAAGGTTGCACTTCTGTCACGATGAACGATTCTCCTCAGTCGTCGTTGTTCCCGTTTTTGCAGGATCTTTTTCCGGCCGCAGCGATGTCACAGATTTGATGTTTTACCGGACTCCTGATATTCACGGTATACTCGTGAAATGGTAGTACTGGAAAATCCCCACTTCATCACTGCCTCTGAGATGTTGCGCCTCATCACTCGTGAGAAGACTACAACACCACGTTCAAACTCACATCTTGATAACTTGCCATTGTAGCAGCAGTAACCTATATAACAATTGCGCCAGACGCTTGTTGTCTTATACAGTCGTTGCCGACCACAGTGACGTATTCTACCTGTTTACATATCTCTATATTTGAATACGCATGCCTGTATCTGTTTCTTTGGCGCTTCATTGCAGTTCATCTGGAAGACAAACGCGTTTTGGGCTAAATTAGCCTAACAGTGATGGCTGCGTTATTATTTCAGGTTTTCATTTCATTGTTAACTTCCAGGACTTAGCTTGACAGACCAAAGCCCAGTTATTCTTTGCATTGTGTGCTCGAGGTTCTAAGTGTAATTTATCAATTTTTGGTATCTTTAATGCTGGCTTTTCATTCGTGATCTTTTGTCTGGTTCATTGTAGATTCGTAAACCTTAATTACTGTATGAGAATTATACACTGCGCAAAGGTAACTTTTTCGAAACTCCTTAACTGTCTCCCATTGCGACGCAGAAGTTTTAAATTTGCCTCAAAGGTTTCTACAACATTCCTCTGGAACGGCGCAAAAGGGGGGCGCCCTACGACGTTATACTCGAGCTCGGCAGCTCTTCAAACAACAGGGCGTCGACACGTGAGAAAAAAAAAAGTCCAGAGCCCAGAAGTTCCTGTGAAGTGTAAGGTGGGTTAATGATCACACATTGGCAGCAAATTTCTCCACAATTCTAACCAACGTCTCCGTGGACGTATCAGACGATGAGGAGATCGTCACACCTCGTATCACTCGTATTTCAATCCTTTTGACGCCTCTGCGGTGGAGATCGGAAGCGCGACCCTCAGCGTTGAAATCGTGCGGTTTTCTTACGGGTGGCCGGTCAAAATATTTCAGACACACAGACGCTCAAATTGGGCACGAATAGGCAACAGTGGGTCCGCAACTCGTGGTCTCTCCGTAACGTTCTCGCTTCCTGAGCACAGGGTCCCACGTTCGATTCCCGGCAGGGTCGGGGATTTTCACCCGCCTCGTGATGACTGGGTGTTGTTGCGCCGTCTTCATCATCACCATTCATTCCCATTACGGTCGGAGGAAGGCAATGGCAAACCACCTCCACTAGAACCTTGCCTAGCACGGCGGTGCGGGTCTCCTACATCGTTCTCCTACGCTCTGTGAAGGAATATGCGACTTCATCATCATCATTAGGCATCAGGGGAGTAGCAAAAAGGGCTTAAACGAAACCACTCGTTCCCGTGGAGCGTTGATTCCCATACATTTAGTGGTCTAAAACGAACCATTCAACTGAAAGGCGCTACGCTGGTGCTGTAGTTCACGCTAGCGGGCGTGTAGAATCAGAGGGGTGTCGAAGGTGTTGCAAGCGTGCATGTGCCTGGGAATCCGTCACTGGCTGGTTTTGATCAGATGACACTGCTTGTAAAAACCAAAAAGTCTGCACGATCGTGGAGGCTCGTCACGCTGCCGAGCTGGAAATCCCCACTGTTTTGTATGGATGCAGACCGAAGACCTATGTCGCGTCACTTTTTTCTCTATGTAGGCCTGGACGCCAGTTTTCACAGGGCGCAGAATGCGAAAAACTACCAGAATATGGCAGCCAGGTGCCAAGACCGAACAGGGCTGGGGCTGTGGCTTGTGCCTGCTATGAGCGGACGCTTCACCCCATCGCCCTCGCTTTTACCTCTGAAAGATGACCTTAAACTCCCAGCGGAACCTCACCACACACCAAGACTTTGGCCTGGATCTGTCTACCAACCCTGGGACATCACGGACCCAGCTAACATACAGAAAATATCGCTTGCAAAACAGCTACTAGGAAAGAGAAGGAATCAATACAAAAGGTAGATGGTTTAACCTTTTGTTTCCTGACATAAGAAAATTTTTACTTTTTAACATTTTCTTTGCAGAATTTATGCTATTGTGGCCTCAAATGACGGTAGGATTTTTTGTAAAATTTTATTTTATTTTTTGCAACTTTTTTCTCTCCTGGTACTCAGAAGTACCGTCAGACTCCATGGACAGAATCACAACATGCGCAGAAAAATGCTCCAATTTTTATAACTTGTACTTTATTCCACATAAATATTAAATATTTTTACATTAGAAAATTAACAGAAATATGATATTTCTGAATTTTTTTTTAAATTTCGCATAAATTTATTCTAGAGCAACTTCACAATACATAGTAACTTGGCTATACATTTTTGACAGTATATACATATCACATATTTAGTGATACCTCATGAAATTGTAGGAAACAGTTCTTTTTCTCATTGCAGCACAAATACACTTTACATGTACTACATTGTGAATGTGGTCTCGACTGAATTTTATTTTTTGCACACATTTCGCATCGTCCTCTTTTACAACTGAACACTACAAAATGGTTTCCTCGGTTGCCAAGACGTACATCCTTCGGAACAGAAAAGTTATCCTTCCTCCTCTTTTGGAGAGTTATTTCATCTTTACCAGAGTTTCTCTTTTTGAGATTTGGCACTTGCTGTTCATTCATTAGCCCTAGTGCCACAGCACGCCTGAATTCCAGCAGTGGCAGTGCCCCATGTAGATAACTGAAAATGACGTAAGCATTGACAAAAGCAATTTCTATTGCTCCCCAGAAGAGACGGTGCCATCATTTCTTTGATCGCTTGTCAAGACCATAAGTTGAACGTAATCTGTCTGCATGATCCACACCACCCATGTTTTTATTGTAATCACATACAATAACTGGACATGGTATAGTCATACTAGTTGCATCTTTCTGTTTTCTTGTCACTACGCTCTGTTCGGTGCTATGGAAGTTTGACGCAAAATACACTACTTTATTTTCCTTCCATTGAAATACTGTTAGTTCTAAAGATGACACTCTGTGATTTGTTTAGACATTTTTCTTTAGGTAAATTCCCTGGCAAACCTTTCCTGTTTTTTCTAGTTGTTCCACAGGCAAATGTACTTACGGATTTCTGTGTGAGAAAAAGTGGACAGAACAACTAGTGAGAGGTAACGCGTTGCTGCTACAATAAAGTGTTCGCACAACCTGACGGTACTAATAAGTCCGCCTTATATTTTCCACTTTATCTCATTCACTTGTAGCGTAATGCTTCAAACTGTTATAAAAAAAACAAAGAAAGTAAGTACGTACACTGGAAAACTCAACGGAAGTTTCAATAAATTGCGCACAAATTCAGGCAACACCATGGAAACAAGCACATACAATCTTCTGTTTTCACAGCAGCGCGCGAAAAACAATTTCAAGCTCTGACCGCCAGAGAGGTCTATGTATTGCACAATATCAACTATGAAACAGTAGAGCAGAGTTACTGTTACGTACCGACAGGCTCTCAGATCACGAAACTGCACCACAAGAAAATAATGAGAGTCAAAACTTACTGATACTTTTAAGTACCGTCAGGCAACAAAGGGATAATCCTCGCAATCGCTGACGTTACTTATTACAGGCATTAACTATTTTATTAATTGTCAGAGAACGACCTCAGATTGTCATGAATTGAAATCTGATATGAATGACATATGAGATGTGACAGTCCAACAATGGACTGGTGCTTAGCCGGCCGCTGTGGCCGAGCGGTTATAGGCACTTCAGTCCGGAACCGCGCGACCGCTACGGTCGCAGGTTCGAATCCTGCCTCGGACATGGATGTGTGTGATATCCTTAGCTTAGTTAGGTTTAAGTAGTTCTAAGTCTAGGGGACTGATGACCTCAGATGTTAAGTCCCATAGTGGTTAGAGCCATTTGAACCATTTGAACTTGTGCATATCAGCTGTCCACGCTTGAGCTCCCGTACAGCACAGAGGCCAGCGTTCATTGTCTCCGCAGTGTTTCTAACATGAAGCGAGAGATTTAAAAGTGATCCGATCTTCAAACGTATTTTATATCCAAAAGCTACATTTCCAGACATGTGTTCCTTACCAAAACTTTATCTATAAAGTCCCCTCTATCACACCTAGAAGCTTGCAATAGCAATTCTGGAACACCACGTATATTGGCAAAGGAAATGACTGTTCAGTCCAAACGTAAGAGTTACTACGTATTTTGTCAAAGTAAATAACTGTTCAATGCAAACGTAAGAGTTACACGGAATTTACATCCCCAAATCTAAGTATTCAGAGTAGAGAAAAAAGTGACGCGACACAGGTCATATTCACTATTCTGGATTAATTCTCACTTTGTCACAGAAAGGGGTGAACTATGCTGCCACAAAAATCTTTGGTCATTTGCCAAATAGTATTAAAATTCTGACAGATAGCCAACCAACATTTAAAAGCAAATTAAAAGAATTTCTTAATGACAACTCCTTCTACTCAATAGATGAATTTTTAGATATGAAGTAGTGACTGTAAAAAAATTAATTAATTAATTTGTGAAAAGAATACTTATGTTAAAGTGACACGTTCCACATCATTACGATATGTTGCATTCATGATCTATGGAACAAGGATTAATGTATGTATGTATGGATGTTTGTATCAGATAAATTGTAGATAGTATGGCTAACGAGGCACTCTTTTAATTTTTTTTCATTTTCCTGCCTGATGTCTACCGGATAACAGTTTTAAACTTTTTTGCGAGAGTTTAAAATGAAAACACCATTCGGAAAACTAGATACCTTTGAATAGTCTACATGGATATTCCAGAATGAGATTTTCACTCTGCAGCGGAGTGTGCGCTGATATGAAACTTCCTGGCAGATTAAAACTGTATGCCGGACCGACACTCGAGCTCGGGAGCTTTGCCTTTCGCAGGCAAGTGCTCTACCAACTGAGCTACCCAAGTACGACTGACGCCCCGTCCTCACAGCTCTACTTCTGCCAGTACCAGTTTTTCATGGATATTTTTTTACCTCTGGTATCGCGGTTGCGAATTGCAGCTCTCACCCTGATTCTTAATTTTTATAGACTTCAAATACCATTTGTCAGCTTATTTATTGCCACGTAAGTGTAAGAATCTTTAGGTCCCCGAAGAGGCATCTGCAAGATGTTTAGTTACCAAATTTAGACAAAATTGCTACTGTACGTTTCTGTAGACTGAAAACTGTCTTGACCTTAGTGGCATGGCCCCAAAATAGAGTGGTAGCGAATGAAATTCTCAGAAATATGCCGGCAATTCTGTTTCCAGGCCAACACAATGAGAGCTATTTCTAACGGCAGACCAGGCAGAATCGGGAATTTTGGTTAACCAGGTGCTGCAACCTCAGTTCTTTGTCCATCTGGATAAATTTTCATTTGTGGAACATCCAGAACTGTTCTGCAATATGTTCGTGGTAGACAAATCCGCGATAGTTGTAAAATACTTTATTGACTGAAGTCTTGCACGACAGAAGTCGCTATACACTACCACGGTTTCGGGGTCTTAGCCCCCATCATCAGGTGTATCTGAAATATGAAGTAAAACGACAGTTGCAGCCTACTCCATTAAGCAATTAAGAAATTTTAAAAACATTAAAAGATTGACATTTAGAAACTGAAAAGCAGATAAAATGATTGAAGAATAGCCTACCTAGCACTAGTAGGACGTCATGCCATGCCCTATCAACTAATAGGCTGATTCAAATGGTTCAAATGGCTCTGAGCACTATGGGACTTAACATCTGTGGTCATCAGTCCCCTAGAACTTAGAACTACTTAAACGTAACTAACCTAAGGACATCACACACATCTACGCCCGAGGCAGGATTCAAACCTGCGACCGTAGTAGTCGCGCGGTTCCGGACTGAGCGCCTGAACCGCTAGACCACCGCGGCCGGCCTAATAGGCAAACATCTACCTTCGGTGTACCTTCAATTAACACCCCAAATTGTGGCTGTGAAGAACTCCAACTTGCAGTCACAAACGTATAAGTACGTGGTATCACGTAACATTCCGCCAGTGCGGACGGTATTTGCTTCGTGATACGTTACCCGTATTAAAACGGACCGTTTACCAATTGCGGAGAAGGTCGATTCGTGTTGATGTATGGATATTGTGATCAAAATGCCCAACGGGCGTGTGCTATGTATGCTGCTCGGTATCCTGGACGACATCATCCAAACGTCCGGCCGTTCGCCGGATAGTTACGTTATTTAAGGAAACAGGAAGATGTGAAACGTCAACCACGACCTGCAACAAATGATGATGCCCAAGTAGGTGTTTTGGATGTCCGGCGGTTGAAGCGGTACTGAATAGCATATTTCATGACAGGTGGGTTGGTCGTCGAAGCACCATACCATGGCCCGCACGTTCACCAGATCTGACGTCCCCGGATTTCTTTCTGTGAGGAAAGTTGAAGGATATTTGCTATTGTGATCCATCGACAACGCCTGACAACATGCGTCAACGCATTGTCAATCCATGTGCGAACATTACGGAAGGTGAACTACTCGCTGTTGAGAGGAATGTCGTTACACGATTTGCCAAATGCGTTGAGGTTGACGGACATCATTTTGAGAATTTATTGCATTAATGCGGTATTTACAGGTACTCACGCTGTAACAGCATGCGTTTTCAGAAATGATAAGTTCACAAAGGTACATGTATCACATTGAAACAACCGAAATAAAATGTTCAAACGTGCCTACGTTCTGTATTTTAAATTAAAAAACCTACCCGTTAACAACTGTTCGTCTAAAATTGTGAGCCATATGTTTGTGACTATTACAGCGCCATCTGTCACAAAGCGAAAGAAGTGGTCCAACTAAAACGTTCATATTTCTTTACGTACTACACGAATATGTAATAAAAATGGGGGTTTCTATTAAAAAAAAAAAAACGCAGTTCAAAATGGTTCAAATGGCTCTGAGCACTATGGGACTTAACATCTATGGTCATCAGTCCCCTAGAACTTAGAACTACTTAAACCTAACTAACCTAAGGACATCACACAACACCCAGTCATCACGAGGCAGAGAAAATCTCTGACCCCGCCGGGAATCGAACCCGGGAACCCGGGCGCGGGAAGCGAGAACGCTACCGCACGACCACGAGCTGCGGACAAAAACGCAGTTGATATCCGTTTGACCTATCTAGCGGGTCAATCATAGCGCCATCTGGTTTCCTCCTTCAAGCTAGTGAGTTTCGTGCTTTGTAGTTTTTTTTCGTTTGACGCTTATTTCGTGAGATATTTGGCCCGGTCACGATCAATGGACCACCCTGTATAGCGACTTCTGTCGTGCATGACTTCAATGAATAAAGTATTTTACAAGTGTGGTGGATTTTTATTGCCATGAACACTCATCTGGATGCCTAGGAACATCATATGTGCAGCCACAGCCTGTATACTTTTGATACCTGTAAATCACTTCCATTTGTCAGGGATAGCATATATGAGTATTACCAAGATTGAGGGTGACGCCTGTTCCAATTGTAAGACTGACTGTGTTTGTTATGGATGTGTTTGGGTCCTTCATCAGTATAATTACACTCGTGTCGTCGGCAAACATTTCTGTTTCCAGAAAAGTCTTCCAGTGTCCCGGGTAAATAATTCATGTAAGTCAAGAACCGGAGCGAACCAAGCACGAAACGTTGTGGAACACCATGTTTAATGTTTCCTCGTTTTGAAATTAGTGTTCTTCATATCATTTCATTTACTAATATGATCCTCTGCTTTCTATTGTTAAGATACGACTCCATCCATGCAAGACGAATGCCGTACCATTTTGTGATCTACTCAATCAAAGATCTTGACAAGATCGCAGAAAATGCGAAGACGGTCATTTTACTTTGTTTACTTCTTCCATAACTGAGTTCGTGAGATCATAAATTGCTTTCTCAGTAGAGAAGCCTTTAATTATTACTTTTTTTATTCTTTTTGGCGAGGAGCGGGGCTGCCGAGTTAGCACAAGATTTTATTACTTTGGTTGAAATGTGATCATAGGCGGGATCAGTGATCTAAAGACTTTTGTGATCTGCCTGACTGATGATTTGACAAAAGTGATGGTTATCAATGGACCATGCAATGCCCTTCATAAGGAATCCAGTTTCCCCACATCCTCTCTGAAAGCAACAGCACGAGATTGTTAGCTTTAGGAGGCTTATGACTGACACCGCGGGGAGAGCCTACCCCAGGTAATATAATAGAATCACTTTTACTTTATTGATAAATTTGACAGATTAAATTTGGAGAAAGTACCCAGTGTTACAAGAAAAATCACAATGTCTTGGGACGAGTGAAATCTTCCTCAATGCGTAATACCATGTTTTCATACCGAACTTTTCATCGATTTTCCTCTCTTTAACAATTATTCAAGTCTTCTTAGTTTTTCATTATTTCTGTATGTCTTTTCAAAATCCACGAAGTCTCTCTGGATACCTTGATGGACCACACGTATTTTTTGTAAAGGTCAAGATTTCTGGTTTGATTCCCAACCCAGTACGAGGTTTTAATCTACTAGAAAGATTCTTTTGTGATGTCTATAAGGTAACAAATTAGTGGAAAAAGTTTAATACATTTTTAGAGCTCTGGAAAGGTTAGGACGACAGTTTTGCGGAGTCAACAAATCATGACCTGCTTCTGTGCATATGTAGACCTGTCCTGCTGTGAAGAGCTTCGATTCCTCTTACCTGAGGTATAACACCGTAAAAAACAGGAGTGGCAGGCAGATTTACGATGTGGTTGTTTTCGAGGGCTGACAGTGAATGAGTGCTTGGAATAAACGTGACCAGTGCCTGGCGACACCACGTAGCTCTTTCGCATTCAGAGAGTTTCGAAGAAGCAGCTTCTACCTCTTGGGCACAGCCTGCTGACTACTGACTACTATACTGTGCGTTTTTACGATGTTGTCGGGGAAAAGTTTTTCATTATCTCCATCTTTTCGAAATCCGGGAAGTCTCTCTGAATACCTTGATGGACCACACATATTCTTTGTAAAGGTCAAGATGTCTGGTTTGATTCCCAACCCAGTGAGCACATTATTTCAGTATATACTCAAACTGTTTTTCTTTATTAACTATATCGGTTTCGACCTTTTCAGTCATTATCGGTAGCCCATCATGTTTCTTGCCAAAGACCTTATCGCAGTGATAACACCTGTTCCCGTCAGATCACCGAAGTTAAGCGCTGTCGGGCTGTGCTAGCACTTGGATGGGTGACCAACTGGGCTGCCGAGCGCTGTTGGCAAGCGGGGTGCACTCAGCCCTTGTGAGGCAAACTGAAGAACTACTTGATTGAGAAGTAGCGGCTCCGGTCTCGTAAACTGACATACGGTCGGGAGAGCGGTGTGCTGAGCAACTGCCCCTCCATATCCGCATGAGTGACGCCTGTTGGCTGGGGATGAAACGGGGGCCGGTCGGTACCGTTGGGCCCTCATAGCCTCTTCGGTCGGAGTTTAGTTTTTAGTTGCATCACGTTTCGTGGCCGATAGCGGCGTCAGGGAATTATAGGTCAGATTGTGATAGGAGCGAACATATCCTCAAGGCACCTGCTACTGTCCTCGTTGAAGTCCAGCTTGAGTTCAGCGTCCTCTGTCTCTGAATACCGTCCTCCGCTGTGTTGAAACTATCGGAGGATGTCTAGCCTATCGCTTTCCGCCAGACAGTAAAATATTTGGGGAAATCTATATCTGCAACGCCCACCACTCTTCAAGAATCAACATAAAAGCCTTCAGATTTCGTATTTCGTGGTTACGACTTTCAACACGAGAGGAGGCAGTGCACTGCGTTTTCAACTTATATGCCAGAAAGAGAATGCTTATTATCTTCTTTGCTGTAAGATAACTGTCGAAACAGGCAGTGTTAGATCGGAAAAAGATTAAATAACATTTACCGAAGGTCGCAAACACACGTAGAATTTCTCGTCCAAGTTTGGGACCTCACAGTTTCAGTTTTTTCGTTATGACAACTAACTAGCACCTAGATGAAGAATTCGTACTGAATTTTTAGCTTTCGTAAACTTGAAAGAACTTGAGTATACTTCCTGTATAGCAAGTGAGACTTCGCAGTTGTTTGCTCACTGGACTCGCATTGGGCGGAGAGGGGGGCTGGGGGCGTCTAAATCCCCGCCCGACAATCCAGTTGTAGGTTTCCGGTGGTTTCCCTAGATCGTTTAAGGAAACTGCCGGAATGATTCCTTTAAAAAGGACAAAATCGATTTCGTTTTCAATCCATCCGCGATCCAAACTGGCGCTGCCTCTTTGAAGACCTCGTTGTCTATTGGTCGTAAAGGACTGATGTTTTTTCCTTATCTCAAAGAACAGTGATATTAAAAACACAAGTAAAAATAAAAAAGCTGACAGTGGGGTACGGCACATGTGTCTAACTGCCGTAACTAAACTCTTCCCGATCAGGCTGGTCCAACGGTACCGACCGGCCGCCGTGTCATACTCAGCCTATAGGCGTCACTGGATACGGATATGGAGGAGCATGTGGTCAGCACACCGCTCTCTCGGCCGTATGTCAGTTTCCCTGACCGGAGCCGCTACTTCTCAATCAAGTAGCTCCTCAGTTTGCCTCACAAGGGCTGAGTGCACCCCGCTTGCCAACAGCGCTCGGCAGACCGGATGATCACCCATCCAAGTGCTGGCCCAGCCCGACAGCGCTTAACTTCGGTGATCTGACGGGAACGGTGTTACCACCGCGGCAAAGCCGTTGGCCAACTGCCAGAACAATTAGGAAAAAAAAAACGGTTTGTTTCTTGGTTTGAGAGGGTAAAGAGATGAATCCAAAATACTGGGGATTATATGGAAAAAACAATACACGTGCGGCTATGCAATAAAAAAACTAAACTCCTCCCGAACAGGCCAGTGTGTTTCCAAATTCCCATGAAATGCTCTGTGAGTTCGTAATGGAGGCTGAGAAGGTATCATTCTCAAAGGATAATATTTGAGTGAACGCAGTGTTCCAAAGCTTCAGAAGAAACCATACAAAATAATGTATTTCAATCTCAGTCGTCTGCGCGGCGTGAGATCTGTATTACTTTGGTAAATATTTCCGTTTTAACGAACTAATTAATGGGAGAGACTGCCCAATACTAAGTGTTAAACGACATATACATTCTGAATGTGTTACACTGTCCTTTTGTCGTATTTTCTTCCAATATCGTACGGCATACCGTTCTACTATTACAGAGGCTTTTTGTGGTCTTCAGTCCAAAGACTATTTGATGCACCTCTTCACGTTACTCCACCCTGTGCAAGTTCTTCATCTCTGCACAACGAGTGCAACCTAGATCTATTTGAACCAGCTTACTGTAGCCAAGCATTGGTCTCCCTCTACAATTTTCTAACCCCCCCCCCCCCCTCCCCCCCAACCTCCGCCGTCAAACTTCCCACCATTACCAGATTTATAACTCCTTGATGCTTCAGGATGTGTTCTGCCAACCAGTCCCTTCTTCTAGTCAACTTGGGCCATTTTTTTTCCACAATTCGATTCAGTGCCTCCTCATTAGTTACCTTATCTTCCCATGTAATCTTCTGTACTGCCACATTTTAGAACCTTCTATTCTCTTCTTGACTGAACTCTTTACCGTCCACGTTTCAGTGCGGTACAAGCCTACACTCCAGAAAAGTACAGAGACCACTTCCTAACAATTTATATTCGACGTTAACAAATTTCTCTTTAACACAAACGCTTTTATTGATATTGTTAGTCTACATTTTACATTCTCTCATATTCAGCTACCGTCACTTATTTCCTGGCTAAATAACAAAACTCATGCACTGTTTTTAGTGTCTCATTTCCCTGTCTAACTCCCTGAGCATAGCTTTATTTAATTCGAGTACATTCTATTAACCTTTATTTTTTTTAAAATTGATTGATATTTATCCTATAACCTTTTCTCAAGGCACTGCCCATTCCGTTCAACTCATCTTGGAAGTCTTCCTTCGTCTGCGACGGAATTACAGTGTCATCGGCAAACCTAGAAGTTTGAATTTTTTCTCCTTGAATTTTAATTATCTTTCCAAATTTTTCCTTGGTTTCCCTCACAGCTTGTTCAGTACACAGACTGAAGAACATCGAGCATAGGCTACAGCACTGCATCACTCCCTTCTCCATTGCCGACTTCTGTTATCCTTTAATATCCTTCGACTCTTATAACGGCAATCTGGTTTCTGCATGTTATAGAAAACCTTTCCATGATGCCGTCAGAGTTACAAATAATGTTTATTCTCAAAAACTTTCTTTAAATTTACGTATGTTTAACTTCCGTCAGTCTATCTTCCAAGATATGTCGTACGTTCATTATTGTCTCGTGTGCTCCTACATTTTGCTTGAACCCAACCTGATCTATTCCGATACCGTCTTCTACCAGTTTTTGCACTCTTCTGTAAACAATTCGTGTCAATATTTCGCAACCGTGACTTATTAAACTGAATGTTCGGTAATACTCACACCTGACAGCATTTTGGATTCTTTGGAAATGGAATTATTGCATTCTTTTTTAAGCGTCAGGGTATTTTTTCCGTCGCGTATACACTACTCGTATTTTAGTACCTTTTGCATATTTCATCAAGTACTAAACAAACTAGTTCAGAAGCCACGCTACAGTTTGAAACTAATTAAATGCGTGCCTGTGTCGTGGATTTCTTGGGGGGGAGGACGTAGCATGTTACCTGTGTGCAAAGTCGTCGATAGAAGTAGAGATAACTTCAAGTTTACCACGGGGAAGTGCGTTTGCGTCCTACTCTTAATGTCGTATGTTAATTACATAACAGAAGTGGCCGTACGGTTCTAGGCGCTGCAGTCTGGAACCGCGAGACCGCTACGGTCGCAGGTTCGACTCCTGCCGCGGGCATGGATGTGTGTGGTGTCCTTAGGTTAGTTAGGTTTAACTAGTTCTAAGTTCTAGGGGACTAATGACCTTAGAAGTTGAGTCCCATAGTGCTCAGAGCCACTTAATTACATAACAGACACTTAATACTAATCTCATACCTTTTTTGCAGGTAATGCAGTTATCTGTATCTAATTACTGTCTGTAAAAGCTGCACATATATCCAAGGACATCTTGATCAGATTTAAAAGTGGTGCAAAGATTTTCAGCTTGCTTGAAATGTACAGAAATGAAATATGTGCACGTTATCAACTCATACAAATACTTGAGTGTGACATTCTGTGGGATACATAAAGTGGAATGATCACATTAGTCGCAGGTAAAGTAGATGTCTGACTCCGGTTCATTGGTAGGGTACTAGGAAAACGTAATCAGTCCTCTAAAACACTCGTACACCCCAGGTTAGAATATTGCTCAAGTGCGAGGGACCCATATCAGAAAAGATTTGATACAAATAAGCACCATTCTTTCTCTGCTCCAACCCTAAAAAAAAGAAGAGAAAATCATCTGGTGCAGTGGAAATTATCTACTGCACTTTACAGTGATTGTGAGTGAGCAGGTATAGTTGTAGACGTAGGTAAAAGATCGTTTGCGATCATAAGTAAAATTTCGGTTTAGCAAGATATGGGGCAAAATACAATCGAGCACAAAAGAAGTACCATCGCCATTAGTACAATACATACAGATTCGGGTGACGTGCGTGTGATCGGGTGTATCTGCATGAATGTACATTTTACATGAGCTGTTGAGTGTCGCACTTAGCCGCTAATCTTAACCATATTACAAGAAGATAGTCTCTTATCGGCTAACAGATTGTGTGACGCTACCTTACATCAGTTAGGACAGACACGTCATCTGTGAAGTCTTACCTCTGATAACGATCCATTGTGCTTTAATTCACTTGCTGACTCGCTTCCAGCACTGAATACTGAGCACAAGTGAAATCGCAGCTACAAAAAACAGCATGAGCGCTTTATGCTGCTGTTAGCGTGAGCTTTTCTTTCTTGACTTTATATTCATTAAAAGTTTGGGTCGACTGGCTAGAAAAAAAAATCAAAAATGTAGGGAACCGTAATTCAATCATAAGAACC
Organism: Schistocerca americana; assembly: GCF_021461395.2. Taxonomy (NCBI): domain Eukaryota; kingdom Metazoa; phylum Arthropoda; class Insecta; order Orthoptera; family Acrididae; genus Schistocerca; species Schistocerca americana. The sequence continues at coordinate 828,066,415 of NC_060120.1, read as the reverse complement.
ACACGAAAATGTGAAGTGTTTTGCTACACTACAAAAAAAATTTTGAGCAACGGTAGGTCACACAAACGGAATAATTTTGTTGTTGTTAACGATCAGTTTTAGTATAGCATGACATTATTTTCTGTCGTGGAAAATTCGTGACCGGAGTGATATATTTTATATTGTTTATCAAACGACGATTCAGCTGTCAACAGCAGTTATCCCCATGTCAAATCCACAGACTTAATGACCTCGTGAACTGAGGCCAAGTATTATGTGCTGACTGATTTGTGATTGTTGCCGTTTAGTAGACAGTATAAAAGGCACCAGAGAGGCAGTTCTGACGTTGCGCTTGATAATGGAAGCAAGGTTGAAGAAAAATCAAGATACGCTCATAGGATTCGTAGACCTAGAAAAAGCGTTCGACATTGTCAAATGGTGCACGATGTTCGAAATTCTGAGGAAAATATGAGTAAGTTATAGGGCAATATGTACGAGAACCAAGAGGTAACAATAAGACTGGAAGACTGAGAACGAAGTGCTCGGATTTAAAAGGGTGTAAGATAGGGATACAGTCCTTCTGTTCAAATCTACGTACACATCAAAGAAGAAATGACGGAAATAAAAGAAAGCTTCAAGAGTGGGATTAAAATTCAGGGTGGATGGAGATCAATGAAATGATTCGCTGATGACATTGCTGTCCTCAGTGAGAAAGAAGAGAAACTGCAAGAGCTATTGAATGGAATTAGGGTCTAATGAGACAGAATATGGCATGAGAGTAAACTGGAAGAAGACAAAGGTAGTGAAATGAGAATAGCGAGATACTTAACATCAAAATTGGTGACCGCGAACTAGACAAAGTTAAGGAATTCTGCTACCTTGGAAGCAAAATTACCCATGATGGACGAAGCAAGGAGGACTTAAAGAGCCGACGAGCTCAGGCAAAGAGGGCATTCCTGGTCAAGATAAGTCTGTTGGTATCAAACACGGGCCTTACTTTGAGCAAAAAATTTCTGAGAGTGTACATTTGGAGCACATCTTTGTACAGTAGTGACACATGGACAGTGAGAAGATCGGAACAGAAGAGAATCGAAGCGTTTGGGATGTGGTGCTACAGAAGAATGTTGATAATTAGGTGAACTGATAAAATAAAAAATGAGGAGGTTCTCCGCGGAATCGGCGAAGAAAGGAACATATGTTATTTTATGCTTTTTGAATTAACTTTGTGGTGTGCTATCAAGAGCTTGCATGCATTTAAATGTGCAGTCAAGAATTATTAAAGTCATCTAAAATAAAACTTCCTGGCAGATTAAAACTGTGTGCCCGACCGAGACTCGAACTCGGGACGTTTGCCTTTCGCGGGTAAGTGCTCTACCATCTTTTATTTTTTTTTTTAATTGAACAAACGGAGAGTACATATATATATATATATATACACAAAGCAAAAGTCCCTCAAGGTACCAGTTAAACATATACAAATGAGTGTTAGGTAAACAAATTATTAGAAGAACATGAAATACAACAAATTAGAATATATCCTGTTCTCCTTTTTTTTGTTTTTGTGTTTTTCTTTTTTGTTTTTGTTTAAAAATTTGTATTGAACAAACTAAAAGTACATATATGTTCACTATGCAAGAGTTCTTAAAGGTACCATTTAAAAATATACAAATGACTGTGAGTTAAACAAAAAAAATATATTAAAAAAGAAAAACATTAAATACAACAAAATATAACATATTCTGTCTTCTTCCTTTTTTACAAATAAAAAAAATTGTGTTTGTTTTTGGTCGATGCATGAGAACGTGGATAAGGGTGTTGCATCATGTGACAGGTAGGCATGGTACACCCCAGCTTTGAGGGGGGTCAAGGAAGACGCTGCGGAGATAACCGGCAAAAGTTTGTCGGTAAGATGGTTTTTGGGTGAGGGTGCTATGCGCGGTCACAACTTTGTACCAGAAGTCAAGGACTGTATGCGGACCACTCCGAAAGAGATATTCTAAAGCCTGTCCTCGAAACCAGATTAGGGTATGGTGCTTAGCAAGAGGGTAGTGAAATGTCTGGGGCAACAACAGGAAATCCGGGGTTACCGTCGTTGGCGGGGCACGGAGGTAAAAGCCCACGATTCGTTGGATGAGGAGCCATACGTTTTGTTTCAGGGGGCACGTAAGACGGTGCTCGTCGGTGTCTTCGAGCTGACAGTCAGGGCAGAGTGGGGAGGTGGCCAGTCCTATGCGATAAAGTCGACTATTAGTCGGGAATTTTCCATAGACTAAAACATACCAGAGTGCAGACACAGACGACGGTAAAAAGTGTGCATGCACACACCCCCAAACCGTGCGCCAGTTAATGTCAGGATGCTGCAGCACCATGGGGTCGCAAGGGTTGGACAGCATAAACAAACGATAATAATCTTTTGTACGGGGAGGACGGGTGACTGGAAGATCGGCCCGAACGTAGCTGAGTTCTATGAAACAATTGGCGACGTAGTACAATAATGGAGAAATAGGTGCCACATTGATCGGTGGATCGAGAGAAGCTGGTCGGAGGATATCTAAGAGACTGCGTGTTAAAGACGGGACCGGCCCCTGCCAGTGCCGCAACAGAGTGTGGACAAAGAGTGCAGAAGAGCGTGCCCGCACGTTGATGAGTCCGAGGCCACCTTTTGCAGGAGGCAGTGTTAGAGTGTTGTAGCGGACTTTGAAAAGTGCCCCTGCTGACACGAAATATCCAAAGGCTAATTGGATGCGGCGGCCAAGGAGTAACGGCATTGGGAGGATCTGGGCGACGTGTACCAGTTTAGGGGCGACATAGATGTTGACATAGGACACACGTTGGAGTTGGTTTAAGTTACGGTGCACTTGACCGCGGACATGGTGCCGAATCGACTGTAAAAGCCGCCGGTAAGCCAGGGCCATTGTGCGGTGTGTGGAGCTCGTAAATTCGATACCCAAGTAACGAAGGGTGGCACTGACTGGGAGTGGGGTCGGCACCATAGCCGGGAGGCCGCGCCCAATGTGCATCATAGTCGATTTACGGACATTAAGAATGCTACCAGAAAGACGTCCATACTGGTGGATCCATTGGATGGCGTCATTGAGTTCCGTGGAGGAGCAGGTGAGAAGGAGGAGATCGTCCGCATAAGCCCTACAGTGAAAGGTGTGGTCACGCAAAGTGAGGCCCTGCAGTCTAGAGGTAAGTCCAGTGATGAGGGGCTCAAGTGCAATGGCATATAGTAAAGTAGACATAGGGCATCCTTGACGCACAGAGCGGCGTATAGGAATCGGTCCTACAAGCCTCTCATTGACTTGTACCATCGAGACCGCGGGAAGGAGTAACCGGCGAATGGCATCGACAAAAAGCAATGGGAACCCCATACGTGTCGCCACCATGAGGAGGAATGGGTGTCGAACGCGATCAAAGGCACTCGTGAAATCGACGGATACCAGTGCTGCACGAAGGCGACAAACCGACGCCAGTGCAATGAGGTCACGGCATTCTCCTAGGGCTGTTTGTAAGGTGGCCCCACAACCACGTGCAGTCTGCTCAGGTGAAAGGACCGTAGGTAAGACGGTGCGTATGCGCGCTGCTAAGAGGCGTGCATAGATTTTATAGTCTGCATTCAGTAGTGTAAGGGGGCGATATGCAGAGACATGAGACCCTCCCTTCGGTTTAGGCACAGGTAGAAGAATGCCAGTGACGAATTCAGGTGGAATTGGGAAGGACGGAGTAAAGAGTTCCTGAATCATTTCCGTCCAGCGAGGAAGCATTAACGTGGTGAACGCCCGGTAAAGCTCCACTGGGAGACCATCTGGTCCGGGTGATTTGTTCTTGGCCCCTTTGTTGATCGCATCTACCACCTCTTCTGCGGTGATTACAGACATCATGGACGTTGACTCCGCTACGGTGAGGGTCCGATCAGGGGAAGGACGGAGATCATCAGGAATGGGCGTCGCCATCGGTTCATCATCATAAAATTGGCGATAATGTTCAGCAAAGGCGGACACGACTGCCGCCTGTGTTGTGTGGTGAACACCATCGGAGGTCGTGATGTTGGGGACGAAAAGCCGACGTCGACGACTATGGTCGGATGCGGCATGGATTGTGGATGGGGTTTCGTCGTGGAGGAGGTCTTGTCGTCGGGAACGCACCACGACACCATGCAGTCGTGCACGTTGAAGAGAGAGGAGACGAGCTTTAGTACGTTGTCGTTCCCTGTGGGTGTCAGGTGATGGAGGGAGCGCATCGAGCTCACGGAGGACGGCGTAGTGAAAATTTGTGGTGTCTCGATGCCATGCTGCTGCTTCCTTGCCACATTCTATGAAGGCCTTTCTGATCGCAGGTTTGGCACATTTGAGCCACCAATGGAACGTGGATGTGTACTGCGGAAGGCGTCTTTCGCAAGACGCCCATGTAGTGGCAATACATTGTCGTCAGTGGGGATCATTAAGGAGGGAGGTATTAAACTTCCAGTAACCTCTGCTGCGCCACACTGACTGAGGTGGCAGAGCCAGGGAGCAAATGACGGCGCAATGGTCCGAAAATGCGAGGGGCCATCGTTCAGCTTGGGCGACTTCATTGCCGAGGTGAGCAGAGACATAAAACCGGTCCAGTCTGCTCGCAGAATGTGCTGTATAATGGGTAAAACCGGGGGTATTGCCATGAATTTTCTCCCAAACGTCCACTAGATGAAAATCTTCGATTAAGGTGAGCAGCGCCGGGCATGGCGAATAACCAGGTACTTGGTCCTACGGATGGAGGACACAGTTGAAATCGCCTCCCATGATAAGGCGATCATAGCGTCCAGAAAACAGGGGCGCCACGTCATGTCCGAAGAAAGTGGACCGCTGCCGACGGTTCGTGGAGCCAGACGGAGCGTAGATATTGATGAAGCGCGTGTCGAAGATGGTAACAGCCATGCCTCTTCCACAGGGAAGGATTGTCGTGTCCGTGAGTGGGATTCCTTCGCGTATGTAGAAAGCCACTCCAGGCCCTGATTGATCACATGTGGACGTGTATGAGTCGTAGCCGTAGACTGGTGGTAGTGTGGCAACGCGTACTTCCTGAAGAAGGGCGACGTCGACGTCAGAGGCCCGAAGCATGTCACTTAGGAGTTGCAGCTTGGGTGCAGTGCCGATCATGTTGATGTTCAGTGTGGCAAACCGGTATGTTTGTTTCAGTGGTGGTGGGCGCGCATCTACCATCACCAAGGGAAGTAAGAGGAGGGCACCGACAGGAAGTCCCGTCCCATCAGCTGCAATGCCTCGCTTTTGATGTTAACAGGCAGCCTCGTCCGGCGGAGGTAACTCATCCGGAGGAGGGGGCGTACCTTCCTCAATGTCGTCGGCCCATGCTCCTGTGCCGTGGGTCTGTCCAATGTCCATGGGCATTGCGTCGTGGTGAGAGAGATCTGGAGTTGTCGGCGGGGAGACAGGCGTCTCAACCGGCGCACCGATCGTAACATTGTGCATGGCGACCTCCATAGTGGTCCCGTCCTGCGAAACGTCTTGTTCATCGTGAAAGTTGTCCGCCGACCTCTGCGTGGAAATGTCGGCTGCTTGGGTGTCGTCTTAGTCGTCGCGGGTGGCAACGCTCTGAGAGCCCGTGGGTGAACGGGGACGGCGTTTGCGCCTACGTGGCGAGCGTTGTTTGCGCACGTGTTCCTCAGTGTCGGACGACGGCAAGGAGGAGCGTCGACCTGGTTCGAAGGCGTCGGTGGGTACAATGAAATTGTCAAACAGGTGTTGTGAAGATGTACTGGTCTCCTCAGCGTCCGGTGCGGGAGCCTGTTCGCCGGCAAGGTTGTCAGGTGGGACGTCCGTTGGTGACTGGGACGGTGGGACGTGCCGATCGGAAGGACCGGGCGACGGACTGGACGAAACTGTAGACGTGGCAAGAGCCGCTGCGTAAGTGACCGGTAGGGCGGTCATCGTGGGTGTGACGGACGCTTCCGATAACGGGAGCTGCGCGACACGTCGTTGAATGCATTCAGACCGTAGGTGACCTTCTTTCCCGCAACCGGAACAGGTCCGAGGTTGGCCGTCGTACATTATAATGGCACGGCAGCCTCCGATACGTAGATAGGAAGGCACGTGTTTCTGCAACTCGATGCGGACCTGTCTAACACCGTTTAAAACTGGATAGGTCTGAAATTGGACCCATCGTTCGGCAACATGTTCCAGAACGTTGCCATAGGGACGGAGCGCCTCGATGACGACGTCTGCAGGTAGTTCGAACGGCAGTTCGAAGATCCTTCTCGTCCGTGTGCCGAGACCTGCGTGATCGACGGTAACGGGTCCGACGTTGCCGTCGGAATGACAGAAGCGCAGTCCACGTTTTGCCTCTTGAAGCACCTTGTCGCACGCCGCATCGTTAATCATTTTGACGTAGACGGTACTGCTAACTATGGACAAGTGGATACCAATTAGATCCGTTGGTGGTATTTTAACTTCATCGCGTATGAATCGTTCTACCTCCAGGGCCTTGGGTCGGGCGAAGTCGGAACAAAAGTTGAAACGTAATGTCTTCTTCCGATAGTTGTGCGCCATGGTGGTCTAGAAGGAAAACGGCACTTACAGCGGCCGAAGTAAACACAAACACACCGTGCGCGCCTCGCCCGCAGCGCTCTGGCGCGTGACCGCCTCGCAGCACTGCCGGCGGCAGACTGAATTATTAAAGTCATCTAAAATAAAACTTCCTGGCAGATTGAAACTGTGTGCCCGACCGAGACTCGAACTCGGGACGTTTGCCTTTCGCGGGCAAGTGCTCTACCATCTGAGCTACCGAAGCACGACTCACGCCCGGTACTCACAGCTTTACTTCTGCCAGTATCTCGTCTCCTACCTTCCAAACTTTACAGAAGCTCTCCTGCTTCGGTAGCTCAGATGGTAGAGCACTTGCCCGCGAAAGTCAAAGGTCCCGAGTTCAAGTCTCGGTCGGGCACACAGTTTTAATCTGCCAGGAAGTTTCATGTCAGCGCACACTCCGCTGCAGAGTGAAAATCTCATTCGGGAATCATCTAAAATAGTTAGTCGCTCCCTGCCGGAGACGACTGCTGGCACTCGTAAGACCTGCAGTGTCACGTACTCTGACGTACGCGCCACGACCCATTTTTCCCATGGACCTCGACGACAGTCCGCAACTATATCGAATGCTTTCCGCGAAAGTCGAGGAACACATCAATCTGGGCCCCTTTGTCTACGGTGCCCTGGATTTCATGGACGAACGGAGCGAGATGAATTTCCCAACGAGATCCATGTTAGTTTCTGCACAGGAGACTTTTATTCTCCGGAAACGTCATAATGCGTGGGCACGAAACATGTTCCATAACTCTACACCAGAATGACATCAGCGATATAGGCCTATAATTAAAGGCATTTGTCTGACGACCCTTGAAGAAAATGGGATTGACCTGCGCTTTTTTTTCAGTTTTTGTTGCACCTGAAACCTATGATAAAATGCTGCTAGAAGGGCAGCAAGTTCTTTCGCACAATCACAGTAGAACCTCATAAGTATCTCATTCGATCCAGTTGCCTTTCCATTATTAAGTGTTTGTAGATGCTTTTCTATTCAGCGATCACTTATCTCAGTATCTGCCATTACGGCATTCCTGCGATGATGAGAAAGTTTAACCGTATTGCTACCTTCCGCTGTGAAACACTTTAGGAAGACTGAATTCAGTATTTGGGCCTTATCTCCGTTATCTTCTGTTTCGGTACCAGTATGGTTCAAATGGTTCAAATGGCTCTAAGCACTATGGGACTTAACATCTGAGGTCATCAGCTCCCTAGAACTTAGAACTACTTAAACCTAACTAACCTAAGACCACCACACACATCCCTGCCCGAGGCAGGATTCGAACCTGCGACCGTAGCAGCCGCGGGGTTCCGGACTGAAGCGCTTAGAACCGCTCGGCTACCGCGGCCGGCACCAGTATGGTCATTGAGTGACTGAACAGATGATTTAGATCAGCTTATTGACTTATTATTGTTTATCGTGTCAAAAGTATATATATATATATATATATATATATATATATATATATATATATACTCCTGGAAATGGAAAAAAGAACACATTGACACCGGTGTGTCAGACCCACCATACTTGCTCCGGACACTGCGAGAGGGCTGTACAAGCAATGATCACACGTACGGCACAGCGGACACACCAGGAACCCCGGTGTTGGCCGTCGAATGGCGCTAGCTGCGCAGCATTTGTGCACCGCCGCCGTCAGTGTCAGCCAGTTTGCCGTGGCATACGGAGCTCCATCGCAGTCTTTAACACTGGTAGCATGCCGCGACAGCGTGGACGTGAACCGTATGTGCAGTTGACGGACTTTGAGCGAGGGCGTATAGTGGGCATGCGGGAGGCCGGGTGGGCGTACCGCCGAATTGCTCAACACGTGGGGCGTGAGGTCTCCACAGTACATCGATGTTGTCGCCAGTGGTCGGCGGAAGGTGCACGTGCCCGTCGACCTGGGACCGGACCGCAGCGACGCACGGATGCACGCCAAGACCGTAGGATCCTACGCAGTGCCGTAGGGGACCGCACCGCCACTTCCCAGCAAATTAGGGACACTGTTGCTCCTGGGGTATCGGCGAGGACCATTCGCAACCGTCTCCATGAAGCTGGGCTACGGTCCCGCACTCCGTTAGGCCGTCTTCCGCTCACGCCCCAACATCGTGCAGCCCGCCTCCAGTGGTGTCGCGACAGGCGTGAATGGAGGGACGAATGGAGACGTGTCGTCTTCAGCGATGAGAGTCGCTTCTGCCTTGGTGCCAATGATGGTCGTATGCGTGTTTGGCGCCGTGCAGGTGAGCGCCACAATCAGGACTGCATACGACCGAGGCACACAGGGTCAACACCCGGCATCATGGTGTGGGGAGCGATCGCCTACACTGGCCGTACACCACTGGTGATCGTCGAGGGGACACTGAATAGTGCACGGTACATCCAAACCGTCATCGAACCCATCGTTCTACCATTCCTAGACCGGCAAGGGAACTTGCTGTTCCAACAGGACAATGCACGTCCGCATGTATCCCGTGCCACCCAACGTGCTCTAGAAGGTGTAAGTCAACTACCCTGGCCAGCAAGATCTCCGGATCTGTCCCCCATTGAGCATGTTTGGGACTGGATGAAGCGTCGTCTCACGCGGTCTGCACGTCCAGCACGAACGCTGGTCCAACTGAGGCGCCAGGTGGAAATGGCATGGCAAGCTGTTCCACAGGACTACATCCAGCATCTCTACGATCGTCTCCATGGGAGAATAGCAGCCTGCATTGCTGCGAAAGGTGGATATACACTGTACTAGTGCCGACATTGTGCATGCTCTGTTGCCTGTGTCTATGTGCCTGTGGTTCTCTCAGTGTGATCATGTGATGTATCTGACCCCAGGAATGTGTCAATAAAGTTTCCCCTTCCTGGGACAATGAATTCACGGTGTTCTTATTTCAATTTTTATATATATATATATATATATATATATATATATATATATATATATATATATATATATATATATATATTGACACAAAAGAAGACCAAAAATTGGACACTTCAAGTGCATTTGGTGTAACTTTCATACGCTCTTGCATGGTGCAGGTGGTTGGTGCTGAAGGAAATGGTTGTTAGTCTGCTCAACGCCACACTGGCAAAAAACTGAGTCCACAGAGAAACCCCATGTCCGCAGATTGGTCTTGCATCTCGTTGTGTTTGATCGTAATCTATTGAGAGACCTCCATATCGGCCACTTCTCCGAATGTCCAGGGGGAAGTTCTTCCTTTGGAGCCATCCATTCTTCCAAATACCGGCATTTCTCCCGCTATCGCGAGATCCTTGCCGCATGTGGATTCTCGATGAGAGCCTCAGTAGCTGTCAAGAAGCTCTTTCTTGATTTCAGCCTAGGATGTGCGGGCTGACGACCATATAGTGGACGGGCTTCCTTCGTTGTGGTCTTACTTTTCTCATATCTCGCAGCTACCTCACGTCTGATTTCAGGAGGAGCTATGCCAGCGAGGCGATGGAGTTTGTCCAGAGGAGTAGCAGCTTAGAGCCACATCTACGTTTCTGGTATGACTGGACTTGTACCATACCGAACATGCATATTCAGCAGTGGACTAACGTAGAGCAAGCGCGCTTGAGCGCACAGTGCATGGATTAGCACCCCATGATGTATTTTCGCACTATTTTATTTCTGGCTGCCACTTTCTGTTTGGTGTTTAGGCAATGCTTCTTACATGTTAGCGCGCGATCCAGAGTTACTCCAAGATATCTGGGAGTAGGATTATGTTCGAGTACGATGTCTCCCCAGGATATATTTGAGGATCTATTTGCCTGTTTATTCTTCAGGTGGAAAGCGCAGGTCTGAGTCTTGGCAGGATTAGGTTTCAAGTAATTCCCATGGTAGTAAACAGTGAATTCTTCCAAAGATTTTGATAGCGTATCTTCTACAGTCTCAAAACAATACGCCTGAGAAGTGATAGCGCAGTCATCAGCATAAATAAAGCTTCGAGTTCCTTCAGGGATAGGTTTATCGTTGGTATAGACGTTGAGTAATAGCTGCGCAAGCACGCTGCCTTGTGATAGCTTATTTACTTCACATGGCACAAGGATAATTTGTCAGATCGGTTGATAACATTTTGCTTTCGAACTCATTAAATGTGTTTCGTATTCTCTCCTTACACTCAATTAGTCTTCAGGTTTGGCAACTAGGCTTTGACTTCGTTTAAATCTGTGATGAATCTTTCTAACACGGCTATTGATCCACGGCAATGCTTCTCCATCCCTCAAAATCTTTGTCAATACATACGGATATAGTTGGGTTGGGTTGGGTTGTTTGGGGGAAGAGACCAAACAGCGAGGTCATCAGCCTCATCGCATTAGGGAAGGATGGGAAGGAAGTCGGCCGTGCCCCGTCAGAGGAACCACCCCGGCATTTGCCTGAAGCGATTTAGGGAAATCACGGAAAACCAAAATCAGGATGGCCGGACGCGGGATTGAGCCTTCGTCCTCCCGAATGTGAGTCCAGTGTGCTAACCACTGCGCCACCTCCATCGGCCACACACGAGTGCAATTACTTTTGCATACTGATATACCACACACAGACGGTGTCACCTCTAAAAATTTTTATAGTATGTTTCTCTCTATGCCTCTAAAAATCCTACTACTTTTATTCAGTGTGCACTATCTTTTCAAAAGTATCTGGACACCTATTAATGGACATTAATATGGGATGTGTCCATTCTTCTCCTTTATGATGGCTTGAACTTTCAGTGGGGTGTCTAAATGTTTGTGGAGGAATGGCATCTCATTCTTCCTTAACAACCCAAACCAGTCCAGGTTGTGATGTTGGACGATGGGCCTCGGAACGAAGTCACGTTATAACTTATCCTAAAGATGTTTCATTACGTTCATATTGAGACTCTGGACAGGCCAGTCCATCTTGGGGATGCTACTGGACGCAGTCGGTTGCCCCACAGATGCTGCTTCATGACAGGGTGCACTGTCATGCTGATACAGTCATTTTCTCCGATCTGTTTCTCTACTGTACGCGGTACACAACGCTGTAAAAATTCATATTCTTCCACATTTCGAATTTTCTTAAGCGCAATAGTGGGACCATATCCCAACAACGAAAAACACCCCAAGCCACAACAGCACCTCCTCCATACTTCACTGGTGGCACTACACTTAAAGGCAGGTAGCGTTCCCCAGGCATTCACCAAACCCAAACCCCTCCATCGGACTGCCATAAAATATAGCGTGATTCATCGCCAAATCACTTGTCCCCAGCCATCCATTGTCCAGTGACGTCACTCTTTACACCACCTCAAGCGTCGCTTAGCATTGACTACAGAAATGTGTGGCTTATGAGGAACTGATCGACCAAGGTACTCCATTCTCTTTAACTTCCTATGCGAAGTCCGGGACTGCTGTTAGGACTTTGGAACTCACGTGTGATTCCTTCTGTTAATTTCAAGCAATTTTTTACAACGACCCTCCACAATGCTCAGCGGTTGCCTGTTTTTGTTTGGTATAGTTGTTCATTCGCATTTTAACTTCACGATCACTTAATCAAAAGTCGACTTGGAGAGCCTTAGAGGGGCTGAAATGTTCCTGATGGATTGGTTACTCGGTTGAGATCCAATGACTAGTCCACGTTCGAAGTCACTGATTGCTCCTGAGTGGCCCATTCTGCTATTACTGCTTCTCTACTGACAATACAATACTCCCCGTCTCCTTTTATGCTCTTGTGACATCCAGTGGTCAATTCCGCATTACATAAATGTGTCCAGATACTAATGATTAGAAAGCTTAGCTTCGTAACTCATGGACTTGCTCGCACCACCTTCGATCGAGTGAGAAGGCATAATGATAAGACCTAGACTTACACTATGTGATCAGAAGTATCCGTACACATGGCTGAAAATGACTTACAAGTTTATGGCGCCCACCATAAGTAATGCTGGAATTCAATATGGTGTTGGCACACTTCACTTCCTTGATGACAGCGGGAAGTCGGTGTTCCAAAACAACCAGTCTATTACAGGGATGTTATTGTTGTGTAATCAATCCGCCACAGGCCGTGCATTATGAACATGTGCTCGATCGTGTTGAAAGATGCAATCAGCATGCCCGAATTGCTCTTCAACAGTAGGAAGCAAGAAGGTGCTTAAAACATGTGTAGGACTGTGATGTGGCAGTGCCACTGAAAACAACAAGGGGTGCAAGCCCCCCTCCATGAAAAACACGACCACACCACAACACCACCGCCTCCGAATTTTACTGTTGGCACGACACACGCTGGCAGATGACGTTCACCGGGCATTCGCCACACCCACACCCTGCCGTGATTAGTCACTCCACACAACGTTTTTTCACTGTTCAATGGTCCCATGTTTACGCTCCTTACACCAAGCGAGGCGTCGTTTGGCATTTACTGGCGTGATGTGTGGCTATGAGCAGCCGCTCGACCATGAAATCCAAGTTTTCTCACATCCCGCCTAATTGTCGTAGTACTTGCAGTGGATCCTGATGCAGTTTGGAATTCCTGTGTGATGGTCTGGATGGATGTCCGTCTATTGCACATTACGACCCTCTTCAACTGTCGGCGGTCTCTGTCAGTCAACAGACGAGGTCGGCCTGTACGCTTTTGTGCTTTACCTGTCCCTTCACGTTTCCACTTCACTTTCACATCGGAAACAGTGGACCTAGGGATGTTCAGGAGTGTGGAAATCTCGCGTACAGACGTTTGACACAAGTGACACCCTATCAACTGATAACGATCAAAGTCCGTGAGTTGCGCGGAGCGCCCCATTCTTCTCTCTCACGATGCCTAATGACTACTGAGGTCGCTGATATGGAGTACCTTGCAGTAGGTGGCAGCACAATGCACCTAATATGAAAAACGTTTGTTTGTGGGTGCCCGGATACTTTTGATCACGTAGTGTATTTAAATTGCAATATTAAGTCGTGCAGGAGGTCTGCGACCTAATATTTGACTACTGAGCACGTCTTTCTCACCGCTTTTTTGTCGCTGATAACAACAGTTCACTTGTTAAAACTTTGTTTATTTACGCGTTTCGGGTATAGCGCATCATCAAAACATCAGATAGAAGAACTTAATGCAGAGTGACGTGTCACTTGATTCAATCTCAACTGCTGAGCCCTATTGGGATCATCTAACACGATACTTTGTATTAGGTTCCTTTATCTCGCATTCTGATCTACCCGAAATATGCAAACAAATAAAATTTTAACAAGTAGACTTGTTATTAACGCTCAGAAAGTGGTGAAATAGCGTCACTGTACACTCATCACGCGTTCAGAGTAATGACGGTTCGAAACAACGACATCCAGATTTACGTTCTCCGTGATTTCCTAAAATCGCTTAACGCAAGTGACGAGATAGTTCCTTTCAAGAGGACAGGATTATTTCTTCCCCAGTTCGAGCTTGTGCTCCGTCTCTAATGACTTCGCTGTTTTTGTAACGTTAAATCCTTCTTTTCTTTTTTTTCTGCAAGGAATATGGTATCATAGTCACTGTTGTTGTTTAACATATGTTGCGTATTAGACAAACGCCTTTTATTTATTTTAAGATACATCTCATGATGTTCAGTACTTGAACGCTGAAAACGTGTAAAACAAGGACGACATTAGACTGTAATAAAAGACATTAGGGGGAAACAGTATATAGGTGCATATTTTCTCTACGCTCAAAAAATATAATTTGAGTAGTTATTCAACAAATTATGATAGATAGCTGTTATTAAAAAGTATTAGAATGTTTACAAACAGTGAACTTTGAAAAACAGACAATATAGCTGTAGATTAAAAGTACACGATGAAAGCATCGAGGTTGGCTAAGAGTTCTCGTTGGGTTAGAATATTATTAACTCAGAAATGTGTGAATATGAACAAATGTTGAATTTTGTTTCGTTTACTGTCGCAAATCCTGTACACATGCATAGTCTTGTGTGATCTGTCATTCCAAAAGGACCGCTTCTGTTAGGTTACAGTGAGCAGCAGAAAGCAACTCTCATTGTTTGGCTCTTGAGTGCTGACTACCAGGAAAGCTTTGCCAAGCAGATATCTGCCTTAACGTGCAAGTCATAACAGGTTGAAAGCTGAGCGTTACTCGAGGGTTCCGCAAGATCATGTTGTACACATCTGGCTCATCGGAAGCATGGGGTGGCCGTTATTGTAAACTCTTCTAATTCTCTGTTTCCAATTGAAATGTAAAGGAAGAACTGATATGTCCACGGTACTATTTCTTTCACTCTACAACCACACGTCAGAACCAGTTGCTAGACTGTAACACTAACAAATTCATGATCATTGTATGGGATGATGCTAATAGGGGGACTTTTGAGATGCTCCGTGAAAGTCATTTGCAGCTGGTAAGGTTATAGAACACAAGACATTAGCAAAACGCTGTCGGTATGGAACACTAGAATAGGCAAAACCGTATTTACAAAATATAAATGTTTTACAAAAACAAAGATAGTTTGGTCAAATGCTTTCAAATTGTAGGAAAGAGTAAAAAATAGCCGATTACGAATTTCAAAAAGATTGGAAAGGATTTAAGAAAGAACTTCATCCCATCTTACTTTTCCCATTCGCTTACTATCCTCTATGTATAACTATTCGCCAGTCCATCAAATTCCTATCCTTTCTGGCCCACAGTGAACATTTCTATATATCGTATAGACTACCTACATCGCTCAAATTCGGTTCCAACAACCCTATCGATTCTCCACAAATTCCCCACACATCCAACATACCTACTCATTAATTCCATGACCACTCCACGCCATACAGCGCTACAGAACCAACTCGACTTTCCTATCAAATTTTCCTCTCCAGGTGTGGATCAGTAGTTTATTATGTGTATCAAAAAATTGTTCAAATATCTCTAAGCACTATGAGACTTAACATCTGAGGTCATCAGTCCCCTAGACCTAGAACTACTTAAACCTATATAACCTAAGGACATCACACACATCCATGCCCGAGGCAGGATTCGAACCTGCGACCGTAGCAGTGGCGCGGTTCCGGACTGAAGCGCCTAGAAACGCTGATTTTTAGCGTCAAGAAATGAAAACATACATACCGGTAAGCGAGAACAATTAATGAAGCGTTTCCGGGTGTTCAGCTGAGTTGTTTCCATTTTATAGATAAAAAGCCTAGAAAACAAAAGAGATCACATAAGCGAGGGCAGTGTTTTACTGGACAAGCTGTGGATGTTACATGAAAACCATTTCCACATAACACGTTACGTGGACTAGCATGACCGTCGTTAGCGCGCAGACATCAACTCTCGTGTAACTCACCTATGGTCCTTACATAGCTGCGTGGTTACGGTATGCAATGCAGTTTCGTCGGGCGGGATCATCGGACACTACCTTTCCAAAAATCGCAACCGGTGTCACTATGGACTACCTTAACAGTCGATCAACGCTTTAATATCTCGTGTTTTATTCATTTGGCCCGAACGCGAGGTATGTGATGTACGCAGCAGAACCGTTGCAGTCTTTCTTCTAATACATTATAGACGAAATTTCTCGTTGGATTTCTCTAGAGATTCCGATTTACTTTTCATCAACATTTCTGTTCTGATGGTCTGTTATGACCCTAGCAACGCGTCTCTGAAACCATTCCATGCCGGCTTACGCCTACTTATCGGGGCTCCAAAAACTGGAACAATATTCAAGAACTGGTCACACAAAATGTTACACAATTTCCTTCGCTACGTACTTTCAAAGAACCCTGAATCTAAAGGCTCGCGTCCTGTATTCGCCTTCTTTCACGTATTATTCCAGTTAGTATTTTACACCTTGACATTTAAGCGATGTGACAGGCTTCAGAAGTTTGCCACTGATCTTGTAATCGAATCTTATCGGAATCTTTCTCGTTGTTATGGCCATTACCTTGCTGTTTATGAAATGACAGCGGAATGAAAAAGCGAAAGTAGAATCCGTAAAAGTAACTTATTAGCCTTCTTGAATGTGAATGTTTTCCATTTTTTGGTGTACGCTATTTTAAAAGACTCACACAAACTCAGTGATTCTCTTTCCGACTCACTTGCTGTCTAGCGTATACACGTGTCATGTAACAATAATGGATCATACGTGAAGCGTGTTACTCATAGTATCTCGTTTCACCTCTATGCAGATTTATAAAAGACGCCCATAGTTCGACATTATGAAGGTTTTTTTTCTGAAAATTTATACAACTTTGTGGTACATTGGGTACACCGCGCAATCAGGCTGTGATACAGCAGATTCTGCCAAGCTTAATAAGATGTTTGACACTCGAGCTGTCTATAAGCATCACAATTTCATTCTAAAATTGTTGTCCATCACAAATACATCGTCTAATGAAAAATGCGGATTTTATTTAAGGTAATTCTTGGTCACTGCTCAAATCACGTGAATCTTTACAGTGTAACCATGACTTGCATATTCTAGTTTACAGTATGATTCACGGCAACCTTGACTGCAATGTTTGGCCGGCAGTGGAGAGGATAAAAAGCAGTGACGCCGTAAAACGACAGTACACACGCTCCGGCTCTGCACTGCGTTTGTAGTCGGTTGCTGTGCGCAGTTCGATAGTCATTTGTATTCCATTTCGTGTTGTGAATGGAAGGACGCAGTGTTTGGGCATAATTGTATTCTTGCCAAATCGCCGCCTTACGCCATTAATTGCGTCATAGTGATTTGCGTGTGGTTTGATACTACGGCGTGAGCTACAACATTAGGTCACACTTTATTTATTTGTGAAGTTTTGGTGCATTGTGTCAAAAATTATTCGTCAAACCTACTTTAGAAGTGCGGAAATTCAGCTGATAATGGGCTTACTGACAGAAGGCAGTCCATTGACTTGGGAAGAAACGAAAGCGTTGGCCGGACATGTGAGAAAACATGGTGTTACGCAGTTTATAAATTTATTTCACCGCCTAAAAGATCGTCAGGGTGACATACTGAAATGGGGAGATGAGGTAAATATTGAACTATACGTAATAATTGTTTTGTTTGAATGTGGCGTACAATATTAACAATAATTGGGGTTGACGAATAATCTGATACATCTCATACAATACTTGTCAAAAATCCGCAGGTAGAATACATGATAGTAAAGTTCGATGACGTAAAGAGGGAGGCGAAATTGTCACTTCGTGCTGACGATGTTTTGCCGAAATTGCAAGAGAAAGAGCATCGTGATCCAACGTAAGCAAATCTTAAGTTGGCCAATTCTCCTTCCTACTTTGTAAGACAACTATCACTGAATTTTGTATCTTAAATTTCAGAGGAGTGAAATCGCTATGGAGGCCAGAATATGCGGCGTATATGATCGAAGGCACTCCAGGGAAGCCTTACGGTGGTCTTTTAGCTCATTTCAATATTGTTGAAGCCAATATGAGACGTAGACGTGAAGAAGCAGAACAGTATTTGAAAGAAGGGGAAGTCGTAATGTCACTCACAAGTTTTCCAAGGTATTATTTACTCTGTCCATATGTTTGTTTATAGTTACAGTCAAAACGAATTAGCCTTCAAAAAATATCCTTCATAGAGTGATGATAGGAGTCATGAGTATTTTAAGATATTTCCAGTCAAATAGATTATGTGACACTGAAGTATCTATGCTGAAAATAAGTGTTCAAAACTTTGTTTGGGGAAGATACTCCTACATAAGTCATGAGGAAAGCCCCTATTAGGAGAAAGCAAAACATGCATGTGGAACGATGTTCTAGTTTTAATTTGAAACATATCATGCTACATTATGAGTCTTTGTAATAAGAACACATTAAGGTTCTGTTCGTGGTTGTTAAATATGCTGCTCATTCACTGAAATGTGTGTACACAGTGCTCGGAATTATCATCTTGATGCTGAAGGCTCAGTAATTGCTATCCCTTCCCCATAAGTGACCCTAAATAACTTTCTTTTAATTGCAAATGAAGGAAGAGCCATTAGCATTAGCTGTTACTTTCCTCACATTGTAATGTGGTGAAAGAACTCTCTTGTTTCCTTGCTGTTAACAGCATAGTGAATTGAGAAACAGAGTATTGTGCATCAAGGTTGTAAAATACAGAAAGCTCAAGCAGCATATTTGTTGTGGACTGTCCATAGTATTTTAGATCTTGATTCTTAAATATTCAATAGTCATTGAATTTAATATGGACAATTTTGTTTATTTGTACAAGGTAAAGTTGATCAAAAACAAGTAGTTGTCAAAAGACAGAAATTAAATATTTCAGCCGGAGCTTTCTCAAAGCTGCACTAACTATGTAGCTTGTGCAGATTGTTGGAAACATTTATCCTCTACATTTTTTTCTGTGTTATTTGACATGCTGCACAGTGTCATACTAAATTAGGTCAAATAACATGTAATGCTAGAAATACAAATATCTTTCTTTTGTTTTTCATAAAGTAGCTCCTATGAAATAGTCGGTAGTAAATGTCTATCTGTTAGTTTTTGAACCAAAGACAAAAGAATTTAGTCAGTCTAGTCCTTTACTTTGGCCTCTTAATTAGTTTTCGATGTCTCCAGTTGCAGCTCTGTGCTTAATTTAAATTGTGGTGTGGCATGGGCTTGATTGAGTTTTGTTTGCCGAAAGCCATCTAATTTCTGCATCTTATAATATGCTGTAACAATTTTTGATGACAGACCTAACAAGTCTATAAAATAGAACTGGAAATTGTTTTACCCTGATTTTGATATTGGGTCATTCCATGTCAATTCAACCAATTTGAGAAAATGTTCCAGCTGATAGTCCCAGATTTGGCTGAAATTTAGCACAACAATGCTACCAAGTGTGGAACACTCATGTACAAAATTTCCCCTGCCAATTAGTTCCAGAATTATGGCTTGTGATAGTTCCAGAATTATGGCTTGTGAAAGGAGGTGGCGTGACCCGGAAGTTGCAACCCGCATCTGGCAATCTAACTTCAGTCCCAACTTCAGCTCTTAATAACTTTGGAAGTATACCACACACTCCAGTGAAATTTTACAAACCAGTAACATCCACTTAGAGAACACACACTATGAATCAAAACACCAACAACATATTTCTGAGGGAAAATAAAAAAATTCCAAAATGTGATTAAAAAAATGTAATACATTAAAAGGTACATATTGTAGGTGCCCTCTATGCCAAATATAATTCACTCAAAAAGGGTATAATTTTTTTTTTTTTGTGGTAGGCTTAATGTGGCCTAAACACACACAGAACTCATCATGCCCATATCAGTCACAAAACCTGAGTTACATGCACAGAAAAAAAAAAAAAATTGAAAAATTACCTGAAAAACATGGATTTTTGAAGTGTGGTAGCACAAAAGGGACAAGTGGTATCCAAGCCAAATTTCAAACACTGCATAAGTAGACCATAATATAATATGTGGCCAAATTTCAACATGTTATTGCAAGGCATTTGTGTACAATTAAAGTTGACAGAGATGTAGCCTATTTGGTTACGTTTCTTTTAACACGATTTAGCAAGTAATAGTGATGATGCAGACAGCTTGTTTCAGATAAAGCTGCAGCAATTGTTGGGAACCATTAGGCAACAGAAAGTTAAACAATGGTAGTTTTCAGGGACAGAATGAGTCATTGTTAGGCAGGAACAATAAAGGAAACAAGCAACAATTACAGGTTACTCATGTTTTTAAGATTCTAGTTCAGACTGGTCAGTACTGCTGTTGAAAGTCAGTATGGAGGCAGAAGAGTGTACTAGTGGTCCTTTTGTTCAAACATGTTGCGGTATTGGTAGAGGACAAGCATCTGAATGTCATAAAACAACATATGGAACAAAATGTGGCATTCACTTTGTACTGTATGATCTGGATGAATCTGAGCAAGATTTGTTGCTATGGAGATCCGGGATACACCCTGTGGGCACAAGAAGTACATTTCCAGGAAACTTTAGTGTTTGTTATCATCATATGAAAGTGTTTCTGGATAAGTATTCTTTCCTACAAAGAAGTTGTTTTTATCCATTTCGGTTTCATGAGAAGACAGTGAAGTGTAGACTCAGAGAAATTGATATAAAATCAGTATTGAAAGTGAATCAGTGCATGGGACTTAACATGAAACCAGAACAGAAGTTATGTTCCAGGTGTGTTACACTGCTAAAAAATGAAGAATATTCTGATAATTTACATGACAGTGACGAAGAGTATCAACCACCTACAACCACAGCGGATGAGCAGTTAAATACTTCAGTGACTGCTCTTGGTTTGTCTCCCATGAAGACACACAAATTTGGGAAAAGAGACAGGCCCAGCTATGGTAGAATAAAATTACAAGAAGCTCAAATGGAATTAAAACACAAAATAGCTGACACACTAATGGTGGAAGAGGAGAAACCATCTGCTCCAACAGAACAGAAATCATGCCAGAAATGCTCTGATTTGGACAAAATTGTGCATGATTTGAAAGAAAAATGTGCCATATCCACACGCCAGAAAAAAGTAGCTATTCTTACCCTTGCACCTTCCAGCTGGTCTATTGACTACACTGCAAAGGAATTCAGTGTTTCTACTTGTATGGTAAAGCAAGCTAGGAAAATAAAAGCAACCCAAGGAGTGCTTCCACAACTTCAGCAGGCTCAGGGTAAGCAATTGAGTTGAGAAATAAAGGTGCTAGTGTCAGAGTTTTATGAAAATAATGACTACAGCCGAATAATGCCTGGAAAAAAGCCTATGTAACGGTGAAAATGGGAAATGTATGTGTACAGATGCGAAAAAGACTGTTGCTATGCAACATATCAGAACTATATGTAGAATTCAAGGAAAAGTATCCCAATACCAAAGTAGGTTTATCATCTTTTTTCAATCTTCGGCCAAAATGGGCTGTGCCTGTAAGTGCAAGGGGCACACACAATGTTTGTGTATGTGAGACCCATCAAAATGCTAAGCTGATGTTTGCTGCTATAAAGGATTCTGGTCTGAATTACAAAGGTGCAATGAAGCTGCTAGTGTGTGACATCAGTTCCTACCCGTGCATGATACACAAGTGTGAAAAGTGTCCTGGTAAGGCAAATCTTGCAGAACACATGAACAACAAACTGTAGAACTCCTTATGGATGACAAACTTGTTTCTTATAAACAATGGACACACATGGATCGCACAAGTCTTGAAACAAAGCGAAGTACAGTGGAAGATTTTGTTGAAATATGTTGTCAAAAAACGGACAAACTGACCACACACAGCTTCACAGCAACAGCACAATCAGCTTATCTCCAGTTTTGTAAGGATAATTTGAAACAAGATGAAATTATAGTAATACTAGACTTTTCTGAAAATTATGCATTTATAGTTCAAGATGCCGTCCGAAGATATCATTGGGACAACAGTCAAGCAACTCTCAAGCCATTTGCAATTTACTATAGAGGTGAATCAGATGATGTGTCTGTCATGAACCTGTGCGTTTTTAGTGACTGTTTAATTCATAATGCCATTGCAGTTCATGCCTACATTTGCACTGTCATGGCATATGTGAAAAACAAGCTGCCTCACATACATTTTGCGAAATACTTCAGTGATGGGGCAGCTAGTCAGTACAAAAACTGTAAAAATCTCAAAAATTTATGCATGTGTTACCATGATTTTCAGATTCACGCAGAATGGAATTTTTTCGCAATAAGTCATGGTAAAAATATATTGATGGTATTGGTGCTACCATTAAGTGCATGCATCACGAGCTAGTCTGCAGCACCCTACAGAAGGTCACATTCTAACACCTCTTCAATTATTTACCTGGGTACAGAAAATATCTCTGTCGTACAGTCCTTCTATGTTTTGAAAGATGAGGTGAAATCAGTCGAAGAGTTGCTAAAAAGCAGACTAGAACACGTTAAAACTGTTGCAGGCACAAGGAGCCATCATCATTTCTCTCCAGCGGACTCTGACAATGTGCAGATGAGCAGACTGTCCCGTTATAACTATAAGTTCATGCACAATATGTGTCTTCACAGTGTGTCTGCCTCAGGATTCAGAAGCAAAAGTAGCAACATACAACCAGGTTGCTATGTTATTGCTGTTCATGATGACAAATGGTACTTAGGATGTGTTACAGAGTGCTGTGAAGCAAAAGTTGATGTACTTGTGAACTTCATGGCGCCAGCGGGACCAGCAAGATCATTTCATTGCCCACGTTTGGCAGACAGGTTTTGGATTCCTTTTGAACATATTCTTATTACAGTTCCAGTTCCTACCACAGTGTCAGGAAGACAGTACAATTTGCCACTCAATGTACAGAGTACAGTAGCTAAAGTGTGGGAGAACTTCTGTTCGAAGCAAAGTCAACTGGTTTTTAGCAGTTGAGGTGCAGTAAACATTAATGATAGGTTGTGTTAATCTGTCTATATGTTGTTGCTTAGTGATTAAACAGTTGTGGGGAGAGGATAAGAAGAGGCAGAACAGTTTATGATATGTTTTTAGAAAATTGTGTTGTGGAACAATGGCCACATCACCAAATAAATCTGTCAACTTCCATTGTGTACAAATGTGTTGCAATAACATGTTGAAATTTTGAGGTAGGCGTATATATTATTATGGTCTACTTATGCAGTGTGTGAAATTTGGCTTGGATACCACTTGCCCCCTTCTGTGCTACCACACTTCAAAAATCCATGTTTTTCAGGTAATTTTTCAAATTTTTGTTTTTTCCTGTGCATGTAACTCAGGTTTTGTGACTGATATGGGCATGATGAGTTCTGTGTGTGTTTAGGCCATATTAAGATTACCACAAAAAATGTGTACCCTTTTTGAGTGAATTATATTTGGCATAGAGGGCACCTACAATATGTACCTTTTAATGTATTACATTTTTTTAATCACATTTTGGAATTTTATATTTTCCCTCAGAAATATGTTGTTGGTGTTTTGATTCATAGTGTGTGTTCTCTCTAAATGGATGTTACTGGGTTGTAAAAATTTCACTGGACTGTGTGGAATAGTTCCAAAGTTATTAAGACCTGAAGTCGGGTCTGAAGTTAGATCGCCAGGTGCGGGTTGCAATTTCCGGGTCACGCCACCGTCTTTCACAAGTCATAATTCTTGAACTAATTGGCTAGGGAAATGAATACTTTATACATGAGTGTTCCACACATGGTAGAATTAGTGTACTGAATTTCAGTCAAATCTGAGACTAAGAGCTGGACCCCTGATTGAACTGACATGGAATGACCCTATTTTGTGTCAAACTAGGGATGTGGAGGCATGGAATCTGACTAATGGTTGATCTTGTGGGCTTTCTTTTATGTTGAAGTGACTTCTGTCTTAAACTCTCCAGCCTTAAAGAGCCTCGGATATCATTCATGTGGTATGAAACATGCAAAATAATACTATGAGTTGTTGTTGATTGTAGGATATTTTCATAGCCAGTGTACGTAGTACTGAATATGGTTAAAGAAGAAAAAAGCAAAGTTGCTGACGAAGAGTGTATGTAGAAATAATGATAACAATATGTGTAACATAAGAATTGGAAATGAGTGATTGTGGAAGAACTGAAAGATTGTCTCATCTTGGAAGCACCATGTGTGCATGAGTCAAGACAAGAATGATATCTGAAGTAGTTGGCACACACCAAGAAAACTTTCTGCAATAAGAGCTCTACTCATATCCAGTATGGAAATGAGGAAGTAGTTCATAAAAGTTTAGATCTGAAGCATAACATTGGGTAAAGAGGAAAATTTGATTCTAGTGGATGGCTTTGACAAATGATGTAGGAAACGTGTGACAAGCCTTAAACAACATGGCAACTGTAACATAGTATCAGTGGTGATTTTTACAGATCAGTTTCACACAACCAGGCTTTTTGCTTTCAAATTTGTTAGTTTTGCCAATTAACAACCAAACTGTCACCTTCCAACCTAACCTCGACTTTGGACTAAGCTACAGATTGCTTTGCTCCACAACCAGGTTTTTTGCTTTAACATCCATCAGCCAAGGTCTCTCCACACCAGGAGTAGATGTCGCAGTAGCCAATAGCGTTACACGATAGGTGAAAGCTGACGACTAATATCAAATATTCATATTGACCCCAGCATTGTGTGGAATTGCAGTGTGAATAATCAGATGCCTGTAAAAGGAGGTAGAAGTATGTGAAATGGTGAATGTTAAAAATTAAATGAACAGGTAAAGTATGAAATGAAGTAGTACTGAAACGAATAGGTAAAGGAAAAAAGTCTATGGGAAACCTTTACCAGAAGAAGGGAGTCATTCAGGATTACGTAACCTGTTTCTGCTGGAAGGAGCAGTCGAGTGGTGGTGGTGGTGGTGGGGGGGCATTATGAAAAACTTATTATAGAAGATATTGGATGTAGTTACATAGAAGTGGAAGGATTACTGCAAGTTAAAAAAAAGAGGTACAGAATTAACCCTGTTGAGGACTTCAGAGAGAGAGAAGTCCAGCATAAAGTATTTCAACATTTGAAAATTTGATACCTGATAACATATTTCATAAGATATATGATGACTACGTTATAGTTGAGGCCACAGAAGAATGAACTTTGTAATATTACACTACCATTGGGTACCTTACAGCCAAAAATAAATACAACTACTGATCACGTCAACTCAATTACATTGATTCAGAGATCAGTATGATTTAAAAGGATTTTGTGTGTAGCAGCTGCCATCATCCTAAAACTCTTAACTTCATCATCTTGCAAAATTTGAAGAGTAATGTGATTTTTATCATGCTTTGATTCACATGGTATGAAGTATCTCGTTAAACTCCAAAGTTGACAATGTAAGTATTGTGACACTGTTGGAAGAATGCTCCTGAGACTGTTGATACAGCCTGCATAAAGAATGATGCTATCGGAAACTTCTCTTTCCGACCACAAGATACGACACACAGCTGAAACTTACATAGTGTTTCCTTTGATTGCAAACACTGCATATAAAATCTTTTTTTAAAAAATTGGGATTTTTTTTCCTATTGAATTCAGATAGTGATACATGCTTTGATTAATTTATGTGGCATCAATACAATAGTGCACTTAATATGTAAAGCTTGAAAATTATTTTATTGTAAGCAAATGTGCAGAAGTTTGGATTACAGGAAAGTGGTGCATCAAGATACGGACAGTTTAATAGTCTGTCAGTGTAAAATATTTAGCTAATCTACAGTATTGTGGAAAAACAACACTTGTGGATCTTGCAGAGGAAACAAAATACTTAGGATATCCTAAAGGAACACAATAACTGGTTGTAGGAATGGATGGAATCAGCAAGTAAAAAGTTTTTGGGGCTGTACCAAGTTGTTGTTGAGGTTGTTGTAGGTGTTCGTGTCATCGTCTTCAATCTGCTTACTGCATCCATACAGTTCTCCATGCTAGTCTATCCTGTGCGAGCCTCTTCAGCTCTGGAAAACTATTGGAACATACATGCACCTGAACCTGCTTACTGTAGTCGAGCCTATGGTTCCCTCTACAAATAGCCACCTCCTCCTCCCCCCTCCCCTCCCCTCCCCTCCCCCCCCTTCCTTCTCCCCACATTCTTCCCTCCATAAGAATATTGGCTATTCTTTGATATATCAGAATGTTTCCCATCAACTGATCCCTTTTAGTTTTGCCCAATGAAATTCAGTGCCTCTTCATTAGTTATCTCATCCACCTATGTAATCTTCAGTATTATTCTCCAGTAGAACATTTTAAAAGCTTCTATTCTCTTCTTGTCTGGTGTATACTATGTTTTGATTAAATTTATATGTTCGTTCATGTGATATTGGAGTAGTCACACACATCACAACCATCCGTAATCATTTTGATTGTAGTTCTGCTGGGTTTGAGATTTGCAAATGAATATGAAAGTTAACATGAATGTAACAGTACTTTGTTAAAATAGTTCAGTGGATGCTATTGATTTAC
The DNA here is from genome assembly GCF_021461395.2 of Schistocerca americana. NCBI lineage: Eukaryota > Metazoa > Arthropoda > Insecta > Orthoptera > Acrididae > Schistocerca > Schistocerca americana. The sequence continues at coordinate 828,040,054 of NC_060120.1, read as the reverse complement.
GAAATTACTTACACAGCTAGTTATGAGGAGGACTACAGTTTGATGTGTAATTTACTCTAAAATTACTCCTAAAATTAGTAGTACAAGTGTGGAAGGAGCATGATCTACTCTTCTCATCTTTCTTCCAAAGATCTGGTGACAACTTGATAACTGCATTTCTGTGCTTGTGAGCAATCAGTGTATACTATTTTTGCCTTGGGGTATGTTGTTGGATGTGATGGTACTTCTTGCACATCAATGTTTATTTTCTAATGTGTGTCCTAATGTCTTAATTAGTATTTCATAGTGTCATGTCTTTGCATGTCTCTGTGTCTTTGATATCCATGTCTATGCGGAATGTGCTTTGCACTGGTTATGGGAGGCAAATTGGATATGTTTGTTCCTGTTGGGATAGGAAATAAACTTGTTGAAAAGCTTGCTTAACCAGATTTTGCACCCTGAACTAACAATGCTCATCAGCAGACACACGGCAAAAGCCTTTTGTAAGCAGTGTTAAGTGTCTCACAGCTATCTCCCTCCCAGTTGATTCACTGACATCATAACATTGTCAGTTGGTTCACGGGCATCGTAACATTGTCATTACAGAGTTAAGAGCTGCTGTTGGTAATTGCAATACACTTCAACTGTATGAATGAAAGCAATTAATATAGTAGTAATTAACCCTGCAAGTGTCTCAAACTTCTCCTCAAATGACTCCTTACCCTCTCCCTTAAAACCCACATCCTTTCGTCTTTCCCTCTCCTTCCCTCTTTCCTGATGAGGCAACAGTTTGTTGCGAAAGCTTGAATTTTGTGTGTATGTTTGTGTTTGTTTGTGTGTCTATCGACCTGCCAGCGCTTTCGTTTGGTAAGTCACATCATCTTTGGTTTTAGATATATTTTTCCCACGTGGAATGTTTCCCTCTATTTTTTAGAGGGAAGGAGAGGGTAAGGAGTCATTCCAATCCCGAGAGCGGCAAGACTTACCTTAGGGGGGAAAAAAGACAGGTATACACTCGCGCGCGCCCACACACACACATATCCATCCGCATATACACAGACACAAAATGTCTGCTTGTGTCTGTGTATATGCAGATGGATATGTGTGTGTGTCTTTAAATATGTCTGCTTGTTTCTGTATATGTGTGGATGGATATGTGTGTGTGTGTGCGAGTGTATACCCGTCCTTTTTTCCCCCTAAGGTAAGTCTTTCCGCTCCCGGTATTGGAATGACTCCTTACCCTCTCCCTTAAAACCCACATCCTTTCGCCTTTCCCTCTCCTTCCCTCTTTCCTGATGAGGCAACAGTTTGTTGCGAAAGCTTGAATTTTGTGTGTATGTTTGTGTTTGTTTGTGTGTCTATCGACCTGCCAGCGCTTTCGTTTGGTAAGTCACATCATCTGTGTGCAACTAGAGCTCAACATGTGCAGGGGCTAAACTTAATAAATTTCGTTAGTAAGTGACTGCGTCTTGATATAGAGGTACAGCATTAAGATTGAGTTATTATTCGTATATGTATGTACGTCAGGAGGGCTAATTACTGCTTCAAGATTTACTACATAATGATGAATAGCCCTTTATTTTCTCTTCTGTATTATTTTGTTAAACTCCTCATTACCTTCATTTGCTTTCCCTTGTTATTTTAATTAATGGTAAGAAGGGTTCCCCTTCAGTTTTGCCCTTAACCGTTTTGTTAGGTGCCAAAAGTGAGGTAAATCATTTAATACTAATTCAGTATCTGGAAATAACTTGGCCCACTGCGTAGAACTGAGCGTATTTCCCCACTTGTTCCTTTAACTGCTAATACAGGATTGTTGTATGTGCTGAATGACTGTTCAGTAATTTCCTACGCCATCATATTGTTTAACTTGTGTGCATACAGCATTTCTTACACTGAGGTATGTGGTAAGGATGTTCAAATGAGATTTGACTTTGTTTGCATATAAATTATTCAATGATAAGATACTTCTCCAGGTTCTGTTAATAATTTTTTGAATTGCTTCTTTTCACCTTCATCTAAGACAATAATTTATTACATTTTCTTACCTCTTTTTGTTGGTAAATTCTATTGTCTGACATATTAATTACCACACCATTTTCTGCTATCCAATCTGCATCTAACAATACCTTCACATTCATACCTGTAACTACTAATGTAACACTTTTGATATTTGTGTCCATTAATTTCAAAACTAATTGAAATTATTTATTTCCCAAAATTTCTTTGAAATAGTGCGCGTCTCTGATCCAGTGTCGAGCAAAAAATCTACAGGCTCTCCCAATATTGATTCTCTCAATATTGATATTGAAATTTTTGTTTTGGTTTTTTAACGTTCTTTCAGTAATTCGTCCCTTAAGCAGTTCTTGTCTTGGTATCTCGGAAAGGCAGTATAGTTATAGTTATAATGACGTTGAAGGGGCTGATGGTTTAGTCATTATAGCTGATAGTTGCACAAACTGGCTTTTTGCTTTGGTTTCTGATAAAAATTTCATATCTGTAAATTTTAGGCTTCCATAGAGGTTAACACTTACAAAAGTTGAAGAAAAACACTATACTTACAGTATTTACAACATACAATTTGCGGAGCAGGACTAAAGAGGAATTTTTCTTATGTTTATGCAGTACACACAGCAATAAAATGTCAACAAAACATAATAACCTTAAATATGTGAAGAAAGAAGTAGCAACAATGCAAATTGTCCTGTAATGTCGAACGCTTTCTTGGATAATGAATGAGATAAAATGTTGAGCATGTTTAAAACTTACTGTAAGTGCTGTATAGTATAATAGTTGCGAAAGACACAACTTTGTTCCAGTTACTGTATTGCAAAAAGTAACCAGGAGTAGCAAAATGAAGAGACAGTATTCTGTTCACAAATTACATGAAGGGCTACACTTTCTCTTATGTTTCTCTTTAAAATGTTATAAAAAAACTTGACATAACTGCACCTAACACATGGAAAATATCTAACATGCACTTCCACAGAAGATCAGTAATGAATACACAATTATTCCTCTTCTGAATGTTGAGAAAACAACAAGTATTGGAATTTAATTTTTTACAATCGCATCAAAGACAGTGTTGTATAGTTTTTTAACCAGTTGCTTTAACTTTAAAACACATGCTACAGTATACTGCCCTGCTTAAGGTAATAATCAGTTATCTTTGTTTGCTTTTTACATTTCCGATGTGCGAACATATTTTTCATTTTTAATGCCACATTTGAAACCAACAATCTGCAGAAAACAAAATAGGTGTACATTGTTGTTAGTAATTCACAAATACTTTTCAAACAAAACTGAATGTTGGGTGTCATAACTGATATATTTGTCCTAAAAAGTGATAAAAAATGTTATTTTATACAATAAGTCACAATAAGTGAAGTCATATTAAGTGATTTTTTAAATATAGTGTTTGCGTAGTATTTAGGTAGGACCGTTATATTTCACTGTTATAGCCAAAACATCTTTAAAAGCAATGTTTGCTATCAACAGTATAGACTTAGTTGTTTCAGTTATGTGGAGGGATGGTCCTATAATTGGACTGTTACTTCTCTCCTGTGTTTCTTCTCTATTATTACTCTGATTATTTCTAGGTGTGAAGCATGAAATTTCTTTGTCTTTCACTGCCTCCTCTGTATCGGTTGCCCTGATAACCACACAGGTTTCCCTTCTGTTGCTTATTTCGTAAATAATGGTTTTGATTTCTATGTGTGTTGTTGTTGTTGTTTCACCTTTCATCTGTTTATCACACGTGATTAGTGTCTGTCTTCTCTTTGGTTTCTGTTTGATGTAAATAATTGACCTGGACCAGCAACTCCAGTAATGGTTACGGTTTCCACTATTGCATGCTGACTATCAAGCTATCTGTCACTCAACCAGGTAAATGTCTAATTAGTATCTCAATATGATGCACCTCAGTTATCATTTCATCGAGGTACATGGCTCGATTTAAATGGCATTCTATAAAATTCCTGTAACTGCTCCTCAAATGGCTAGAGAGGAAATGTAGGGATATAGAAGCATGCACTGATCAGCCAGAACATTTTGACCAACAACTTCTATTGATATAAACCCATATAGGTGATAGCAGCGTCACCTAGCAAGGAATGACTGCTAGTTTGACACACACACACACACACACACACATTCACATTGTGTGTAGTATTGGTGAGCATGCTGTCTGTGTGTAGAATGGGGAAGGCACACAATGTATCTGAGCCTGACTGAGGGCGGATTGTGATGGCTCAGAGGCTAGGCAATTTCAGAAATTGCACAACATGTTGTGTGTTCGAGTAGCGCTGTGGTGAGTGTCTTCAACATGTGGCAAAACAAAGGTGAAACTACACCCAAACGTTGTGGGGTTGGGCGGCCATCGCTCATGACAGATGTTGGACGTCATAGACTGGGTCGACTGGTAAAACAGGACAGCTGGCCAGAATACAAGTGTGTGGGAAAACACAGTGCACCGAGCATTCCTAACGATGGGCCTCCACTGCCGACTATCCATCCATGTGCCAATGTTAACACCATGACATCGGCAACTATGACTGAAATGGGTATGTGACCATCAGCATCGGACGTTGATGCAGTGGCAGTGTGTTGCATGGTCAGATGAATCTCGATACCTCCTTCATTGTGCTGACGGGAGGTGCGAATCTATCTCCCTCCCGGGCAACAGCTCTTGATACCTGTACTGCGGGATGGAGACAAGCTGGTGGCAGCTCCATTATGTTCTGTGAAACAGTCACATGGGCATTTGTGGGTCCAGTGGAGCTCATGTAAGGCACCATGATGGCCAAGGAGTGTCATACACTGGTTGCAGAACCACATATACCCCTTCATGACAGTCATGTTTCCCTACAGCAGTGGCATTTTTCAACAAGATACTGTGCCTTATCACAAGGCCAGGAGTGAGGTGGAGTGGTTCAAGGAATACAGTGGTGAGCTCCAATTGACATGCTGGTCCTGTCAACTCACCAGATCTGAACCCGATTGAACGCATCTGGAATGTGATTGAACAGGGCATCAGAATTAATCCCCCACCCCTTTGAATTTATGGAAATTAGGCGACTAGTTTATGCAGATGTGGTGCCAACTCCCTCCAGCGACCTACCAAGGCTTCAGTGGTTTCATGCCAAGATGCGTTGCCTTTTTCTATCTGTGCCAAAGGTGGACATATTGGATATTAGGTAGGAGGTCATAATATTGTGGCTGGCCAGTGTATATCACTGGGAGAAAGATAGATACTGCCTGCAGTAAAATTAAAGAGGCCTTTGGAGAAAAGAGGAGTAGCTGTATCAATATCAAGAGCTCAGATTGAAAACCAGTCTTAAGCAAAGAAGGGAAAGCTGAAAGGCGGAAGGAGTATAGAGGGAGATGAGTGGAACACTCTCTTTGAATTTCTGAAGGTAGAAGGGTTAAAATAGAGGGAGCAAAAGGCTATTTACAACTTCTACAAAATGTAGGTGGCAGTTACAGAAGAGTGGAGGGGCATGAAAAGGAAGTGGCGATTGAGAAGAGTGGGAGACAGGGTTGTAGCCTGTCCCTGATGTTAATCAGACTGTACATTGAGCAAGCAGTAAAGGAAACCAAAGAAAAATTTGGCGGAGGAATTAAAGTTCAGGGGCAAAAAAATAAAAACTTCGAGACTTGCCAATGACACTGTTATTCTTCTGTCATATTATCTACAAACTTCACTTTGGATGTTGTATTTCTTAATGTACCCTTGATTAGATTTTCTGGTCTTGTTGTCCACCTTCATTTTGTCTGGTGGGTTAAAGTGTGTTCCTGTATCTGTAGAGCTGTAGGCCTTCTTGAAGTCAGTGAATGATTTATTGTAAACCTGATACATTTTTTATCATCCCATGAGGAAGTAAGTCCACTTTGAAAAGATTTTAAAAATATCACTGAGTGACATTTCGCTTTTGGCTTACATTTAAGAAAATTGGCAGCCGCACTTCTTTTCAAATCATTTGCTGGACTTTTTACCCATCAGTATTCTTACTAGTATGACTTTTTTTATAATTTTAACTGTGCACGACTCAAACCCAACAAGCCGTGAGCTTCGTGATTTCAATCGGTCAGTGGTTGCTTGATACAGCAATACAGCATGACCACTGAGCTATTTGTATACATCAGGAGAACTGATTACTGGTCAGGATTTACTATATAATGACGAATAGCTCTTTATTTACTTGTCAGTGGAGATTTACTTTGTAAGTACATGTATTTTTCATGTGCTGGCAATAATCCTACCCAGTCGAGTCTGAGTTGCATAACATTCTTAACTTTAGTAAGGGTGTGGTTACCTGCTCTGATATAATGGAGGTGGACTCTGCGGAGTTACATGAAGAATGGAAAAATATGGGTGTCACGGAAGTGCAGAACTATATGAGGAGAGTCAATGGCAAGTTGGAAAAATCAGCAACAGTTATTTTAACATTTAGTACTCTGGAATTACCTGAACATATCCTTGCAGGTTATATCCATCTTAAGGTTCGCCTGTTTGTTCCTCATCCAACGCGGTGTTACAGATGTCAAAGATTTGGCCATACCACTATGGGATGTAATCGGAGGGCAATGTGTTGCAATTGTGGAGGCTCAGCTCACAAATCAGGCAATTCTTGTACACTTCCTCTGAAATGTGTAAACTGCTCCAAGGATCATTCAATGTGGAGCAGAAAGTGTGTGGTTTACAACGAGGAAAGGAAAATTCAGGAGTTGAAAGTCAAGAGACGCATACTGTATGTTGAAGCTAAAAAAGCTTTCAAAGCTATGCAACCTCCAGTTTTTGCTACTTCTTTTGCTTCAGCCCTTAAGATGCCAATCGCCAGGTGTGATGCCTCACCACAAACTCAGACCACAGATTCAAGTACTAGCACATCGCTTGTCAGTTTATCTGTTGGGGAAATGCACCACTTGAAACTGAAGTCGTTCAGAAGCTGTCGGCAGTGGGCTTACCACCTAAGCCACATACCACTAACCACCATCAGAAGCCACTAAGCTGTCCCCGTAACCCAGGCAACCATTTCCTCCCATCAGTAAAGAAAAACGTCCTTAAAAAAGTAGTTCCAGGTCCAAGAAAGCGGCAGTTAAACCTTCAGATTGGTGACCTTTCTCCCTCTCTGATGGGGTACTATGCTTCGGAGGACATGGACTTACAATTGGAGGAACTGGAGAGCCTGGAACTGGCTTACGTTCCACCTGACCTCCCTGGTAAATCACCGTCTCCAAGAGAGAGAGAAAAGAACAACCATCACTAAACAATGGCTTCCACAGGGACTTCTGAATTGCAGTAGAATTTAAATGGATATAACTCACATTTGGAAGAATTACAGCTCCTTGTCCAGGAGAAATGGTTCTGCACCCGTTTACAAGAAATGCATCATAAAGCCATCAACACACCTGCATTACAGGGTTACCACCCATACAGGAATGATGATACTACTGGGGACAGGGCTAAAGGTGGAGTGGCTGCTTTCATTGATGGCAGATACCACTCCTCTCTTGTCCCTCTTACCACAGCCATGCAAGCAATTGCCTTGAAAGTTCTCGCACTCTTTAATATCACAGTGTGTTGTTTGTATCTTACACCTAATGATGCTTTGGATGCAGATGCTCTGGCAGAACTCTTCCGGGCACTCTAATGCCCATTCCTCCTTGTGGTGGATTTCAATGCACACAATGTGCTGTGGGGCTCGGCTACCTCTTGTTCCAGGGATTGGATGATCAAGCGACTTGTCCATTCAGAGAATATCTTCCTTCTGAATGCGGGTCAGATGACACACTTTTCCATAGCTACAGGGTCTTTTTCAGCCATTGACCTTTGTTTTTGTTCTCCAGCTATTGCAGACTCAGTTCAGTGGGAAGTGGCTCCAGATATTTACATTCTAGTGACCACCTTTCAGTGTGGATTCATCTGCTGACTAGGACTGTGGCTGACAGGAGACCATGTAGATGGATGATACAAAGGGCAAATTGGTTGCAGTATAGTTGACAGGCTAGTTTTGAACAAAAGGATTGTGCACAGGAGACAGTGGCCCATATCACTTGTGAGATCCAATGAGCTGCCACAAAGTCCCCCCTCCCCCCCCCCCCCCACCCCCGCAAGCCTAGAAACCATCTCAGGCTTGTACCTTGGTGGAGTGACAACTGTAGATTGGCAATCAGGTTCAGATGAACAGCTCTGCAGAACTTCAAACACTGTACAACTACAGAAAACCTTCATGCCTTCAGATCTGAGAGAGCACATGCGAGGCGAGTGATAAAAGAACGGAAGAGGGCTTCCTTGAGGGAATTCACAACTTCCATTAATCAGTCCACTTCCACTGCGCAAGTTTGAGAATCAATAAGATGGATTTCTGGCAAGGGCAGTACACATCCCCTTACGGCCTTTTTAAGTAATGGGGTCTTTGTGGACATGCCAGATGATGTGGCTCAGGTTTTAACTGAACACTTTTTTACTGTTACTACATCATCCAGACAAGCTCTGCTTTTCAGATGTTCCTTAGGACTGCAGAAATGAGGAAGCTCAATTTCTTCTCCACTAATGAGGAAGTCTAAAACCTTCCGTTCTCCATGTGGAAACTGGAATCAGCTTTGTTTGCAGCCAGACACTGTTCTAGGAACTGATGAGATCCATTGTGCCATGCTTCATCATCTGTGCCCTGGATTGGAAGGACTTCTCCTCTTGTTTCAGTCTGGTTTGATGGACAGTACCCCACAACTTAGAAGGAGGCAATATTAATTCCATTCTGGAAACCAGGCAATTACTGTAGCACCCATAACAGTGACCATTTACCAGAATGTAGCCCTTACCAGTTGTATGGCTAAGACTCTTGAACGCATGGTCAACTGCTGCCTCGTCTGGCTGCTCGAATCGTGAGGTCACCTGAGCCACTCCCAGTGCAGTTTCAGGTCCTATATGTGCTACCTTTCCACCCTTGGCTTAATTCTACTGGAGACGGTGATATGGGAGTCCTCCTTACGCTGGAACCATTTTGGTTTGTGCGTTTTTTTTTTTTACCTCAAAAAGCATATGACACTACTTGGAGGTACAACAACTTTCACCAACTTCGGATGCCTGCCACTTCTTATCCAATCCTTTCTTGAGGACTGTCATTTTCAATATTGTGTTGGCGATGCTTTGTCTGACTGCTGTGTTCAAGAGAATGGTGCCCCCAGCCAGTGTCCTCACATTATTTGCCATCGCTATTAGTGGTATTTCCTCTGCAGTCAGGAGCCCTGTCAAATGCCCTTTGGTTGTGGATGACTTTGCAATCTTCTACTCATCCTCTGAACTTACAACAACATTGAGGCAGCTACAGCTGACCATTAGGAGGTCGGAAACCTGGGCCGGTACATCTGGTTTTCATTCTCAACTGAGAAGACTACATGTGTCAATTTTAACTGTGTTCATCAAAGTTTTAACCAACCAGTGCTCACAATGGGGGACAATATTTTATGTTTTCAAGAAATTGTGCATTTTTTGGGTTTATTATTTGACTCGAACTTAACTTGGCTCCCACACCTGAAAGACCTACTAACAAAGGGCTTCCAGTCATTGAATAATTTGAAATGCCGTAGTGGAAAGACATGGGGAGCTGACAGGTGCCGCCTCCATTTTTATAGAGCATTTGTTCGATCATGTTTAGATTATGGCAGCATAGTCTGCGGATCAGCCCATCCTTCCTACCTTAGATGCTGTCCACCATGAGAGCATTTGGATATCAGCTGGAGCCTTTCGGACCAGCTCTGTTCCGAGTCTGTGTGCAGAGGCTGGTGAAGATCACTCTGGATTCGGCAATGTATCCTTTTGGCTCGACAGGCACTGAAAATCTCAGCATCACCTCAGTCATTGACATTTAGTTTAGTGGTCCAACCCTTCTTTGAACGGCTGTTCGGGTATCGGCCTCATGTGACCAATCCATTTGGGATACATGCCACAGACTGTCTCAAGGATATGGATCTATCAGGCATCTAAATACACAGCCAAGGATGGAATGCATTGCTGCCTTAGTGTCTTCAGAGGCCCAAAGTGATTTTAAACTTGACACAGTACAAGACAACTTGTACTTCAGATTTTATTTTCACAAAATTGTTTTCATCCATTTTAAGTATGTACCACAGTTTTATTGTTGTTTAAACAGATGAATCCCAGCAAGAGATTGTCGGTTGTTCTGCTGTTTTTCCTGACAGGATTTTTAAAGTGCATCTCCCAGAACAATTTGCAAATTATGATATGGAATGATATGGCATTCTGATGGCACTGGAGAGGGGTCACAGACATCACAGTGCAAGGTTTCTTGTCTGTTCAGACTTGCTTAATGCACTGCAAGCACTTCACCAAATGTATCCAGTAGACCAACTGATGATTCAGCTTATGCATGACCCCTTACAATGGCTCCAGCACTGCGACCAGGAGGTGGTCTTTTACTGGGTACTTGGCCACATCGAGATACGGTGCAACGACATGGCTGACCACTCTGTGAAGTTTGTGGCGTGTCACTTTCAGTTCAACGTATTGTGGCAACAAGTGTCCTGTATACTGATGTTAGGGCAGCCCTCAGTCTCAATGGAGATCTGCCACCCTCGTCGCAGATACTGATTCCAGTGTTACAAGGGTGGTGAAATTTTGTGGACTGTCAGTGCTCATTCCTAAATTGGTGGGGAAGGGAGGCAGACTTTAATACATTATAAACTGCTCCACATGTGGGGGCAGCCTTCGTCCCCACCCATGAGATTAGCATGCTGACTTTTTCTCAGGGTGCTGATAACCATGATGTCGAGCACCCCCACCTCAAATCATCATCGTCATCATCATCATCATCATGAAAATTAGTAACTTATCTTTGAATGAATCTGAATTGCTGCTAGAACGTGACAAATATTGGAAGCCTTTTCACCAAATACTTCTTTATAGTGAACCATTAACTGGCATGTAGTTAATAAAACTTCCTGCTTCAAAACCCTAAAATGAATGTATACTTGTTCTTTCTTTTTTGACTGTCTTTAAACTGAACAAAATTCTAGTGGGCAATCAATTTCTTTTCTTTTATACTTTATATTATACATTACGTTGAAATTGTAATAACATAAAACGTAGTTATCATTTTTGTTTGTGCCAAAATGGTAACTAAAAAATTCAACTATAGTCACATAGGGTCGCTAACTACATATTTAAGTCCATCTTTTAAATTTAACACAAATAACGGTTTTATTATTTCCTTTTCATACTCTCGTGGTATAGTGTTCTGAGTCACTTAAATATTTTGTTCCCCATATGCCTTTGCCTAGTGGTTACCCTATAGAGCAATAATGCAAAAAGCACTTCTGCCTGAAGACACCCAATTTAGTTTACCAAACAAAAATTGCTAGGCCACCACAGGTGCAAACCTTCTGTCCTATTCTCATCCCAATAAGTAACTACATGTAATACTCTGCTCAGAAGCTAATCACACTTATTCGGCATGGCCAAAGTGTTTTGTTTCAGAAGTATTTTATGCAAACAGCTATATATGAGCAACACTCTAGCTACACGTCTTCTGTAGACCTAAGACAATAGGTGTAACAAAAGTCTTAAACAAACTCTTCTGTACATAGTATGGGAAAAAAAGCAAAGGCTTCACAATTTGTGGCCATATATCTACTTTTATATACACTGTTTTGGGGCAGCTCTGTGGCGACAACTTGTCGTACTGTCTGCCAGTTACTGCCATTTCTGCAGCCAGATAGGATGCGATTATCATTATGGCCATGAAACATTATCTCCATATTCACATAAAAAAATATTACAACATTTGAATTGCACACTTATCATCTTAATAACAATATTCTCTCTGCTCGTGTACATTCCTCGATGTATATGACTCTTGGAGTGAACAGCCTAGAATATACAATATTATGACATATGGTTGATGACATGGAAGTTTTGGTCTGGCTGTGAGTCATGCACAGATAGCTAGATGGTAAGGCAATCGCTTGCGATAAGTGCGAAGTCTGGGGGTGAGTCCTGGTCCGGCACAAATTTTGATTGTTGTCATTCCATTCAAAAGTTTAGGAAAGTGTTCTGCATCTATTTTTATTGCATATTTTTGCATTAAGGTATTAATTTCAATTTCTGTAAATCGATAAACAGTACAGATCATTCAATAAATGAAAGAATCTAATCTGACAAGAGAACAACACTTTGGCTACCAAATTGTGATGAAACTGGAACAACTTGAGGGTGCATATTTTAAATACATCTTGCTACAGACACACACAATTTTCAGCATTTAGGACATCTTGCTTAATTACTCACAATCCATGTATTATGGCATAACAATCTTATATAAGTGTAGTCATGACTTTAGTGTTTTCAGTTCATAATTTTACTGTAAAGAACAGGGAATGTTTGAGACTTTGGCCATAATCAAATACTTTTAGAGGTGACTGTTTGCTACTCAGCTCCTTTATATAGAATATTTGTCTTTGTCCTCACCATAAGTGAAATGTGTTAACATAAAAATGTATGAACTATTAATCATTTCCAATGTGTGTTTCTTTTCAGTCATGAGTGTTGAATAATTGTTGTTGCTAATAACAGATGACATGTTTTATTTAGGCTGGGTTGCCCAAACTTCACAGATCCTCCGACAGTTCCTACTCCAAACAATGGAGCATCACATTCGCTCTTCTTTCCTGATGATGTAATTTTTCCAGGCCATCCACGATTCAAAACTCTCACAAGAAATATAAGGGAAAGAAGAGGAGAAAAAGTTGCAATTAACTTGCCAAGTAAGTTGCGAATTTTGTAGGCAATGATATCTGTAGGCTACTGTTAAAAAATTATGGAGACTCTTTGTAGTATACAGTAAACAACACAGAGACATTTTTATGTTAATGAGAGGTTATGTCTATATTGTATACTACTCAATATTCTATAATGGAATATTTATAATATAAAAAAATTACAATGACATACCAATTCATTACATTTCTTCTTTGCCTCCTAGCATATACTCCCAACAAATGAACACACAAGGATATCAGAGTCAAAGGATCTAATTCTGAATAGGGTTTTCAGAGCTCGGAATAACTGTTGTATATGACTAATCAAAGGCTGATGAGACGAGTATCCATATGCTACAGCACCTCAAATGTTATTTCATACAGTAATATCTCTCTGAGATTATCAGTTTTGAAAGACATGAAGATTGGCAAATTAAACAAGTTAACAAAAAGCTGGATGTTAATGGAAAGAGAACTGGCCAATAAAAATAAACTCCACTTCTTTAACATTTTTGAAATTGTTCTACTTTTTCTTTTTCACTTGAAACCACTTTGGATGAAAATTAATGACATCTGAACTTCTCAGCACAACTTTCTGAAAAGTTAATTTCCATTCTCTGGGAATATGTTAGTGTAATTGATTTCTGTGCTTGCAGCATAAAGTGTTACGTAGTTCTAGATCTTCCAAGTCTGCAGTTGTTTTCTTAAGAGTCAGTACAGTTGATCATGCGAAAAAGGCATGGCATGTGTGTTTATTTCATTTGCTAGGTATTTTTACACAGTTTTTTTAAAAGTTTGGTGATGGTTATTTCATACAGCAGTTTCTTGCATGTAATTGCTATTTTCATCTTTGCTTTTCACTTTAGATAGCTGTCCAGTTTTAACTCTTCATCCCAATATTTATTGTTCCTGTACTCTATGCTGCTAAAGTAGATCATAGATACAAGGTGGAATAGCAGTGCTGATTTACTGTAGTGTGAAAATTAAATGACAAAATGGAAGATTTTTAGAAGAAGAATAAACCTTAATTTGCTCTGTAAGGTTGGCAAGTTTGCCTAATATGTTCTTCAACAGACATTTTATTCAGAAAAAGTTCCTTTTCATCACTCTTCATCGTTTCTTGCATTCAGTTTGAGTGTCGGCACTGCCTTTCACTTCTGTTTGGATATCATTCTTGTCATAATCCTCTTCATCACCAGTTGTTTGACATGTATTGCTGGATAAAGAACTTCTAGACTTTTCTTCACATTGTGTTTCAACTGTACACATTAAAGCTGCCATTTTCTGATGTTGTCCCCCCCCCCCCCCCCTTTCCATTAGGTTGTTGTCAGTCTTTGCATGTATCTTGGAAGAAAGATGTATCCCATTTAATTTTGTTTAATTTCTGTTCCAATTCCACCAACCTTTGTTTGGATTCTAAAGTTCTGTGTTTATTCGTCCTAAGTAAAAAGTAGTAGAACCAACTGGTTTTTTAAGATTTTTGCAATTGTCTGTGTAAACAGACTCCATGTGGCATGATGCAGGCACAGAAGTAACTGGGTAAGCCTTACAATCTGAAGCCATTGTTTCAACTCTCATAGTCCACCACTCTCAATACTCTTTCGGACACACTCACAGGAATACTCCTCTCTCAGGAACTGAAATATGTCAGCAGGGCAGCCAATAAACTTGCCCATAATATACTATAACCTGAGTCACAAATGATGGGCGTCAGATTTAGGCTTGTTCTGTGTACCTGCATCGCACATTCTTCAACAGCCAATGAACGTACAATAGTGATCAAAGTGGCCCTGCTGTGAATGATGCAGCTGATGCAAATGTCAAATGTGATCATAGTGAGTTGTTTAGTGAACTTTTATTCCATTTGTCATGCTTTGTTATCGCTGAGGATGGTGGTAAGTGACAAATTCTACATAAGCAAGTGAGAGACATAATTTGCAGGATTCACACTTTCTTAAAGCACGAAAGTTATGTATGCACATACTGAAACTGTCACTTGGAGCCAGCAACATTACAATCCCCACCCGCACCTTGACCTGTGGTACCTGTCATCATCGTGAGTCGGTCTGTAGCCAGCCAGAGCCCAAGAGTTTGGCAAGGTACCAACACAGTGCTACACTTTGCAGTCTCAATTGTGCATTGCAATAGTTTTCAATAAATTCATTCAGAATTACATTTCCTTTGACAATCTTTTGAAGACTATTGCACCAAAGCACTTTACCCTTAGCAGTAGCATTTTGCTTTGGCTAGAGTACAATTACTCTGTCCATGGCTCTTGTGTGCTGATGTTAGTCTTAGCCAATGTAGCCAGTGAGAAACACTGAATCTAGTGATTTCTTTTGCTGGAAGATATGGATTGATTACATTTGTTTTTGACACGAATGGAAAAGGCTAGATGTGCTAACAGCCTTGTAGTGTAGCCTGAGATGTAGATTAGGTTGGAATGTGACAATTTGGTTGTGAGCTGATAAACCTGAAGAATGTAAATGGAGGAAACCTTGATCTGCTGATGGACTAACATCTGTAATCCAAGGCCTAGGTCAGGTCAGTATGTGACAATTTTCTTGTGAGTCGGTATAGCGAACGAATGTCAACATGAAAATAAAGTTGCTGTAATAGATTGGTGTTTACTGTAGCTCAAGACACTTGTCTCATTGCAGCAATTCAAACAACAGGAAGTCTAAGTTGGAATATCAACAATTATGGAAATGATAGATAGCAACTCACTGTTAAGATGACAGGAAGAGTTGCAAGGCACAATGAAAAAGACTATTACACATTAAGCTTTCAGTCGAAACCTTCATCACAAAACACACATGCGTTCACACAAGCAAGCACACCTCTCACACACACACACACACACACACACACACACACACACACATCACCATTATTTCTGGCTGCTCGGGCCAGGCTGAAAGTGAAATCCATTGAAGGAAGCAACAATCGCTAGTGGGGCAGGATAGGGTGATGGATAGGAGTTTGGTGAGGGAAGGGGAAAGAGGAAGCAGTGCCGTATGGCAGAATGTGTAGGAACTAGAGGTGGCAGACAGAGCTACCTGGTGCAGCATCTGGAGGCTGTGGAGCAGGAGGAGAAGGGAGGATGAAAGAAGGGAGGCGAAAGGAAAGCAGCAAAGGAAGGAAAAAGATCAGTAAGTTTAATAGAAAGCATCGCACAATGAGGATGAGGACGTGAGTTGGGAGGAGGTCATAGGACAGTTGGGTAGAGACAGTTGGGTAGAGACAGTTGGGTAGAGACAGTTGGGTAGAGACAGTTGGGTAGAGACAGTTGGGTAGAGACAGTTGGGTAGAGACAGTTGGGTAGAGGATATGGGGAAGGTAGGTTACTGTAGCATGAGGGCGGGATGATTTTGGGAGTGGAGAATTTGTTCTAAAGATAACTCCCATCTGCAGAGTTCAGAAAAACTGGTGGTAGAGGGGAGGATCCAGGTGGCCTGGGTTGTGAAGCAGCCATTAAATCAAGCACATTACAGTCAGCAGCATGTTGTGCTAAATGGTGGTCCACCTTCCTGTTTGCTGAAGCTTGGCAGTGGTCATTTGTCTTGGTGGATAGCTGGTTGCTTGTCATACCAATATAAAAAGTTGAGCAATGATTGCAGCAGAGCTGGTACACCACATGGCTGCTTTCACAGGTGGCCTGGCCTGGCCTATGGTGGGGTACAATAGGCTTGTGCAGGAATGGCCAAAAGCTTGATGTGTAACGGTCTTTTCATTGTTCCTGTCTGCAACTCAGTCTGTGATCTTAATGGTGAGTAGGAATTTCTCTTTTCCATAATTGTTGATATTGCAATAATTTCCTTGTATGTTTTATTTCTGAATTGCCAAAAATTCTGACAATGTAGTTGAGTTTTAACCTAATAGTAAACTATACCAACTAATTATATTTATGACCCATTGGAAATTATGAGCAAGAATTCTGATTGGCTACTGACTTGTGAATCATATTCAGTTCCCATTCTTCATAATACGAACTGTTACCAATATCAGCATGCAACCCAATGGTTGTGGACACTGAAGGTACACTTTTATCCTTTGGTTCTTGCAGTAAACCCTGTTCCTAACAACTGGACCTGTCAATGGTGTGCTTCTGGGTGTTCAGAGTAGTTCTTTCCATTTTATGCAAAATATTTCATCGTCCGATCCTGTCATTGTCTTCAGGTGCTGCTGTGTGCTCACTATTGGAGCACACACAACAGTGCAACATATGGCACCTGCAAGGATGACTGGTTTGGTCATTGTAATATTGTGCATAAAATGGAAACAATTAGGAATCACACAATTAATCACACCGAGAAAATCTGAGAGGTCACAACTGGACATGTTATCAGTAAAGTTATTCATTGACTGTAGATGCCTTAACTTTTTACTGTCGTGCGCCCCCAAAACCCCTCTACCCCTCTACTACTACTACTACTACTGTTTAAGTAATACTGAAAGGTATCAACGAGAGAGAGAGAGAGAGAGAGAGAGAGAGAGAGAGAGAGAGAGAGAGAGAGAGAGAGAGAGATTTTATCAACTAGAAAATCTGTAGTGCTTAACAAACCAAAATACCTGAAGGTCACTCTCTTGGTTGTGAGTTCCATTATAGTGTGATTTTGCAATTCGCAATGGAAGCGGGGGTGGGGGGGGGGGGGGTCATTTATAATACAGGGATCAAGCTTCAGTAGTTCATGCTGCTGAACGAACTTTAAGTATATACTTTGGTAACTTTACAATGTTTCACAAATATTTTATTCATGTTCTTTTGTACACAAATGAGTATGCATCAATTGTTCAATGGCTACATAAAACCTTATGCTCAGGGTTCAATCCCAATTGGTCCAAGGATTTTTTTTCTGTCTCATTTTGATTCTTTCACTTCTTTGCAATCATCTTTTTATACGAAAAATGTCAAAATGCACTGTGTTTTGGGGTTCATGTTAAACTGTAGTTCCGTAGTAACTGGCAGGGTAAGTCTGTTTGAAGGTCAGACGAGGGCGAGAGCATACCACCTCCAACAGGGCTGTGACTGGTAAAGCATTTCAGTGTTTTAACCAGCATTTGTGATGAGGGCAGCTTTATTTTAAGCCTCTGAGTGTACATATAGATTATTGATGCATTTATGCCATTTTTTGTATTGAGGTCATTTACATGTTAATTGTCTAGTGGTTTGGTAATGAATTTTGTCATTTCAATATCAGTAATTTGCACTTAGAGTTTGGAGGCAGCTCTAGAAACATAAATTAAATCAGCTGTTGATATCGTTTGATGTTTGTGCTGGTGTAAAAAATGACAGCCAGGTTTCTCTTTTTTGTCATATCTTTTGCCCTCTTTTACAATGACTTGTGTTGTTTAGTGATTGGTATGTGGTGATGGTGCAATAAGTAATGAAAATATCTTGTCTCTTTGTTTCGATACCATTATATTCAGTTGATACCTAAGGTGAGAATTAGAAATTTTTGCATAACGTGATTGTATCGTGTGGTGGTATGCTGAATGAAAAATTAACTTTTTTCGTTATGCTGTGATTTTAGTTGCTCAGCTCAAATTCATTATAGAAAAGATACTTGCCTGTGTTCAACATAACGAGTCTTGTGCTGTCACACAAACATACCTATTTTCATGCACTAATTTGAGAGTCGTGTTGTCATGTGTTCTGGATTTGTTATGACTGTTACAGTTCAAAAATTATAATAATGTAACGGTACATCATCTTTATGGAAGTGTAGTAATATTCTCAAATATTGTGTTTGGAAACTCTTGTAACTTTAAGAACTTATTGTCTTTGTATTCATCAGTGTAAAAACTATGTTAGTATTAGTAAGACTAGTAATGTATTTCCCATTGTTTGAGGACTCGGTTGAAGTGTAAATTATACCTCATAGTTGTTTATATAAAACACAGGTTTTTCTGAAATTAAATAAGCCATTTGAGATGTTTGATAATTATATCACTTAAATAATAATAACAGTAACCAGTTAAGCAACATCATGGGTTTGTGGGTTGGAGGTGCCCGATGAAGAGCTTATCAGTACCAAAGCAGCAGTTGTCATAATCCCTTAACTGTTGTGGCACTACTGAGACTAGACCATATTGGTAGTGGCTGTTTAGGGAAGAGGTTAGACACACAACCAAGGTTCCAACCATTTATTTATTTATTTTAAAAAACACCACAGTAAAAATTGTGCATTTGTTGTTTTGAAACAAAAATACCCCTGCAGAATTTACAGTAGCAACTTTACCACTTGGAAGTGCCCATTACATTAACAAGACAACTTCTTACTATCACAAATTTGACAGAACTGATTTTAAAAGGAGAAGAAACTCTGCAAAAAATTACCCTTATGTTAACAAATGAGATAAAATACTGACAGATGCCTTTAAATCACATTTGATTAAAACTTCAGCCGTCCAAAAGAAATAAAAAAAATCACAGTGGGGAAGAGTACAATACATAAAAGGGTTGCCCATGTCGGCAACGTATCTGTAGTAGCTCACTCTTACTGCAATTGCTCCAAATTTGCTTCAGCAGCTCTGCTGATCGGAATCTATTACTTTTGGCTATTCACATCAACAAAAACTCAAGTCCGTGGCCATGCCCCTTATTCACATGAACAAGTTTGCTTTCTTACTTAAATGCAGAACATTCCTGGGAACATAAGTACTGTAGGAACAATTCAAATGATTGGTTTACACACACCCACAGCACCGTTTTGCAGCAAGTAATCTCAGACGAGATGTATGAAATAGCAATGCCTGTGCTATTAAGGAGTACAATGCAGTGTTCCTTCAGACATGGATGCGTGTCTGAAGGAACACTGAATGATACTCATTCACAACACAGGCACTGCTAATTTGTATTTATTCGCCAGTACCAGGGCCCCAGCTCTAACTAAATATGCCCGTCCTGGATCAGAATATGCATAACATAAGAGTGCTGGAACTTTGGGTGTGACTGTGATTTGTGTAGGACAGCTGAAGTGGTTAAGGTGACTGTTTACGTAAAGTGGGAAATCCAGGTTTGAGTTACAGTCCGGCTCAGAGTTTCATTGTCGTCATTCTAATATACAGCTGACAAATATTCGTATTGACAGTTGCGAATACATTCCTGTAAGATATCATGCTCCACTAATTCCTTGCAATTGTGAGAGCGAAGCCAGAAAGGTAGTCATGAAACAGTCACATGTAATTGATAATTGTTCTAGTCTGACAAGGTGGTATCCATATAGGAAGAATCCACAACTTGCCCTGTCCTATGTACACACATAAAATGCCACCAATGCCTGACATACAGAACATACCATGAATATACAGTCACATTGAGTCCACTTAGTTATAACATGCTTTGGTATGGAGTGAACCAACGATCATATATTCATATCCATCACATGATGCTGGACACACCAGTTATGCTTGACAGAGGGTCCTAATGCTCCGCTCGAGGGTAAATACTCTTAGTATTCTTGCCATTACATTTGTCTCTTGCACTACTTCTACTCAGAAGAACTAGCACCCTGTACTACACAGACACTTCTGAAACTTAGGTGACACACAAACAACTATCCAACAGCCACAATCAAGAGCAGCAACTGTACCATTCGACTCACCTTTGTGCTCGCTCAACATCAAAGTCCAGTGTACTCACAAAACCCACTTCATATCTCTGTTTCAGTGGTGGTACCAACATTTGTCACACTATTAATTTCAGTTCCTGCGTCTTTTGTTTCTGAAACTTAGCGATATCACGGCGTACTCGCTTGAAACAATTTTTTCATCAACTATTTATTAGCAAAAATCCAGTTTGCATCTCTCACTTTTTTAATGAAAGAGGAATAGTCCTTAAATGTTGCTGTTCAGGATTGATTCTGTTGAGTGATGATGTTTACACCAAATACTTGCTGTAAAAAGGTGAACTCTGATTATTGAAGCCCCATAAAAGACAGCTGAGAGTTTTCCACACATTGTCTGAACAGAACATTCAAAAGCATTTTATTTAGCTTTTTATATTCTCCAAATAATGAGTACCAATAGATTATTTTATTTATTCATTTATTTATTTTGGTTCATCCAAGGATGATAGGAATTGTCATGGCAATACAATGAAAAATAATAACTCGAAATATAAATGTACATGAAGTACATGACTATGCTCTATAAAGATAGGACAGGTGGTTGGTTGTGGCCTTGTTGAAGGTAACATCCTGGGATTTGCCTGAAGACACAGAAAAACCACACAAAATCCAAATCAGGATGGCTGAACAGAATGAACTCCAGCCTCCCAAATATGAGGTCAGTGTCTTAACAGCTGCACTAACTCATTTGGTTTGTTCCTTTTATACATTGGTCTTTGATTTAAACACATTTGTATAAGATAACTTGTAATATAAAACATTATTTTGCTCTTTGTCACACAAATTAAGGACACTCACTGATGGCTTCTGGAGCATGAAGGTGCTGCAACAACCATTACATTACCTCCAGTCTGATTGGAAAACTTGACTCCTAGGTCACAAATATTCAACTATGCTCCATGTTTGTCTTCCTGTCCTTCCCTTTGTCTACCTGCAATTTATTACACACTGCCCAATTGTAAACACCCTTAAAGGTTTCATTTACTTTCTGTAATAGGAAGCTATTGTGTTTTATCTGTGACAAAAATGTTACTGTCATCAGTGAAGAGAACTTTTTCTCTATGCCTTATACCACCTGGAAAGTCATTGACATTTGTTAATAGAATTTGACCAGATACACTTGCCTGAGGAACATCTATGTTTGTGTGCTTCTTGTTTGACAATTGGTTTTACTAAACATTTATCATCAGTCTGATATGAGTGTGAACTTTTCTCTACCTTTTGCAACTTGCTTCCCAGAAAAGACTGGAACCAGTTGTTTGCTATTCCTCTTAGATTTAGCATTTCTTGCGTGTTTGGTAGTATTTTATGGTCAACAGTGTCAAAAGCTCTGGACAAGTCTAAAAATCTGCTTATAATACAGTCATCCTTGTGAAGAGCTTCAAGTACCACTTTTGTAAACTGTGTAATGATCAGTAATTGTACTTCTTCCACTTCGGAAACCGATAGCCTATCTTTCATGACAGGTTGTTATTTTTAAGACTGAAGACAGTAATGAAACTGGCCTTCAGCTATCAATACTGTCCACAGTACATCTCTTTAGTAAGAGCACAACTTTGGAAAAATACTTGAACTGAAGGTCATGGACGTATAGGCTATACATGCACCTCTTCATCTACATCTGCTGACTTCTTATTTTTTAATTTCTGTGTTGTCTCCCTGACTTAGAGCTCTGTTGTGGGAGAAATGACATCATTGTGCTTGCTGTGTAAGTTTGCTACATTTGTTTGAGGAAGATTTTGCTGTAACTTATCAACAACACCAGAGAAATAGTAATTTACAAAATTTGCTAATTCCTGATGGTTTTCTATTATTCTAACACATCTTTGATTTGTATATTGTTATTCTAGTACCTGCATTTGTCCATATTCTAAATTGTTTGATAAGTATGAATAATGAATATAAAAATTGTAGTTTTCATGATTACAAGTAACATAAAACTTGAATTGTAGGGATGTTATTTTGCTGCTGTGACATCATTTTCCTCTGCCGTGACAGATAAATGATACGAATCTGAAGGGAAACATAACGATAACATGTTTAAAACCAAGTTTTGCAGTAGATTGTAGAGAGAGGACGTGACTTGGTCATACTGTGATGATACCAACCATATTTTTAAATAGTTAAATCACTTGCACATCTTCCTTCTTTACAATTTATAAGGTTTCAATGGTTGTTGTATGAAAGGTAAAGAGTGAGGAAATATTTTGTTGATGCAGAGAATAGGGAAATGAAATTTAATAATTTAATAACAAAGACTTACTTAGCATATTAAATTTTTCATAGCATATCCACAAACAGTCTACAATAAAAATGCTCACAAGTGATCTTATAATTGTCTTTAATTGTTGTTGAATATTTGTACACATTTGTTAAATATTTGTGTCAAGTTTTTGTTTTTTTGACTTTAAGTTATGGTAGTTGTAGGAAACTCTGCAAGAATTAGAATTCTATTTTGGAGGTTTCTCATATCAGCTGTGTTAATTAGTAATGGTGGTAGCAAATCACTGTTTTAAACAGTTCGCTCTCATAAGTAGGTGTGTGATACAAACAAAATTTCTGTTGAAAGTTTCCTGTTATTCCCACATATTTTCTTCTTTGGGATATGAAAGTTGTTTTGTAGTTAAAATACATTGACCAAGCAAAACTAATTGTTTTTTTAATATGTGACAAAATTAACTCTGGAAATGAATAGTTGAAATATGTATAGAAGGGCAAGCAGATTTCTCTTAGTGACAGGACAGTGTTAATACTTATTGCATGGTGAACATATGTTGTGTATCTGTTGGTTTACAGTATTTAAAGACAAGCACACACCGTCACCTTTCAAGGAGGAGCTGAATGATGGAGAGAGCTCCAGAGCAGCTTTACCTGACCATGTGTATATGGATTGTATGGGTTTTGGCATGGGATGCTGCTGCCTACAGCTCACATTCCAAGCATGCAACATTAATGAAGCCAGAACTTTGTATGATCAGCTAGCACCACTGTGTCCAATAATGGTAATATGCTATTTTTTGTCTGGCATATTTATGTGCTTCCAGTTAGTAGTATACCCTTCTAACATCTTCAGAGTAAGCATAAAATTTCAGTGTTAAAACAGATATTCCTGTTAGGGTTATAAGGAGACCAAAAGTGTTACATATTTTGATATCTGGAATGCGAATAATGCAAAGAATAAAGGTAGTGCCTGACCGTGTAGTTGAGTTGGTAAGCTGTTAACAGTCACATAAACAAGATTTATGTTGTCACTTAGCTCACATTGTCTGAAAGCTTAAAGACAATTTGTCTTTTTGATGTGTTTCTTGAGTGCTCAGTGCCTCATCTAAATGGTAAGTGGGCATAATTGCAGTTCTAATTAGAATACCTTTAATTGCAAAAAAAAAAAAAAAATAAGTAAATGTGCTAGAGATCGCTGATATTGAATTGATGGATATCTGGCAGTGTTGCATTATACCTGAAACATCAGGAAGTGGTATAATCAGGTGTTTGGAGACATAGATTCCAAAAAGATTCAGAGAAGCTAATAACTTGGAATAATGACTGTCACCAGTAGGACTGATGAAGTGAAGTGAAATAGCTGCATACAAGGGGTGAGATAAAGTGTTGACGGGATCATTAAAATGTAGGAGTGAGATCAGCTAGGACACACTTATCATAACTGTACTATTCATTCTATTCGTAATTGCACATTTTTGATGTGTTAGCTATGCTGTTGCATATTACTGTATTTAATTTCACTACTGAAGCTGTTTGCTGTTTATGGGAGGGATGGCAGCAACCCTTTCTACCCCTCTGAATCTGTATGGGGAATTGTACTTATTGATCAGGAATTTACCTATTTCTAATTTATTACTTTATTTATTTATTTCATTTTTTTTTTAATGTTAGGTGTCCTCCTGTACAATCATATGCTAGCAATTTTGGTTTACTGGTCTATAACTATTGTTTCGTCTTGTGTGTGTTCTATACTTTCCCAGGGATTTCAGTAAGTGAAAGTTAGAGAAAACTGGAGACTGAAGATTACATATTTAAAGTCTAACAACCAAATCAGATTCATGTGGTGGTTGTTGTTTTCATAATCAGTTTACGATACTTGGAAGACCATAATTTAAGTTATTATTTCATAATTGTTAAATATTTCGTAGGTATCACGTATTATAATGGCAAAAACTGATGACCGGAATAGTGCAGCAGTGACTAACTGGGAAGGAGTTTTTAATAAATGAATACTGATGAGAAACTGAGCTTTAGGTAAACAAGGGAAGGTTAATAATCAAGTGTACTGAGAAGAATACACTGGGATATATCTCCAATGTAAATTCAAGTGACAACGCAATGCGGTAAGCAGTAGTAGTGTTGAACAAACAAGATACAGAAAAAAAAGAAATTTGAAAGGGCTCTGAAAAGTATGTATATTTAAAAGTATTTAAGTACTGAATAAGACTTTGATTGCAGTTCAATAAATTCAATTGAATGTAGTAGTAATCTAAAGAACTACATTCTAGAAAAGTATGTATAGGCAGTGGTAATGAGTTTCCATATTGATTTGCTTGTTGTGTTTAATCATCTGTAACCTTTTGCTTAATTTAATAATGCTATTATTAATACACGATAACAGTTGAAAGATCACTCCTTTTGCTAAACACAGGCCAGTGTGACATTCCATCATATAAAAGGTAATGTCCTATATCTGCTTAGGTTTCTCACTGTTTCCTTCTCAGCATTTCACTGCAGCTATTGTCATCTGTTTGACTTCACAAGAGATAGGAATCCTTTGCACAAGCCCAACAGGAAGAAGTCAGATGGTGACAGATAAGAGGTATTAGGGATAACACATTATTTGACAATGTCTTCAAGAAAAGGTATTAGTTTTACTTGTGAACATGTGACAAATTTCAATATCTTATTGGAGGTAACTCTTAGTCACTCTGAAATCTCTGAGTGACAGATGTGATGAAAATGATTCACATCCACTTACTATTTTGTTGCATACTGCCTGCAAGGCACAACTGATTTACTGCATGACAGACTGTTCTGGGAACTGCTATGTGAGTGTGTTATTATATTGTAGTATAGACCAATGTTTTTGCTACTGTTGCAAGTGATTTGCATCAGGAAAGTGTTCAGGGATCAGTTTAGCAAGATGAATGAATGTCTTGTCTGTGAACCAGGTCAGCTCAATATCAATTCTTTTTATGGTAGTAGTTTGTTTGGAAACATTCACAAGTGCCAGGTTTCTCTCTCAGTCTTTGGCATATTTCGTAAGTAAAGGCTAAGTCACACTATAAAAGTTTCTTCTCTTGTTGCTGCCTTCTTATATGAAGAGTATAATCAGCCCAGTGAATTGAGATGACGTAGCATATAGATGCTTTTGTGTGGCAGGTCTCAAAAGAGTCTTATAAATGGAGTAGAAACGTATGTAAGAAAACAAGACTTTGTTGGCCTTAAGCTTACACATAGAGCCAGTTCATAGGTACATAAAATATGCTTGAGATTTGATAATACACAATTTAAACATTTTCAGAATGTAAAAGGTAAGGAAACAGTTTGTAACCTACCACACAGTGATGCATCACTGGAAAGACAACCATGTTATATTATTTTAAATTAACACCTTTCATTCCTCTATGATAATATAGCATTTGTAGTTTCCTCGGTTTTTATCATACCTAGTTTCCTTTTCACTCTCCTGCAAGTATCGTAAACACAAACACCCCCCCCCCCCCTCCCTCTCTCTCTCTCTCTCTCTCTCTCTCTCTCTCTCTCTCTCTTTCTCTTTTAACTCAACCTCTTCTTCAAAATATCAGTGGGCTGACCTGTCCATTTAGGTTTTACAATTCTTATTGCATGTAGCTACTTTTTTAAAATAGAAGCAACAACAATCTCAGAAAATTTATAATTTCTATTGAAAAATAGTGAAATAGTGTAACCATGTCCATTATCATATCTGTAGTTTGGAGAATTGCTATCCATGTTGTCGTCATATATGCTAAAGCTCAGTGAAAAAAGTTTAACCTCTTTATATTTGTGAAAATTGGAACAGTAAGGGTAGTCAAGACTGTGAAGTGAACTTGGTAATTCATATGATTAGGATTAGAGAACAATATGTGATCTGTGATGTTAAAAATTTGGTATTTAGTGAAGTCGCCAGAGTGGCCGAGCGGTTCTAGGCGCTTCAGTCTGGAACCGCGCGACCGCTACAGTCGCAGGTTCGAATCCTGCCTCAGGTATGGATGTGTGTGATGTCCTTAGGTTAGTTAGGTTTAAGTAGTTCTAAGTTCTAGGGGACTGATGACCTCAAATGTTAAGTCCCATAGTGCTCAGAGCCATTTGAACCATTTGAAGTCCCCGTGTGCTGCAGTGAAGGCCTGTAAACTTCATTACACAGAATCATTCAAGGTGTGGATAAATACCTGTGGCATCTTCCTTCTTTTGGTTTGTATAAGACAGCAGAAAACACCAACAGTGTTTGCTAGAAGACCGGGTCTAACCGTTTGCTTACCAGCACTATCCTGCATATTTTTGATAGGCAAATGGTGGTAAATTTGTGTGACAAGGAAGCTGTCTTACACAAAGATCTTTGAAAAATGTGCAAAGTCACTTTTGAGCAACACTGTGCAACTGAATAAGGCATGTGAAATTACCTGAAGGAGAAAGACTTCAGGCTATAAAACCTCTGATGTGTAGCGGTCACTGTTAAGTGTTCCCTGATGCATAGTTGTCAAAATTGCGTGTCATATCCAAACCAACAGTGTTGCAGCAGCTGTGCCTCTCAACAGTTCAAGGTTCCAGATTGCATTCTTAATTGTAGGTTCTGAGATGTACTTGACCATCACTATAGATCTGGAAACTGTACATTGACTGCTGTAGTGTAGAGTAACAAAGGCGGTCTTGATGAACTTCGAGGTCAGTAGGAAAGAGAATGTCATAAGGTCTGGTAACATGAAAGACAAATGTACTAATATAGAATCTTTAAGGTTCTCAGGAGTGATTCATGGAAATGTAAGTTGTGGTACACAGCATGTTCAGTGATGAATTTTAGAATCTTGAGTTATTTATTTCTATTGTTCTCCCAACATCACAGGTTAACACATAATTACTCAGCGTGGTGAGGTTGTTAGATTATGTATTCAGGATTTGTTCTGCTACGCACAGTGGATGCTGATGGCTTGGTTTTTAAAGAAACAGTTTTAAATAGTTTCTTTAACAGTAGTTGTCACCAAAGACAGCTGAAATAATGAGTGCTTTCAGCTCTCCTCTTCACTCTTCAGTTTCATGTGCCACATGTTTAGTTTAATATATATTCTGAAAACCAAAAATACTACTAGCTGCACTAAATTTTAATAGAGACTACTACTTTTCTGGTGAGTCCATGCCGAATTAATGTAAAACTTGGATGTCTGAAAACCATTCTGTTACATGATTCAAGCTAATAGTGTCATGTTCAACAGCCAGTAAATGTCGTCAAGCCAGTATGAGAGCTCATACCAGACTCGACTACAACCAATGTATATGAAATTCAGTTATTCCACCATTAGGATATTTCTTCATGTAATTTCTCTGTGGCCTATGTTGGAGAGGCTCCCAGACATGAATAATGACACCCCAAACCATGGAGTGATGATCCGTGCACCAAAACATCAACACCTATTCTCAGTTGTATTTTGTCACTCCTGTTGTCCAGAAGCCTATACATATGTATTTAAAGATGTCGAGATAAGTACCAAAGTACAGCAAATAATAAGGTAGTTAAATTTGCTTTCTTAGTTAAATAGGATTAGGTCTCAGTCAGTTATATTTAATGTACATGAGTTCCGTCCTGCTACTATTTTGTTGATGAGACATGATTCTTCTTTCCTATGACTGCCATTTTAATTTCCTCAAGAAGCAAAATTTTATGAGGTAGTAAGATCACATTTCAAATTTGATCAAGAAGTCCCTACCAAGAGCTGTTGTTGAGACTCTAAAAACAAGTATTATGCATCTTTCGGATATCAGATTTTCAAAATTGACTTTACACATCTGGCATCAAATACATTAGAATAACCTTTTAAATGATATACCAAATGATGCACTGTAAAAAAGGAAGTTGATATCTTTGCAGTTTTTTTAATTTAAAATTCTACCTCTGAATTGGAGAAAAACCTCACTCATACTGTGAATTTAGCAGTAAACTGAATACAATGTTTGAAGCTTTCAATCTGTAAGCACACCTTCAGCTGTTTAATTATATGTAACAATAAAATATTTCTACAGCTCTCCTACATGAATCTTGCTGTTACCTGATGTGACAGTTTGAAGCTGTATAACAGGGGCTACGTAAGAAGCTTTTTGGGTCTGGAGAGATGATCTATGTCTGTTTCTAAGTGTATGAATGCTAGGTGTCCCAAAAGAACACCATTAACCCTTAATATAGTGGTCGGGAAGGCAAACTGATTGGTTTTCAAGAAGGAATCCGTATTCAGAAACGCACACAGCCTGCGTACTAAAGAGCTTCGAAGGTGGAGAACGAATGGTTCCAATTCATTTTGATGTCTGAATTCAGAAGATATGCCACACTACCCTTTAGCCACCTGTGTACTGCGTACTGTGGATGGATGATCGGATCATAACAACATTCCTGTGAGTGCGCTACATTCCTCCACACGGCCCTTGTGCACATCCTACTACGAACCTTGTGTGTTCTGCAAGAGCAGTAATGTTGTTAACAGATGTGTGACATGTACCAGTACACAGCTGCAGAAATGACCAACGTGATGCTTGCATATGGCAAAGCAGATTGGAATGGGAGAGCTGCTGCAAGATTGTAAGCGGAATGTTTTTGAGAAAGACAGACCACTACACTAAGGGTTGTTGGTGTTCAAGCGGAATGTTTTTGAGAAAGACAGACCACCACACTAAGGGTTGTTGGTGTTCTTTTGGGACACCCTGCAGAAACAGACAGAGTTTATAATTTGTGGCCATTGAGAGACACATAAGAGAAGCTGGAAAGTTGCATATAAGTATTTTCTGCCTGATGTGTGTCCATGGTGCAATAAAGCAGTAGCATTTTGTGCTTTGTACTTGCAAATGCTATCCTCAGTCTACTGTTTGCCCTCTGGAATGAGCCGAAATGTGATGCGGGTCATCCGTGCTCAGCTTGAACACTGTGGTTGCAGCACGTGCTGATGGTGTTTGAAGAGGACACAACAACCAGCACTTGGCAGGTGGCACAGGTGCTGCACATGAGTAAAAGTGCTGTGTGGCATCTTGTCCATTGACACTGGCTCCTTCCATACCATCTGCAGAAAAGCCAAGCATTATGGCAGGAGGACTACCCATGATGGGTACAGTTTGTGCAGTGGTATTTACAGCAATGCAGTCTAGCCACAATTCCCGAGATTCTTGCTATTTGGATAAACACATGTTTACTAGAGACAACATATTGAACTTACACAACACGCATGTTTGGGCAGATGAAAATTCACATGTGCAGGTGATTCAGAATCACCAACACAGGGTCAGTTGTAACATCTGGACCAGGATAATTGGGGACCGTATCACTGGGCCATATCTACTGCCAGAGAGACTAACAGCACCAATTTACCGCCAATAGAAATGTTTTGCCTGCTCTATTGTGTGTAGTGCCATTAAATGTTTGTATGGACATGGGTTTAAAACATGACGGAGTCCCATTACACTTTGATGTCGATATGTGGTATCACAGCAATATCTCATATTGGTTGGGGTGGACCAGTTCCATGGCCAGCAGTCACCAGATCCGACAGCTTTTGATGATTTTCTGTGAGGTAGTGGGAAGAGCTTGGTGTATGGCACAAATGTAACATCAGAAGAGGACCTTATTGCTAGTGTCCATGGGGCAATTGAAATACTTCAAAGACAACCGCACGTATAGTGGCTCGTGTGTGAGACTCAGCACCGCCGATGTAGGGCTTTGCATTGATGTAGGAAGTGTGCATTTCAAAGCCTGTTTGTAATGTAGACAGCATGATCTGCTGCTCATGTTGGGTTTATTGACTTAAAGTCAAATGTACACCCATCTCGGATTCATTGCTCTCCAGCACCCAAGCTGTGCCTTTCTTGATATGGGTTCTTTTTTGAAAACTGATCAGTGTTCCTTCCCACACAACATACTAAGTGTTTTCAGTGTTTCTTTTCTAGGCACCCTGTAATTTTAGATGTATGTTTGTTCCCAGAATGATAGCCATATTTAATGTTTTACGGTAGTAATTTATTTGTACATTAAATAAGTGTGTCTAAAGTTAGTTGCATATTTTTGAAGCTAACACTTTTTTGTCAGTGGCTTCTGCTCCCACTCCTTGGAAAATATTTCAAGTTTCGTAACATGTTCCTCTTCTGTTGCATGTATTAGCAGACACACAGACAAAGAGTTGATGTGTATATTAATTGCAGAATTTGTTTTCTTGAGACTGATGAAAAATAAACTCCTATATAGGGGTGTGGCATGAGTCCTAAAGGGAGAAAAATA
This sequence comes from Schistocerca americana, assembly GCF_021461395.2. NCBI lineage: Eukaryota > Metazoa > Arthropoda > Insecta > Orthoptera > Acrididae > Schistocerca > Schistocerca americana. The sequence continues at coordinate 828,009,178 of NC_060120.1, read as the reverse complement.
TGCTGATCATCTGAACCATATGAAGCAAAGATTCAGTGAAATGTAATAAGATTAAAGTAGTAGGTTAAGGAGTTGCAAAATAGTTACAGTGGGTGGGGCTTATTACACTCTTCCATTGAGATGTTAAAAGGGAAATCAAGAAAATGAAAGCTTATGGCACATTATCAACTTCTGTTAAGGTGCCTTTGTAGAGTTCTGTCCCATTGTTACAATCATTTATTAGACCTAGACTATTTAGGTGCTGCACTTTTTGCACAATTTTCTAGTGTCACTACCTTTACCCACACATTTAACTCTTAATGACAGATTTCTTCTACCCTAGTTTTGAAACCCACTGCTGCATGTTTTGGGTTTGGCCTGAAATTGCCCGACATTTTGGTGTTTGAAACATATTGAAAGAGACGGATACATCCCACTAGACCACAAGTGGATTGTTATACAGAAGAGTTAGTTTGAAAATTTCCATTAATTAATAAAAAAAAAATATTTTTAATCATGGCTATGAACTGCAAATATCAGTGACATTTCATTGGTGTATTTTCGTGCCTTAATCACGTTGTTTTTGTAGAATATTTTAAATTGCCCACATACCCCCCAAAGTTGAGTACTTTTCTTCTTGATTATATCCCAATAGTAAATATGGTCCTTCCTCCCCCCCCCCCCCTGTCTCTCTCTCTCTCTCTCTCTCTCTCTCTCTCTCTCTCTCTCTCTCTCTCTCTCTCTCTCGTCTGTGTGTGTGTGTGTGTGTGTGTGTGTGTGTGTGTTTGTTTTTCTCACTCACTCTGTCTGTCTGTCCTTCTCCCCCTCTTTCTCAAAAATAGCTTTTCATGTTTATGGGCTTAGGCATACTTTCTTTCATCATAGTCTGAAATGTTCCTGCCTCCCTTCTCAGGGTATTCAGCATTATTAGACCATTTGTTTTGACAGTAGTAAGCTTAAAATCTGATCTTCAGTCTCCTCATCACCCTCCATCTTCAAACTCACATTCATTCTGAGAAAGAGAAGAAAGATACTCTAGAACATTCTTGCCTTTCTAGTGATTTATTTCTACTGAAAGATTTGCTATTTACATGTCAGCCGTGGTTCCAACAGTGCTTTCTGCAAGAATGTTTTGACACTTGGTGGTGTATAATCAAGAAGTAAATGTAATTTGGTAAAGCAAGACATTGCTGTTACAAATAGCAAACCAAAATAACAATACAGGGTGTCCCACTCAAACCTCCCTGATTTCAAGGACCCAGGAGAGAAAAACAACAGTAGATACGACAGTGAAAAATGCACCACATTGTAGAGCATCTCAAAGACTTTATATTCCCACGTCAGAAGTGCCAAGTATCGTTGCCAGAGTGCAGCATGGTCCATGGTTGCATGAAATGAAAATGGCGACTCCACAGCAGAACGTGCAAGCAGTAGTGTGGTTTGCAGAAACAAAATCGCCGATTACTGTGCAAAGAAATTATCGTCGTGTGTATGAATGTGATCCATCTGAAGTGAAAACAATTAAGGAATGGTATAGGAAGTTTTTGGCAACAGGAAGTGTTCCAAAACATTCTGGCGGTGCACATTACGTAGTTTTAGAAGAGACAGTGGAGGACATCAGACAGATGTTTTTCAGAAGCGCACGTAAGTCAATTAGTCAAGAAGCTAGACAACATGATGTACCTCTGTCAACATTGAATCATGTAGTTCACCATCGTCTTCATATGTGTGCTTAAAAAATGCAAATTCTGTAACATCTGACGCCGAATGACAAACCACACCGACACCAGTTTGCTGCCGATATGTTGCAGTGTATTGATATGGATGCCAGCTTCCTGGAAAGATGTTAATTCTCAGATGAGGCAACCTTTCATCTATCAGGAAGGGTTAATAGGCATAATGTTCGGATTTGGAGTTCACAAAATCTGCATGTTGTCATTGAACATGTTTGTAATAGCCATAAACTAAACGTCTGGTGCGGGCTAATGCACGACAGGATTGTTGTATTGTTCTTCTTTGCGTAGCAAACATTGAATGGATCAGTGTATCTGGACATGTTGAAGCAGTTTGTGTACCTTCAGATACAAGACTTGCAACTCAACATCATTTTTCAACAAGATGGAGCTCTGCCACATTGGTCTACGGCTGTTCGCAAGTTCCTGGATAGGAAATTTTCCAGTCGTTGGATCGGATGCGAAGGACCCATTGCCTGGCCACCACATACGCCTGACATTATGCCACTTGATTTCTTAATGTGGGGATTCTACATCTACATCTACATGGTTACTCTGCAATTCACACTTTAGTGCCTGGCAGAGGGTTCATCGAACCATTTTCATACTACTTCTCTACCGTTCCACTCTTGAATGGCGCGTGGGGACAAAAAAAGCACCTAAATCTTCCCTTTCTAGCTCTGCTTTCTCTTATTTTATTATGATGATCGTTTCTCCCTACGTAGGTGGGTGTCAACAAAATACTTACGCATTAGGAAGAGAAAGTTGATGAAATTTTGTAAATAGATCTCGCTGCAAAGAAAACCGCCTTTCTTTCAGTGACTGCCACCCCAACTCGCGTATCATATCAGTGATACTTTCACCACTATTGTGCGACAAAACAAAATGAACTGCCCTTCTTTGCACTTTTTTGATGTCCTCCGTCAATCCTACCTGATAAGGATCCCATACCGCTCGGCAATATTCCAGCAGAGGACGGACAAGTGCAATGTAGGCTGTCTCTTTAGTGGGTTTGTTGCATCTTCTAAGTGTTCTGCCAACAAAGCGTAGTCTTTGTTTCGCCTTCCCCACAATATTATCTACGTTGTCTTTCCATTTTAAGTTGCTCGTAATTGTAATTCCTATGTATTTAGTTGAATTGACAGCCCTTAGATTTGTGTGATTTCCGTATACCCAAAGTTTATCAGATTTCTTTTAGTATACAATTGGATGACCTCGCACTTTTCTTTGTTTAGTGCTAATTGCCACTTTTCGCTCCCTACAGAAATTCTGTCTAGATCATTTTGTAATTGGAATTGATCGTCTGATGATTTTACTGGACGGTAAATTACAGCGTCTTCTGCAAACAATTGAAGTGGGCTGCTCAGATTATCACCTAGATCATTTATATAAATCAGGAACAGCAGAGGGCTTATGACACTACCTTGCGGAATGCCAGACATCACTTCTGTTCTACTCGATGATTATCGTCTATCACTGGGAACTGTGAGGAAATCACGAATCCAGTCACACAACTGAGACAGTACTCCATATGCATGCAATTTGATTAATAGTCGCTTGTGAGGAACGGTATCAAAAGCCTTCTGTAAATCTAGGAATATGGAATCGATCTGAGATCCCTTGTCAACAGAACTCATTACTTCATGAGAATAAAGAGTGTTGCACAAGAACGATATTTTCTGAATCCGTGTTGGTTATATATCAATAAGTCATTTTCTTCAATGTGATTCATAATTTTAGAGTACAGTATATGCTCCAAAATCCTACTGCAAACTGAGGTCAGTGATATGCGTCTGTAATTCAATGGGTTACTCCTATTTTCTTTCTTGAATATTGGTGTGACCTGCGCTACTTTCCAGTCTTTGGGAACAGACCTTTCGTCAAGTGAGCGGTCGTATATGATTGCTAAGAAAGGCGCTATTGTGTTTGCATACTCTGAGAGGAACCTGATTGGTATACCATCTGGACTGGAAGACTTGCCTTTCCTAAGTGATTTGAGTTGTTTCGCAACACCTAAGATATCTACTTTTATGTCACTCATGCTAACAGCTGTTCTGGTTTTGAATTCTGGTATATTTACTTCGTCTTCTTTTGTGAAGGTATTACAAAAAACTGTATTTAGTAACTCCACTTTAGTGGCACCATCATCGGTAAAATTTCCATCGCTATCGTGCAGTGACTGTATTGATTCTTTTTTGCCATTGGTGTACTTGACATATGACCTGAATCACTTTGGGTTTTCTACCATATTTTGAGACAATATTTCATTGTGGAAACTATTAAAAGCATCTTGCATTGATGTCTGCACAAAATCTTGGGGATTTTGCGTTCTTCTGAATTTGGCATGCTTTTTTCGTTCCTTCTGCAACAGTGTTCTGACGTGAAGGACCGCGTGTATGCGCCCAAAGTGGGCATTATTCCTATGTTTCAGCATTGTGTAACTAATGTGATTGCAACAGTAACAGAGGAAATGTTACAAAGAACTTGGCAAGAAATTGAATATAGACTCGATATTCTTCGTGCTACAAATGGTTCACATGTAGAGGTGTATTGATGATAAGTAGATAAATTATTTGAGATGCTCTACAATGTGGTGGATTTTTCATTGTTGTATCTACTGTGGTTTTGTTTTGTGGGTCTTTGAAATCAGGGAGGTTTGAGTGGAACATACTGTACTTGAGAAAAAAGTCAGAGGAAACAATAAAGTATGCCCATCTTTATTATTTTCATAAATAAATTTTGAAAACACCTGATGAGGCAGATTAAAAAATAATCTCTGTGCTGATTGTTTGCAGAGTGCGTCTCTCTTGATGATTCCATGAGCGGAATCAATGTGAGGATCAGTATGTCTCATACACAGGTCTGAGTGTAGTTTGCAAGTCTTATGGCACTTTTCTGTTTGTTTATTTTGTCTGCAATAAAGATGCCAGTGTCCACAAAATGAGCACTGGGGAATGCCATTAAACAGTTATTGCTTATGGTATTCAGGATTACAGATCTGTTATAAGATAAGGCATATTTAACATCTCATTTGCAACTGGTGAAAGCACCAACGAATTCGTGTTTAATACCATACGGAAAGTGCAAAACACCCCAAGAATAAGGAACTGTAACATGACAACATGATGGTGAGACTGATCTTGATTGGTTATTTAATGGAACCTCCAAGACCAAAAAGAATTTTTTTTTTACAGTGATGGAATGTGGCTTCCCAAACTCAGAAATCCTGCTATAAAATCTTATCTAGAGATGTATATTGCAAAAGCAGTTTCCAATGAGAGTACTTCAAAACGTTATGTCTTCAGAAACTATATGAAGAAAGTGTCATAAATCAGACTAGTTGCAGCTGATGATACAGTGTAGTTTAGTCTATAAGTAACCACTGACTGATATAAAAGATATGTGTTGAATACTTCAGTGGGACCCTGTAATGGGAAACAATTGAAACACATGCTTTATTAACTTGGTTTCTTGAGAAAACAGACAATGCTATTATGGTAGAAAGTTTTAACAGTGTGTATTTTGAAACATCCTGATGGGTTAAAATTATATGCTGGTTCAGGACTTGAACTCGCAAGCGTACCTCATGCAGGCAATGCTCTTATTAACAGAGCTACCTGTGTACGACTCATGACATGTCTACACAGCTCTGCTTCTACCAGTACCTCTCTCCTAATGGAAAGCATGTTTTGTGTTGTGGTCTGATACAGTGGAATGTGATTAAATATGGATAGTGTGTAGGGATCAAGCTTCTTGCATGGTACTTGCATTTTCCATTCTAAGTCCATGTCTGCAACTTAAAACATGTGACATGCATCGTGCAAGTTATTCGTCAACTTGGGGGAACATTAAAAGAGAAGTACTCAAACATTAATGAATTTGTACGTTGCATGGAGAAAATCCTGAAAAATTAGCTGCTTCCAGGATATAAAAGCACGTACAAATTACAAGTATTTCTTTACCACCTTCCCCCATCATCCGTACATGGTGTACTCTGTTGAAAGCTGCATGGTGTGTGTAATAATTTTCATTCTGTATGTAGGTTTTTGTATGCAGATGTAAGAAAGACTAAAGAATTACCCTGTAAACAAGAACTGCAAGATGAACTTTGTCATCCAAGGACACTGCTTGGTGGAAACAACTGTAAGAAAACTGCGGGAGGGGTGTTTTGAGAACGAACTACAGTGACACATTTTGACAGATATGAAGGATGTGCAGAATTTATTGGAAAATTGAAGCTCATTCAAAGCTTGGCCAAAAACTCATGATATAGTTTTGAACAAGAATATCGATTACCATTTAAAAACAAAGTATCAATGGCAGGCAGTGGAAACCTCATAACTCCTCTGTCTGTGAAAACCTTGTAATTCCAGTAACCAGTAACTCGATTATCAAAGGAAGATTTGAAAGTGCATTTTTTAATCTATAAATAACTGGGCTTCTACTACATAGTTACACATGCAGCAAAACTATCTGTATCACTTCATATATTTTTTAAAAAGCCATTTTTGCTTCTTCTGTAATGTCTAACAAAACGGAGTTACAAGCTTTTCATTCCCTACTATTGATATGCTCCTTTGAGGTCAGTTGATGTAGAACTTGCCTTTTCTCTTTACAGATATTGGCCAAGTGATCGCTGATGTCACTCCCCTCCCCCCTCCACTGCAAGATAAATTGTTTCAGCAGTTTTCTTAGTTGAGAGTGGATTAGGTCAGTGTGTTCAGTAATGAGATTAATTTGATTTTTCAGTGATTGAGTGATTTCTTGTGAGAAGTTGATGTTTTAATGACTTAAACTTGCATTTCACAGCAAATTTTCATGTTTGGAGTTGGCACATTTTCTGCCTGACAACATAGCACCTGCTTTGCGTCCATTTTCTCTCTTCTTTTTTCCACCTAAAACTCTTATTTCTAATCATCATCATGAAAATGATAGTTGCTACTTGCCATATAGCAGAGATGCTGAGTCGCAGATAGGCACAACAAAAGGCTGCCAGAAAATGAGCTTTTATCCTACAAGGCCTTAGTCGAAAATAGAACACACACACACACACACACACACACACACACACACACACGAGACCACAGTCTCTGCCAGCCAAAGACAGACTTTTTGTTGTGCCTACCTGCAACTCAGCATCTCCGTTATATGGTCAGTAGCAAGTATCCTTTTCGTAATATTGTTACATTCCATCCAGGATTTTCCATTGTTTTATTTCTAATCATCACCATCTTCAAGATATGTACTTGGTTAAGTGCTGTAGCTATCTTTTTTGTTAGTTTGGTGCTTCCATACCTTGTGTTTTCATTCAGTCGATCAATCTGTTATCGTGACTACTGGCTAATTTCTAGGGACAATAGCGTGACTATGTTTCGATAATGTGCAGTACTGACAAAACCTTTGGTCCATGTATGTGCATACCTATCCTTTTTTTTTCCTTTTTGAAATTGTACTACCATTTACATTCCACTAGTAACTCGTTCACTGGGAGTTATTTAGGTGGCTCTGAGGACTATGGGACTTAACGGAGTTATTTAAGTGTGGATCCCTAATTTTGACATTGTTTTCAGTTGATAGGTTCTTGCAGGCAACTAAACTGTTGACTGCCAGCTCAGTATATTCGCTTCTTTGACTTGTACTTGGCATTAACCTTGTTATGATTAGTTTTAAATAGGTCTCCAGTTCTTTTGATAATGTGGCAGTACAGCTACATAAGATTGCTTTATCCATAAGTTTTTGTAACTTGCCAAACTTCTGGTACCTTGTCCCTTCCAATATTCCACAACTTTCTTGTGAAGTATTACTCGGATTTCATCAGTTTGTGGTTTTATAGAAAAAAGAGTATCCTTTTTAATTTTATCATTGTAAATTGGAAGATACTCTATTTGGGTCAAAGGGATGTGTATTAATTGTAGATATAATGACTGAAAAAACTGTATATTAAGATATGAGAGAGATTAGAATTTAGTGTTAACAATAGAATTCTAAAGTAATTTTCTTTTCTCCTTTCAGTTAGCCTTCACTGCTGCTAGTCCTCTGTATCGAGGTTATGTGACTGATGTAGATTGTCGATGGAACACAATATCTTGCTCAGTCGATTGTCGAACAAAAGAGGAAAGAGGATTGGAACCATTAAAGCACTGCAAATTCCAAATTCCAAAGTCACGATATGATTCCATAGACTCATACCTTTCACCAGAAGGAGAAAAGTAAGTCCTATTATTTTATTTAAAAACTGCTTTTGTAATGAAGTAATTATTAAACTACAATATGAAATAACAAGCAGGTATTTAAGAAACTGAGGAAGCAGCAGCTTTTTTTCAAAGGGGCATCTTTCCTTCTGATTTGATAGACTGCATTTACAGTGTAGAAGTACAGACAGTATAAATCATGTAGTGGTAACTTACTGTTAACACAGTGTACAGATTATTTCTTAAAGTAGCTTCTATTTTGTTAATATGTTTGTTGACTCATTCCATATCTAATATTTTTATGCTTGTGATGGGATCGACAGAAAGTGCAAATGGATGGATGAAAAAGAAATACATATAAAATGTAAACTTTCATGGCTGGAAAAGTCACAATTATATAACTACACATAGCATTATTACAACTGTGTGTGGCCGGATCGGATTCATATATCAAGAATTCGGCACATTTTTTCAGTGACATAAATGACATAGTGGTACAGCCGGAGGACATATTAGTTAGTTTAGATTTAGTATCGCTATTTATCATGGTTCCACTCATTGAAGCTTTGCAGCAGCAGAATTGGATTTTTCTTCAGGAAGTTGCAAAACTGTTCAAATATTGCCTCAAAACCATTTATTTCGTATGGAACAATGAGTTCTATTAGCAGACGGATTTTGTCGCAATGAGCCCCTTAAGCCCAGTTATAGCAAACTTATTTAAGGAAAAATTTGAGGTGCAGGTGTTGGAAACTGCTAACAAGAAACCAAAAATTTGGTTCCGGTTTGTGGATGTTAAGTTTGTTTTGTGGTGGCATGGCAGGGAGGAACTGGATTGTTTTCACAAACATCTCAATAGGATCAGTCCGGAGATTCAGAGTACCATGGAGTAGGAGGCAGGAGGAAAATTGAATTTTCTTGATGTGCTAGTTTTCAAGACAGAAGATGGTAACTTGGGGTACACAGTTTACTGAAAACCCACACACACAGACCATTGCCTACACTGGGATCTGAACCACCATCCACAGCAAGAGCGAGGCATCATAAGAATGTTGGCAGATAGAGCAAGGAAAATCTGTGAACGAGAGCTGCTTGATGCAGAATTAAAACAACTCTCCACTGCGTAGAAAATACAGCAGTGCTCAAGTGCCAGTGAAATTAAAAGTTTTCTTGCCTTTCATTAAGGACGTTACTGATCACATAGGAAAAATCTTGAAAAAGTGAAATGCTGCACTAATATACAAAACCAACCAGAAGATACATCATCACCCAAAATTGGCCAAGGGTGGTCGCCAGCTGCTGGAAAAAGCAGGAACTTATAGGATTCCGTGTAGTTGTGAGGAGATGTATGTGGGCACTACAAAAAGAACGGTCAAAAAACAGCTAGAAGAGAACAAGAGCAATTGCAGAAGAGGGGAGATAGACAGATGAGCTGTTGTGGAACATGATTTGTAGCTGGGAGACCACCACACTTATTTTGATAGGACTCAAATGCTGGCAGCCACAAGCGGATACCATGAAAGGTTATGTAGGGAGGCCATAGAGATTGTGAAACACCCCGGGAATTCAGTAGGAAGGAGGAGGGCGTGAAATCAGGATTCTGGTGCTGAAGATGATGTGTACTAGTCTTTCACCAGATGACTGCAGTCGACGGTGGCCAATTGCACTTGCACATTCCAAATGTGATGTCACGCCACTGCATGGAAGCGGAATTTAGCTGTAGTCAGTAGCCAGCCAGGGTGTGAATCAGACATTTAAAGAGCTATGATCTGTCTTGAAAATGTTTTCTGCAGTTGGGGACAAAACATTGGCTGGTAAGGTGAAATCCATTCGACCACAGCATAATAGCCCAGAATGTTTTATTAATTGTGACCTCTTGGGGTTAAGACGCAGGTGGTGTGTGGTCTGGAGGAGGCACTGCTGGGGAAGGCAGTGGGTCGAAATCCTTATGCATTGCTGCAGGAGGCCCAGGCAGGATGAGGCTTCATAAAAGAGGGATGAGCTCTACCTGATGCTCGGGATACTGTAATCTCTCATTACTCACAACGCAGTCCTCTCGCCACCATATTGGTGCCAGCACAAGAACTGACGCCACCAGGAGACGTGCCCATCCAGGAACCAGATGACCATCATCTGTCGTAGCAACTCTACTCGCCTCCTTCTCCTACGGACGCGGACACATCGCCCATGTCTCCTGTTACAACAACCAGACAGATGCAATGGGCAGATTGGTGCACGGGGCCCCAGCAGATTCGACTGTGTGTACTTGATCTGTGACTTTCATGTATTGCGTCTTCCTTGAAATATATTTGTTCAACTTGATGTTATCACAGTTATAAATTATAATGAATATTATTTTATGCCTCTTCTGTTTAGGTACATCTGTCACAGCATTAATTTAATTTTTTGTGGTTGTGTTGCTTGTTTGTAAATGTTTAGAAGTTTGTTGCCATGAAAACTGTAAAAAGGTTCATGTTCTGACAGGAGTGTCTCCGTGTACACAGCATTATTAGTGTTGGTCTTTTGTAGACCAGTTGTCTGTTTTCATTTTCCATGTTTTAGCACAAAGTTAGAAATTTTATTGCAATTTTTCGTAAGGCTGTAAAAAGTCTTCTTAGTGCTGCTGAACTCTGTCATAACCTCATTGCAGAAGCAGTGGCTTGAATTTTATGAAGCATTCTCATTTTATCTTCTAAACTTGACTATTTGTATTTACTTCTAACACTCAGCTTGAGTACTGTATTATACTGTACAACACTTTCAGGTTCTCACAGAAGTGGAATTTAACATAATTCATCAAGTTGGCTTCAGTACGCAAACGGAGCAGGCTTTGACTTTGTTGATTGCTTATGACCAACATACATATGTTACTCATTATCAGCCACAGGTGAATAAAATGGGCAGGAAAGAGATGTGTTCAGTGTTTTACAATAAATAAGCTTGGGTAGATGATGTCCAGTAGAGTGCAACGTTCAGCTTCAAAAAAAAAAAAAAAAAAAAAAAAACCCCTCACCCTAATTACCATGAATATCGAACTAGGCAGGGTTTGCTGTAGACACGATCAGGACTTCTGTAAACGCTGCATGCTCTGAAGATGAAAGACGCCATTGAAAATGTTTAATATACACTAGTCTTTGAAGATAACATGTGACTCTTTGTTTGTCAGGTATGATATTTTCCACTTGTGATGTGGCCTTGCTGCAAACCTTTATTCTGCTGTTGGTGTCTCCTTGAAGAAAGTTTATTGGACTGCTGTAAAACAGGTGATACAGGAAATATACCAGTGATGTATGCCACACAATTTTTAATTAACATGGCTTTTGCCAAATTTATTGTCACTGTGTAGGGTATGATGACTAGTTCCAGTTCCCACAACAAATAATTTTCACAGGCAGGCACCTTCACTGTACTACTCATTAGTGAGGTATCAACAGAATGTTCATAATACACATTCTTAATTAAATTATGATGCAACCATAATGTAATTACATTAGTTTCAATCAATGCAGGCAGTGGACCCACAATATCTCTTGATTGATAAGTGATACAAGTAAATGAAAGTTCACGTTGGTGCAGTACAAAAGTGGGGTCCAAATTATTCGCATGTTAACTCAGAAGACACTCAGAAAAGTTAATACAAGTTATTAGATCAGTTTAATATATTAAGTGAGTCACACAGATACCCTAAGTGTCAGAATATGGGCTACAGGCATGTCCTTGTTATGCAGACTTGTGACGTAAATGTTACTGCTGAGATTTCCGAGCCCACACTTTCATAGAGATCTTAGCGAGTTGAGAGGCTTATACAGACTGGAGATTTTTGGGTGGGTTTGGCTTATAAAGACTTGTGTATGAACATTTTGGTGTTTTGGAAACTCTATAATGCTTTGAAAAACTGATAAGTTAGATTTTACCAATTGGACTGAATTGTTTGTTTGAGTAATAATTTTGTTTACAAAATAAACACTTTGTTAGTAATGTACAAATTTGCAGAACTAATTTATCTTCATTGTCAATTACCTTTTTAGGAGTACAGCAGCCATTGATAATCGATGCAAATTCTTGGTAAATTGCTTAATTTATTTGTCCAGGAAAATTAGAACAACAAAAGTATAATCGGAAATTCTTCCAATCCATATGTGGCATACAAACCAGTGCTTAACAGTGTTGGTTAAAAACAGTCTTGGTTGCAATTTTAGTTTTTCTATTTTTCAACGACACATTCTGCCTTATTTAGGTATTTTCAGGTTGTCTACATAGAAAACGGAGAACAAATACATCTATTTAAGAATCGCGATTGTGTTGTGCAGACTTGTATAACCTATAAGCATGTATAAACAGATCAAATATTGTAAGAGCAAATACCAAATACCTTAATTTCGTATTTCTTAGAAGAATCCTTTAGTCAGTGTAGCCAAAAGGTATCGTCGAGTATATCAGGCCAACATCGCCTTCGTTAAACTCAGTAAAAACTAGAAATATAAAATAGTAAAATCATTACCTTTTCTAGATGGAGGTGAGAGGCACCAAGCTACGCATAACAGGTTACCGTTCACAAGAGCGAGTAACAGAGTAAGATGGGGGCTCAGGTAGTAAGCATAATGCACCACAGCGTCGTGTGCTAGTACTGAAGCCTAATACAGAATCACCTCAATAGGTGGCGCTGCAACGCAGCATTGACAAGAATGCGAGATCATAAACTGGATATACAAACCCACTAAAACTTTATAAATGTAATGCACATAAAACATTGATAAGATGGAATTACTAGGGGCAACACCTGTGCAATAACTTATCCTAAAATTTTGCCAAAGTAAAATGTAAATGAAGGCAGTAAATTTAAAATGAGAAGACAAGGTGTATAATACGACACACAGATGCAGTACATAAACAGATTTTTTTGTATCATATACCACTAGAACGAGAACATTAGAAACACAGGACCGTAATTTCAGATAAAGGGGCTGCCCATATAACACTCAATACTGCACCATTCGGAGCTAGGACTTCTAGCAAGAAAACGTTTTTTATAAAAGACAAGTAAAATTATTAGGCTTAAAAAATACACACGAACGTGGAAGACAGATGTTGTGCAGGTAAACTCCCCCCCTCCCGGTGTATGGATTTTGTTTTTTACATTGAAATGTGTAAAATGTGTTATCATTTAAAGCAACAAACTCAAAAGTATCCTATTTGAGTTAAAAAAACCCTAATGGCTTGGCTAAGAAGACGACATAAGACCAGAGAGGAACAGGGCTCATATTTAGGCAGAGTTACGAGAGCTCCAGGATTACATTAATAACACTGATTTCATAACTTCTAAAAAGGCCTGATTGGCACCAAATAGTATAATTTCAAACTTGTGAATCTAACAGATGTAATGGCATAAATAGAAACTGTGGTTTTGTATGTTTCTTAACTTCAGTACCAATGACCTTTTAAGATAATTGTTTTGAGGAAAATTAGAACTTGTTACTGTGAAAGATGAAGTTTCTGCTTCCTGCTAGTATTTGTCAGCATGTCTAATATGACAGATGTGATTTGATTTATGCAGAGAGACAAAAGCAACAGTGATCTCATCCCATTGTTGGTCACACTGAAACGGAGTTTATTGTGCAGTTTCACTCCCTGTGATTCTGCTAAAGCTAACCACTACCCTTAAGTAGTAGTAGTAGTAGTAGTAGACCCATTACTAGACAGTCCAGTCACATTAGTGTGACTGTCACATGGCTTCAGCTGCCAGAGACTGTGTGTGTGTGTGTGTGTGTGTGTGTGTATGTGTGTGTGTGTGTGTGTGTGTGGGGGGGGGTCATGTCTATTTTCGATAAAGGCCGTGTTGCCCAAAAGCTCACTTTCCGACACGCTTTTTTTCGTGCTCATCTGCGACTCAGCATTACACTTTATGGTGAGTAGCAACTATCCTTTTCATAATATTGAACACCACTTATGTTGAGCATCAGTGTGCAATAACCACTTACAGACAGCAGTGGTAGCACTAGCAATGGAGGGTATATGAAGCATCTCAGGAGGGGAGTGCGAGGGTGCAGGGGGGGGGGGGGGAGGGGGGGATGTGGAAAATAGTGCAGTCATTGTCCTATTGTGGAAACGGAGTGATTTGTCTGACATCCAAAAGGGCATGATCATTGGCTTTCAGGTCAAGGGTGGAAGCATTTCCTAAATGGCTAAGTTTGTTAAACTGTTATTATGCCACGTGTTAAAGTTCGTGATTACAGAACGTCTCTTGAAATGTTGCTTCAGCTTCATTAGTTTGCCATGTTTTTGTTTTGGACTGTAGTCCAATATGCTCTGAGCTGCCACCAGATCTAGCTTCATAGTTTTGAATTTACTATCGCCTTAGTGGTTGTTAGGTTCCGGTCCAATAATTGGAATCTGTCTGGGCCAGTCTTATCAGCTTGTTCATTGTCACTAATTCCTGAGTGATCAGGGACCCACAGCAGGTTTATCCTGTTGCTTTCCCGTAGTTATCCTAGGGCTTCATGGCATTCTACAATGATCTTTGATCTTGTTCCAAGGGTTGATAGATACTTCAGAGCAGCTTGGCTGCCTGAATAAATGTAGATGCTAAAATCCCTTAACACATACACAAATTCTCCTCTGATAGTGGATATTTCTGTCTGGAATATTGTGACCAGCTTCCCTATGGAGACTGCTTTCTCTCTAGTCTGGCTGTACCCTGTATACTACAGCTCCAGTGTGTACCTCTGTTTTTGACCTGTCAGTAAATCAGACACTGTCTCCTGAAGATGAGGTGGTTCATTCTTCCATTGCTCCCTTCTTCAATTGTTACATTGAAAGGTTAATTGAAGCAGATGGAAGTTACTGTACAGTCAGCCAGCATTTCCCTGACCATTCGTATATTTTCCACACTCACTATATTTGTGAGAGATTCTGGATATCCTAAAGGAATCCAGTTATTTACAATTTTTAACCGGTATGCCCCTGCTGCTGCCTGCAGTGTAACCCAAAGGTGTAATGGGGGCATGTGCAGCATGGTCTCCATTCCAGCTGTTGGTGTGCTGCTGACTCCGCCTGTTGTGGCTTAGCAAGCCAGTCTTCCCTTGCAAAGCTTATAAACAACCATCTTCTGTTTTGTTTTATTCCATCTTACTGTATTTCCATAAATTATCATAGGTGTCTGTATGTGTGGATGGATATGTGCGTGTGTGCGAGTGTATACCTGTCCTTTTTTCCCCCTAAGGTAAGTCTTTCCGCTCCCGGGATTGGAATGACTCCTTACCCTCTCCCTTAAAACCCACTTCCTTTCGTCTTCCCCTCTCCTTCCCTCTTTCCTGATGAGGCAACAGTTTGTTGCGAAAGCTTGAATTTTGTGTGTGTGTTTGTGTTTGTTTGTGTATCTATCGACCTGCCAGCGCTTTTGTTCGGTAAGTCACCTCATCTTTGTTTTTATATATAATTATCATAGGTTGTACTACAGTGATGTATATCCAGTACAAACTCCTTGGATTTAGACACCAGTTTTTTCCCATAGCTCCTTCTAGTGCTCATAAGAGTACTGTTTGCCTTGGAACATATAATCCGTGTATGAGGAGTTCCATTGAGCAGTTTGAGTTTCCAGTGTGTGTGCTGGATTTGCTTCCTTGTAAATGGTACTAAAACAGTTTTCTTGGAACTAACCCTTATAAACTATTTTCTGCAGCAGTTTTCTACAAATCTAGTGCATATTATGCCGCTGTTCTAACAGTACTAGCAAATTTGCCAAGTATTACTATGATTTAACCATCTGTGTATCCTTGACAAAAGTAGCCTGTAATATTTAACTTGTGGCCAAAGCTTTTGTCCTTTCTTCAGGCCTAACTATGCCAGTTATGTACTACTTGGCCCTGTACCTACAAGATTAGAATTGTAAATTTTCACATAAGAGTGATCTGCTTTATATTTTTCGTAGTATTGTTTATCAGTTTTAACTATAAAAGGACATTAGCTTAAACGCCTGGTGTGGTTATCACCACATTAGATTAGATTCAGTTTTCATTCCATAGACCCAAAAAAAGAGATGATTATCGAAAAGTTTTTGAAAGTCTGTTTAAACAGTGCTTTATCTGAAACAAAGTTTTTAGTGGTTCCCGGCAATTTATTGAAAATGTGTGTCCCTGAATATTGGACTCCTTTTTTGGACCAAGGGAAGTGATTATAGGTCTTTTATGTAGACCATTCTTATTCCTAGTATTGATACTATGTATGTAGTTATTGGTTGGAAATAGAGATGTATTACTTGCAACAAATTTCATTAAGGAATAAATATACTGAGAAGCAGTGGTTAGAATATAAAGTCCCTTTAACAGGTTTCTACATGATGTTGAATTTACACCACAAATGATTCTTATCACCTGCTTTTGCACCCTAAAGACTTTTGCTCATTTTGACGAGTTGCCCCAAAATATGATCCTATATGACATAATAGTAAGCAAAGTATGCAATTTTTTTTTTTACATTTATATCTCCTACATCTGACATCATTCTCACTGCAAATACAGACTTGTTTAAGCAATTCTGTGATATGCCCTTCCCAACTTAATTTCATTATCGAGTTGTAATCCCAGGAATTTAACACTGTCAACCTCTTCGATGTGCATGTCTTCAAATGGTATACAAATGTTGGAAGGAAATCTCTTACAGGTTCTGAACTGCGTGTAGCGGGTCTTCTCAAAGTTTAATGACCGTGAATTAGCTTTAAACCAGTGGGTCTTCTCAAAGTTTAATGACCGTGATTAGCTTTAAACCACTTATTAATGTCAGTGATAATTTGATCAGTAGCTATTTCTAAATCTGTACTTGACTTGCTACTTATAGCAGTGTTTGTATCATCTGCAAACAAAACAAACTTAGCATCTAGCAATGTAACAGATGAGAGGTCATTAATGTACACAAGAAAAAGCAATGGAATAGAGATGGAACCTTGAGGAACACCACATGTAATTAATTCCCAGTCAGATGAAGACTGACTGCTTACTGCACAGGTATTTCGCAACGACACCCTTTGTTTTCTGTTTGATAGATAAGACTCGAACCATTTCGCAGCATTACTGGTGACACCATAATATTCGAATTTACGTAAGAGAATAGTGTGGTTCACACAGTAAATGGCTTTTGACAGGTCACAGAAAATGCCAGTAGCCTCTAATTTATTATCTAATGAATTAAGTACATTCTCACTGTAAGTGTAAATAGCCTTCTCTGTATCAGAATCCTTAAGAGATCCAAATTGTGGCTTGGACAGTATATTATTTGCAGTCAGATGCTTAGGGACACACTTGAACTCAAAGCTGGCAAAAGTGAAATTGGTCCATAGTTTGATGATACCTCTTTATCCCCCTTCTTATAAAGAGGCTTAACTTCAGCATATTTTAGCCAGTTTGGAAATGTTCTGCTAATAATAGATCAATTACACAAGTAACTTAAGATAGAAGTCAACTTGCATGAGCATATTATCATGCCCACTGAAATACTTAGATTTTAAGGATTTTATGATGGATGCTACTTCTTTGGGAGACGTGAGTGTCATTCCATTTTACTAAGTTATTTTTAAAGACTGATCTCGGATACTCCATTGCACTGTTCACCTAACCTGATAACCCCAAGCTGTCAGTAACAGAAATGAAGTACATGTTTAAGAGGTTTGCAACACTGCATACATTTGTTACCAAAGTCTCATTTATTTTTAGAGCTATCTCTTCCTCTTCCTTTTTGGCCCCACCTGTCTCTGTCTTTACTATATCCCATACAGTTTTTATTTTGTTACCTGAAGTAATTATCTTTATCTCATAATAGTGCTGCTTCGATTTCTGGATTACTTGCTTCAATATTTTGCCGTATTCTTTGTAATGCATTACAATTCTAACATCGGAGCTGTTCCTAGATACTCGATACAGTCTCCTCTTTGTCCCACATGATATCTTTATTCCTTGTGTAATCCACAGTTTATTTTTTGACTTCTGTGTGTGATTTGAGTTATCTTTAGGGGAAAACAATTTTCAAAAGTGGAGGTAACTTTATTACTGAATGCTTTGTATTTTCCATTCGAGTCAGAAGTATTGTAAACATCTATCAGTTCATGTCTTTGAGCAATTTCCTGAATTTCTCAATTTTTGACTTATTTATTACCCCCCCCTCCCCTGTACTCAGATTTAATAGATTTGTTTGTCCTGACAAGTTTAAACATTTAACACAAGATGCTGCATATCATGATCATATAGCCCACTTACTATTGGTTTTGTGATACGACTTTTTTCCCTACATTTGTCTACAAAGATGTTATCAATGGCAGTCTCAGAGCATTTACATATCCTAGTAACAAAGTTCACAGTAGGAACTAAATTGAATGATAGTGTTACTAACTGCAGTAATTGTTCACTGACAGAGTTTTTCAATAAATCCACAATAAAGTCACCAGCAACCACTATTTCCTTGTTTTTATTTTTTATTTTTATTTTTAATTTTTTATCATGAGATGGGACAACAGAGCTTCCAGATTTTTTGTGAAGATGTTAAAATTTCCTGAAGGTGATCTGTATATACCTACTACTATAAAGGACTTATTATGAAATACTACTTCTGTTGCACAAGCTTCTAAGTGCTGCTGTGAGCAAAATTTATTAATATCAATGTTCTTCAAATCAAACAGTTTCTGTCAAATGTGGCAACTCCTTTCTCCATATTTTCTCATTGCTTGGATTGTGTTACCATCCTCCTTCCGTGAAGTACATCCTGGATTAGTTGGTATTCTAATGAGGACTTCATGAAGTTTAGTGCTAGTAACTTTTTCTTTCAGTTCCTCATAGAATACCTTCCAGGAAGATAGCTTCGCTAGCTTGATTGTCAAGTTCTGTTTGACAAAGGTGCCCTGATATTTTGCCCATTGTCCTTTTTTCCTTACAAGGCTGAACAATCTTCTTACCTGCTTCTTTTGCACTCACAGATAGCAGTTCCACCAAGGCATTTTCCTACTTGTGCAATTCTTGGTGTTCGGCGCATTTTTCTAAATATGAGGTCGTGATGGCGGATGTCACTATGTCTGCCATTTCCTCAAAATATACTGGGTTCTGTATTGAAGTTCTGACTTCAGATAGCGTGGGGTTTACGTCTTTTCTTATACGAGTCCCAGTCTGTTTCCCTAGGATTCTTGTAGGCCATGGTTTAACACCCATTTCAACCTCAGTATATATATTTCTAAACAAAGATGATGAGACTTACCGAACAAAAGTGCTGGCAGGTCGATCGACACACAAACAAACACACAAAATTCTAGCTTTCGCAACAAACGGTTGCTTCATCAGGAAAGAGGGAAGGAGAGGGAAAGACAAAAGGATGTGGGTTTTAAGGGAGAGGGTAAGGAGTCATTCCAATCCCGGGGAGCGGAAAGACTTACCTTAGGGGGAAAAAAGGACAGGTATACACTCGCGCGCACACACACACCACACACACACACACACACAACACACACACACATATCCATCCGCACATACACAGACACATGAGACATTTGTAAAGGCCAACCCAGCAGTTGTTCATTCTACTATAAACAGCTATCTACCAATCTCCTCACTTCCTGGGAAGGAGAAGTACTGTCCTCAAAAGGAAGATAAGTTGAGGCCAATACTGTTTCCCTCATTCTTCCTTCCTCGTATTTAATCCTGATGGTCACTAAGTCCCTGGGACAGAAGTCCAGCATCGACATAAATTAAATTCCATTCGGTAGGAGCTTTAGATTTCTAACATAAATCAGTTTGTCTCCAGTTCCTCAGAGACTGAAACACCCCCTTTATATAGATGGGGTTCCTGGATCAGTGTGACATCCACCTCTCATCTTCCAAGAAGATGACTAAGGGTGGCAGTTTATCTGCAACAGTTGCAGCCTCCACCTTGTCACCGTGGTCATTTCTGATCTCTTTGAGTATCCTGATGATAAATGGTGAGAACCCTAGGTACTATTTCAGGTCCTGTTCTTGCATTGCTGCCAGGGATTTTTCACCAACTTCCACCACAAGGATTTTGCCATGCGGTACAACAACTTTTTGGTTGATTATCCCCCCCCCCCCCCCCCCCCCCCCCCCCCCGCGCGCCTCCGCTGAACCCCCTGTGGAGCCCTCCATTTGTGCACTCTTATTTTCTTGAATGGAGTCTTTGGAGGAATATCGTTAAGGAGTTTTGGTACCCACATTGATACCTTTGTGATCTTGAGAGCTCAGCCATTCTCTTGGTCAGCAGCTTCGCCTGCTCCCATGGAAATATCTTTGACATCATCTCCTTAAACCTCTCTGCTGTTCCCATTCCCTCACAAAGATTAGAAATTCCTGTCATCTGTGGTACCACTATTTTTAATCATCATTGTCGTCATCCTATTGGGATAGCACTGAAAGTCATATCTCTGTTGTCACAAATATTTGACTGTTTCTTCCAAATGTGTTGCGATATATGAGGTTGCGGTTACTCTGGAACTGAGAAGTTAGTCCCCCCCCCCCCCCCACACACATACATTGATATAGTGCATTTTGCTTCAATATTGATGTGAGAATGTTACGATGTCTCTTTCCTACGAATATATCATCTGCCTGTCGAGAATGTTACAATGTCTCTTGCCTACGAATATATCGTCTGCCTGTCAGTCTTTCGTTGACTGTGTAGATCCAGCAGCTGACACGCACCTAATTGTTCCCTTCGTGCCGCATGATGGGCAACGACAACATTGCTTACGAAACATATAAGTACACCACTGGCCTCCATCCACACTTAGCATCTCCTGCAGACATGTTGCTATTGTTGAGTATTTGTTCAATTTTGAGGTCAGTTTGATTCTGAGTGCAGACAGTGTCAGGCAAACTACATCTGAAACATGGTAGATGTTCATAAAAAGTCAAAGTACACAGTATACTTTCCCGTGGTTGGCTGCTCGATGAAATTTCCGCCTGCTCAAGACTCCCCTCCCCACTCTCATCTAGTTATCAGCCAAGCTATGTCACCTTTCACTCGTCCCGCGACCTAGTGAAGTCTGTTCATACTATCTCCACAAAGGGTCTGTCCACTGCAATTTATTGTCACAACAACAGTTACTATCAGTGTAATATGATTTATGTCATTTGTTAGACATTTCATTCTGGATCATTTCTCCTTCCTGTTCCATCTGAATATCATCATCTTGTTCTAAACCTGATAAAAAGCTGGTAATTTTCTCCGGTATTCTGGTGTGACAGACCAAATTTCTAATTTGCAACCTACTTGGTAAATTGTTAATTTCTCATAACCAAATAAAATATTGACTTGGGATCAGAACCGAGTAATGGTTTTTGAAGGACAGGATTTTCGCCTTTGAATGTTACTTTTACTTAAAAAGCAGCATAAATGTGTGTATACAGTATGCTTAAATTTATGAGAATATTCATTGCAACCCTGTTCAGATACAAAAGAGTTTGCAAGTTGATAAAAATGTTGTTTTCTCCTGTGTGTCACAAAATTGTGAATCTTTAAGTAGAGCAGTATATTGTTGTAATGGCTAGTTCATACTTTCTTGCATATCCCTTGCACTAGCGACGCGAGTCGAATGTCACATTGTCATTCGAGCAAGGTCGATACTGTATTGAGCACTACGGCGTATCAGGAAATCTCAAGCCTATTCAAATGCAAGTATTGTTCATATTCCCTATCCTTTGAGATTGTTCAAAATAAATTAGAACAAAACCTCAATAGCCAAAGCTTCACCTGTAAATGTAAGATGGCCCCTATATTAATCTATTAAACAATGTGAAAAACATTGACCTCAGCAGCAATAGTTTAATCTGCAATACGAAAGGAACCCATATTTTTTGAATGACAGATTTGGAGAAAGACCTCAGTCTTATAATCAGGTAAGTACGGTAATAAATTATAATAATTCTATATGTAAACATTGTATTATTGAGCTGTTTTGGTTGAACTGAATTTTATTATTGAATAATAATACCTCCTTGTATAAACTTTTATGTAATTGACTAGAGTGGTCTAATGAAGGCAGTAAGTAATAAAAAATATTTTGTTTATTGATTAGGTACAATGATGTCCCAGTAGTGAAGGATGAAGAAATTTATGAACAACTTCTACAAGCTGACATAGACCCTCTTCTTGCACAGCATATTGCACACTTGTTCATTCGCGATTCAGTTTCACTCTTCAGTGAGAGGATCCATCAAGATGACAAAAATGATACTGATCACTTTGAGGTAAGCTATTGTTAACTTGCCTTTACTGTCACTGTTATACCAGGGTAAGATTTTTGGAAGTGTAGACCTTGACCTGGAGTAATTGACTTAACAAAACTAATCATTGTTAATGCACTGGATATTAGGGAATTCCTACTTTATTCTGTCTTATTGAAATTAATTCAATGTAAAAACTTCTGGCAGGCTTGTCTAGTACCTACTGGCTTGTGTTTTTGTGTAACTTCAGTCCTAAATGAGAATACATTTGAAGATCAATTAGATACCTGAGTGTGACATAGTCTGCTCAAATAGATCCTGAGAGAATTACGTGAGAATGACATATTACATACAACTCTTTTAATTTTTCATTGATTATCAGGAAACAAATAACATTTTGGTTCTTACAGTCATAGAATATCTTTGCATAATTAAAAAGCCAGATAAAAACCACTATAGTTAGTGAGGTTTTGTAAGTTCTTGATAACCTTTTAGGAGTTACTCAGGAAGTTAACTTGTAAATACTTGAGATTTGGTATCATACTCTTTGCTGCCATTTAAGAGTGCCGCCATGAGCCAACAAAGCATCCTGGAAATAACAGTTGACTCATATGGCCAGAAAGTACAAAATATACTTCGTGAAAGGGGGAGGGGGATGTAATGGTGGTAATCTTCTACAGAGATTAGCTTGCTGAAGTTGTTATTCATGGATTAAATGCTAGTAAGTATGCCATAATGGTCAGAATCATGATTGACCTGAGTGTTGCAGATGATAATTTTTAATGCAAGCATTATAAAAGTTGTAAATTATTTACATGGGTTGAAGTGGAACATTAGGTTTACTTCATTTGCCTCTTCACTTAGGAACTGTCTGAAGCAACATTCAGGTCTTAATGTTAGTTTCATGTGAGACAATGGGAGTGTGATTATGAAAGTTTACGTAAGGGTGATGGATATTTATGGTTGTGTGTGAGCAACTGGCTGTGATATTGTAAAGTAATTAGGCAGCACAGCCCATAGGAACCCCAGGCGAAGCAATTTTCTCTCAATCATCGAGAGAGAAACATAGACTAAATGTAGAAGGAAACACTGTTGCATTATGGAAAACAGCAAGGACAATTATTTCGAGAAGTTACGCATGTTATAAACTCTTTCATAAATGTACTGATTATTGGAAACCACACTGAAGGAACTCAGGGAAATGTAGAGGTGACTATTGGTGACTGTCACAGCGTTGGGTTCAAATACCGGTATACCAATCTACAAAAACATTGCTGTTACTGTCGTATCCACTCTGTTTTCAGCATAGTAACATGTATCATGGTTAGAAGTACCAGAGACTTCATTTTTTGAGAAATAATTCGTGGAACAGTTGTTTATCTACATTAGTGGCAGTGTTACCATTCCTAAGACTAATAAACTACTGAAGACCTATTTTCTGTGTAACGTGTAACTGCTCATAGCAATTTTCTACAGACACTTTAACATTCTCATTTTTCATTTTGTAAATATTTCTGTTATCTGCTTGGATTTGATGATTTTTGTTATAGATACAAGCTGTATGGTGTCTGAAGAGTGTTCTGCATAGTTGTTACTTTACCAGAATCAGTAATTGTTAGGAACAGATTTTTTTGTTGTTGCTTGGCTTAAGGGTGCATGGCAGTGTTGTCTCGGGTATAACATAATAATCTTGAAAAGTCTATATTAGTTATTCTTACCCAACACTTTTTGGAGAACCCAGGAAGAGATGCAAAAGTTCAGTAGCCAATTCATATTTTCAACATCAAACCATGGGATGCCCTCTCATTACCTGACTAGGTGTACCAATGTTTGTACATTGTGGACATTGGACAGTAATGAACATCTCCTCAAAGGAGGAATTAATATGTCAGAGAGTAATATCAATGTGGAGGTGAATTAACAGGACTTTTTTATGTGTTAGTGAGTGAAAAGAGCTACTCCATGAGTGGGAAGTGGCCTTCACCACCTGCTGCTTGTTGCCCACCACTTCAACATTTTTCCTTTCAATGACACAAGGCCATGAAGGCCACTGTGAGTATTTTACAATTCTCCTTATCTGCTCCATCTTACAGTTTGACATGACTTGGTACCCAACAGTGTAACATCTCCTTCCTTTGATGCTGTTTACAAAGGTAGGTCTCTGGGATGTTCAGATTTCTCTGCTCGTTACATGTGTTGGGTCATTTGTAGTGCACTCAGGAGATTGGAGCAGATAAGGAATTTCATAACTTGAAGACTCCACATCTGATTTAAGATAACACGCATATTTGCATAACAGATGATGAATTCATTTGATAATTTGATCTTGAGGGAACTATCAGGGTAAACTACAGACCAGGAATGGTAGTCCTCTGCTTAGAAACATCAGATGTACTAGCATAAAGTGTTTAAAATGATATTGTTTTACAAATAAGGTACTTTCTCCCTTACACCATAGGAGGTGGTACACGTGCATCTAAGCTCTGCAAGCTTCCTTACTGTGTATGGTGGAAGGCATTTTTGATACCAGTATCATTCCTGCTCTTTACTGTTCCAGTCACGAATGGTATGTGGGAAGAATAATTGTCAGTAAAGCTCCCTAAGACATCTAATTTCCTTGATTTTCTTGTTGTGATCATTTTGTGAGATATTTGAGGGAGAGAGTAATATGTTGCCTAACTCTTATTAGAACATAAACTCCTGAAATTTCAGTAGTAAACCTCTCTGTGATGCACAAAACCTCTTGTAGCATCTGCCACTGGAGTTTATTGAGCGTCTCCAAAATGCTCCCGTGCCAAATAAATGATCCAGTGATGAAGTGCACTTCACTTAGATGGTCTCTCTCTCTCTCTCTCTCTCTCTCTCTCTCTCTCTCTCTCTCTCTCTCTCTCTCACCCCCCCCCCCTCCCCCTCCTCCCTTCCGCCATTAACCCAACTTAGGTAATGGTCCTAGACTGATGAACAGTACTGAAGCATCGTTTAAATGAGTGTTTTGTGAACTAGTTTTTTCGTGGGTGAATTACACTTCCTTCAAGATTCTCCCAGTCTCTGTCTGGAATGTGCTTTTCCTGCTGTTTGTTTTATGTGGTCATTCCACTTCAGGTAACTCAAGACAGTTACTCCTACACATTTTTCTTTATGGTAGTTACTGTTTCCGGTGATAAACCCACCCAGATAGGTGAAGCAGCCACAGATCAAAGAGGTAAATACTGGGCTGATACCCTTCTACTGCATCGCGTGTTACACAAACATTTTCTAAATGTTTGTGGACATGAGATTTACACAAGATACAGACAGTTAGGGTACACAGATTCCTTTTGGGGAAGAGTAGTGATATCAGGAAGGGTATTTGACTACCAGATGCCAAAACTGATGTAACTCTAAGACAAACAAAGGAATTATCTGAATGGGGCAGAAATCAGTAGATGTAATATACATGTACAGACAAACAAATAGTTATAATTTCAGAAAAATTGTATGATTTATTCAAGAGGAAGAGCTTCACAAATTGAGCAAGTCAGTAATGTGCTTGTTCACATCTGGCCCTTGCAAGCAGTTATTTGGCTTGGCATTGATTGACAGAATTGTTGGATGTCCTCCTGAGGAATGGTGTACCAGATTCTGTCCAATTGGTATGTAGATGGTCAAAATCCTGAAAGGGTTGAAGGGTTCTGCCCATAATGCTCCAAACATTCTCAGTTAGGGAGGGATCTGGCAACCTTGCTGGCCTAGATAGGGTTCGACTAGCACAAAGACAAGCAGTAGAAAGTCTCCCATATGCAGGTAGCTGTTAGCTTGCTGAAATGTACACCCAGGATGGATTGTAAAATATGAACTATCATGGCCGGAAATGTCACAGTTAATAAAATTTTCCAGGATATTGTGCCAAGGTTGAATGGGTTTCACCTTAAAACCTGACTTTTTGTTCCGATCTGCAGAGGACATTTTCAAGGGGGCTTGTCACACTTTTGAATGTCCGATTCACAGCCTGACTCACTGCTGACTACAACAAAATTCCACTTCCACAATCTTCCGCACAGTGGTGTGATGTAGCATGTTTTGAATATGTGAGTGCAATTGTTGTTGACTGATAACATCCACATTTGCTATCTTCCCACGCTGGAATACAAAGCATGTTCTGCAACATCTGAGTTTTCAACTGTAGTATCGGCAGACTTGCCAACACTACGTACACTAATAGAAAGAGGCGGCCAAGATGCACACGCTAACTCACGCAGGGTGGCGTGAGGTCTGAAACAGGATACGTAATGAATGCTATAAAGAAAAATACGTAGCTGCTGGAATACTTAACTTTAATCCATCATTTGTATACAGCGTTCTTGATGATACAAGTGAGACTCTCTCTAGATAAATGCAATGTAATGCTAATGGCGCCTTGCTAGGTCGTAACCATGGACTTAGCTGAAGGCTATTCTAACTAGCTCTCTGCAAATGAGCGAGTCTTCGTCCGTGTAGTTGCTAGCAAAGTCGTCCGTACAACTGGGGCGAGTGCTAGTCCGTATCTCGAGACCTGCCTTGTGGTGGTGCTCGGTCTGCGATCACTGACAGTGGCGACACACGGGTCCGACATGTACTAATGGACCGCGGCCGATTTAAAGCTACCACCTAGCAAGTGTGGTGTCTGGCGGTGACACCACATCAACCTCCCCTCTTCTGTACTTGCCCTTGTGCTTTCTAGTTGTTTTTTGACAGCCCTTTTTGTAGTACCCACCAACAAAAGTGAGGCATCATAAAAAGTTGGTGGACAGAGAAAGGGTAGTCAGTGAACCAGAGCTACTTGACACAGAATTAAAACATCTCACCAATGCACTGGTCAAGAATGGTTATTCGTTCGCTGGAGTGAAAAGAGCATGAAGACCACTGTGTAGAAATCATAGCTCTGCTCAAGTGCCAGTGAAATTAAAAGGTTTTCTGCCCCTTTATTAAGGAAGGGACTCACTGCACAGGAAAAATCATAAAAAAGCAGAACATCATGGTAATCTACACACACCCACATGGAAGGTAGATCACCTAAAATTGGTCAAGGGAGCTCGTCAACAACTGGAAAAAGCTGGAATTTATAGGATTCTGTGTAATTGTAGGGAGGTGTACGTGAATACTACAAAAAGAACTGTCAAAAAGCGACTAGAAGAGCATAAGGGCAATTGCAGGAGAGGAGAGATTTACAGATCAGCTGTTGCAGAACATGCTTTGCAGCGTGGAGACCAGCACATTCATTTTGATAGGACTCAAGTATTGGCAACCACAAGCAGATACCATGAAAGGCTATACAGAGGGGCCATATAGTTTGTAAAACACCCCAAGAATTTCAATAGGAAGGAGGAGAGCATGAAATCGAATGAAACTTGGATTCTGATGAAGAAGATGTGTACCAATCTTCTACCATGGGACGATAGCAAACGTGGATGATGGCAGTCGACAACAATTGGCCTCACATGTTCAAAACATGTGACATCACACCAATGTGCAGAAGCTTGTGGAAGCGGAATTTTACTGTAGTCAGCAGTGAGCCAGAGTGTAGAATATGTCGATGTACTGCTTTGCTGTTAGTGTGCCACAGATGACAACCAAAGGGGTCCTGCTGTGAGAAGAATGGCACTCGAGACCATCGTTTCTGGTTGTTGAGACTTATGGCAGGCAATAGTCATGGCGTTATCCTACTATTGTTCGGGACGTCCTCCGAACACATCTTTGGCCTGGAATCTCATTGACTGGAGCAGAACTGTCTACAGTGTTGAGTCGAACTTCGAATTGAGCCCCAATGACAAGTGAAGACATGTCTGGAGATGCCGCGGACAACGATTGGATACCAACTTGAATGTTGTCCACCATACAGGTTGACAACCAGGAGTTAAGGTCTGGGTTACCATTTCTTTTCATAGCAGCACCCCTATGGCTGCCATATGTGGCACTCCTACAGCACAGTGGTATGTTGACGATATCCTGCCAGCTGTTTTGTTGCCCTTCATGGCAAGCCATCCTGGGCTTACATTTCAACAAGGTAATTCCCATCTGAACACGGCGAGAGTGCTTTCCAAACCCGAACTAGGTCAGCAAGGTTATCGGACCTCTGCCCAATTGAGAACGTTTGGAGCATTATGGATAGGTCCCTCCAAACAGCTTGGGATTTTGACAATCTAATATGCCAATTGGACAGAATTTGTCATGATATCCCTCAGGAGGATATCCAACAACTGTATAAATCAATGCCAAGCCATATAACTGCTTCCATAAAGGCCAGAGGTGGACTACTGTGTTACTGTCTTGTTCAATTTGTGAATATCTTTCTCTTGAACAGATCCTCCAATTTTTTTTAAAATTGTAATACTTTATTTGTCTGCATATGTAATCACATCTAACATTTACATTCCATTCAGATAATTGCTTTGTGGTGTGTTGTGCTTTTTTTCTATGTTGTAAGAGTATATAACAATGCTGAACATGTAAGGAAACTGGGAAAGGCAAAATGGAAAAAAGAAGAAGAAGGAGGAGACTGAAACTTCCTGGCAGATTGAAACTGTGTGCCGGACCGAGACTCAGACTTGGTACCTTTGCCTTTCACAGGCAATTGCTCTACCAAGTGAGCTACCCAAGCATGACTCAGGACCCATCCTCACAGTTTTAATTCTGCCAGTATCTTGTCTCCTATATTCCAAACTTCACAGAAGCTCTCCTGCAAACCTTGCAGAACTAGCAATCCCAGAAGAAAGGGTATTGCGGGGACACAGCCTGGAGAATGTTTCCAGAACGAAATTTTTACTCTGTAGCAGAGTGTGCACTGATATGAAACTTCCTGGCAGATTAAAACTTTGTGACAGACCAAGACTCGAACTCGGGAACTTTGCCTTTTGCGGCAAGTGCTCTACCATCCGAGATACCTAAGCCCGACTCGGGACCCATCCTCACAGCTTTAATTCCATCAGTCTTGTCTCCTACCTTCCAAACTTCACAGAAGCTCTTCTGTGAACATTGCAGACCTAGCACTTTACTCTGAAGAAGAAAACACTTCCAGTGATTAGTCACCGATAATGTAATTAGAGTCGTGGATCTTGTGGCACATTTATGTGCAGTGTGTTACATTTATTTGCATTCAGGGTCAGCTACCATTTCCTTGCACCAATTGTTGATCCTCTGCAGATTGTCTTGGGTTTCATTACAGTCTTTAGGTGTTGCAACTTCCTTGGGGTACTTAAGAAATAAAATTTACATCTTTGGTTTTGTTCCATTAAGGCTGACTGTTGCATTCTACGTGCAAGGGAGCCTTGTATCCAGTCAGAAATCTGGTCCAATACTCGGCAAGTTTGTGATTTTGTTTGCCAAAACAATGGTGTGGACCTGTGTGAAATACATTTCGGAAAGCAAGGGACTAGGCATCAGCCTGAATGCCATTGTCTGTGGTGCTATTGATCTCATCTACAAATGGACTGAGCTGAGTGTCGTAAGTTCTGGGTTTGCAGAATTCATGTTGACTGTTGTAAATGAGATATTCATTCTCAAAAGATGTCTTAATGTGTGATCACAAAGCATGTTCCATAATTCCACAACAGATTGACAACAGCAGTATAGGCCTATAATTATTCGAGTCTGCCAGATGACCCTTGTTGAAAACTGGAATAACTTGTGGCTTATCCAATCACTAAGTACACTTGTTGCTCCTGTGTCTTACAAGTGTCTCATCCAGTTCAGTTGTGTTTCCACTGTAGAGCAATTTGTTTCATTTCTATTATACTATTGGCTATTTCAATATCTGCCGTTGGCATTCGTGCAGTGATGAAAAGGGGGAACCCTATTACGATCTTCCATGGTGAAAAGATTTTGGAGTAGTTCACTCTTCATTGTCATCTTCTCTTTCAGTGCCGGTATAGTCATTGAGTACTGAATAGTTGAGTCCAATCCTCATTTTGATTTTACTTAAGATAAAAATTTCTTAGGACTTTTTCAGATCATTTTGGCGTCGTGCAGCTTCTGTTCTGTTTGCCTGAGAGGTTTTGACTTCACGTAAATCAGAGTTGTGGTGAATCCTTTCCATCTGTCATATCACTTGGTACATACTTGTCTAATGCATATTGTACAATGCTTTTGAGTTTTAACCATTTGTGCTCCACAACTTTGTCTTAAGAGCTGAATATTTGATGTTGACCACTTGATACTGTGCAGTTTGAAATCAATCACTCTTATGAACAAATAATACTATCCATACCCAGAGTCACTGATACTACCGCAGCCCCCTGATCACATTTTTTTCCTTGATGTTACGTGTTTCGAAAAGTTGTCTGGACTTATTAGGGCTCAAAGACATTGCCGTAAACATTGGTTCTTTAACTGTATTCTCAAAATAAGTTTCACGCAAGACATTCAGAACAATCTTGCATGACTCCCTTTCTCTGGCATAAGTTGTTATGCAGACTCACCCATTCTATAGCTGCCAAGTTGAAGTCTCCAACTGTTATGGTAGTATGATCAGTAAACTTAGTAGTGATATTTTTGAAATGTCTCTAAAGTCCTCTCCTGCTACAGCTTCTGATGTAGGGGGCCTTTTATAGCACCCAGTTACCACATTTCATCTACCTTTGATGTATATCTTTACCTATACTTTTCACATTTGGCATCTGTAGTAATTTAACAAGGTGCTATGGAGTTTGAAATCAGTCCTTGATGTTTTGAGGGTTCAGTGTGGCAGATAGCTCCACCTCTGTGCAATGAATGCAATCTGATACACGCTAAATGCCACTAGGTCACCTTTCACATTAACCACAAATAGTTTTTAGGAATCAAATGACAGCACCAGCTGCACTTTTATTTTTGCTTACCACAACTGCTTTCAGCCACCAACACTCTTCTCCAGTGGTTACATGTCTTATCATGGAAGTACACAAACTGAATGATGTGTAGAGTTCTGTCTGCAAAAGTCTTGTATTAAGCTTGTATTTTGTTCACCAAATGACAGTGTGGAATTGTATTTGAATGCCTTCTGGAAGAGTTTGTCTATGTACTATGATGACGATAGACATGCAACTGTCCCAATAAGTGTTTTTCCTTTACAGCCATCCATCCCTTAGGAATACAGCACATCTTTAGGTTCAGGTTTACTTTCTAATAGTGTGTCCCATCCTCTGGACATGTATACTTCAGCAAAGATCCTTATTCACAGTGTTGTTGTTGTTGTTGTTGTTGTTGTTGTTCACAGCACTCGTTGAATATCTCTCAGATTTTGTGATATTACAGGACTAGTGACATTAACACTCTTCCAGCTTGAGAACTTGGCTGCCCCAAACCCTTAATTAAACACTTTGGCAGGCTTTCCTGAAGAGCTGCTTGTCATTTAGAACAACCCAAGTTAAATGGGGTGTGTAGGCGATTTGAAGGGAGGGGGCTGGCATGTATACCACAGGTGTCGTAAGTGTTATGTTTCTATGAACAGTCAGTCAGTAGCCAGTTCACCTGGGTTTTAGAAATTCTAGAGGTCAGAAACTGTTTGGTTGCAATCATAGATAATATTAAAATATCACAGGTGATGATGTTGCTATCCCAAGAAGTGGGCTAAATTGGAGGGAGGTTGTAACGTCTTTGTAAATATGATGATCAGTTTCAAATAAGAAAATGATTGTTCTGAAGGCAGCATTACCATTATTGTTATTGATACTCTTGAGATGACTGGAAACTGAGACCAGAGGAAATTGAGGTCTGGACAGTTGTTGGAACAACAGGTATGTTGGAGGGAGAGTTCCCAACTGTGCAATTCAGAAAATGTGTTTTTAATGGAGCAGGATCCAGAGAAAATGGATTGTCAAATGACTGAATTGTAT
Source organism: Schistocerca americana (assembly GCF_021461395.2). Taxonomy (NCBI): domain Eukaryota; kingdom Metazoa; phylum Arthropoda; class Insecta; order Orthoptera; family Acrididae; genus Schistocerca; species Schistocerca americana. The sequence goes on along the minus strand of NC_060120.1, from coordinate 827,977,244 downwards.
AGAGTAATGTGCTCCAGAACACATTGGTCAGTTTGCCCCTTAGTTGCAGTTTGGTAGTGACCATTCATCTAGATGATTGTTTAGGGTTACGTTGTTGTGGTCTTCAGTCCTGAGACTGGTTTGATGCAGCTCTCCATGCTACTCTATCCTGTGCAAGCTGCTTCATCTCCCAATACCTACTGCAACCTACATCCTTCTGAATCTGTTTAGTGTATTCATCTCTTGGTCTCCCTCTACGATTTTTACTCTCCACGCTGCCCTCCAATACTAAATTGGTGATCCCTCGATGTCTCAGAACATGTCCTACCAACCGATCCCTTCTTCTAGTCAAGTTGTGCCACAAGCTCCTCTTCTCCCCAATTCTACTCAATACCTACTCATTAGTTATGTGATCAACCCATCTAATCTTCAGCATTCTTCTGTAGCACCACATTTCAAAAGCTTCTATTCTCTTCTTGTCCAAACTAGTTATCGTCCATGTTTCACTTCCATACATGGCTACACTCCATACATATACTTTCAGAAACGACTTCCTGACACTTAAATCAATACTCGATGTTAACAAATTTCTCTTCTTAAGAAACTCTTTCCTTGCCATTGCCAGTCTACATTTTATATTCTCTCTACTTCGACCATCATCAGTTATTTTGCTCCCCAAATAGCAAAACTCCTTTACTACTTTAAGTGTCTCATTTCCTAATCTAATTCCCTCAGCATCATCCGACTTAATTCGACTACATTCCATTATCTTCGTTTTGCTTTTGTTGATGTTCATCTTACACCCTCCTTTCAAGACACTGTCCATTCCATTCAACTGATCTTCCAAGTCCTTTGCTGTCTCTGACAGAATTACAATGTTATCAGTGAACCTCAAAGTTTTTATTTCTTCTCCATGGATTTTAATACCTACTCCGAACTTTTCTTTTGTTTCCTTTATTGCTTGCTCAATATACAGATTGAATAACATCGGGGAGAGGCTACAACCCTGTCTCACTCCCTTCCCAACTGCTGCTTCCCTTTCATACCCCTCGACTCTTATAATTGCCATCTGGTTTCTGTACAAACTGTAAATAGCCTTTCGCTCTCTGTATTTTACCCCTGCCACCTTCAGAATTTGAAAGAGAGTATTCCAATCAACATTGTCAAAAGCTTTTCCTATGTTTACAAATGCTAGAAACGTAGGTTTGCCTTTCCTTAATCTTTCTTCTAAAATAAGTCTTAGGGTCAGTATTGCCTCACGTGTTCCAACATTTCTACGGAATCCAAACTGATCTTCCCCGAGGTCAGTTTATATCAGTTTTTCCATTCGTCTGTAAAGAATTTGCGTTAGTATTTTGCAGCTGTGACTTATTAAACTGATAGTTTGGTAATTTTCACATCTGTCAACACCTGCTTTCTTTGGGATTGGGATTATTATATTCTTCTTGAAGTCTGAGGGTATTTCGCCTGTCTCATACATTTTGCTCACCAGATGCTAGAGTTTTGTCAGGACTGGCTCTCCCAAGGCTGTCAGTAGTTCTAATGGAATGTTGTCTACTCCGGGGGGCCTTGTTTCGACTCAGGTCTTTCAGTGCTCTGTCAAACTCTTCACGCAGTATCGTATCTCCCATTTCATCTTCATCTACATCCTCTTCCATTTCCATAATATTGTCCTCAAGTACATCGCCCTTGTATAGGCCCTCTATATAATCCTTCCACCTTTCTGCTTTCCCTTCTTTGCTTAGAACTGGGTTTCCATCTGAGCTCTTGATATTCATACAAGTGGTTCTCTTTTCTCCAAAGGTATCTTTAATTTTCCTGTAGGCAGTATCTATCTTACCCCTAGTGGGATAAGTCTCTACATCCTTACATTTGTCCTCTAGCCATGCCTGCTTAGCCGTTTTGCACTTCCTGTCTATATCATTTTTGAGACGTTTGTATTCCTTTTTGACTGCTTCATTTACTGCATTTTTATATTTTCTCCTTTCATCAATTAAATTCAATATTTCTTCTGTTACCCAAGGAGTTCTACTAGCCCTTGTCTTTTTACCTACTTGATCCTCTGCTGCCTTCACTATTTCATCCCTCAAAGCTACCCATTCTTCTTCTACTGTATTTCTTTCCCCCATTCCTGTCAATTGTTTTCTTATGCTCTCCCTGAAACTCAGTACAATCTCTGGTTCTTTCAGTTTATCCAGGTCCCATCTCCTTAAATTCCCACCTTTTTGCAGTTTCTTCAGTTTTAATCTACAGTTCATAACCAATAGATTGTGGTCAGAGTCCACATCTGCCCCTGGAAATGTCTTACAATTTAAAACCTGGTTCCTAAATCTCTGTCTTACCATTATATAATCTATCTGATACCTTTTAGTATCTCCAGGCTTCTTCCATGTATACAACCTTCTTTTATGATTCTTAAACCAAGTATTAGCTATGATTAAGTTATGCTCTGCGCAAAATTCTACCAGGCGGCTTCCTCTTTCATTTCTTAGCCCCAATCCATATTCACCTACTATGTTTCCTTCTCTCCCTTTCCCTACTGATGAATTCCAGTCACCCATGACTATTAAATTTTCGTCTTCCTTCACTACCTGAATAATTTCTTTTATCTCATCATACATTTCATCAATTTCTTCGTCATCTGCAGAGCTACTTGGCACATAAACTTGTACTACTGTAGTAGGTGTGGGCTTTGTGTCTATCTTGGCCACAATAATGCGTTCACTATGCTGTTTGTAGTAGCTTACCTGTACACCTATTTTTTTTATTCATTATTAAACCCACTCCTGCATTACACCGATTTGATTTTGTATTTATGACCCTGTATTCACCTGACCAGAAGTCTTGTTCCTCCTGCCACCGAACTTCACTAATTCCCACTATATCTAATTTTAACCTATCCATTTCCCTTTTTAAATTTTCTACCCTACCTGCCCGATTAAGGGATCTGACATTCCACACTCCGATACGTAGAACGCCAGTTTTCTTTCTCCTGATAACAATGTCCTCTTGAGTAGTCCCCGCCCGGAGATCCGAATGGGGGACTATTTTACCTCTGGAATATTTTACCCAAGAGGTCGCCATCATCATTTAATCATACAGTAAAGCTGTATGCCCTCGGGAAAAATTACGGCTGTAGTTTCCTTTTGCTTTTAGCCGTTCGTAGTACCAGAACAGCAAGGCCATTTTGATTAATCTTACGAGGCCAGATCAGTCAATCATCCAGACTGTTGCCCCTGCAACTACTGAAATGGCTGCTGCCTCTCTTCAGGAACCACACGTTTGTCTGGCCTCTCAACAGATACCCCTCCGTTGTGGTTGCGCCTACGGTACGGCTATCTGTATCGTTGAGGCACGCAAGCCTCTCCACCAGCGGCAAGGTCCATGGTTCATGGGGGGTTATATGTTTGGAGAAAACTCTGTCGTTTTTTCATGGTAAATGGCATTGCAACTTTCACAGGTTCCCAGCCTCTTATGGGACAAGAAAAGTAAATGGCAGAGCTGGAATAGAATGGTGGATGGATGTACAGTAGTGGTGCTGCACTCAGATCGTTGAAAGGCATAAGACATATCGCAGGAGGAGTTGCTAGCAGAAAGGATGTTAATACAGATGCAGATATACTTTAGTTTAGTTTGGCAGTGGAGTCCCACTTTGGGAGGTGTGGGGGTGTAGTAGGGAGGATTTTCATCATTTCATAGTACAAGGTGATGTAAACCATGGCAGAGAATGGATGTGGGCCGACATTAGACACTGACACTATACCTCGTAAACCACATTCCTCCCCTATTCCATTTTCTTCCTTCTTACTGCCATTTCCATTTCTCAAACCTAGCCAAGATTGCTATTTGTCCAGGTAATGCCGCAGTAGTGAGAGACTTTTGCCACGTGTGTGAGAGCTGTGTCTGTATTTGTTAGCGCTGAAGAAGGGCTTTGGCCAAAAGCTTGGAAGTTCATCATCTTTTAAGTACTTCTGTTTGAGTAGTGATCTGTCCTCGTATATATTTCCATCTTGAGTTTCTTGTCAGTTTATCAGTTTTTATTTCATCATTGTAGTGTTTTATGTGATACACACTAATGGTAATTTTCATGTAATACACACTAATGGTAATTAATTTTTAAAATATTACTGCTTTAGAACTGTTCTTAATTTTGCTCTATTTGCTTTTTCAGAACATTCAATCCACCAACTGGCAGACTATGAGGTTCAAGCCACCACCACCAAATTCCTCTATTGGTTGGCGAGTTGAATTTAGACCCTGTGAAGCTCAAATCACAGATTTCGAAAATGCTGCTATTGTTTGTTTTGTTGTTCTGCTCACAAGGGTAATCCTGTCATTCCGACTAAACCTAATTATTCCTATTAGTAAGGTAGGTATTAGCTTTCCACTGCTGCTCTAACATCCTAGTGTAAGAAGGTACTTTTCCGATACTTTGTATCTAATATGCTTAATGTATATTCAATCTGTAAAAGCATCACACATTGCTATTAAAAAGGGCGCGCGCACACACACACACACACACACACACACACACACACACACACACACGCACATTCACATTGCATTTTTTTTAAACTTTAGACCAGTATGTGTTTTTTTATTTTGATAATATTTTCACTGCACAACAGAGTATAATTTTTTTAAAAAAACTGCCATGCATTAAGTGATGACAATATATTATTTGTTTGAATAACACATATGGTCTGCCTTCTGTTGAGAATGAGACTTGAGTTTCAATAATGCTGACACACAGATCCATAGAAATGCTACGCAGTGTGAAGAGGGACCTGAAAATGTAGCATTTGCTTTTTCCAAAATTAGCATCTGTTATTGGCAAAATTAGCATTTTTTTATGATATACATGTACAAGCTTACAAGGTTGCCTTGCCACATTCGTGAAGAGAAGCCTCAGTGCTTTGAAGTAGAGTGTTAAAAAAAGCAGATATTGAGAAGTTTTTTTATTTTACACAAATTTCCAAGGTTTATTTTATTTTTTATTTTTTTAATTTTTTTTAAGTGACTGCATTTTGACTTTCGACATGATCCAAATACACTGTCTTACAAAAAAATGAAGCACCCAGAAAGGGAGGAGAAAACAAAATGAAACCTAAGGGGTTGGGTATGTGATATGTTTTCTGTGGTCACAAAGTAGAGACAGATTTAGGAAGTGGTAGTATGAGCTCAGTTACCCCTATGATGTTGCACTGCTCTGGCTTGATTAAATGCAGTGATTCAGATGGGAAGGATATTAGAAAGCCATTGTCTGAGGCAAGCTGGTACACAATTGTTGTGACTGATCCTTGATATCCTAAATACTGGCAGTGAGTCAGAGTAGACATATGAGCTGGTCTCCCACATGTTCCATCAGCAATAGATCTTGTGAATCTTGCTGGTCACAGGTTTACCTCTTTATTACACCAACATTTCGTAGAGACGCCATGCCATGTATAGATGAGTACTGTCCTGTTGTAAAAAGGACATCACAATACTGTAGCATGGGAGGTAACACTTAAGGATGCAGGATGTCAGTGACTTGTTGTCAGGGTTGCCTCAATCACTACCAGCCATGACATGAAGTCATACCCGACGGCTCCCCACACAATGATACCATGAGTAACACTGTGGTGCCTCTCCAAAACATAGGGAGAATGGGTCCTCATTCTAGGTCATATTCATCAGTTAGTGCCATCCAGGGTAGTGCAGAAATACGATTAATCGCTGAGCACAATGCACCACAATTCATCAATGGTTTGTGCTTTTTAGTCATACAGAATGTTGCTGAGAGTCTGTTACTTTTTTTTGGACAGTAGATGCAGATGTTAAGGTGTTACGATGCACTTGGAAGTGATCTTCCCTTGTGGTGTCAGATGTGATTGGGTGGAACTTTAACAGTGACTACACCTGCCCTCTCTTTCCTGTGTAGTACAACGTTGGGTCACTGTCACATCTGAATGCCACACAGATCTAGATATTTATGCTTCAACCAACTAGCCAAATGGAGACCCACAGAGAAATCCCTTTCAATTTCTCAGATGCTGATAAACTGTCTCACTTGAGTATGCAGCATTTCTGTGTCCTCCACAGCGATCACTCAACATCTGATGCTGTTCATGCCCCTTATATTTCCTGCCAGGCCTGTTAGCTAAACTAAACATGAACAACACTAATGCACTTTGCCACAGGGAACTCAGGCTCTTTAATTATTTACATACCTGCTGATTGTGTGTACCATGAAGTTACACTGACATCCGATCATGTCTTCTGGGTGCTTCGCTTTTTTTATCAGATACCGAGCAGTTTTTTTGAGAGGTTGGCAAGCGTTGTAAGTGATGTAGTTCAGGCCCAACCTCCACTGGTATTTTACACAAGCATAGTTCAAAACACCCCAAACCTAAAACTGTGATGTTAAAGTGTCCACAGTTTCACATAACACGAACTTGAGTTAGCAGACAAATGTAAGTGTTTCTTTGTTGTAAGATGTTAGATCCCATGGATGCTCCATAACTTTCCATACATGGCATGTACCTTACAGAGACCATTCAATCACCCACCATTTGATATGTGTAACTTATGAGAGCACTGATACGTCATTGCGTTCATGCATAGGTGGTTCTTTATTCTGAAAACGTAATCTTATGCTCATTCTCTTTCCAAATTGAGCTTTCCCAGATGTGCAGTACCAGCGACTGGAATATTTGTTACTTTTTTAATATTTGTATCCAGGAAATACTAACTCTGATAAAATATTTGACCATGATACAGTTGGCTATGAAATAGCACTTACTACATCAATCTGTACTCTTCATTGTCAATGTTTTGATGGCTTTTGGAACAGTGTCTACACCAATAGCACAACATTGCTTTGCTTTCTCATTATTCTGGCATATATACTAGGCATAACTGATGACGAATCACTGGAGGCACTCTGTTCTGTTCATTCAAAAATTTATTACATACCTAATCATGCAGTTGTCAAAAGAAGTGACCAGGTTCCTGCAAGTACTATGGCAGTTGTGTTGGTAAGTGATTAAGTGCCAGACTATAAGTCCTAAGGCCAGGGGTTGAATTCCCAGGTGTTCTTAGTATTTCATCTGTCACTTACTGCTTATTTCACACCTGGCAATGATTCTAATTGTGAAAAATGCATTGTGACATAAATTTCTCTTTCCGTTGCCTCGCAGGATTCATTGGTGCACTGTGATAGTAATTGTTACATGTTATGTGCATGCTGCCTTCCAGTAACAGCACTATTTAAGCATTTGCTTGGTTTGGCCTTTCTCTCCGTGACCTCTCGCTGGCCCTGTTAAGATAAGGGTGACTTACAGTTGAAAGGTGCTTTTTCCCACGTACACAATTGGACATTCTGTCTGATCAGCTATGTGCTGCAGATGTGTTGCCTTGGAAGCTGACTTGGACATGGGCACAGCATCCTGCTATTTGTAGATGTACCTGAAGATGGGACTGAGTCTCTGAAACTTGGTAGTGTAGATTTCTATCAATAAATAACTGTGCAACTGTTGTGGAACAAATGCACTTTGGTTTGGAGTCTCATGTTAAACTGTACATCCACTCGTAACTGACTGGGCAAGTCACTTCAAAATTTGGAGGAAGTGTAGGGCATAGGGCCATGCCCATTAAAGCACTGCAGTGTTCAACTCAACCTTTGGATTGAGTACAGCTTTACTTAAGAGTCATTCCATTCCAAGTGACCCAGGAAAAAAATAACTGGTTGCTCGACCGTTGCGAGTTGAGACCGAAATGGTGTATTGTTGCAGGAGCATATGGCACCCATAATGTTTCGTTTGTTTGTATCGCCAGAATGTAAAGTTGATGATAGATGGGGCCAATCTTATAAAGTTGACTACAAAGAACTTTTGAAAGTTCTGGTTTGCAATATTGACAGTTACAGTTGTATGATCATGGGAAAATGTCAAGACTGTCCAGGCAAACATGCTCTATGTTTGAAGAATTTTAGAACAGAAAAAACAGTCAAGATAGGTTTATTTAATCTTTCACCTGTTCTAGGTCTCGTCAGACAGTCTGGGGAAATTACAAACTAGTGTAAATGTATGTTGCTATTAGAGGCAATGATAAATGAATAAATTAAAAATAACAAGAGGAAGACATACGCCAACTGGACTGTAGAGCACGGGTCCACATTAGTGCTCCAGGGGTTGGTGTGGGGTATAAATTTCAACTCGTAAAATATTGCATTGTAACTGAGCTTACTGATAAAAATTCTTGCTAATCGTAACCAAGATGTTGAATGTAATTAAGAGTCCCATAAATCTGGGAGGTAAGAGCCAGATAGCCACTGTCAGTGCATCGTTAAATCACTGATAACATTCTTCGTACTCGTAACTGAGGTGTTAAATGTGATTAAGGGTCCCAAAGAACTGGGAGGAATCAGCCAGACAGCTACTGTCAGTGCTCCATTACATCACCTCAAAGCAATATGAAAAAAGTTAATGACTGTAGGAAAAAGAGCTACTAAGGCGGGCAAGGGTATCTAACTTGGGCAAATAGGCATATTCAGTGAGCAGAAAAAACTCAAGACTGCTAAATACAACCATATAATGGCTAGGCCAATAAACTTTTGACAGATGAATGGGCACTAATAAGAATGAAAAAAAAAAAACAGCAAAAATTGTAGTAAAATATGAAGCAACAAAGCCAGAAGCAGCCCTAAACTGGAAAATTAACTGTAACGATGCTAACTTACCCATGAAGAAACTGCCCCACGAACACAAATAAGGTCTGTTTACTGTCGACCCCCGCCACCCCCACCCAATGACCATAGACCTTGCCGTTGGTGGAGAGGCTTGCGTGCCTCAGCGATACAGATAGCCGTATTGTAGGAGCAACCACAACGGAGGGGTATCTGTTGAGAGGCCAGACAAATGTGTGGTTCCTGAAGAGGGGCAGCAGCCTTTTCAGTAGTTGCAGGGGCAACAGTCTGGATGATTGACTGATCTGGCCTTGTAACACTAACCAAAACGGCCTTGCTGTGTTGGTACTGCGAACGGCTGAAAGCAAGGGGAAACTACGGCTTAATTTTTCCCGAGGGCATGCAGCTTTACTGTATGGATAAATGATGATGCCGTCCTCTTGGGTAAAATATTCCGGAGGTAAAAATAGTCCCCCATTCGGATCTCCGGGCGGGGACTACTCAAGAGGACGTCGTTATCAGGAGAAAGAAAACTGGTGTTCTATGGATCGGAGTGTGGAATGTCAGATCCCTTAATTGGGCAGGTAGGTTAGAAAATTTAAAGAGGGAAATGGATAGGTTAAAGTTGGATATAGTGGGAATTAGTGAAGTTCGGTTGCAGGAGGAACAAGACTTTCGGTCAGGTGAATACAGGGTTATAAGTACAAAATCAAATACGGGTAATGCAGGAGTAGGTTTAATAATGAATAGGAAAGAGGAGTGCGGGTAAGCTACTACAAACAGCACAGTGAACACATTGTTGTGGCCAAAATAGACACAAAGCCAATGCCTACGACAGTAGTAAAAGTCTATATGCCAACTAGCTCTGCAGGTGACGAAGAAATTGATGAAATGTATGATGAGATGAAAGAAATTATTCAGATAGCGAAGGGAGACGAAAATTTAATAGTCGTGGGTGACTGGAATTCAATAGTAGGAAAAGGAAGAGAAGGAAACGTAGTAGGTGAATGTGGATTGGGGGGAAGAAATGAAAGAGGAAGCCGCCTGGTGAAATTTTGCACAGAACACAACTTAATCATAGCTAACACTTGGTTTAAGAATCATAAAAGAAGGTTGTATACATGGAAGAATCCTGGAGATATTGACAGGTTTCAGATAGATTATATAATGGTAAGACAGAGATTTAGGAACCAGCTTTTAAATTTTAAGTCATTTCCAGGGGCAGATGTGGACTCTGACCACAATCTATTGGTTATGAACTGTAGATTAAAACTGCAGAAACTGCAAAAAGGTGGGAATTTAAGGAGATGGGACCTGGATAAACTGAAAGAACCAGAGATTGTACTGAGTTTCAGGGAGAGCATAAGGGAACAATTGACAGGAATGGGGGAAAGAAATACAGTAGAAGAAGAATGGGTAGCTTTGAGGGATGAAGTAGTGAAGGCAGCAGAGGATCAAGTAGGTAAAAAGACAAGGGCTAGTAGAAAACCTTGGGTAACAGAAGAAATACTGAAATTAATTGATGAAAGGAGAACATATAAAAATGCAGTAAATGAAGCAGTCAAAAAGGAATACAAACGTCTCAAAAATGAGATCGATAGGAAGTGCAAAATGGCTAAGCAGGCATGGCTAGAGGACAAATATAAGGATGTAGAGGCTTATCCCACTAGGGGTAAGATAGATACTGCCTACAGGAAAATTAAAGAGATCTTTGGACAAAAGAGAACCACTTGTATGAATATCAAGAGCTCAGACGGAAACCCAGTTCTAAGCAAAGAAGGGAAAGCAGAAACGTGGAAGGAGTATATAGAGGGTCTATAAAATGGCGATGTTCTTGAGGGCAGTGTTATAGAAATGGAAGAGGATGTAGATGAAGATGAAATGGGAGATACGATACTGCGTGAAGAGTTTGACAGAGCACTGAAAGACCTTAGCCGAAACAAGGCCCCGGGAGTAGACAACATTCCATTAGAACTACTGACAGCCTTGGGAGAGCCAGTCCCGACAAAACTCTACCATCTGGTGAGCAAGATGTATGAGACAGACTTCAAGAAGAATAATGTTCTGAGGCATCAAGGGATCACCAATTTAGTATTGGAGGGCAGGGTGGAGGGTAAAAATCATAGAGGGAGACCAAGAGATGAATACACCAAGCAGATTCAGAAGGATGTAGGTTGCAGTACGTACTGGGACATGAAGAAGCTTGCACAGGATAGAGTAGAATGGAGAGCTGCATCAAACCAGTCTCAGGACTGAAGACCACAACAACAACAACAACAACAACTACTACTACTACTGTGGACATGCGCTGTCATACTGGCGAGTAGGCTGCCAAGCAAGTCTCAAGGCCCCACCTCTGATAGTGCTGCAAGCCAATAAAAAAACAAAAAAAATTAACATCTCCTTTCACAAAGAAGACTGTGGAGCTGATGCAGAATGGCATTTTGTTTCATCTTGCTATGGGAAGAATGTGTACGGTGGCATCTGGGGCACACTAAAGTGAGCTGTCACAAAAGGTAGTGTGCAGTGGACCTATGAGAACCAGATCATGACACCTCAAGAAATGTTTAAATTCTGTAAAGAGCAAGTAAAAGAGATTACCTATGGTTTTGTAAAATATGAAGAAATACAATAACTCTACACCAATATCTTGGAGGGAAGATTCAACATTTGTCAGAACATTAAAGGCAGCAGATCTTTTCATTGTTTTATACGTTGGTCTCACTACCTTAAGTGTAAGCTTACACCAACATCCCATGATAGTGAACTTCAACAATGTGGACACCTTGTGCCACTGACACTTCAAAATAAGATCATAGTGGCTTCTTTTTATGGTGAACATTGGTGGATTGCCAAAGTTGATAATATTGACTGTCAAAACCAAGATGTACATGTTACATTTTAGCACCTACCAGGCACAAGGACCTCGTTTAAAAAAATTGAAAAGGATCAGTTCTGAGTGCCTATTAAAAATGTACTGAAGAAGCTGTCTCCCCTGGAATTTACAACTGCGACAACGAACTTTTAACATAATGGCCAGTGTAAGTTCTTTAATGGCGTGCACATAGAAATAAATATTTGCGCCATTTCCGTATGCCAAAGATATCACAGGGTTTTATGATTATATCTATGCTGATAGAAAATAGAAGAACAGAAATGGCAATTATTTTATGTAACTCATTTAACTTTTTTTAACCGATCTTGGCATCTGTCGGTCTTCTGAGTTGGTGCGAGAAAGGTATATGTAATCGAATTGTCTCAGTATTGTGTTAAGTAAAAGTTCTTTATGTGGGAGTCACAAGTTTTTCATTCTACTACTAAGCTACAACCTAATCTAATTTCCTTCTCCCGATGCAACGAAGACCCTCATTCTAAAATTCAGCTCTACGGAGAGGACATTAACTCAAAGAAAAAAAATAGCTACTGCAGCCATGCTGGCTTTGTTGGACATCATTGGGGAAAAAAGTATATATATATATATATATATATAAAAACAAAGATGAGGTGACTTACCGAACAAAAGCGCTGGCAGGTCGATAGACACACAAACAAACACAAACATACACACAAAATTCAAGCTTTCGCAACAAACTGTTGCCTCATCAGGAAAGAGGGAAGGAGAGGGGAAGACGAAAGGAAGTGGGTTTTAAGGGAGAGGGTAAGGAGTCATTCCAAGCCCGGGAGCGGAAAGACTTACCTTAGGGGGAAAAAAAGGACAGGTATACACTCGCACACACGCACATATCCATCCACACATACAGACACAAGCAGACATATTTAAATATGTCTGCTTGTGTCTGTATGTGTGGATGGATATGTGCGTGTGTGCGAGTGTATACCTGTCCTTTTTGATAGTGTCATTCCAAGCCCGGGAGCGGAAAGACTTACCTTAGGGTAAGTCTTTCCGCTCCCGGGATTGGAATGACTCCTTACCCTCTCCCTTAAAACCCACTTCCTTTCGTCTTCCCCTCTCCTTCCCTCTTTCCTGATGAGGCAACAGTTTGTTGCGAAAGCTTGAATTTTGTGTGTATGTTTGTGTTTGTTTGTGTGTCTATCGACCTGCCAGCGCTTTTGTTCGGTAAGTCACCTCATCTTTGTTTTTATATATAATTTTTCCCACGTGGAATGTTTCCTTCCATTATACAAGATAATGTAATTAGTCGGCTCATGAAAAAACAATGATCATAAACATTTTTGGGTTACGTAACTGATACACTTTACCCATTAAACCAGATATGGCAGATATTAAGAAATGTATTTTTGACTCATAGTGGTAATTTTTTTCGCAACTTCCCATTGCATCTCAAAGTTGAAATTTACACTGAAGTTTGATATCATGAAGGTCTATTATGTATCTAATTTTCAGATTTTTATGTGGTCCCTTAACAAAAATATTGCACACTAAAGAATGAAAAAATTAAAAAAATCTGTTTTTAAAATAGTGTGTTTTCTAGTGTGAGCTTCTCACCATTGATAGTCGGTAACATATGACTATACTGTTCAAAAATTGAGTTTTAAATTTGCAACCAATAACTTCGAGCCATTAAAAATATATTAACGAATACATTCAGCTAACTGACTATGGTTTTAATTTATAGTCCAGTGTGTGCTAATCTAAATGCCTCGTATTTGAAAGGTCTGTGGCAACTCATTACTGAATAATTTAAAAAACTGCATATGCTTGTAAATGTGAAAGAATGCTTATGGCCTGGAACAAAAATGGCTGCTGTTTTTAAATGATACAATAAAAATTTTCTAAAAACATTTTTGAGGGAATTCACCCAGCGAATATCAGTTTTTTCTGAGATTCAAACAACCAGTGCTGGACCACTTGGTATGAATTGACCCTTAAGCCTCTGATTATACATATGGCTTAGTTTGATTTTAGCATGCCATTAGTGATACTGATGTTACTGACATGTTTCCATTTCATCATCAGGAATTTACACTGTGTCTCAAGGCTGTTCTAGTAACATAAATTAAAAGACAAAAAGGTCATCATTGGCTGTAATACCATCTGTATTTTATTGCAGATCTAGATTTCAGCTAACAGTGGTGCTGTCATCAGTGTGTTATAGGTACTTGTGTAGGCTCAGCACAGTTGCAATGACACATATTGTAATACAACAATTTTTATGTATCACTCGGGGCACAGTTATTCCATGTAGTCAAATCTGACAAACTTTTTTGAACTATTTTCAACAAGCTCCATTACAAGATTTGTAATACTACATTGTGTGTGTGTGTGTGTGTGTGTGTGTGTGTGTGTGTGTGTGTGTGTGTTGTGGTGTAGTGTAATGTTTGTGTTGCATGATGATGATGATGATGATGATGATGATGATGATAGAAGGGAGAGGGTGAAACCCAGTGCTGGCACACAGCCTACTCGTCATGAATAGCACAAAGAGGACTGCCAAGCTTAACGTCCCCATCTGACGGTTGGATCACCACCAACAGTTTCACGTGCCTTTACTTCATGAGACACTTGGAGATGTTTGGTATTTAAACCAGGACATTGGCACAAAATCTGTTGATCAGGAACTTTACACCACCACTTCTCCTCCCCTTACCATTCAAAAAGTACTGGCAGTGAAAATTTATTACATCACCAGGATTTGAACCGGCTTAGCCTGTGTCAAGCGACCTCAGCCATAGAGGCGGGTACCTGATAAATTAAATCAGTTGTTTCCATTGCTTGAGCTGTTCTATAAAACTGTTCCTTAGCAGTAATTAATTTTATTTCTCTCTTCATTAGCGGTAAATCATATTACCTTAAAATAATTGTCATATCCAAAGGTTTTGGTTGGAACTATGTTTTACAGCACACAGCTCCGCATCTTTCAGCTCCTTGATACAAAATTGACCAAAGTAGGATAGCTTCTAGTTTCCACAGTTCATTGTATTCAGATAATCAAAGCAAGTTACAGTAGTTATGTAATAGCAGTCATAGTATCAATGTAATGAGGCAACAATACTATATTTGCTGTACAAGTCAGCTTAAAATTCCCTGTGAATGTTATCACTATTTAGTATGAAACACTGTCATTGAGAGTACAACAGTAAGAAGACGCTGATAGTCTTTCAATGGCTGTGCAATGAATGAACCACAGTGTGCTTGCTTTCAGCATTAAATGTATCAAAATAATTGTGTCGCTTACATGGTAGGGGATTTGGAATATGAATGTAAAGCAATTGTTTCCAAAGAAATTGGTAAGATCGGGTGGTAGTAATTTTAAAATCATTATCAAAACTGAAGGGGCAAAAAGTATGAAAATGGGGAAAGTAATCCTATTAATGGCAGACTAGTAACTTATTGTGAACATAGGATGCAAAATGGCTTCAGTGGACAATGTTTTAGATTATGGGAAACAAAAATTTCAGTATCACAAGTACTGAGTTCTGGTGGTTTTTTATATGTGTCTATAGCTTCAGTGGACAGAACTGATTTTCAATTGTGCCAGTGACAATCTAGCTCTGGTCAAAGTAAACGCAAACAAATAAATTAGGTCATTGGTTCCACAGCTCTTTAGTGTACGCTGGTGCTTGAAAGAAGTATTTCCATTGAAAAGATCTTACTGGTAGTAGCAAAATGAAAGATTAGATTTTATAAATACAACAAACTTCACACACACACACACACACACACACACACACACACACACAGTGAGATACTTAAGTGAATCAGTCTATTATGGATAATTGTTAACTCATGTCAGATATCTGAGTGTAACCTATCTTTTGAAGACGTGCTTTTTTTCTTATATATTGTGAAATATTTTTATTTGGAGCATCTTGCATGCATTTCACATTACATACATCTTTGCTCCCCCTCCTTTTCACATTGGGTGGGTTCCACCTTG
The DNA here is from genome assembly GCF_021461395.2 of Schistocerca americana. NCBI lineage: Eukaryota > Metazoa > Arthropoda > Insecta > Orthoptera > Acrididae > Schistocerca > Schistocerca americana. Next base: position 827,961,737 of record NC_060120.1, on the reverse strand, counting down.
CTTGAGTTGTAATTGATCAGCTCCCACTTCCCAATCCCCCTAACCAATCTCTCTTTCCTTCCTGAGCAAAGCAATGTTGTTTTGAAAGCTTGAAGTTTTTGCTGTGCTTTACTTGTTTCTGTAGGCAATATTAGGAGCTGTGCCTTTCTCAAAGTGAGTACAGTCTAGTATTTGTGATTTTTAGAAGTTTTCAAAAATTTTGTCATCAGCTCCATGCTAGAAGATTGTAAAAGTCCAGCTATAGCACTTAAGAAAAGTGATATAAAGAAACCAGTTGTATTTTGTTACTAGTTTTATTTTTTGAAATTTGTGGCAAATTTATATTTTGCTGCTTCTTGTGCTTGATTTCTTATTTATTATTTAATTCTCAGGTGGATGAAAATATGCAGAAGGCACAGAAAAGGGATGCAATTAGGAATGAGAAGTTCTGGTTTAGAAAGGATATCACCACTGAAGATTCTCCTACAGTGGCCACGTCTTGTTGTCAGAAAACAGAGTGTAATGTTTATACACAAATGACAATTGATCAGATCATAAATGGGAAGGTGAGAATGTGTTATTGCTATCTTAAATTTTGTAATTTGAAGTCATAAGCAAAAGCCATAATTTGTAAAAGTGTCTGCAAACTGAGGGTAGTCACAACACTTCAGACATGTCATAAGCTTGATTTAGGGCAGAAATAAAATTGGTGTAGTTCCAAACCATTACGAACCATTAATTTGATAAATGACAAAAGTATGTCAGGCATGTGAAGTGCTTTTGCTACAACACACATTTAGAACCATATAAATCAGTTCCAACATGCAAACTATCACTTCAGTTATTGCTAATCTTTGGCTTATGATACCTCTTTTTCTCATGCACTGTCATCCCAAATAGTGCAATATTAAAACAATCCTCTAGAGGTGTATTGTTCATGCAAGGGTGTCATTGCTTTGCACAAGACAGGGTATATTGTATCAATTTCGAAAGGTAGAGATTTTAGGGATTAATGCCCTGTCAATAATGAAACAATTAGAGATGGAGCAGTAGCTTGAGCAGGGTGCAACTTAGTAGAAAATGAACTATGACAGTTTCAAAGAGGCCATCCTGCCACTCACATGAATTGATTGAGAGAAACCACAGAAAACATATATTTGGATGACTGAATAGGGGGATTTCTATTGTGCTTCTCCCACAGTGTCATTTCTCATTGTGATTAGCTGTATTCAGAATTTTATATCACTATGTGAGTTGAAGAATAGTGACAGAAATGAAGAAAATGGAAGAGGAGAAGTAGTGTCAGTAGCAAAATTGTACATCAAGAACATGAAATGATCTAATAAGTGTCTGTGATCAGCTGAAAGTCAGTTATATGCCACCTATCAAGCAAAAGAAAGAAATGTCTTGGCTCCGTCCAACAACCATGCTAAGCCGCAATAAGTGGCAACATTGGCAGCTCACTTCCATGCTCTATTGCATGATAGACACGATGGAGCAAATGATGCAGCAGATGGCTGCTGTAATGAAGGTAACTGCAGAAGCAGCCAAGACGTTAGCTGGTCAACAGTGGGCGGCATATCCCAGCTGCTGTGAGTTTGCACATGTGCAAGCATCACAGTTGGTTGGCCCACTAACCACCACAACTAGCCATCAAGCTTCATCAAACCAGGAAGCAGAAGGGGACCTCCATAAGACACCCACAGTGGAGATGTCGTTAAATTTTGGGTGCTTCAGATAAACGAAGCAATTTGGGAATCTCATTTAAAACTTAAAAAACCTGATTTCTGCTGTTCATTTTCGCACCAGAAGTGCACAGGAGAGCAGATCACTAATGTACAACATATTTATGGGTGATCATTTGATGATTGATATGAATGTGTTTAAAGTCATGAATTGCTTTCTGGCTGTGATGCACAACTAACCAAATACAACTTCTTTGAATACAATGAAGTGATATCATGGAATACAGTTATTGGTGAAAAGACAAGAGAAAGTTTATAGACAGTCTTACGAGAAGCTGACTGGAGTGTTTGTATAGAGTAACAGATTTCAATTCTAAGTTTGATGTATTTATTCCCACCGAAGCAAAATATCTCACATTATTGCTAATATTGCAAGTAAGTCCCTAAATCCTGTTTGTCACTTATATGCAGCATATCCTGTCATACATTTCAGGTTATTATCAAAGGGTATGTTTCCAGACAGACTGAACTATGCTGCACACACACACACACACACACACACACACACACACACACACACACAGCTTTACAAGAAAAGCAATAAAACAGAGCCCGAACTCAAGGAAAGTCACATCTAAGCCCTACACTTTTGTGTTATGCATAATAGCAGACATTGGAGATGAAATTGTCATACAGTTGACTAACTTTTCGTGTTTTTTCTCTAATTTCTTGTGATGTCATATTCTGTGGTATGAGTCATTCCCTGTCAGATCAACAAAGGTGCCAACCCGACCCTCTTCGATTTTTCATAAAATTTGATGTGTTCATTGCACATGTCAAGAGAATAAAAAATACCAAATTACAGAATTTTATCACAAGTAACACAAGAGTAATGGCCCCTTGAAGTTCTAAAAATGTATGGAAAATTTGACAAACATTGCTGTAACATCTGTTCTAATAAAGATAGAACAATGAACCAGGTAATTTTGAAAAGTTCTTGAAACAAGCTTTTCAATGATATGCAGTTTCGTCAGGTTTGAAGAATGTACACAATTAAGGTCAGTGCAGTCACCTGCAAAATTGATGAAAAAAATATGTTTGCTTCTTCATGTTACAGTATATGACAGAGTAAAAAATCGGATTGGGGTGACAAAGGGATTAGGAGATATTAATTTATATACACAGAAATGTGTTTCATTAATGCAAAATAAATTGTATTCAGACTCCAACAATATGACACAAAGCACTGAAAAACGTGTTTATTGTTAAAAAGGTGGTGGTCTAACATAGCACAGTAAGTTAGTACAGTCAACAGCAAGCATTTAAAAGGTGCAATGTCACACACTACATCATCTGACCTTCAGTTATGCAAAAGATGATATAGCCATCGCAGCTGAACACATACTTGAAAGGCACAGTAAACAGGTTCAGATTTACAGAAACAAATATGACAAATGTATCATCTAGACTTACTATGCCTCAGTACTGGGAAGCAACATATAATACTGTTTGTGCATATTTTGGTGATAGGAAATATGTTTGCCCTGCTACTGTTGTCACATCTACTGTTGTCACATCAAGGAAATGGGATCTCGTGAAGCTGGTCACTGACACTGAAAAAGTTAACACTATTGTGTCATGTTTAAGATATCCTGATATTATAACAAAGGAAATGTGATCATTTGCACAGTTTTCTGGATGTCTATAATAAACAACAAATGGGTGAGTGGTGGCCTGTGCCTTGTTCCTATGAAATCCCTGGACCTAATGCTGCAGGAAAAATGCACAGTTTTCAGCAAAGTCACATATTTCAATGTATTCATTGTCACCAAGTGTTGTAGAAATTGGGAGCATTGGGTGACTGTGAAGGAGTGCTACAGGAGATTTTTAATTTGTCTGCATAGTTTTCCAAGAAGTCATAACAGATGCTACACATGTCTGGAGAGTTGTTCTATCAGTACATTTTCATAGGTTGTATGTTACTTCATCAATTCCATTTTCATCAAACAAGTTTTTCAGGTGTGTCATGATAGAATGTGTACCTGGGAAGTTTTGACATGTGGGCATCTAGCATTGTGGCTGTGCAGGATAACAAATGACCCAAGCTAGACAGTGTTTGTAGGTGCTAAGTTAACATCACATGTCAACTCCTTTAATCTGGAACCTTCCAACATGAGCTTCACATTTTAGTGAATACTGCAAACTCACTCTCTCTTGGTACCACATGCACCAGCCAAAACACAGTTCTTGGTTCACAAATGGCAGAATTTGGTAGTCCTATTTTCAGTCCTGGATGTTCATCTTGATACACTTAATACAGGTTTCCTGGCACTACTCATTTTTGCTTATGAATCCTAGAAACATTTTCTGTGACAGAAACAAAATCCTTCTTCCCAGTTCAATAGTGGCTTATATTGTCTCTCTTTGCAGAATTCTATGACACCATTAGCGGTTTGTTCAATTGAGACACATTTAGGTCGTGGATTGCGAGTTGCTAAGATACCACATTGTTTGACTAATTGTTTTGCTTTTCTCATTAAATAGTTAGATGCTCCAAGTTCATTTTCAGTCCTTCAAATGCTCAAACTTTTCAGAAATTTCAGAATTTCAATCTTTCACTGCTTGTGGTGCAGGTACTGAATTTCACTTTCAATTGCATTATCATTTTAGATACAACATGTGTTTCTTAATCTGCGTACTCTTCCACACTAGGTACTTATTTACTTCCGAATACCTCATATGCGTGCTTGAATTTTTTCTGTGCATTTTCTTTCTCTCCCACCTACTTCTTTTGCACTGGGGACTCGCTAAGAGATACCGAACTGTCATTTAATGCATCTAAAACAATTTTTGGGGCTACAAGTGTATCTGACTCACCTAAGAAGCTATGCAGGTTTGTGGTTTCCTCTTGTTTCCATGTAGTTGGGCCAGCTGCAGGCCCTTGTCCTTGAGTTAATATTTTTCTATATTTATCACATATTTTGTAGTTTGTTGTTATGCCACTGACCATACCAGCCATCCATATGTGCACTTTATGGAGATTTCTTCCCTGAATGGATTACAGCAATGCACGATGATCTCAAACTCAGTCTTGAAGGTAGATTTGTATATAATTACAATGCACATCATCTTTTGCAGCAACTATCTGTGTACATGTAGCACCCATGCTGCCATCCAATATTTGATAGCTTGATATTGGCCTGCCTACATTGTTACCTTACAGTGTATTCTTATATCATCACCTTTTTTTAACAATAAACATGTTTTTCAGTGCTTTGTGTCATATTTTTGGAGTCTGAATACAATTTATTTTGCATTAATACAACACAGTGCTGTATGTATAAATTAATATCTCTGAAAACAATTCTCATCCCAACTTGATTTTTTAATACACTGTATAGTGTAACAAGGTCAAGGTTAAGGTCACTGATTTTCATTCTCTTGTCATGTGCAATGAGCACACCAAATTTTATGAAAATCGAAGAGGGCCAGGCTGAAAACTGTACTTTTCTGTATTGATTTGTCATGGAATTATTTGCAACTCTTCGCTGCGGAAAAAGTGTTTATTGTGCAGAAGTGCGTAATATTGACTGTATGTTGCATCTAGTTTAGAAACTTTGTAGACACCTCTTCAAACAGTTAAGGATACCAACATCATCACCACACATTACATTATTTTATTCCTTGAATTGTAATGCTTTGAAAAGTTTCATCAAAATTGGTAAATTTGATTAATTAATTTCTTCCACTGTTCAAAATTTATCTGCATGTTTTCTGTTAGGTTGAGGTTGTGCAGTGACTCTGCCATGTTTGTCTTCGAGCAGAGTGCAAGAACACATCATTAGTAACCTGTTTTCCCAGTGCCACTGACTTGATAGATTTTGTTAAACTTGTCTCGGTGTCAAGACTGTTCAGGATTGAAAAGCAATTTGTGCACTGGTACCTCATAGTAATGCAAGATGTCTCATTTCTATTCTGTCAGTATATGCATGATGTTATAGCATTTGAAAATGTAAACTGTATGGTATGGAGGAATACCTTGTAAGATTACATACAGAATATTTGTATTTAGATTATATTAGGTATACTTTTTGTTCCATGGATTCTTAATGAGGAGGCCCTCAAGGAAGTAGATTAAATGACATGTCTTTTGATAATGATATTTTCTACAGAACCATCGTAGGTTTTCAAAAAGAGATAATAAAGCAAGAATCCAGGTAGTTTTATTTGTTGAAGATTGCTTGTACAGACGAATGTGTTAATAGAGTACATAAGATGACCAATGAGCAAAATTTTCTTTCTTTTGGCCTTCAGTGTCAGGTGTGATTGATGGAGTGGAGTGTTGTGAATTTGTAATTTTCAGTTACATCTGGGACAGCACCATCCAGTGGCATCACAGGTATAATGCAGGATATTTTATAATATTACTTAATAACTGTCAGTTCTTCTCATTTGTAATGTGAATATACAGCACAACACTTATTAAAAAGAAAACCTACATGATATTACAGTTTTGGATCTCTCGTCCCCACTTCCACCCCACCAGAGTAATTCGTTTCTCATCATTTTCCATTCATGGATGTTGGTAGAAAAATGAAACAAAGCTTCCCTCATAGAAGTCGTGGAATTCTTTCAATGAATAATACTGCATTGTTTCATCACACATTTTGTGAAGATCTATCTCCAGATTACTACTGACTGTAACAATTACATGCTTGTGATCTAAGCAGTTGATATTGATACCTTTTATTCACTTTTAAACTATGCATTATATTTGTTTATGCTTTGTCAACTGCTGGTTATTATATTGAACTCGACATTTCCCATTTCACAAAAATTGTCAATAAATTCTGAATGGTGTTTTGAATGGTCTTGGAGACCTTTCTGCACTGTTTACTTATTTATAAGTACTATTAACAGCACAAGTCTTCACAAAATTGAGGAAGCCATAGTTTACTTGATGTTTGTTTCTGGTGAAAGCCCTTGTTTTCTAAATGATGATAAAGAGTTCTGTCTCTCAATAAATTCTTAGCCCAGTTCTGTTGGTCAGAATTATTGTAAGCATCTTTTGTGTATCAATGGAAGAAGGAATAGCTGGATATACAAACAAGCTACACCAGGTGAAGCCTACAATGAGGCCAAGGCAGATATAATTACAGTTACTCAGCTGGAAAGAAGTGACCCTAACAAGACGAAAGAGTATGGCCCTCCATTATGACATGAAAAAAATCGAACAATGGAAAATCCAGGATGGAATGTAACATCCCATCTCCTACATGAAGAAGAAACTCCAACTTGTGGTGTTTCTGACATGTTGGGTATTTTGCACAACGTCTTGTCTGATTTTGTGGTCTCTTCAGGGGGTGGGGTTGAAACAGCAGAAATTTGCCAGCTTAGCGACTAACTTTAAGTTGAATGTGCAAATAGTTTTTTAAAGTTTTCCATGTTACCTCGTATTTTACCCAAATTATTAGCTACAACTAGAATATTAGTTTCAGAGTGGCTGGTTGAATAGGAGTTGCTTCATTTTCAACTTTTTAATGTACTAACCTATATCCAATTTATGTTTACGGTGCTTCATCTGATCATTGTAGACTTCGCATGGAAGACAAAAATAAATTGTGCCTTTCCACACTGCAGTTTGTAAGATCTAGAACAGTGGTTCTGAACCTGGTCTATACCACCCACTAATTAATGATATGAATTAATAGAGGGAAACATTCCACATGGGAAAAATATATCTAAAAACAAAGATGATGTGACTTACCAAACGAAAGTGCTGGCACGTCGATAGACACACAAACATACACACAAAATTCTAGCTTTCGCAACCAACGGTTGCTTCGTCAGGAAAGAGGGAAGGAGGAGGAAAGATGAAAGGATGTGGGTTTTAAGGGAGAGGGTAAGGAGTCATTCCAATCCCGGGAGCGGAAAGACTTACCTTAGGGGGGAAAAAGGACAGGTATACACTCGCGCGCACACACACACATATCCATCCACACATATACAGACACAAGCAGACATATTTAAAGACAAAAAATATGTCTGCTTGTGTCTGTATATGTGTGGATGGATATGTGTGTGTGTGCGCGAGTGTATACCCGTCCTTTTTTCCCCCTAAGGTAAGTCTTTCCGCTCCCGGGATTGGAATGACTCCTTACCCTCTCCCTTAAAACCCACATCCTTTCATCTTTCCTCCTCCGTCCCTCTTTCCTGACGAAGCAACTGTTGGTTGCGAAAGCTAGAATTTTGTGTGTATGTTTGTGTTTGTTTGTGTGTCTATCGACGTGCCAGCGCTTTCGTTTGGTAAGTCACATCATCTTTGTTTTTAGATATATTCCACCCACTAATTATTATTATTATTATTATTATGTGCTTTAATAAAGTTACTTCCTACTTTATAGGTCACAACTACTGTGGAACTGGTGGGCAGTTAGAAAATTTTATTACTAACAGAGGTACTAAAGTGGGTGGTACATGAAAATGGTTGACTATGCCTGACTGACATGGTTAAAATAATTTTGTGTTTTGTTTGAAGCTATTTATATAAGTTAAAAGCACAACATGATGGAGGAGGGTGATAATGATATTTATGTTCAAAAAATAAGATTTAATTTGTTGCATATGAGGTTCAGTGAATATTGCTTCTAAAATTCCATTTGAGTTGATGGTTTGGACAGTTCTGCAATACTTGCACAAGATTTGTCATGTTTCCATTAACACTATCTCCTATATTTCTGTTCTCACTGCATCCTGGAATTTTAAACAGAGCTCTCATTAGGTTAGGCAGTGTTGATCTCAGGGCATCACTTATGACAGGCACTATGTTAGTTGCCACCTGCCACATATGACTGTCGCCAGTCATAAAGTGTAGTGCCACAGTGGGCTCACATTCAGGAGGATGGCTATTTAGTTCTCTCTATAGCTATCCAGGTACAGGTTTTCCATAGTTTCCCGTGCATCACATAAAGCAAATGCTGTGATGATTCCTTTGAAAAGGACATAACAAATTTCCTTCCAGATCTTTTCCCCAACCTGAACTTGTGCTCTGTTGCTGATGGCCAACTTGTCAATAGGACGCTAACATCTTCATTTTCTTTGCTTAGATTCTCTTGCGAACTATTTTGTCATTGGTATCACATAGCCTGGGACTGACACACAGATTTCTGCTTGCCATTAACATTGTCAGCATTGTTTGCTGCAACAATGTGATTAGCTGCTGTAAGAATGTGTTAATACTGTTTGCCGAAGACATCCAAAGTGAAGTGAATATTCACCATTGAAGATTTGAACATACTTAGTTATCCTTCTTCAGACATCCATTCATTACTGAAATTGCTGAAAGTTGTGTGAGTTTAACTAGCAAAATCCTCAGAACTTTATATAAAATATTGAATTTCATTTTGAAATAATGGAGTTCAGTTTAGTTACACATATCTTTTAAATAGCTCCATATGTGTCATGGAATTTATATTAGGTTTATTTGTTAATGATGTAACCACTCATTGCTTAAGCGAAGAGTAAATGTATTTCTGGATGTTACAAAGTAGTTTTGATTGTTCTGTAATTGGGAAGGATTAGCCACCATTTTCTTCATTTTTTTAATTAGCTGCATACTGCAAGATCCATCGTAGCTGAAAATCTACTATGTTATATTCCTGTACATTATTTTGTACAGAAAAAATGTTTCCTTTTTTAAATTGTTTCTCATCAAAAATATATCGGTACACTGCTGATCTTTGGCACTAGAAAGAAAAAAAATTCCATATTCTATGAGATATGCACCCAGTTACTTAATAGCAAATGAAGTGGCTGTACTAATGGGAGCATGTGTGTCTCAATGGTTTCTTGAGTGCCAGACTACAAATCCAAAGATCCTGTGATTTGCCCCTAGTTGATCTTATGGCCGTTTTTTCTGTCACTTCTTCTTTCATCTCTGGCAGTGATTTGCAAGTGTGAAAAATACGCTGATGCACCATTGCTCAGATTACATGTTTAACTGCAGTTCCTCATATTATTGATTGGGAAAGTCATTTCATAGGCTAGAGGAAGGCAAAAGCAAACTACCTCCAAAAGGACCATGCGTAGTAAAGTGCTGTGGTGTTCAAACCTTTTAATTGAGGAAACCTTTATGTAAGTGGGCATAGCTCAATAGATATTACCTCGAATTTTAGTACTACTGTTGGCTGTGGTAGAGTTGCTGTTTCTAGTGTTCATTACTCATAGCTGAGATGACTCACTTTGCATTTGAATAGTTTTGGCTTCACTTTTAGGTTGTGAATGACTGAACTTTCTGTGAAAGAGTCTGACAAATTGTGATTTCTTTCTCCTACAATACAGGGAACCTGCTTATCTTTTAATGACAGAAAACCCTTTATGCTACAATGGGCAGTCTCTTATTGTAGTTGCTCTTGTTGTAAAGTGTATGGCGTTTATTTATCTCAGTGCCAGCCATATTACTATTTTAAATACTTACCTCTGGAAGTTATATATTCTGACTTGTATAATGAATTCTTGTTGAGGGCAAGAACAAAGTGAAATGAACATTCTCTTATATTCCAACTGTAATTAACTTTCATAATAATGGGAAACAAAGATGTGTCCATACAATGAGTGATACTGATTTAAATGATGTTTATTTTTGAGCGGTAAATTGAGCCTCAGATTACTTTCAATCTGTAAAAAATGTTCTTTTATTTCATAGGATGGTGAATTTCCTGGCTTGATTCCACTGATTAACAGTTACTTAAGTGGTATGGATGTTGATGCAGATACACATTGTACAATCCAGCAGTATTTGAAGTTAATACAGCGGAGAGCCTCAGGTGAATTACTCACTACTGCAGCATGGATGAGGAAGTTTGTACGCACACATCCTGATTATAAGTAAGTCCACATAGAAAGAAAAATAACACATTTTCTACTTGGAGAAAGACATATAGTGAAGCTGTACTTAGTATTCAATGAAAATTTCAAGTAGTACAAGAAGTCACAGTGGAATTCTGTAGGACAATATATTTTGAAATGCAAAATTTATTCTTCGTACCAAAAGTTATTTTGCAGGTTGCAATGTCCACATATGGAAAAGAGGTGTGTACCGGAAGCAGTAGTTTAGTGGTCACTGCATATAGGTTCCGAAATTAATACAAATAAGGAGGTGAAAATGAACACAATAAATAACTTCATGTGGAGAAAAAATGCTCAGACTGTGATGGGATGCTCTTGAGACCATAGGGAGAGTCTCCAGAAGATGTACAAGTAGGGACAAAAAAAGTTGAAGCAGAAATTTTGTGCTTTTATGCCAAGTGGCGAGCCCTTTCTTTTCCATTGTAGTCTTTCTGGAAAAAGTGACAGTAGATTTGTAAGGTTGGCAGTGTTACATACCAGGTGTAGATGTATGAAACTAGAATTTGGTTGCAATAATTACTCGTCTGTGTTTGAAACTGATAAAAACAACATTTTATTCAAAATAATCTCCATTGTTATTGTACATTTCTCCCACATCTCTGGCAGGCTATGAATGCCATGGTTAAAAAAAAAAAAAAAAGTTCTTCTTTTGAAGCTAACCAATCAGTGAGCCATTTTCGTACATTTTAATACGAATTTAAGTGTTGTTCAGTGAGAGCATGTCCCAGTGATGCAAACAGATGATAATTGGACAGAGCCAAGTCTGGAGAATAAACTGCATGCCCTAGTATTTCCCAATTGAATGCTTCGATTGTTTCCCTGACCCGTTTTGCTGTGTGTGATGGGGCATTATCATGAAGCAATATGACTTCATGTTGCCTTTTTCCACATTCCAGTCGTTTTTCATGTACTGCTCAATTTAAATCGATCATCTGCTGTTGGTAGCAATCAGAAAATGGTTTCAACAGGTTTTAGCAGCTCATAATAGATGACACCCTTCTGATTGCACCAAACAAAGAGCTTTGTCTTCTTTCTAAAGCAATTTGGTCTTGTAGTGGATGTCGACGGTTTGCCTGGATCCACTCATGATTTACGACGCTTAGGGTTCTCAAAATATACCCATTTTTCATCACCCGTCACCATTCGGTGCGGAAATTACTTTCTTTTGTACCTGGCGAGCAGTATTTCACGAGTGGTCTTTCAATTTGCTTGCTGTTGTTCATTCAGTTCATGCAGAACCCATTTTCCCACTTTCTGCACCTTTCCCACAGCTTTCAATCAAAGAGAAATGGCTTTCTGCATCACAATCAATTGTTCTGCTAGTTTCTGTTGAGTTTGAGTAACATCTTCATCCAATAAGGCCTGCAATTCGTTGTCTTTGAACTTTATTGATGGTTTCTCATGTAAAAATCACCACTTTTGAATTTTTTGAACCACATGAACACTGTTTTTTCTCAAGAGTATGTTCACCGAAAGCTTAGACAAGCATTCTATGCGATACTGCAGCAGTTTTCTTCAAATGATAACAGAAAACCAATGCTGTCCGCAAATCGTAGTTCACAGGCACAAAACTCAACAGGTTTACGGGTCTGAGACAGATACCAATGTATGGAACTTGGGTTACTGTTTGTTGACATTCGTCATCAGCCATTACAGGAAGTGCATGGCACTGCAGATGCGGTCTCATGGGCCCTACACTGATGACTAGCGCCATCTATAGGGAAATTCCGGCTTTGTACTTCTACATCTGGTATTCAGTGTGAGCTGTGCATTGCATTCTATTTTTGGAAAAGTGTGTGTGTGTGTGTGTGTGTGTGTGTGTGTGCACACACGTGCGCACACTGCTTTTACTTTAAATAATGTCTTTTGGTTGGTACTGTGTCACATAAAGTCCTGATGAACTGTAGTTGCATATTAAGAGTAGTCTTGGTGTAGATTAATTTTGACTGTAGTAATTGTTTATTTCAATTCTAATCCTTCTAATTCAACTCTATTAGACTTGTGCTACTGAACGAGACGGCAGAGTGGTAAAACACTAGATTTGCGTTTAAGAGGAGAGTAGTGCAAATCCCTACCTGGACATCAAGGTTTAGGTATTCTATGCTGTCCCGAAAATTCATTAAGGCAAGTGCTGTGGTGATTCCTTTGAAATGGACTTTCATGATTTCCTTCCCTTCCCCACTCAAGCTTGTATTCTCATCTCTAATGTCCTTGTTGATGAGCTGTTATACCTTCATCTGATCCTTCTTCCCTTCCTTCCTTCCTTCCTTCCACACTTGTGCTATGGCTTTGACAAAATAATTCAACAAACATTATAAGAAAAGGAAGATTGGGGTTTAGCATCCTGTTTGTGGTGACTGTGCATTTTTATTGAGCTCTTTCTTCACATAGTCATCTCAGAAATGACTACTAGACAACCCATTTTCTTTAGGAACAAACAAACATTTTGGTCTCGTACTATCAGGCAATGAGGTGCAATGTGTGAGGGCATGCTGAAATGCATCTGAATTTTTTTAAATGTGAAAACTCTTACTGCTTTTAAAATAAATAAAAAATTGTATTTATTTCTCAACTTAGTCACCGTGGTGATGAACATGTTTCTCCCGGTTAGAGACCAGATTGTTGGTACCATCACAGCAAAATGTTTGACTTTGTTGATGGAGACACAGCTTCACTTTTGCTTGCACCATTTCATCACTATCAAAGTGAAGTCCTTGAACGTGTTCTCTGTTTTGGAAACAGATGGATATTGGATGGGGCCAAGGTAGGACTGTATTGAGGATGACTGATGACAGCTGTTACATCTGCAACAATACAACACCTTGAGTTCACTGTCAAGTGTGGTCTAGTATTGTGCTGAAGGAGAGGCTGCTCCCTGTATTGACGAGCTCCTCGAATCCAAAACTCAATTACAGCACTCTGTTTCCCACACACCAAATAGTGGCATTACACATTGCCATGTTACATGCTGCAATCTGGAGTTATGTAGCAGCAGAGGACTGCAGAGTTGTAGACAAGAATAATAAGGATGTAGAATGTTAATAACTTTGTTTTTCTTAACCAAGTGGGCACACTGGTTTTCATAACACAAGCAGGTGCGTGAAGTACTTTTTACACATGTAAAGAATAGTGCTCTTTATATTACTGAGAGGTAAACATGTAAGAGCAAAGTCATTCAATAAACAGTGATAAAATAAACTTGCATAAAATGCACTAAAGCTCTGTTCAATTAAACAATAATGAAATAAACTTTAATTATATCACTTTGTTGCCATGGACAGCTGTTACCCCACACTAAAGATCCAATTGAAGCATAAGATTCCAGCATAAGATCCCAGTCAACTGCTTATTTGATTCTTCATTATCTTGTAGACAACTGCCTCAGTGTGGGACTGTGCTGCTAGCTCATAATGAGGGTCATTTTCTTGCAAGGATTGTCAATTTGTATAATAATAATAATAATAATAATAATAATAATAATAATAATAGCAATAATGAACCCTATGCCCGCCCACAATGGTAACGACACTGCTAGCCAACTGGAAAATGATTTAAATCCAAATAGAGGTGTTTTGCAGGATATGCTTCCTGCATCCACCCTAGAAGGAAAACAAAGACAGAGGATGAGATGGTCAGATGAAGTTAACCGACACCTCATGTTCTGTTATTACCAAGCAACAAACCTAGGAACCAACACAACTGGATACAGATCACAAGTATACACAACATTTATTACCAGATACCCAGAATTAAAATTTTTAACAGAACAACGACTAGCTGATCAGATCCATGTAATAATCAAAAATAACAGGATACCCCAGTCAGAATTAGAAAATGTCAAACAACAAGTACAACAAATACTAGAACAAAATAATGTGCAATCAGAAGAAGAAGAAAATACAGTAATGGACTCAAACATCCCAGAGCAAACAAACGAAGAACAACACGCATCAATTAAACAATCAGAGGAAAACGAAATCTTAAGACAGCCACCAGAACAAGCACAAATAGAACACGAAGTGACACACATGTTAGATATAGAAGAAAAATTTCAGCTGACATATATAGAATACAAAGACACAGATACAGACATTAGACCATTCTTGCATAGACCGCCAAATAACTCACAAGTCGAAACAATAATAAAAACTATCAACACAATCATACACAACAAAATAAATGAAAACACAACTATGGAAGAGTTACAACTACTAGTTTATATAGGTGCACTCACTACACTAAATATACACACTAGGCAGAGATCAGAACCAACCCACACACAGAAGAAACCCACAAAACCAGCATGGCAACACAGGCTACAGATCAGAATAGAAAAACTGAGAAAAGACATTGGACAGCTAATACAATTTATAAGAAATGAAATGTCAGATAAAAAACGAAAAAGGTTAGGTAAAATCTCACAACAAGAAGTGATAGAGCATTAGATGAAAAGAAGCAGAAATTACAAGCATTGGCCAAACGACTTAGAAGATACATAAAAAGTGAAAATAGAAGGAAACAAAACCAAACATTCAACACAAACCAAAAGAAATTTTACCAGACAATAGATAACACACACATTAAAATAGACAATCCACCAAACATAACAGACATGGAACCCTTCTGGAGCAACATATGGTCAAACCCGGTACAACATAACAGGCATGCTCGGTGGATACAAGCAGAAACAGACACATACAAGATGATACAACAAATGCCTGAAGTGATAATTTTGCAACATGAAGTCACCCAAGCAATTAATTCTACTCACACTTGGAAAGCCCCTGGAAAAGATAAAGTAGCAAATTTCTGGCTAAAGAAGTTCACCTCAACACATTCACATCTAACTAAATTATTTAACAGTTACATTGCAGACCCATACACATTCCCTGATACACTTACACATGGAATAACTTATCTGAAACCTAAAGATCAAGCAGACACAGCAAACCCAGCTAAATATCGCCCCATAACATGCCTACCAACAATATACAAAATATTAACTTCAGTCATTACACAGAAATTAATGACACATACAACACAGAACAAAATTATAAATGAAGAACAAAAAGGGTGTTGCAAAGGAGCATGAGGATGTAAAGAGCAACTGATAATAGATGCAGAGGTGATATATCAAGCTAAAACTCAGCAAAGGTCGCTACACTATGCATACATTGATTACCAAAAAGCTTTTGATAGTGTACCCCACTCATGGTTACTACAGATATTGGAAATATACAAAGTAGATCCTAAATTGATACAGTTCTTAAACATAGTAATGAAAAATTGGAAGACCACACTTAATATCCAAACAAATTCAAATAATCTCACATCACAGCCAATACAGATTAAGTGTGGAATATACCAAGGAGACTCATTAAGTCCTTTCTGGTTCTGCCTTGCTCTGAACCCACTATCCAACATGCTAAATAATACAAATTATGGATACAATATTACTGGAACATACCAACACAAAATCACACATTTGCTATACATGGATGATCTAAAACTACTGGCAGCAACAAATCAGCAACTCAACCAATTACTAAAGATAATAGAAGTATTCAGCAGTGATATAAATATGGCTTTTGGAACAGACAGATGTAAGAAAAATAGCATAATCAAGGGAAAACACACTAAACAAGAAGATTACATATTGGATAACCACAGCGACTGCATAGAAGCGATGGAAAAAACAGATGCCTATAAATATCTACGATACAGACAAAAAATAGGAATAGATAATACAAATATTAAAGAAGAACTAAAAGAAAAATATAGACAAAGACTAACAAAAATACTGAAAACAGAATTGACAGCAAGAATCAAGACAAAAGCTATAAATACTTACGCTATACCAGTATTGACCTACTCATTTGGAGTAGTGAAATGGAGTAACACAGACCTAGAAGCACTCAATACACTTACACGATCACAATGCCACAAATATAGAATACATCACATACATTCAGCAACAGAAAGATTCACATTAAGCAGAAAGGAAGGAGGAAGGGGATTTATTGACATAAAAAACCTACATTATGGACAGGTAGACAATTTAAGAAAATTCTTTATAGAACGAGTAGAAACTAGCAAAATACACAAAGCAATCATTAATATAAATACATCGGCTACACCACTGCAATTTCATACCCACTTCTACAACCCTTTAGATCACATAACATCAACAGATACGAAGAAAGTAAATTGGAAAAAGAAAACGCTACATGGCAAGCACCCGTATCACCTAACACAGCCACACATCGATCAAGACGCATCCAACACATGGCTAAGAAAAGGCAATATATACAGTGAGACAGAAGGATTCATGATTGTAATACAGGGTCAAACAATAGACACCACATATTATAGCAAGCATATTATTAAAGATCACAATACCACAACAGATAAATGCAGACTTTGCAAACAACAAATAGAAACAGTAGATCACATCACAAGCGGATGTACAATACTAGCAAATACAGAATACCCCAGAAGACATGACAATGTAGCAAAAATAATACATCAACAACTTGCCATACAACATAAACTAATAAAACAACACGTTCCCACATACAAGTATGCACCACAAAATGTACTGGAGAATGATGAATACAAATTATACTGGAACAGAACCATTATAACAGATAAAACAGCAACACATAACAAACCTGACATCATACTCACCAATAAAAAGAAGAAATTAACATAACTAATCGAAATATCCATACCCAATACAACAAATATACAAAAGAAAACAGGAGAAAAAATTGAAAAATACATCCAACTAGCTGAGGAAGTCAAGGACATGTGGCATCAGGATAAAGTTGACATTATACCGATTACACTATCAACTACAGGAGTCATACCACACAATATCCACCAGTACATCAACGCAATACAGCTACATCCAAACTTATATATACAACTACAGAAATCTGTAATGATTGATACATGTTCAATTACTCAAAAGTTCCTAAATGCAATGTAACATATACCGTACAGTTAAAAGGAAGTCACGCTTGATCAAGGTCCACGTCACTTTCCAGTTTTAACCAGACCTAAGGTCTGAGAAAGGAAAGAAGATAATAATAATAATAATTGGTGCACTTTATACCCAGGCACACTTTGTCGAGGGTTAAAAAGCTTCAAGTTTTCACAAAAAAATTCCAAAGCATTGCTTTTCAGCATTCCCTAATAAAGATTATTTTGTTGAACAGAAATATTTATGTATAAGGAAGCAGTAGGACGTGTTGCACCATTAAATGAATCTGCAAGGACCAGGAAGCTACTTGTTAGTAGTGATTTTATTATATGACATGTTGTATAATATCTGTTTAGAAGCAGTGTGTGATGTGCAAGACCATACTTGTGTACATTTGACACGTGTTTGGAAATAAGTAAAAGTCCCTGCGTAACATGAAACAGATTTCAAATGTGAAACATACCTCAGCAACACTTATTTGAAAATGGCTTAAGGCCAAAACTGGCCAGTAAAGTGAAATATATACATGGTGCAATTAAGGCAGTTTGTGTTACAAAACTGACTGCCTACAGTGGTTTTAAAACAGCTTCATCGTTTAGAAGTCAGTGCTGTGTTATATTTTAGTTTCCAGCACATCATCAGATTGTGACTATTGAGTACTTGCATTGCCTAAAAATGTTTTTCGGTCACTCTCACTCTGAGTTAAGCCCCTATTTGAGTAAAAAATGGTTCTCAGACAATAATTAAAAAAAGATTTGATTGGAAATAAAATAAATTATTAGTGCAATAGTTGAATTGATTACGCAGAAAGCAAGTTTGTTGCAGAAAATAACATTCCAACATTTGATTTTTGTCTCCAGGTTTGATTCTGTTGTGTCAGAGAAGATAAACTATGATCTGCTAAAGACACTTTATGGCATTCAACGAGGAGAAATTTCCTGTCCAGAATTGCTGGGAACAAGCACTCAGTCAAAAACTCAAGACTCAATACCTGTAGTTCTGGAAAGAGCTGAAAATGGTAAGCGTAAGTGGTAAAAATTAACTAAGGAAAGCAAATTTTGCTCCGAAACTGATTGCTTCAGTATAGAGTTCATTCACATTCCTTATTGATGTTTGTTGTGCTATCACAAAATGAAGCATCAGTTTTACTGTGTTATTAACTGGACATTGTACCCTAATCTTCCTCTTTCTTTACTTTCATTTAGTAGTTTCTGAAAATATTGGAGCTTTAGCATTTTTTGTTGGCTTCTTTTTCATTCTTATTATCTCTACTTTGCCATATTTTATTAATTACCATTTTTTAAAGTTTGGGATCTTTTTCTTATTTGAAGGATATCAGAGTGTCAGAATTGGTATTCTACTTAATTAAATTCCCATCAGATTAAGAATTACTAAAACTGATAAGATCAATGATACTGACTTAATTGCTGCGTAGGTCTAATTTGTTTTCACTGCGGGTAAAATTTTGGAGGGGGGAGGGGGGGGGGGGGGCAGAGTAGTCATTGTATATCAATATTGTTGTTTGGGAATGAAATCTTAAATTTGCACTTTCTTGTCTGTGTATTTGAGAAGGTCCTTGCATTTGAATGATGTGAATTGTTGCATATGGATGGCTCACACATCTGCCTTTGAAGGAGAGATGCTCAGACATTTTGAAGCAGATCCAAGTAGAACTTCTCACTGTTGTTGTTTTAGTCATCTTGAATCTGAAGACCCATTTGCTGCGGCTTTTCGTGAAAGTCTATGCTGTGCCTGTCTCTTCATCTCTGCTTAAATACTGCAACCTACCTCTACTTGAACATGCTTACTGCAGTCAAGTCCTGTTCTTCCTCTGCTGTTCTGGCTCCACACCCCCCACACCCCCCCTCCCACAGTTCCCAGTTCCCTCCATTACCACATTAAATATTCCTTGATGCCTCAGCATAGTCCTGCAACCAATTCCTTCTTTTAGTCAAGATATGCTATAAAACTCTTTTTCTCCTCAAATTAATTCAATTCCCCTTCATTGGTAGTTAGATCTACCCATCTAATCTTCAGAATTCTTCTGTAACACCACACTTCAAAAGATTCTGTTTCCTTCATGTCTATACTATCATCCATGTTTCACTTCCATATACGCTGAAGCGCCAAAGAAACTGGTATAACCATACATATTCAAATACAGAGATATGTGATCATGCAGAATACGGTGCTGCACTCGGCAACACCTATATAAGTCAACAAGTGTTTGGTGCAGTTATTAGATCAGCAACTGCTGCTACAATGGAAAGTTATCAAGATTTAAGTGAGTTAGAACATGGTGTTGCAGTCAGTGCACAAGCGATGGGACACAGCATCTCCGATGCAGCAAGGAAGTGGGGATTTTCCTGTATGACCACTTAACAAGTGTACTGTGAATATCAGGAATCTGGTAAAACATCAAATCTCCATCATTACTGTGGTTGGAAAAAGATCCTGTAAGAACGGGACCAACAGTGACTGAAGAGAATCGTTTAATATAACAGAAGTGCAACCCTTCCGCAAGTTGCTGCAAATTTCAATGCTGGGCCATCTACAAGTGTAGCATGCAGACCATTCATTGAAACATCACCAATATGGGCTTTTGGAGTCAAAGGCCCACTCGTGTACCCTTGATGACTGCACAGCACAAAGCTTTACACCTCACATGGGCCCATCAACACTGACATTGGGCTGTTGATGGAAACGTGTTGCCTGGTTGGACGAGTCACGTTTGAAATTGTATCTAGTGGATGGACGTGTATGGGTATGGAGACAACCTCATAAGTCCATGGACCCTCCGTGTCAGCAGGGGACTGTTCAAGTTGGTGGAGGCTTTGTGGTGGTGTGGGGCATGTGCAGTTTGAGTGATAGGGGCCTGTAATACATCTAGATACAACTCTGATGGGCGACACATACGTAAGGATCCTGTCTGATCATCTGCATCCATTCATGTCCATTGTGCATACCAAGTGACTTGGGCAATTCCAGCAGGACAATGCGACACCCCACACATCCAGAATTGCTACAGTGTGGCTCCAGGAACACTCTTCTGAGTTTAAACACTTCCTCTGGCCACCAAACTCCCCAGGCATGAACAGTATTGAGCATATCTGGGATGCCTTGCAATGTGCTATGCAGAAGAGATCTCCACCCCCTTGTACTCTTAACATATTTATGCACAGCCCTGCGGGATTGATGGTGTCAATTCCCCCGAGCACTACTTCAGACATTAGTTCAGTCCATACCATGTCGTGTTGCAGCACTTCTGCTTGCTTGTGGGGGCTCTACAAGATACTAGACAGCTTTACCAGTTTCTTTGACTCTTCATTGTAGAACTACACTCTGACATACTTTCAAAAAGGAGTTTCGGAAAGTTATGTTTAATATTAACAAATTTCTCATTTTCAGTAACTTCCCATAACCTTCTCACTCAGGCCATCAACAGTTATTGTGTTGCCCAAATAGCACAATTCGTCTATTACTTTTGTGTATCATTTCCTAATTTTCTAATACTAATTTCCTTAGTGTGGCCTGATCTAATCCGGCTACACTTTATTATCCTTTTTTTACTTTTGGTTATGTCTCTCAAGACACTATTATGTGCAACTGATAAAGTCAATGTCATTGGTAAACAATAAGGTTCTTATTTATTCTCCCTGCGATTTAATCTTTTTTTTAAATTTCGCCTTTGTTTCCTTTACTCTTTGCTTTATGTGTAGATGGAACAACATGGAGCATTTGCTATAACCCTGCCTCCACCCTCAGTTTCTGCCACCCTTTTATATACTTCAACTCTAATTACAGTCGGCTTTCTGCATGAATTCTAAATAGCCTTTCACTGCTATCTTTATAATTTTTAGTGTATTCCAGTCACAATATGCAATAGCTATTTATAAATGCTGTAAATATGGGTTTGCCTTTTTTCAATCTGTCTGGTAAGATAAGTCCTGGTATCATTATTTATCTGCATGTTCCTACATTTCTATGGAATCCAAACTGATCTTCCCCAGGTCACCGTATACCAGTTTTTCCATCCTTCTCTAGATAATTTGCAGCCATGACTTTTTAAACCTATGGTTTGGTAAATTGAACACTTGTCATCAGCTGTTTTCTTTGGTTTCTGGGTTATTAAGTTCATTTTAAAGTCTGATGATATTTCACCAGTTTCAAATGTTGTCTGTTCTAGGTGCCTTGTTTCAACTTACGTCCTTTGTACGAGCCATGTATATCTTCCTTTGACCTTTTAGCCTTCTCTCCTTTGCTTAGTACTGGGTTGCCATGAGAGCTCTTGATCGTTATCCGCCTGCCTCTCTTTTCTCCAGACATTTCTTTGATTTTCCTGTCAGTGACATCTGTATTTCCTACAGTTGTGCAAGCTTCTAACGCTTTGCGTTTTTTGCTTTAGTCATTCTTGCTTTCTCGCCTTGCATTTTATGTCAGACAAATTTTTTAGACATCTGTATTCCATTTTGTGTGCTTCTTTTTACATTTTTGCATTTTCTCCTTCTGTCAGTTACACTTAACATCTTGTGCGTTGTCAAAGGATTCACACTGAGCCTTGTCTTTTTACGTAGCTATTCCTGTGCTGCATTCACTATTTCACCTCAGGACTACTCATTCATTTTCTTCTGTATTAGTTTTACTTATTTCTGTCAGTCATTGCGCATTACTGCCTCTGAATAAAAAGTTCTCGGATTTCGAACCATGTCAAGTGATTAAAATTACGCAAACTGAGCGCTCCAATACTATTGTGAAGTAGTATGACTACCAGTGAGCTGCAGATATGCCCTTGTATACAATAGCTGCCAGCGGCAAAGTCACTGGTGTTCGCAGTATTGCCATTTATGGGCATACGTTGACACAGCTTTCGATGTGCCCACTTCAGTTGCATGATTACTGGATTGCACGTCGTGCTGAGCTGCAGACTGCCATCTGTATTTAGGATGTTATCTGTGATTTTTATTTCAATGGCATCTTTAATTCAGTCCCAGAAGCTGTAAGTGAGAACCACAATGGAGGTTTTGTCAAATCTTATCCAGTGATTGTTTTCTAAAGCATGCCTAGCTAAAGCGGATTTCTGGGGATAGCATACTTGATAAAATCTATCGTGCCCCTTCCCATGTGTGCTGATTGTCTGGTAAAATGGCCAACATTTGCAAGATATCTTGTAGACACCAGGGTGTTCAGAGACGTGCTGCATCTTTAACTGGTATTAGAAATTGCAGATTTTTGTCAGAGGCCTCTACAATGGGGCAGAAAGGAAAGTTCAGCCACCTTCCACAACACAACAGTGCGGACTACAGATCCTCAGAATGAACCCTCCCATCATCTTGAAGGCGAGAGATATTGACATGGGTGCAATGTAGACACAGAAGAACAGTTAAAACTGTAGAATTCATTAGCTGATCAGCAACTCCCATCCACGCAGCAGCATTTCAGAGTGATATGTTTCATTTGTGAGTTCTGAATTTTAACCACAGTTTATTTTATAGCTTCTCCGACTATATATTGTATAGGGGCTGTGTTTGCTGTGTTCAGATGTGAGCTGAGTTAGTGACCTCTGCTCGCAGCTCCAGGTGCTGGCTATAATCGCACAGCTGAAGGATATTACCAGTGGCCATTGCTGTGGGAGGCTGGATGTAGAAATAAAAGGTACATCCAGCAAGGTACTCGTGTTGCCTGATTGGTACACTACTGTGTTCCCCCTTGCTACTGCCCGCATTGAGGGTGGCACCTCACCCATGGTCGAGTTGGAGGGTGTTTCAAGATGTGGCAGGCAGCAAAAGACTTTTTGGGGAGCTGATCGAAGGATCTCCCCATTTCATCTGACGAACAGGTTCTGACCACTGTCCGTGGCTGACGAAGGCCCTAGGCCATGTGCAGTTGATCACCCTGTTCCAGAGGAAGCCTTTCGAACCGCAGGATCTGGGTATTCACAGAGGGTGGGCTTACAGATGGTTGGGGGCTCAAATATCAGGCATATAATGGAACCCCTTAAAGAAAAGGCTGCCAAGGAGAGGAAGAAATCCAGTGTAAACTCTGTGTGAGTACTGGAAGGAGTCATTCGAGATGTTAAACAAGTGCTTCTGGATGCCACGGAGAGCACAATGTGCAGCCAACTACAGGTGGTGACCCATGTCGGTAATAAGGATGTGTGACGCTTTGGATCAGAATAGATTCTCTTCGGTATCGGCAGGCTAGACGAAGTGGTAACGCTTCCAGTCTTGCTTACAGGATGAAGGCAGAAGTCACACTCTGTAGCACCTTTGAGAGGGTCAACTGCAGACCGTTGGTATAAAGCCAAGTGGAGGGTCTGAATCGGAGGATCAGATGGTTCTGCGAGTGTGTAGGATATATCGATTTGTGCCATAGGGTGGTGGCGTTTTGGGTTCCACTTCGTAGGCCAATTGTCAACTGCACACAGGAGGTGGCTACATGGCTAGCAGTGGCTGCGTGTAATGAACTGGGCTGTTTTGTGAGGTTAGAGGGTCTCAGGGGGAAAGTGCAGAAAGGGCTCCAATTTCAAAGGGTGCGAGAAGAGTGCAGGAAGATTGTAGACATAGTAACAATCAGTATTGTAGTTGTACACTGTTGTAGCTGTGTGGGAAAGAAACTAGAGTTCCAAGTGCAAATAGAAAGCACTGCAGCTCAAATCATTATAGGTATCGAAAGATGACTAAATCCAGAGACAAGTTGAGCTCAAATTTTAACAAATGACGTAGTAGTGTTTAGAAATGTTAGATAAAATACGGTTTGTGGCAGTGTTTTTGTTGCTGTTAGAATATATTTACCTCGTAATGAAGTTTGAGTAGATAGTTCCTCTGAGATGGTGTGGATTATACTTGACAACCGTAATAAATTAATAGTGGGTTCTGTTTACCAATCTGCCCCCCTACCCCCAATACTTGATATAGTTGCTTAACAGTTCAAAGGAAACTCGAGTTGCATCACAAATAGACAAATAACATAGAAGTAGATATCCTTGTTGTAGCAAAGCAGCATCAAGTAATCAATAAATACAAATCTTCCAGTCCAGGTAGCATGCCATAAAGGTTCCATTCAGAGTATGCTGATCCAATAGCTCATATTTAGCAATCATACACAAAACTACTCACTCAATGAAAGATCTGTATCAAAAAACTGGCAGTTGCACATGGCACACCAATACTAAAGAAAGAAAATAGTAGTAATACGTTGAATTACAGGCCCAGATCACTAATTTCAATTTTCAGTAAGATATTGGAACATATATTGCGCTGACTTTATAAATTACCTTGACGGTAATGAATGGTCTGTTGTCACACAATCAGTGGGGATACAGAAAAATCATTCTTGTGAAACCTAAACAGCTCTTTACTTTCAAGAAGTAATGAGTGCTGTTGACAGGGATCTCAATTTGCTTCTATATTTGTAGATTTTCAGAAGCCTTTGATGCCAATTTTCACAAGAGACTTCCAATCAAATGTGTGTGTCTAGGGAGTATTGCATCAGTTTTGCAACTGAATCCCTTATTTCCTCTCAGAAATGTCATGCTATGTAGTAATCGATGGAAAGTAAAGTAAAACGGAAGTGATATCCTGTGTTCTCCAAGAAAGTGTTATAGGCCCTCTGCTGTTTCTGATCCATGTAAATCTATTTTACCTACCCTTTTACCTATTAACCTATTACCTACCTATTTACCTTTTATATATACCCTATTATATATATATATACCCTATTATATACCCTATTAACCCGAGAATAAGGCGATCCTGAATGTAAGATGCCCCATTTTTCGAAAGGCTTCGTGGAAAATTTATTTTTTACATTTTGTGAATTAGAGATAAAAACTGTTTTATTGATATAAAGTATCTGCCAAAAAGTTAATATTATATATCTCCAAACTTATGCTATTTGTTGATGGTCTACATTTTGATAATACTAGGGGAAATAAAATAAACAAAAAGGAATGATTGTACTAATTATTCAGATTGTTTCCTTTTCTACCTTTTTTATTTACTAACCCATTAGTCTGTGGTATCACATTTGTAATCATCACCATCCTAATGGAACAGCTGCAAAATTTATGTCTTCATTGTCAGAAATATTTGACAGTTTCTTCTCGATATGTTGCTGTTTCTGAGGTTGTCGTTATGGTGGGACCTGAGAAAACAGCTGCTTTTCTTCCGAACACATATCAAATTTTTCTTCTGTACTGACACGAGAGTTTACAAGTCTCTTGCTTCCAAACATATTGCCCGCCTGCTGCTCTCTCATTGGCATACACAGCTGACCCACATCTAGACACTTATTTTCTCCTGTAGAAATGAATACTACTGTGGAGTGTGCGTTCAGTTTTAAAGTCAGTCTGATTCTGACTACAGATGGATTCCTGCAAAACCACAGTTTAGATGTGGTAGATGTTCATAAAAAGACAAATTATGTGGTACAGGTTCCCATAGTTGGCAACACTATGAAATTTGCTGTTCGCTCTCCACTTCCAGCCCAGCAATCATCATAGCTCTAAGCTGACCTGGTGTCACTGTTCCCCTTTCGTAGGGCTGAGCTTGAGCAACTGTGAAAAACAGACTGCATTATCTTCTAGTGTGCAGGTCACACATAATAACACCAGCTAATATGTAATAAAAGATCCCAATTACGATTCATTCTCATTCTTGAACTTTTGCATGTCCTGTGATCTAGTGACGTTTCTTGGTTCTATCTTCACAATGGTCTTGTCGCTGTAATTTATTCTCACGATAACAATTACAGTCAGTTTAATGTGAATTATTTCCTTTGTTAGACATTTCTTTGTGGATTAATTTTCCTTCTTGTTTCAACAGAATGTCTTCATGTTATAAATCTGGTAACATTTTTACCCGGAATTCTAGTACATGAACAGTAATCAAATTTCTCATTTGCAGTCCACTTAATAAATCGTTTTCATGTCCGAATTAAATATTGGTCTGTGTTCGAGATCAAGTAATGTTTACTGGAGGACACCATTTCCATTTTTGAAAGTTATGTTTAACTAAACAGTAGCATTGATGCCCATATATGGTATCCATATGTGTTTGAGAACATGAAACGTAGACCTTTTCAAATACAATAAAAGTTTACAAGAAGATAGAATTTAGTGCTGTTTTCTCCTTCATTTCACAGAATTGTCAAATTTTAATTAGAGCAATAGACTGCTGTAGGGGCTGGTAGTTTCTCGCATGTATCTTATATTAGCACTCCCTGAGTCAATGTCGTGATTGTTCGAGCAGCATCATGTTGTATCAAGTGCTTCATCATACTAGGAAATCTCGAACCTGTTGGAATGCGAATAACATTTGCCGAGCCCTGCCCATCCGAAGTCTTCAAAATAAATATAACCGTGGCCTCAATAACCAAACCTTCATCTCTGCATGGAAGACGACCCCTAAAAATGTAAGCCTATCCCTATATAGTATGCTAAAAAATGTAAAAATGTTGATCTCAGCAGCAATAGTTTAATCTGTGAATATAAGAAGACACTGTATTTTTTGAGTGACGAATGTGGGGAAAAAAACCTCATCTAATGAGAAAAGCCGTGGTTTCATCCACAAGATTACAAAAAGAAATCTGTTAAATTTCGATTAGATGATAAATCAAAAAAATCTAAAGGCTCGTCAATGTGACTAAATACTTAACAATTGCAATCATGATTAACTTAAGCTGGAATGATCATGTAGATAATGTCAATTTGACTAAATACTTAAGAATTGCAATTATGATTAACTTAAGCTGGAATGATCATGTAGATAATGTTGAGGCGAAGACAAACCAAAGACTGCATTTCACTGGCAAAACAGGTAGAAGAAGATGCAACAGGTCGACTAAAGAGACTGCCTACACTATTCTTGTACATCCTCCACTAGAGTATTACTGTGCTGTAGGGGATCATGACTAAATAAGATTGATGGAGGACGTGATAAAAGTTCAAAGAAGGGCAGCACATTTTGTATTATCACGAAATAGGGATGAGAGTGTCCTGGATATGATAAGCCAGTTGTCGCAACAATCATGTAAAAAAAAAAAAAAAAAAAAAAAAAAAAAAAGGGGGTGGGGGGGCCATTTCTTGCTGCGGCAAGATCTTTTCATGAACTTTAAATCGCCAACTTTTTCTCCTTTGAATGTGAAATTATTTTATAGTCATCAACCTACATAGGAAGAAATGATCACTATAATAAAATAACAGAAATCAGAGCTTGTATAGTAAGATTCAAGTGTTCATTTTTCCCATATGCTGTTAGAGAGTGGAACAGAAGAGAAGATGGTTCAAAGATCGCTCTGCCAGGAACTTAACTGTGAGTTGCAGAGTAGTCATGTAAATGTAGAAGAAAGGTCTTAATTTTTGCATCTTTGTCATGGGATATTCCTGTGTGTGATACAGTAAGTGGCTTTGAACAGGCAGTCCGCAAGCTCCCAGATGAACAGTAGGCAAAATTTAGGGTGTAAAGAGCCATATTCTCATGACGCAAAGTTACCGGCAGCCATCATTACCAGAACTGAGCACAGCAGTCTGCTAGCACTACGAAATGATGGAAGGATTGTGGTCCTTCCTGCTGACAAGGGCAGTGCATCCATTAATTTGGAATACGTGGATTATGATATGAAGGTACTTACTGCAAACTCCCATGCAGCCCAGCATTGACAATAATGAAGAGGACATCAGAACCTCTCAAGTGCTTTTTGTGGAAAACAGTGTGGCCAAAAATAGTCTCCCACAGGCACCTACACCACCAACTGCTTATGCTTTATGGAGGATCCACGAGGACAGGTCACCATTGCACGTCATCATATCCACCATTGGTTCACCAACATACAAGTTGGCAAAGTACTTGACCCGTCTCCTTGGTCCACATGTGTGAGACTGCGAACTCAGTAGATTTTATCAGCTGAATTAACAGTCTTAGAGTTGGTGAGGGTGACCTTATGGCTAGTTTCAGTGTGGTGGTGCTGTTTATGAATGTGCCTCTAAGAGTCTCTTTTAATCAAGTATTGAGTTCTTTGTGAGTGACATGGGTTGAGCTGTTTAGGCGCACTCTTAGGTCTTCTCAGTTTCTGTGCAACAGCCAGTTTATGATAAGGTGTTTGGCATTGCATTTGGTAAGCTGTTAGCTCCGTCTTCTTGGAGAAATTTGAGGATGTTGCCTTTGCCATTAGAGCCTAGTTGTTTCTTTCAATAGACTGATGACATATTCGTCATTGGACCCTATGGGTATGAGAAACTTGACAAGTTCTTGGAACACCGGATTGGCATTAACAGTAACATCCAGTTCGTGATGGAGGTAGAAAAAAGATAATACACTGTCCTTGCTCAACATCCTCATCTGCCGCAAACAAAATGGATGCCTTGACCACAGCATCCATAGATAACCTACCCACACTGATCTGTAAGTGGTTGCCGTCACTCATCATCACCTGGTACATAAGCATACTGTCTTACAAACTTTGATGCACCATCCAAGAATGATTTCAGATGCTGATAGCCTGCCTCATGTGCTGAGAAACCTAAGCGAGGTCTTCAGGAACAACAGCTATAACGTTCATTAAATAAATGAAGTGATTTAAACAAGAATCACAATAAGATCACTAACGAGGAGCAGGGAAAGAAACTTGCTTTCATGCCATTCTGTGGCTCTATGTCAAGTAGTGTTAGCCACCCACTAAAAAGAGGCAAACTAAAATCAATCTTCAGGTCCCTGACAAAAATCTGTCAATTGCTGAGACCAATTAAAAGATGCAGCAGGTATTAGAACACTTGGGGTCAACAAGATACCTTGAGAGTAGGGCCAGTTTTATGTTGGACAAAAAGAATGCACTTTGGAACATTGTAGGAAGAAGCATGAGATGTTTTATTGCGTACACTACCCTAAGAAATCATTTCAGCTGAGCCTTCTGTAGAAAACAGTCATCAGATAAAATTCGACAGGACCTCTGTTTTGGCTTGCTCTAATCTGGGGCTGTGTAATTAAAGACACCACTGAAATAAAAATCTTCGATAACACCCTAAGTAGAGGGTGATGCGGGATCTGTTGATCGTACGATTCAAGCAGGCCCATTGAAAGCCGTGTCAACATATACCCATATACGGTGATGACGTGAACACCAATGACGTTGCTACTGGCAGCTATTATACAAGGGCATACCAGCAGCCCATTGACAGTCATACCGCTTGACAGTGTGACAGTGGCGAAGGAGCACTGGGCTGAAAGCTCGCATAATTTTAATCACTCTACATGGATTGAAATCAAAGAACTTTTTGTTGAGTGTTATCACTGTGAGACTTTGCATTCTTGCACTAAATAACCTTAGTTATTATAACTTATCCAGGTCCGATTGCCTTTGCTACTTTTTCTTCTCTTACTGTGACATTCCAGTCCCCTAATCATAATTTAATTTTCATCTCCATTAATGTGCTGAATATAATCTTTTATTTCGGCCTACATTTTTTCAGTCTCCATTATCTATGGAGCTAGTAGGCATTTACAGGGTGGATTGTATAAGATGTAGCATTCCATTTATTTTGAGAATGATTAAAGATATAAGAACAAGATATTTAAAAAATGATAGTAAGCACAGGTGCATGTAATTTGATTGCATGATAAATCCTCTTTTGTTTAAACTGAGATATTGAAGAAAGTATGGTTTTTTAAGTTCAACAATATACCCTTTTTGCCAGCATTTACCCCCCATGAACCATGGACCTTGCCGTTGGTGGGGAGGCTTGCGTGCCTCAGCGATACAGATGGCCGTACCGTAGGTGCAACCACAACGGAGGGGTATCTGTTGAGAGGCCAGACAAACATGTGGTTCCTGAAGAGGGGCAGCAGCCTTTTCAGTAGTTGCAGGGGCAACAGTCTGGATGATTGACTGATCTGGCCTTGTAACATTAACCAAAACGGCCTTGCTGTGCTGGTACTGCGAACGGCTGAAAGCAACGGGAAACTACAGCCATAATTTCTCCCGAGGACATGCAGCTTTACTATATGATTAAATGATGATGGTGTCTTCTTGGGTAAAATATTCCGGAGGTAAAATAGTCCCCCATTCGGATCTCCGGGCGGGGACTACTCAAGAGGACGTTGTTATCAGGAGAAAGAAAACTGGCATTCTACGGATCGGAGCGTGGAATGTCAGATCCCTTAATCGGGCAGGTAGGTTAGAAAATTTAAAAAGGGAAATGGATAGGTTAAAGTTAGATATAGTGGGAATTAGTGAAGTTTGGTGGCAGGAGGAACAAGACTTTTGGTCAGGTGATTACAGGGTTATAAATACAAAATCAAATAGGGGTAATGCAGGAGTAGGTTTAATAATGAATAAAAAAATAGGAGTGCGGGTTAGCTATTACAAACAGCATAGTGAACGCATTATTGTGGCCAAGATAGACACAAAGCCCATGCCTACTACAGTAGTACAAGTTTATATGCCAACTAGGTCTGCAGATGATGAAGAAATTGATGAAATGTATGATGAGATAAAAGAAATTATTCAGGCAGTGAAGGGAGACAAAAATTTAATAGTCATGGGTGACTGGAATTCGTCAGTAGGAAAAGGGAGAGAAGGAAACATAGTAGGTGAATATGGATTGGGGGGAAGAAATGAAAGAGGAAGCCGCCTTGTAGAATTTTGCACAGAGCATAACTTAATCATAGCTAACACTTGGTTCAAGAATCATAAAAGAAGGTTGTATACCTGGAAGAATCCTGGAGATTCTAAAAGGTATCAGATAGATTACATAATGGTAAGACAGAGATTTAGGAACCAGGTTTTAAATTGTAAGACATTTCCAGGGGCAGATGTGGATTCTGACCACAATCTATTGGTTATGAGCTGCAGATTGAAAGTGAAGAAACTGCAAAAAGGCGGGAATTTAAGGAGATGGGACGTGGATAAACTGAAAGAACCAGAGGTTGTACAGAGTTTCAGGGAGAGCATAAGGGAACAATTGACAGGAATGGGGGAAAGAAATACAGTAGAAGAAGAATGGGTAGCTCTGAGGGATGAAGTAGTGAAGGCAGCAGAGGATCAAGTAGGTAAAAAGACGAGGGCTAGTAGAAATCCTTGGGTAACAGAAGAAATATTGAATTTAATTGATGAAAGGAGAAAATATAAAAATGCAGTAAATGAAGCAGTCAAAAAGGAATACAAACGTCTCAAAAATGAGATCGACAGGAAGTGGAAAATGGCTAAGCAGGGATGGCTAGAGGACAAATATAAGGATGTAGAGGCTTGTCTCACTAGGGGTAAGATAGATACTGCCTACAGGAAAATTAAAGAGACCTTTGGAGAGAAGAGAACCACTTGTATGAATATCAAGAGCTCAGATGGCAACCCAGTTCTAAGCAAAGAAGGGAAGGCAGAAAGGTGGAAGGAGTATATAGAGGGTTTATAAAAGGGCGATGTACTTGAGGACAGTATTATGGAAATGGAAGAGGATGTAGATGAAGATGAAATGGGAGATAAGATACTGCGTGAAGAGTTCGACAGAGCACTGAAAGACCCGAGTCGAAACAAGGCCCCGGGAGTAGACAACATTCCATTAGAACTACTGATGGCCTTGGGAGAGCCAGTCATGACAAAACTCTACCATCTGGTGCGCAAGATGAATGAGACAGGCGAAATACCCACAGACTTCAAGAAGAATATAATAATTCCAATCCCAAAGAAAGCAGGTGTTGACAGATGTGAAAATTACCGAACTATCAGTTTAATAAGTCACAGCTGCAAAATACTAACGCGAATTCTTTACAGATGAATGGAAAAACTGGTAGAAGCCGACCTCGGGGAAGATCAGTTTGGATTCCGTAGAAATGTTGGAACACGCGAGGCAATACTAACTTTACGACTTATCTTAGAAGAAAGATTAAGAAAAGGCAAACCTACGTTTCTAGCATTTGTAGACTTAGAGAAAGCTTTTGACAACGTTAACTGGAATACTCTCTTTCAAATTCTGAAGGTGGCAGGGTTAAAATACAGGGAGCGAAAGGCTATTTACAATTTGTACAGAAACCAGATGGCAATTATAAGAGTCGAGGGGTATGAAAGGGAAGCAGTGGTTGGGAAAGGAGTGAGACAGGGTTGTAGCCTCCCCCCAATGTTATTCAATCTGTATATTGAGCAAGCAGTAAAGGAAACAAAAGAAAAATTCGGAGTAGGTATTAAAATTCATGGAGAAGAAGTAAAAACTTTGAGGTTCGCCGATGACATTGTAATTCTGTCAGAGACAGCAAAGGACTTGCAAGAGCAGTTGAACGGAATGGACAGTGTCTTGAAAAGAGGACATAAGATGAACATCAACAAGAGCAAAACGAGGATAATGGAATGTAGTCAAATTAAATCGGGTGATGCTGAGGGGATTAGATTAGGAAATGAGACACTTAAAGTAGTAAAGGAGTTTTGCTATTTAGGGAGTAAAATAACTGATGATGGTTGAAGTAGAGAGGATATAAAATGTAGACTGGCAATGGCAAGGAAATCGTTTCTGAAGAAGAGAAATTTGTTAACATCGAATATAGATTTAAGTGTCAGGAAGTCGTTTCTGAAAGTATTTGTATGGAGTGTAGCCATGTATGGAAGTGAAACATAGACGTTAACCAGTTTGGACAAGAAGAGAATAGAAGCTTTCGAAATGTGGTGCTACAGAAGAATGCTGAAGATAAGGTGGGTAGATCACGTAACTAATGAGGAGGTATTGAATAGGATTGGGGAGAAGAGAAGTTTGTGGCACAACTTGACTAGAAGAAGGGATCGGTTGGTAGGACATGTTTTGAGGCATCAAGGGATCACAAATTTAGCATTGGAGGGCAGCGTGGAGGGTAAAAATCATAGAGGGAGACCAAGAGATCAATACACTAAGCAGATTCAGAAGGATGTAGGTTGCAGTAGGTACTGGGAGATGAAGAATCTTGCACAGGATAGAATAGCATGGAGAGCTGCATCAAACCAGTCTCAGGACTGAAGACCACAATAACAACAACCAGCATTTAAAAGTTAACACATGTTACTGGGTGGCATTGAAACATTCCACAAAAGTATCAGAGAAATGTGCTAAAAGTGAAAGCCAAGGTGGCCAGAATTACATGTTGTGGTGCAAAAACCAACAAGTTGGGCCGCCATACCAGTTGCTGTCGTCATACGCAGCAAGAAGATAGGCTTATCTTAGAAAGATGAAACATAATTCCTGTTGGTTTTATATTTTATATGACAGTACATGGCCAGCTACATGGAACTGTACTAAAAATAGCTATTATACATTTACCACCCCACCGTATCTTTAGGTGATAAAGGCTTTTCACTGTGGCTGAAATTGTTAGTGGTTGCTTTGTCAGATGAAACTACCGTCACAATTACAAATGAGGCTCATCAACAAGTACAGCTGAGTGTTGTTGTTCATGTCTCACGTGTCTGTCTAAAGGGCTACCTTTACTTGTGTTTCATGCTGTGTGTTTTACTTGAGCTTCTGGGGTGGTGGTGGTGGTGGTGGTGGTGGTGTGGAGGGGGGGGGGGGTTGAGGGAGGAGAGAACCCCCTTATATGTTGACCAGAAAATGTGCTTTTGGTATGATGGTGTGGAATTGCCATCAATAATTTCGATGCGGTATTTTCTCTTCACTGGAACTGCTTTGCCGGGATTGTTGCTGTATGTAAAGTGATACATAACAAGCATGGGATATTTGATTAGGTGCAGCAGAATCTCATACTCTGTTGCTGCAGTTGCACTGAGTTTTGTTACTTTCACGTTTAGCAACTGTTAAGAGAGTGTGTAAACAGTTGCAGTAACTCTGGGTTGCATTGGTGCTAAACTGATTATACTCATATCTCCTTGTAGACCAATGTTATTAATATGAGAATGCTGAAGGTAGTGCCTTTTCCTCCAAACATTTAATGAAACACCATGTATTTATCATAATGAAGTGTCTAGTAAAGTGATATATACATACATTTGCAATTAACTGAAGCCCCCCCCCCCCCCCCCCATGTAGCTGTAAAGTGTTTTGTATGTTCATTAATTGTTGCATATTTAATAATTTTCTCATTATGCTAATGTTCAAAGTGGATGTTTGTTTGTTTCAGGTCTGATCAGTTCATGTGGGTAATAGGATGATTTGTTTGGAGTGCAACAAACAGACCAAGCTGGCCTTGCATTTTGTATGTCTGTTTATAATATAGATACTGAACTAGCCATTCTTGTGTAAATACATAGGAAAGGAGATATTTTTAAGGTTCTGAAGACAACTTCAGTACTTTTTGTTACAGATATACACTTGTCTAGTACCTGTTTCCATTGTTACGTAGAATTTATAATGGGATGTCTATAAATGGTGCTCTTGAAGGAATGCAAAGTGAACTCTTGTTTTTAAGAGTGCAGGTCTCTCTTAAAAAATCAGTCATTCCATTATACTTTCATTGTATTTTGATTTTATACTTAAAAGCATTTTTGTTTCATTTGGACATTATTTATGTACCAAGTATATTGCCAATTGATAAAATCATGCAATGATTTTAAGGGATCAATATATTTTCAAGTTTAAATCTATTACGTTTTATGTAAATGACTGCATTTTTAAAATCCCACCATTTTCGCTATGTTGTTGCGACCTGCAGTTAAAACTGACAGTTACTGTAAATGTTTCCTACATCATGTGTACATGGATTATGAAGTGCTTAATAGGATTTAATTAATAGTGTCTACTTGGCCACATAGTATTCACAGCTTTTTAACATTAGAATTTAAATACATTAAAAACAATGTTTTGGTTAACTTTTAAATATGTGTAACGTATTCTGAAGAGCTTTCCAACTGTTCAAAGGAAAGTTAGCTACCACTTACGTAATTTCATAGAAGTGTGAAATACAAGAAAGTTTTTAATTTAACATAACTGTATGCCACATTTTGCATCTCAAGCAGTGAACTTCATTATATTTTAAATGTGGTGCTTTGCCTGCTACTTAATGATATTTGTGGATGAGTTTGATACATGGGCTACACCTTAATTGATGGCACAAACATTTTTAAGAATAGGCACTTATTGTTGCACATG
The DNA here is from genome assembly GCF_021461395.2 of Schistocerca americana. Taxonomy (NCBI): domain Eukaryota; kingdom Metazoa; phylum Arthropoda; class Insecta; order Orthoptera; family Acrididae; genus Schistocerca; species Schistocerca americana. Next base: position 827,926,132 of record NC_060120.1, on the reverse strand, counting down.
TGCAGCATCAGCACTTTTGAAGAACTGCATTATGGTGCTCATCAAATTTTTTAAAAGAAAAATTAATGGCTCTCAGTAATTCTTTGCTTATGTTCTAATAATGTAATAATATTAATAAAAAATGCCAATTCATTCCAATTTGATAAGTCATTCCATAAGGCCAGATCTTTCATACTGTGTTACTGAAGAAGTGTGCCGCAGTTCTAATTGATTCAGCTATTACTGTCATGAGAAATACTAATAGCAATGAGAAATGAACATCAGAATCATGTTTTAATCCATTCCATTAATATATTCATTGTGGGGACTGATTATACAAAAAAAAAGAAACAAGAATTTGTGTTATTGTGGGTAACCTGTTATAATGTTTTATGAAGATGATTTCTTTAAAAAATGTCTCATAAATGTAAAATTCATAGTCTGATTATCTGGTAATGCTAATTGATTCACAAGTGTCTTCAGTGTGTTAATTTGCATGTTAAGTTTGAAAGACATTCCATTTGAGAGATCTGTTGATCTCTGCTTCACAATGAATCCACCACATCTCTCAGCAATATCAATATTCTCCCCCTTCTACTATTTCCTTCCTCTCCTACTATGCCCCATCCCCACCCCACCCAAAAGCACACACACACACACACACACACACACACACACACACACACACACACACAAAAGTCACGTGACAAAATAGTTATTCTTGTGAAGCTGTGAATTTATTTGTCATGCTAATGTTCATCATGTACAGGTGCTTTGTATTATTTTTTAATTGTTGTTCAGGAACATTGTTTCTGTATAGAAAATGTACACAATTTTTTCACTGTGGTGCAGCAGTTTTATCTTCTGCAGATCTAGTGAGATGAACCTGTCAGTTTTACTCACTGTTTTGTAAACAAAAGATGAATATATATACATATATGTGTGTTGCAAACTGTTATTTTGTATTTATTTGTACTATTTTAAGATGAAGTTAATATATTCTGTGGCATAAAAGCAGGAATAGGTTGGCTAGAAATATATGGTTTCTTTTCGGCAGCCATAATCATCATACTGTATGGTTGATAAGGGATTTCCCAGTAGTCGTAGTGTTCTTTAACATCTTCATTGTTTGTTAAACTTGAACAGTTGAGAAAATTCCAATTGCTGAGTCAGTTGACATTGTAGGCAGTTGTGAATAAGATTGTATGCCATTTGGTAATATTAATATGCTAACTAACATGGAAAAAGTGGGATATTATAATCAGAAATGCATGAAGGTAATTTATTTCATGTGTGTAGAATGCAAACAACTGTTAGAAGCAAAGACAGGAGACTACAATTTTTGAGTCATCGGAGACAAACAAATGTGCTGCTGTTCTGTCAGAGGTATGAGCTCATGAGCTAGTAATAGGAATGATGAGGAATGTATTTTGTGCGTGCAATGTCATCAGTTTCCCCTCAGCCTGTGTCAACATGCTCCACATGTGCCCCCTCCTGCCAGGTGACAACTCTGAGCACATATTGTGGTTTGACATAGGAGCCCCCACCTCTACCATCTCCCCACTCTCTCTCTCTCTCTCTCTCTCTCTCTCTCTCTCTCTCTATTGTGTAATATTCACTGTGTTTGTGTAATGGTGCCCATGCTAAAGATTGAATACAACTACAATCCATACTAAAGATTACAATCCATACTAAAGATTGAATACAGCTACAATGTACACCAACACAAAAATCAATATTCAATGTTTACCGTACACCTGAAGCACTTGCAATAAACTGAGTGAGCATCATTAGTTGTCGCAGAATTCACTTCATATCCCCAACAACCATCTTGTAAACTGCACAGTGCTCTAGTTTCTACAATGTAACAACATTTGCTACTGTGCCAAAGACAGGTGCTTCAACAAGGGAGGCAATTTTTTTGGAAAATCAGGAATTCTCTAAGTATTACATTTTACATGGAAAAATTGGGGAAATCTCAGCGGGTTTTATAAAATCTCGGGGGATTTTGTGTTTTTTAACCTAGTCTTTTTATTTTAATTTTATTGAGCTTTATAAATCACAATTGTTGAAATACTTAATACTATATTTACCTGATTATAAGACAAGGATCTTTCCCAAATCATCATCCAAAAGATAGGGGGGTTGTCTTATATTCGCAGGTTTAACTTTTGCTGCTGAGGTCAATGTTTTTACTTTGTTTAATGGTGATTATAGGAGTCATCTTACATTTTCAGATGAACACATGGCCATTGAGGTTTCGTAGAAGTTATTTTGAAGAATTCCGAAGGATAGGGCGTAGCAAACAATACTTTTGTTTGAATACACTTGAGATTCCTGATATATCAAAGCACTCAGTACAATGTCAATCTTGCTTGAACAATCGCTTGACATTTGACTCGCTGCAAAGGATAGTTTAGGAGGTATGAATTATCCACTACAACAGTCTATTGCTCTGGTTAAAAATAGACAATTTTGTGAAACACAGGAGGAAATAGCATTAAATTCTATCAGCTTACAAACTTGTGTTGTATTCGAACCAGTTCTCAAGGATCTATAGATACCGTGTACAAACATTCATGTTACTTTTTAAGTAAGGCTAACATTCCAAGGCAAAAATGTTGTCTCCCGAAATCCATTACTTGATTCTGAACCCAGGTCAATATTTTATTTGGTTATGGAGAACTAATGATTTACCAGGTGGGTTGCAAATGAGAAATTTGGTCGCTGTTCACGTCTTGGAATACTGGGGAATAACATTCTCAGCTTTAGAACTAGATGGTGACATTTGGATGAAACGAGAAAGAAAATTATTTCACGATGAAAAGTGTAACAAATGAAAATCGCATTAAACTGAAAGCAGTTGTTATCACAAGAATAAATTACAGTGGAAAAGCCCATTGTGTAGATAGTACCAATAGATATCACTAGATTGTGGGATGAGCAAAAGTTCAAGAATTGGACTGAATCGTGATTGTGATCTTATTTTTACATACATGTTGCTGCTGTTATACATGATCTGCACCCTAGAAGATACTGTCATCTGTGTTTCACTGTTGTTCAAGTAACACACCACTATGGGATGGTTGGAGGGGGAACAATGACACCAGCTTGGCCAAGAAATGAGAATTATGAGGAATATAGGGAGGGAGGAGGGTGTTGTGTAGGCAGCAGATTTTGCTGTGCTGACAACTACGGAATGTACAATGTGTACTTCGGCATTTTATGAACATTTACCATGTTTAAACTGCAGTTTGCCTGAATCCATTTGTACTCTGAATCAAAGTGACTTTAAAATTGGACAAATGCTCGACAGTAGCATACATTTCTGCAGTAGATGGTGAAAGTCTAGATAGGAACTAGTGAAGTACTTAGTGTTTTGTACAGCAATGCTGTTGCCGCTCATCATGAGGTATCACCGTAATTATGGAGAGTGTGTCAGCTGCTAGTTCTACACAACCAATGAGAGAGCGGTGGGGAGTAACATGTCTGGAGGCAAGACACATTGTAACATTCTCACATCAGTATAGAAGTGAAATCCACTATTTATTCAGAAAAAAAGAAAAAAATCTGTGTTCTGAGGTCCCACTATAATTATAACTTCAGAAATTGCAATATATTCGGAAGAAACTGCCAAATATTTGTGATAACAAAGGTATAATATTTACAGCTGTTGTGTTAGAATCACGACGGCGATGATTTAAAATAGTGATATCACAGACGACAGTCTAAATAAATAAAAAAAGGCAGTGAAGATAAAATAGGTCAATAAAAGTTTGTAATTGTGATTGTTCAGAATATGTTGGAAAAGTATATTTTTCTCAAGGAGCATCTTAAAAAAAAAAAAAGGGGGGGGGGGGGGGGGTTGTGTCATCATATGTTCAGTGTTGTCTTATACTCGAGTAAGTACGGTATTTCAAAGTGTGTCGGTTAAAGAATATTATTCAGTATGAGTTATCGATATCTAGTATGTCCCCGTTGTAATGAAAGAAAAGCCATTATGGTGATGTGGTGTGCTGTAACTAACAAGTTGCAACATCAGTGGGATAAGATAGGATATGTTCTTATGTTAAGAATTGTGCCTTATTTTCACCAACAGTTGCTGGGTTTGCTGAAGAAATCCAGTTATATTGTTCTTGATTGTGATGAATCCTTGCCTAAACTTGGGGGAAGCACACAAAAGGATGTAAATACAAGATTTTAGAATGAAAAAGAGATAACGATAAGACACCATACTTGGCTATTCCAGAGCTACCAATCTTTTATCTGCATTTATTGATTTGTCAAAAGACATACCAAAGGGGTAAGAGTCTACAGATTTCAATGAATTTACCAAATTTGAATTTGCTGTTTCTGAAATATAAAGCACATTCAGCAGAGTTTAAACCACTTTACATTTGTGGATGTGGGCTTCTTTACAAGCTTAATGCTTTGAAAGATGCAATCAGAACAACACATTGAGACATTGCATTATTTTTGAGAGCCTTGTGAAATTTGTTCGAGAATTTCTCAGACAGGAGAGCATAATATACTCAATATTCAGGCTCCACCAAGTCTCCAAAAAATTTGTTGTACAACAGATGGCTGGAGAATTTCCCAGTTCCTCGAAGAGCAACTGATGTAAAATCAAACATGAAAAAATTCATCGAGGGTGTGCAGAAGGATAAGGATGAACTGAAGAGTGAAAGTTCATGAGTAAATTTATTTATTGGTCCATTGCTGTGTCTCAGAATTGCTATTTTCAAGTCGTCAGTGTATGAAATTGAACCATTCTGAACGGAGTACCATACAGATGCTCTGTTTTCCACACAGCTCTAATATATACAGTAAAGATAGTACTAGGACATTTTATGCTGCTGTAGATTAATAGGGAAAATTACATTGATGAAGTTAGCAGATGCCAGGTAAGAAAAACAAAACTGCTGTTTGCAAAAAACACAATTCTGTATTTTAATATCCATAAAGAATTAAGTAAAACCTGTCCAGATTTAAAAACTATCAATATTCTTTAATTTTGACAAGAATTTAGGACTAGTCTTCAGACATTTGTCATCAAACTTAATAACAGGTCACCCATGAAACCTGTCCATTGACACTCGCCATTGTGTGTCTTGACGTGGTTTGATTGTGTCAAACACTTGTTTGGCAAAATCATGTCTTGAATGCTGCTTTGAGTTCATCCCCTTTCAAGGCTCTAAGGCTGTCTTCAGATATGTTGCATGACAATCTCTTTATTTGTAAATCTAATCATACACACAAAAAAAGAATTTTGCGAAAAATAGATGCTACATTTTCAGGTCACTAGTTGGAATGATTGGGAATGAAATTAATATATTCACCTGTAAAAACCATTAATTCTCAGGATGCTTTTGTTTTCAAGTTTGAGTAGTCATCCTGTTGAAATATTTCGAAATTTTTTAGACTACAGCTACATGTCTGAAATGCTTTGAAACATGAATTATGGCGAGTGGTTCTGACAAGTGACTTTTCATCAAAGTGCTAATTTCCTGTTACCTGTAGGGATAAATTTTACTACATAACTTCAAGTTAAATTTGTGTCTCCCATCTCATGGTGCTTATTGGTTGTGGAATGTGTTACGAGAATAGAGACTCATGGCAGCATTAGGTGTGTGAGCAATTATTAAAATGGGTGTAAGCAAAAGTGACACCTCTCATTCTAAAACTTCTGTAGGCCTTTGTAATGTAATGCTTTGTCTTCAATTGTCAGTATAATTACCCTGTCACAAAGAGCTTTTTTGTATTAATTACATGAAATAAATCCATAGGCACATTGTTTAGTAATTCTGATTTTTGCTCTCTCTCTCTCTCTCTCTCTCAAGAACTTGATTTTGATAAATTTTATATTTATTCCAAATATGAACATATGATTGTTGACTTTGAGTCATAATGGATGCAGGCACTTACCATTATCTCGTTAAGTAGATATTCACGTTTTATTTCAGATAGTGTCAGTAGTGATTTTGCTTTCTGTACCTAAAATAAAAAGAAAGGTAAAAAATGGTGCAGAGGGGATGAAAGAAACTGCTTGCAATGTGAAGCAGTTTGTCCCATACATTAGCAAATAATGGTAGCATTTGTAACACTTTTTTGTTTAGGAAGTAACAGGCATTACAATGTTATCCCAATCTAAAGCAAACACGGAAATTTGTGTGGAAGAAAAGAGGAGTTTCATGTATGGAGTTGGACATTTTCATGAAAATTGACCAATCTCATTGTACTGAAAGAGACTCAGAATTCTACAGACGGAGGGGACAGGAGGCAGAAATAATGTGGCATGAGGGTATCCCAAAGCACCTCATAAATATTGTCTTGTTCAAATTGTGATTTGGAGCAGACTAGCACATAAGGTATATTATATTGCCACAAAGCCACTACACTGAATATGGGGAACTGGAATGCTGTGCTTCTTTGTATGAATATAACCAGTGCGCTTCTTTGTATGAATATAACCAGTGCTGTTCTTTGAAGGTTAACTGTAACTACACAGTCAGAATATCATGGGCAAGAGTGTACCTAGGATGTGAGCTATGTTGGAGCAACTAATATTAGTTATGCGGAAAGTGGAGACGTAAAAAAACAGCCAAAATTCATACCAACTGGAACTCAAAACATAATTCTGTTACTTTATAATATATACCTACTACTCAGAGAAGTGCATTATTTAAATAAATGACTCTTCGAATAAACAGATAATGTTAAAAAAATCACAAATAAATTATTCATAGATAAAACGATTATTCCTCTCTCTGAATACAAGTAATACTGCTTATATACAAGTGATTGTTGCTGTATCTCAATGTAGTTCGTTTTATAAATATTTTATTAATGCTTTGTAAAGCAATCTGCATTGGCTGTTTAGTGGGTAAGTTCCCAACTGCAAAGCAATGGGGTACGATCCTCCATTGCTCTAGAATTTTTTGTCACTTATCACTTCTCTCCGATCTAACAGTGAGGAAAATACCAATTCAGGTGGCGGCCCTGTGACGGGCTGGATGAGTCTGTTACAAGGTCAGAGGAAAGCAAGTGGCGTCACTCCAATAGAACAATTCCAAGTAAAGCAGTCCAGTGTTCCAAGCAACCTAAAGGCTGAGCACAGCCTTACAGTGTCACAAATGTAACATAAAATTTCTTCGCAGGTGAATGGCCTTAACAAATTGCACTACCCATGTGATCCAATATAACTGACTCTCCACGTGCTGACAGCATGTCCTCCTCCCCCCCACCCCTCCATCTAACTAGGAAGAGATGAGAATGCAACCACCCAAGGAGCCAATCTGCAATACCTTCCTCAATCATTCCACGATTGCTAATGATTGCTAACACTATTGAATGTGGGCATCACATTTGTATAACGCGATTTTCTTGTATTTCTAATGATACAAAACTTGTGAATAAAGTAAAGATTCAGTGGTTGGTAGTGACTAATACCAACAGACTTTAAAGTATCCGAAGACAACATTAGCCAAAGAGCATCAGAAAACTACGCAAAAATGTCATGCATGCTGGACATCCAAAGTCATCTGAAATAATGGAAAATGTATTAGGACTAACTCTGAATAAGCTTTGTGTTACAAGATGGCATAGTTTTTTAATTGATATACTTCTTTGTAGTTATTTGCCAAAAACTAGAGTGAAATTGAATATTTCTTGAATTTTTACCTAAGCAGATGGTAACTTTAGAAGTTTTCCCTCTTAATCCCGAAATAAAGACTAACTCCTTGGCATGTGTAGGATGTACCTTTCTGTATTCCACAATGGCAATTGTTTGAAAATCGAGTAAACTTCCTGACAAGATTTTTGAAAAAGCATGGTTGTGAAAACTAATATAAAAGCTGCGAAGAGTACAACTGTTTAATAAAGGACAAAAAATTAGGGCTATAAATTTCTTTGGGTTTCAGATTTACTTATTTTTTGTAACCCGTTTTATTCACAAGTAGCGAACAATAATTTTTACTTGTACTCATTCATCACTCGGAAACATTTCGCCCAACTCTGTTACTGCTTACCTGAATGTACGTAGTTTATATGAGATTTGTGCTTATTATGTTGTTGCCAGGAAGGCAGAGTTCAGATACATGAAAATAACACAAGCAAAATCCATTGTGAATTTTAGGTGCTAAGCTACTGGAAGATTTTTGAAGCATGATCCATCTGAGATTTTCAGTTGCAAGGAGAATTGAGGCAAACAGACAAATAGTTCCAATATTTCATGAAAAATGGCTCTAGGTGTACTCATAACAAGTCAGTATTGATTACATGTTCTGTCTTTCCTCAAACTTTTGCTGATGACATACAAGAATCCGTCAAAGTGGCAGGCTGCAGCGAAAGTTCAGTTTTCTAATATGATAACTTATAGTCTATGAGTAGTGTCTTTGAATAGTAAAGAAAATGTCATGAGTCCCAGGTTCAAATCCAGACATGTTTAAATTTTGAATAAAAATCATCAGCATTGGTGGCTGAAGACTTCCGGCATAAGAAGTCACCGTTGTGGATGGGATGGGTTCAGGAGACTCTCTTGCTCTTAGGATGGAAAACTGCCCCAAAAAGGAAGAAAGAGTCAGCAATGATCAATGGCATGAGTATGCAGAAGGCAGTGGAAACCACTACATTAAAGACACTGATTTGGTGTCCACAGGACATGTGGCCTGTAACTGAAAAAGTGTCATGATGATCTGTCCACTGGCAAAAGATTTTGGATGACACCCATTCCGATCTCTGGGAGGGGACTGTCAATTGGGAGATGACCATGAGAAAAAGATAGACTAACCAATGAAGGGATAACAGTCTACAAGTGAGAGCACGCAAAGTCGGAAGTTTTGAACTTAGCAGGAAAGCTATCAATCTCAAAAACCAAAATGAAAAGACTCAATCTATATATAGTGGATGTCATTGAAGTGAAACGGAAAGAAAATATTGATTTCTGGTCAGACAAAGTTAGATTAATATCAACAGCAGCAGAAAAGTGTGGAAAGGTAGTAGAATTTGTTATGAATAGGAAAGAAGGGCAAAGACTGAACTGCTGTGAATAATTCAGTCATAGGGTTGTTCTATTTGATCCGACAGCAAACCAGTGCCGACAACAATAGCTCAGGTATACATGCCAATATTGCAAGCAGAAGATGAAGAGAGAGAGAGAAAGTATGTGAGGATATTGAGAGGGTGATTCAGTATGAAAATCCAATAATTATAGTGGATTGAAACACAATTGTAGGGTAAGGAATAGAAGAAAGTGTTATGGAAGATTATGATGTATGCTAGTGGTAGTCAATATGCTCAGTGGCCATTATAGCTTTCATTGTGGGCAGTAGGCAGCTGGGGGGAGGGGGGGGGTTAAAGTTATTTTGATTAGGTTATCATACAATTTTGCCATAGTATTTGGTAAGTAATTATTATTATTATATATTTCAACTTGCTGCATCTCTGCGTTATAAATTTTATAACATGAAGGTACTCCTCTGCTTTATAAATCACCGTTACTGTGGAACTGATGGGCAGTCACAAAATTTTACTACTAACAAAGATACAAAAGTTGTCTAGACAGTAGAAATGATAGAGGAGAAAGAGAAATTGAGCTCTGCAGTAAATATCAGATGGTAATAGCGAATACTCTGTTCAAGAATCACAAGACAAGGAGGTATACTTGGAGAAGATCTGGAGACATAGGAAGATTCCAGCTGGATTACACCATGGTCAGACAGAGATTTCAAAATCAGGTATTGGATTCTAAGGCTTACCCAGGAGCAGATGTAGATTCAGATGATAATTTAGTAATGACGAAGAATAAACTGAAGTTTATGAGACAGGAAGAATCAGTGTGAAAGGAAGTGCAGTACTAAAGTACTGCGAAACGATGAGATGCATTTGAAATTTGCTAAGGATGTGGATACTGTGATAAGGAATATCACAATAGATAATTCAGTTGAAGAGGAGTGGACATTTCTAAAAAGGGCAATCACGGATGTTGGACAGACATAGGTACAAGGAAGGTAACACTAAAGAAACCTTGGGTAACAGAAGGAATACTTTGATTGACAAAGGGGGAAAGTAAAAAATGTTCAGGGGGAGACAGGAATACTACAGTATGAATCACTTAGGAACGAACTAAATGAGAAGTGGAGAGCAGCCATGATGAAATGGCTGGAGGAAAAATATAAAGAAATAAAAAAAATAATCGAAAAATGATCGTCGGAAGGACAGGCTCAGTATATACAAATGGCAAAACAGCTTTCCGTGAAATTAAAAGCAAAGATGGTAACATTAATCCTGCAATGAGACTTCCACAACTAAACACACAGGACAGAGTACACTGAAGGCCTCTATGAGGGGGAGGACTTGGCTGATGATAGAAGAAGAAACTGGAGTCGATAAGTAAGATGGAAATAGCTGGCATCAAGAACAGGTTACCAATTCTTACTACACGAATCTCTTAGGAGATACACTCCTGGAAATTGAAATAAGAACACCGTGAATTCATTGTCCCAGGAAGGGGAAACTTTATTGACACATTCCTGGGGTCAGATACATCACATGATCACACTGACAGAACCACAGGCACATAGACACAGGCAACAGAGCATGCACAATGTCGGCACTAGTACAGTGTATATCCACCTTTCGCAGCAATGCAGGCTGCTATTCTCCCATGGAGACGATCGTAGAGATGCTGGATGTATTCCTTGCCATGCCATTTCCACCTGGCGCCTCAGTTGGACCAGCGTTCGTGCTGGACGTGCAGGCCGCGTGAGACGACGCTTCATCCAGTCCCAAACATGCTCAATGGGGGACAGATCCGGAGATCTTGCTGGCCAGGGTAGTTGACTTACACCTTCTAGAGCACCTTGGGTGGCACGGGATATATGCGGACGTGCATTGTCCTGTTGGAACAGCAAGTTCCCTTGCCGGTCTAGGAATGGTAGAACGATGGGTTCGATGACGGTTTGGATGTACCGTGCACTATTCAGTGTCCCCTCGACGATCACCAGTGGTGTACGGCCAGTGTAGGAGATCGCTCCCCACACCATGATGCCGGGTGTTGGCCCTGTGTGCCTCGGTCGTATGCAGTCCTGATTGTGGCGCTCACCTGCACGGCGCCAAACACGCATACGACCATCATTGGCACCAAGGCAGAAGCGACTCTCATCGCTGAAGACGATACGTCTCCATTCGTCCCTCCATTCACACCTGTCGCGACACCACTGGAGGCGGGCTGCACGATGTTGGGGCGTGAGCGGAAGACGGCCTAACGGTGTGCAGGACCGTAGCCCAGCTTCATGGAGACGGTTGCGAATGGTCCTCGCCGATACCCCAGGAGCAACAGTGTCCCTAATTTGCTGGGAAGTGGCGGTGCGGTCCCCTACGGCACTGCGTAGGATCCTACGGTCTTGGTGTGCATCCGTGCGTCGCTGCGGTCCGGTCCCAGGTCGACGGGCACACGCACCTCCCGCCGACCACTGGCGACAACATCAATGTACTGTGGAGACCTCACGCCCCACGTGTTGAGCAATTCGGCGGTACGTCCACCCGGCCTCCCGCATGCCCACTATACGCCCTCGCTCAAAGTCCGTCAACTGCACATACGGTTCACGTCCACGCTGTCGCGGCATGCTACCAGTGTTAAAGACTGCGATGGAGCTCCGTATGCCACGGCAAGCTGGCTGACACTGACGGCGGCGGTGCACAAATGCTGCGCAGCTAGCGCCATTCGACGGCCAACAGCGCGGTTCCTGGTGTGTCCGCTGTGCCGTGCGTGTGATCATTGCTTGTACAGCCCTCTCGCAGTGTCCGGAGCAAGTATGGTGGGTCTGACACACCGGTGTCAATGTGTTTCTTTTTTCCATTTCCAGGAGTGTAGCTTCTGTGTGTGATGAGTGTCGCATTTGTTGAATGCTATCTAAAAGCAATTGAGGTACAAATTCTTAGCATTGTTTTGTCTGTTTTAAAAAGAACCAGACCAAGTTCTTTCCAGATAGACAATAGTAATATGTTTGCCAACTAAAGTATTGGTTGCTTCTTTGTTCACTATTTGATGACGGTGTGCAAACTTAAGTAAAACTTCAAATGGGTACCCATTTTATTAAAGTGTTAAAACAATGAGTGGTGATCAGGTTTTCATACTGGTACTGCAATAACGTTTCGTGAAAACAAATAAAATTATTTACTAAATTTTCATAGTTCGGGTGATCCATTATTGCAAATGAACGAATGAAAAAAGAAACAAAGTCTTTGCTTCCAAAAATAGCGTGTATCCGTTATATATTAAGAAAAGGGGAAAAAGCCCAAGTAACGCACAGAAAAAGAGAGAAAGGGGCCAATAGCAAATGCAGGTTTCCTGATACCCTCCTGATGGTATTTAGAAAAACGGCAAAGATGATTCTAGTGTAATATGGCGACTGAAACACTAAAGCTCGAGCCAAACCGGAATACTGTGCGAAGCATCTACATCCTTGAGGGTATGCAACTCATTAAGCACCACAGGGCAGCTGTTAGCATATGCGTCAGTAGAATGGCTTCAATGACTAGGTGGCAAACCATTGCTCTACATGTTCATCAAGGATACCAGCTTTCCAAAGTCTCTGTCTCCATATGAGGGAAGTCCATATGTGGGAAGTCAGGCTAAATTGTCTCATCAAAACTTCATAAAAAATTCAATGTAGAACAGGTAAGATTTCGTGCTGTCAAAGAATCTGAAGGTAGCTGTTACTTTACATGAATATTGCACACTGAGTGACCGAAAACCGTGAGAAGTCAGTGGATGTGATGTTCATAGCGACTCTTTCCTCCTCTGCCGAATCCTAAGCGACACATTTGTCTTCCCATGCATTTCTGGTAGAAATGGGTTCCTGACACTCCGCACTCAAATTGGCAGCGATGTGATAGGCAGTAGACCGTCGATCGCTTTGTATGGCCCTGTGGAGGTGACGTAAAGTGAAAGTCCATACGCCAAACACACGTGGTCGTCCTGTGTGGAGGTCTACTCGTGTTGGAACACTATATCTTGGATACTGAAGAACCAACCAAGACACTGTTGGAACTTGAATTGTTGTGTAATCTCTGATACAGTATGACCCACACATCTCCCACCGATTATCGTCTCACGTTCAGTTCTAAGTTGGTTAGCTCACAATTTACTATGAAGTTCAATAGACAGCTGCCTGCAACGCACTGCTGAGATAACGTTTACACTCTCACCATACACTGCATCTAGCTGCAACGGGCGCATGTCATCACGGCATATCTTCAAATGTGACAACCTTTCTCATGACATTTGGCCTCTCAGCTTAATTGTTTACGAAAAGTAACAATTGAAAAGAATGATATTTCAGTTTTGGGAAAGAAATATGCGTGAAATTACAATGAAATCCAGACCATTGGCTGCTTACAGGCGTTGATAAATATTAACGGGGACGGTTGAAAATGTTCGGAAGAACAGATACCATCTTCATATAGAAATATGCGTTTCCGTCTCAAGAACAATTATCGAATGCAATTTCAGATAAGTAAATATGTGTGCACTCACCTGTGGGAACAATGGAGTGTCACTCATGACTGGGAAAGTCACAGGCCTTCCATTCCATAAAAGGTCAGATTCACAGGTCTATAGAGCTATTTCACTGATGTCATTTATTGAAGAATGACATTACAAACTTTGTGACAGTATATCGTGACTTTTTTGGAAAGTGAACAGCTCCTCTCCAGATACCAACACGTATTCTGCAAGCACCTATCGCGTGAAACTTGGCTTTCTCTGCTTGTTCATGGGGTAAAGAATGCTGTGGATAGTGGTGCGTGTGTCTAGACTCCTAAAAAGGGTCCGATACATTACTGGAACGTTGCCTAGTTGACAGATTACGTAGTTGGTCAAAATGTTTTGCTCATCTCTGATTAAGGACTGCCTACTTTTTTCTAGTTGTGGACTGTATATCATTTACTGAAACAGTGTCTGAAGTTGGCAAGTACCACATTAGCACAAGACTGCAATATTTGGTCAGAAGACGCCCATTTAGCCAGAATAATTCCTTCCTTCACACAGCCTACGAATTGTAAAAACTCTCTCGTCGTTTTTACCCTGCAAACGATAACAGGAAACTAACTTATACAGAAACGTTTAGTGTGCTTTGTCTGGGATAGGGCGCCGCAGAGGTTGAATGTCCACTGGAGGAAATGGACCTCGGTAGCCAATAGAGGGCACTGCGGCCGCGTTGCGCTTGAACGCTGAGCGTGCCACCGTCTGGCCAGGTGAGTACACCAGCCACGGTAGTTCCACGCGGCTTCGCGGCTCACAGCCCAGGCAGTTCAGAACTCGTGCTTGATACCTGAGGGTCGACATTCACTGTGCTAGAGCTGTTGGATATCTACCTTGTGTGCCACGTGGTAATTCTCCCTGCTTGTTTCGGATTTGTCTCCCCACTGCTCTTGATATTGTCATCATTGTGGCGACTGCTTTGCGTAGCGCCTCATGTCAAAGATTGTTTGTCATTGTCCTGGGCTATTGTCTTGTCCATACACTGTCTGTCGCGTTTCGTTCTCCATACCATTCAGCTGGGTTACTCTTTCGCAGATGACTCTCCCGCGCGGGGTGGCCGAGCGGTTCTAGGCGCTACAGTCTGGAACCGCGCGACCGCTACGGCCGCAGGTTCGAATCCTGCCTCGGGCATGGATTTGTGTGATGTCCTTAGGTTAGTTAGGTTTAAGTAGTTCTAAGTTCTAGGGGACTAATGACCTCCGATGTTAAGTCCCATAGTGCTCAGAGCCATTTGAGCCATTGACTCTCCCGCCCGTCGGCTCCCTCCGTTCCTGCATTCACCAACAAGCGCATATATATCTGGCTACCATGCGTGTACCAGTGGCGACGAGGGAAAAGGAAGTTGTTAATTGGCATGGTCGCTCAATTGGCTCGCTTGCTGGAACAGCAGCATCAGTTAATGTACCATCAGCAGCTCCAGTTAGATTTGTTAGAAAAATCGCTTCAGATTCAGATGAACAAACTCAGAGTACATGAGGCCCAGTTGGACCAGCCCTCAGCGCCTCCTGCTACTGACGCCTCCATACATCCTTAGTCATTCTCACCTTTCAGTGACGCTAAGGAGCACTGAAACAGATACTTGCATCGTGTGATACAGCATTTCTCGGACTTTCAAGTTATGGATGATTCAGTGCAGCGATCGTAGTTTTTGTCTTGGGCTTCGCCAGAAAAGCTCTTTCTGCTCCAGAAGTTGGTCCCTCTATCAGACCTTGTCACGTTCTCGTTTCAGAAGATTTGCGCTCTGTCGACGAATTACTGTTCCCAGCGATACTGTGTGACTGCCTTCAGGCTCGAGTTCCATCAGTACTATACACAGCCGGGACAGTCATACTGCTCTTGGGTCACTGACTTGCAAGGTCTCAGCCGAAAATGCGATTTCACTTGCGCCATTCAAGGCTGCAAGACTTTGTACGCAGACTCCTTGATTCTTAATGTGATGGTCCAGCTTTCACCAGATCTGGAGGTCTGCATTGTGGCGTTGAAACTAGATAACCCCTCGTTGGAGGACCTTTTGCGCATCACACACTCGTTCGAAATCGCACAGGCGGCTAAATGGCGAGGTCAAAAGTCGTGGCAGTCCATGCACTCCCTCGCGCCGCAGTTGCATGACATCTCCCCAGGAGCGTCCGCAGTTCGTGGTCTTGCGGTAGCGTTCTCGTTTCCCGTGCACAGGGTCCCGGGTTCGATTGCCGGCGGGGTCAGGGATTTTCTCTGCCTTGTGATGACTGGGTGTTGTGTGTTCTTCATCATCCTTTCATCATCATTGACGCACGCAAGTCGCCGAAGTGCGTCAACTAAAAAGAACTTGCAATACAGCGGCCAAACTTCCCCGCAAGGGGCCTCACGGCCAACAATACCATACGATCATTTCATTTTTCCCAAGCAGCTCTGTAGTGATTCGTCATTGTCTGATGTCTCTGTGGCAGCTGAGCCTCCAGTCACAACTGGTCGCAGGTCACAAGGACTCCTGTCTTTGTACTCAAAGCGCTTTTCCACTCACTCCAGAGCAGATGGTCCAGATGGGGGGAGGGGGGGGGGGCAAGGGCAGCACACTCTGTGATGAAGAAGGGCACCTTCGATCGGTGTATCACAGCTGTATGAACCTCTTCTGACTGGCCCCACACGAAAACATCAGGACGCTGTACATGCCCTGCAGTCTGTAGTTGCACTGGACGACCATTTCATGCAGAAGTTGTTTCTCACACACTTCATTTATGATGAAAATGTCTGTTTTCGGAGTTGACTCTGGGACCACATCTCTCTGTGTGCTGGCGTAAGCTGTCGCCAGCACACCGGTCGGAAAAGACGAAGCGCGAAGATCGATTAGTAGGCGCTGGATCAATCGCTCCTATCACGAGAGAGGCCAGAGACACACCTACAAGCAACATTCCTCCAATGCCCTTTCTACATCAAGTATTTAGGCCGCCGCCGCCGATGACCGGAGGGCCTCGCTTACCTCATTCATTCACCCACTTTGGCGTCTGTCAGTTTACTTGAAGAGTAGGCTTAGTTCATCACAGGTTACGACAGTACATAGCCACCAGATTAGTGAATATAGTGGGACTATTACTGAAGAGCTTCTACCACAAACATGGACTCCACTAAAGTTAAGTAAATGTTCCAGTTCATATAAATAAGAAACTGTATAAATCCAGATGCGCATTTGTGATGTAGAAAGAGGATACCGGCCACCCATAACAACATTCTCTTCCTTGCAGTACACGACTCAACAGTGGCGAACGAAGATAATTCAGTGCCGATCGAAGATAATTTGTCTGAAGATTTTGCTAGCTTCTCTTCTGTTTTAGCTTGCAGGGGTTATCAAGTTGAAGTGTTTTTGTATGCTGATTTGTTGTTGTGTTCTTGCATGTATTCCAGGAGGGAAGCTAATCAAATTTCTCTTTTCAGAGTCTTTTCTTGCCTTTTGATATAAAGTAGTCATGTAAAACATGAATTCCCCACCCCCTCCACCCCCTGCCCACGCGGCTCAGCCGCAGACTGCCTATGTTTTGGATCTAACACAAGCTTTTCAGTTGCAGAGCCAACAAACTGCTACCCTACTGACGACGTAAAACTACTGGCTGCACAAAGCCCGCCCGGTTAGCCGTGCGGTCTAACGCACTGCCGGCCCGTGTGGCCGAGCGGTTCTAGGCGCTTCAGTCTGGAACCGCGCGACCGCTACGGTCGCAGGTTCGAATTCTGCCTCGGGCATGGATATGTGTGATGTCGTTAGGTTTAAGTAGTTCTAAGTTCTAGGGGACTAATGACCCCAGATGTTAAGTCCCATAGTGCTCAGAGCCATTTTCTAAAGCATTACTTTCCTGGTGGGAAGGCGTGCCGGTCCCTGGCACGAATCCGCCCGGCGGATTAGTGTCGGGGTCCGATATACTGACCAGTCTGTGGATGGTTTTTAAGGCGGTTTTCCATCTGCCTCGGCGAATGCAGACTGGTTCCCCTTGTTCTGCCACAGTTATAGTATGTTGGCTATTGCTGCACAAACTCATTCTCCACGTACACGTACACCAAATTACTCTACCACGCAAACATTGAGGTTATACTCGTCTGGTGTGAGCACGTTGCCGGGGGAGTCCACTGGGGGCCGAACCCCACAGTAACCCTGGGTTCGGTGTGGGGTGGCGGTGGGGTGAGTAGACTGCTGTAGCCTGTTGTGGGGTTGTATACCACTGCGGGCTACAGCGGGAACAGAACCTCTCCATCGTTTCTACGTCCCCAGTTCCATACAATACAATGGAATGTTCACATAGCTTCAGTTATAGATAAAGCTGATGGCAGACTGCAGTTTACTGTTAGAATACTAGGAAAATGCTTTCGTCTACAAAGGAGACTGCATGTAGATCACTCATGTGGCGCGTTCTAGAATACTGCTCAAGTGTGTGGGACCTGTACCAAATAGGACAAAGAAGGGCAGCACAAAATAAATTGTCACAGCTTTGTTCGACCTGTGGGAGAGTGTCATGAGGAACTAAACTGGCAGACACTTGAATATACATGCAAATCATCTGGCGAAAACGTACTTATTGTTCGACAGTTTCTAGTATCAACTTTAAGAATGAATATAGGAATGTACACCGACGGAAAAAAATCCCGACACCAAAAAATTATTAATGTAGAATAATGAAATTTTGGGAATACATTTGTCTAGGTGACATATTTAAATAATTAACATTGCAGGATCACAGATTAATATACACGAAAGATAAGCCATTGCAAATGCCAAATGCTGATACATTAATAACAGCTGTAACCGCCAGAATGTTGAATGCAAACATGCAACCCTGCACCTCTTGTATTGTACAGGTGCTGGATGTTAGTGTGTGGGATCGAATTGCATGGCTGTTGCACTTGATCAGTCAGTACAGGGACGGTTAATGCTGTTTGTGGATGACGCTCGGTTGTGATCTGATGATGTGCCGTATGTGCTCTACTGGAGACAGGTATAATGATCGAGCATGCCAAAGCAATATGTAAACACTCTGAAGATCATATTGGATTACAACAGCGGTATGTGGTCGAACGTTATCCTGTTGGAATAAACCCCTTGGAATGCTGTTCATGACTGTCAGCTCACCAAGTTGAGTCACTAGACTGACGTACAATTTTGCAGTCAGGGTGCGTGGGATAACCATGAGAGTGCTCCTGCTGACATCCAAAATCATACCCCAGACCATAGCTCCAGGTGTAGATCCAGTGTGTCTAGCATGCACACAGGTTGGTTTCAGGTCCTCAACTGGCCTTTCCTAAACAACGCACAGCCATTGCTGGCACCAAGGGAGAAACAGCTCAGTTCACTTGTCAACATGCCGGAGGCTGTGTTCAGTAGCACATCGAGCATCATCTCGGCAGGCTTTAATGCAGGCAGTACTGTCAGTGATGCGGTGAAAAGTACTTCACATGCGTGCACCTTCGTAGCAAACAAATCCCCCTTTAATTAGTCCCACAAACAGAAGTCGAATGGGGTTGGGTTGGGTGATCTGGCAGGCTAGTTAGTGCATCCACCATCCCCAATCCACTTTTGAGGAAATATGTTTTTCAGATACTGGGATACTTGTCTAGTTCAATGAACCGGTGACCCATGATGCTGAAGATACATCTGCCATCATTGCTCTAATGTCATGTCTTACTGAAGTGCAGGTAAGTCTTCTATCAGGAAACATGTGTATGCTGCAGCTGTCATGGGATTTGCCAGGAACACTAGCCCTATCACCAGGTCATGTCAATCATACCACATCTGACGTTCACTGAGAACCTAACTTGGAATCTTGTTTCCCTAATGTCTTGTGGCTTTTCCATCGCCCATGCATGAGAATTGCGGGTGTTCATAATACCACTGTGTGTAGACGTAGCCTCACCTGTAAATAAAGCGTATTGCATGATGTATCTGTACACGGCCAACCACTCATAAAATTGTTGTATGCGTACTGAGTCACCTGGATGCAGATGTTGCACAGGCTGCACATAAAATGGGTACAACTCCTCAGAATTTAACGTATGTCAACTCTCGTTTTTGGAATATCGAGCTGACGGCTAATGCGCCATTTTCCAGTTGTGAAGCTCCATTGCTCCATTTCAATAATCTCGTCCCTTTCCTGACATTCTGATTTTACATGTACACTGGGTAGTGTTCCCAACTCACGTTGTTGTTGTTGTTGGTTCAAATGGCTCTGAGCACTATGGGACTTAACATCTGTGGTCATCAGTCCCCTAGAACTTAGAACTACTTAAACCTAACTAACCTAAGGACATCACACACATCCATGCCCGAGGCAGGATTCGAACCTGCGACCGTAGCGGTCACGCGGTTCCAGACTGTAGCGCCTAGAACCGCTCGGTCACATCGGGCGGCGTTTTTGTTGTTGTTGTGGTCTTCAGTCCTGAGACTGGTTTGATGCAGCTCTCCATGCTACTCTATCCTGTGCAAGCTTCTTCATCTCCCAGTACTTACTGCAACCTACATCCTTCTAAATCTGCTTAGTGTATTCATCTCTTGGTCTCCCTCTACGATTTTTACCCTCCACGCTGCCCTCCAATGCTAAATTTGTGATCCCTTGATGCCTCAGTACATGTCCTACGAACCGGTCCCTTCTTTTTGTCAAGTTGTGCCACAAACTCCTCTCCTCCCCAATTCTATTCAATGCCTCCTCATTAGTTATGTGATCTATCCATCTAATCTTCAGCATTCTTCTGTAGCAGCACATTTCGAAAGCTTCTATTTTCTTTTTGTCCAAAATATTTATCGTCCATGTTTCACTTCCATACCTGGCTACACTCCATACAAATACTTTCAGAAACGACTTCCTGACACTTAAATCTATACTCGATGTTAACAAATTCCTCTTCTTCAGAAACGCTTTCCTTGGCATTGCCAGTCTACATTTTATATCCTCTCTATTTCGACCATCATCCGTTATTTTGCTCCTCAAATAGCAAAACTCCTTTACTACTTTAAGTGTCTCATTTCCTAATCTAATTCCCTCAGCATCACCTGATTTAATTCGACTACATTCCATTATCGTCGTTTTGCTTTGGTTGATGTTCATCTTATATCCTCCTTTCAAGACACTGTCCATTCCGTTCAACTGTTCTTCCAAGTCCTTTGCTGTCTCTGACATCGGCGAACCTTAAAGTTTTTATTTATTCTCCATGGATTTTAATACCTACTCCGAATTTTTCTTTTGTTTCCTTAACTGCTTGCTCAATATACAGATTGAATAACATCGAGGAGGGGTTACAACCCTGTCTCACTCCCTTCCCTACCACTGCTTCCCTTTCATGTCCCTCGTCTCTTATAACTGCCATCTGGTTTCTGTACAAATTGTAAATAACCTTTCGCTCCCTCTATTTTACACCTGCCACCTTCAGAATTTGAAAGAGAGTATTCCAGTTAACATTGTCAAAAGCTTTCTCTAAGTCTACAAATTCTAGAAACGTAGGTTTGCCTTTCCTTAATCTTTCTTCTAACATAAGTCGTAGGGTCAGTATGGCCTCACGTGTTCCAACATTTCTACGGAATCCGAACTGATCTTCCCCGAGGTCGGCTTCTACCAGTTTTTCCATTCGTCTGTAAAGAATTCGTGTTAGTATTTGCAACTGACGTAATGTTTGAAAACCGTGGGAAATACCCTGGATAGGGTGTTCGTCGATCGGGGAAACGTCTCTGGTATTCTGTCACAGCCGTACAGGCACTGCTATTACAGTACGCACACACAAACAATATGTCTGCGTATTCTGCATGGGTGAACGTATGTGGCAAGTGGTATTCACGGATTCAATAGACTTGCTCAATCAGATAACACTCAAGCACGACACACACACGGCCTCATGACTGTTCACTGTAGTGATAGGGAGCTCGTGAATGAGTCGTTCAAATGAACGCTTCACTCCAGTGAAGTGTGAACTAACCACTCAATTTCAATGAACTGGTACTTCAAACTCTTCACAGATAGCACACTGCACACTTTTTTCTAGTTCACTCACTCTCTTCCCCTCTCCCTCCCACAGTACATCGGCGCTACGTCACTCATTCTCCCTTCACTTCAGTCCTCCCTCCACTGCCTGTCGACGAATTGCGCGGTGTTTGTTGGGAACGATAGGGTTAGGACGGGTAAGTGTGGTGAGGGGCGAGGGGAAGGCAGCGTCAGCTGCTTCCTGCAGTGCTGTGTGGGCACCCACAGCCAACATGAAAATAAAATGCTTACCTTGTGAGTCTGGAACTGAAGCATGCGTGGAATCCACGCTTGAAAGATAATCGTTCATGTAGAAATGTTTATCTCGTACACATTACTGAAATAATTACACTAAATGTCAATTTGACGATTGTCCTAATTAAATTTAAAAAAATACACTTATATATATTTATGAATAAACATCAACGGATTTGGTGAATGTTCAGAGCTTTCCGTTTAAAAACATGATTTGTTCCACTTTTTTTCCTGTCAGGCGATTTCTTCTGTCAGTTATAAGGTATCCTGCCTTCGAGAACACTCTTTCACACGGCGTCGAGGTTGCGACAATACACAGTCGTATTTTTGCAAGTTCAAAGAGCGAGGGGTACACTGACAGCCGTTCAGACCACCACTGAAGTGGATTGCCTTGTCTCTGTAGCAGGGGCTCTTGTAAATATTTGTCCACCTCCACTATTGCAGCAGCTCTTGGGTGTGGATTACTCTGCAGCCTGGAAAACACTTCATCAAATTCGAGCCAGAGACTACTAGTAGATTCAGTGGTTGGAACTGAGATTGTTGCAGTAGCAGTGGGTGTGTTTCTCACAAATTTCTCACAGTGCCTGATCAGGTTTAATTTCATCTTCTCAGCAGAATTTTTATCAGAAAAACCATGTAATTTGAACCGGGATCCAATGCAGTTGCTTCCTCGAAAATTGAATTTTCCTCTATATTTCTAAATCGTCGTTTTAGGTCTTCAGCTAACTTTCCGGCCATCCGTTGCACGTCTACATGAATTTCAGTGTTATTAACAAACCTGCAACACCATTTTTTCAACGAGCGACTAAGGAGTACAACTGACAACATTTTCACTTGACATTTCCTCAGTGCAGTCTTTGAAAACTTTCAACAGGTCACAGGCTTGTGTTACACTCGCAATGTCCTCTGCAGTCAGATTTGGAAGATCCGGATAATTCAGAGTGATAACTGTCATTAGGGAATTCTTAACCTCGATTATTCTTCGCAGCATATCATAGGTTGGATTCCATGTTGTAACAGTGTCCTGTTTTAGTGTCAGAACTGGTTCTTTTAACTGTTCCTGCATCTTTTTCAGTTTCGTGCAGGCCTGCGAACTTATTTTAAAAAATTCAACAATTTTTTTTACTTTATTCAGAATGGGTTGAATGTGCGGAAGCCCATTCTGAACAATTAAATTGAGTGTGTGCGCAAAGCAGGGGATGTGTTCCCAGGCTGTGAGTCTTATAGCTGCCACAATATTAGCAGCATTGTCGCTGACAACACACACGACTTTTTCTTGAATGCCCCATTCCCTTGTGACACGTAGCAGTTCTTCCTCGAGTTTTTCTGACGTGTGGCTTTCGTCATATTTAAAGCACTCTAGGAGGGAAGGCGACAGCTCCAGATCTTTAATGTAGTGTGCTGTCACCGACAAATAACTCTCATTTGTAGTTGAGGTCCACCCATCCATTGTCAGCACAACCGCTTCCGCAGAATTAATTTTGACTCTCACAATTTCTTTCACCATGGCGCACTGTTGTTGTTGCAGTGTGTTGGAAATGGTCTTCCGAGATGGCATTCTGTAAGCACCATTCAGTTTGCCTACAAAACTTTGGAAATGTTTGCTTTCCACTATGTTGAAGGGCAAATAATCCTTTACAACCGTCTGCAGAAGTGCGAAATCTATCTCCTGATTTCTTTTGTTAGAAAGTGGTTTCGGAAAATACATAGGTAACGTTCCGTGATATTGATGTCTGCTGTCTGATAATGAAGTGATACTGTTATTTTCTGGCACCAACTGCTGTTCGCTTCTGGCATTTGCTGATGTTGGTTCCGGATTGTCCGGGTTTTTTGTCCAAGAAATATCGGAAGATGCAGGAGCAGGAGGCGCTAAGCGCCTGACAATGACACTGTTGGATGCAGCACTCGAACATGACGCGCTAGATTAAATGTATTTCCTTCTTTATATGAAATACACTTAGAACAATAATTACCCTTTGCTTTCCCATCACCTAAATCGGCGAAGAAACCCCAAATTTCACTACTTTTACGCGATCGCGAGTTGCTAGCCACTGTATGAGAGTGAAAAGACACAAAAACTGCTTTCCAAAGAAAATAAAGAGGGATTTTACCTGAAATCGTACCAATGACTACAGGTGACAGTTTACGTTTTGAATTTGGAGGGTTATTATTCTCAACAAAAATAAAATCTACAGGAAAACTTCTGAATAATTACTTAACGTAGGTATATAGACTTTGTAACAGTGGTAAACATACTCATTCTATTTTGCATTAAATTTTAAAAGGAACATAAAATTGGACTGCATTTCGTTGGTAGCCCTAGTTTTCAGTCCATGAATACAACAAATAAGGTTTCACTTGGCAGATAAAGACTTTTTTGGGCGCTTTATGAGAAATTGTCGAGCAAGATTAAATGTAATACCTTCTTTATATGTGACAGGTTTCTCTGTTTATCTTTCCTTTGTCCCCTTCGTCCATGCTCTATTAACTCTCAGACACTGTAAGAGCGTAAAACGTTGCGTGCACGTTAGTGCATAGTTCGGCCATCTGTTGGTAAAATTATGAAGTATTACGAAGCTTTATTGTACGAGCGAGGCGAAGCGAGCGTAGCCGCGGCTGAGCGGCGAACTGGGCAACTTCGCCAGGCTTCCGTACTTCATGAAAGAACTACTTCATTTGAACGCTTCACGGCAAAGAGTGAAACGAACGAAGTAGTTCACGGGAACGAAAGAGTTCGACCCATCTCTAGTTCACTGATCGAACCCACGATTACACTCAGGGTACGTCTGCAGCTGTTTGTCTTATTGTTAGTGCAACGTTACAGTGCTGCTATCTGTTGGAGAACCCACACACCTATTGTAGGATGGATCTATCGTCTTTCACACCATTATTCTGTCCGCCACAGCATTACGGTAATTAATATTGACATTTGTCTTCGTATCCATTCATGGATGGGTGTAGATTTAATTTCACTCCAGTTCCGTAACGATCGAAAATCGGGCACATGTTCACAGGACTTTTTTGGTTTATTTTCACATTTAGAGTCACCCTCGACCCGTTACCCCACCCCATGTGTGCGTGGCGGGGGCAACTTTAAAATCTTTAATGGGAACCCCAGTTTCTTTTTTGCAGATTACGATTCTACGGTAAAATCTACGTACGTTTTGTCTGAAGCATTTTCTTCTTTTCGCTACAGATGACTCTGTAATCGGAGGAATAGTAATGGGTACACAATCGTAATTTACGACATGCTAGTTAATAGCCCTTACATATCCGACGATAAGTGAGATCCTACCTCCATGCTGCGCGGGCAGAATTTCATAACTTCTAATTGGAACGTCATTCGCAACGTTGTATTCTTCCTACATACTGAACAGGAGACTACTCGAAACACCATCGTGGCCGTGTAGCGAACTACGAAGTATCGTAATAGGCAGTACACATTACACTGCGACTGGAGCTCCCTTATCGTGTGGGCGTAGAACAGATAGCGGCTGTAAACATTACAATACTTGCGCATTGTTTATTGCCTGGACACCTCCAATCATTTGGAGAATAGACGTATAAGTGGACGATGAATTTTGCAACTACAGAACAAAAAACCGAAATGATCCTGATTTACGGGGAATGTAGGAGAAATGTTGAGGCTGCAGTTGCCTTGCAAGCCGAGTGTTTCCCAGAGAAAGCTCGCACTAGTTCGTTCTTTTACAAGTTTGTGAACGCCTTTATGTCTGATAGCAGCGTAAGACTAGCAAAAGGAAACGGAGCAAACGTGCTACAGGAGAAGCTAATGAAATAGCTGTACTAACAAACCCATTGATAAGCGCCCAGCAATTACACCATGATTCCAGCGTGTCCATAGGTAGTATTGTTACAATACTGCATCGTCATAAGTATGATCCATACCACGTCTCACTGCATCAAGAACTTCATGGCGCCGATTTCCATAACTAGGTAATGTTTCGTGAATGGGCACGTCAACAAATGCAAACGATCGCCACGTTCTTCGTCAAGGTACTATTTTCCGATGACTCTACATTCATAAACCACGGTAGCGTTTACCGGCAAGGCATACATTACAGGAATGTGGTGTGGCATCATGAGATAGAAATTCACTGGTCCGTGTTTTACCGACGGCACGTTGAATGGGCGCAAATATCGAACGTTATTGGAACAGGAGCCGGCCGAAGTGGCCGTGCGGTTAAAGGCGCTGCAGTCTGGAACCGCAAGACCGCTACGGTCGCAGGTTCGAATCCTGCCTCGGGCATGGATGTTTGTGATGTCCTTAGGTTAGTTAGGTTTAACTAGTTCTAAGTTCTAGGGGACTAATGACCTCAGCAGTTGAGTCCCATAGTGCTCAGAGCCATTTTTTTTATTGGAACAGGAACTACCGGTACTGTTGCAGGATGTCGTTCTGGACTTTCGGCAACGTAGGTAGTTTCAGCGTGACTGTTTCTCAGCGCATTACGCAATTGAAGCACGGTAGGTATTAGAACGTGTTTACATTGGTCGGTGGATCGGCAGAGGTGGCCCTATAAATTGGCCTGCTGGGTCGCCGGATTTCTGTAGGTGGGGATATTTAAAAGATAAGGTGTGCCAGCAGGCCGTGAATACATGATCGCTTGCATCAGAAACGCCGGTGCTGATATTCCCGGAGGTATGCTTCTGTCCTATGTGCGGTCATTTGAAAAGCGGATCACTAAGAGGACTGAAGTTGGCGGTACTACGTTTGAACACCTGCTCTAACTGGGAAAGCAGAGTCACATTCACCTCAAGCAACGGCCACAGTGACGCGTTGAGTAATTTCCTGTTCGATATGCCCGAGGAATACAACGTTGCGAATGGGGTTTCCAATTAGAAGTTATGAAATACTGGCCTCTCCTACTCCCACAGACTGGAGGTGGGATCCGGCGTGCCATTGGATATTCTAAGGCCATTGAGTAGCATGTCGCAAATTATGATTGTGTACCCTTTGCATTACTCCGATTACAGCGCCGTCTGGGACGAAAGGAAGAAAATGCTTCAGATAAAACGTATGTAAGATTTTGCCAGAGAATCGTAATCTACAATAAAAAATAATAAACGGATTTCTAAATTGCCCCCAGGTGGGGGACGATTGTGGTATCATTGGAT
The DNA here is from genome assembly GCF_021461395.2 of Schistocerca americana. Lineage (NCBI taxonomy): Eukaryota > Metazoa > Arthropoda > Insecta > Orthoptera > Acrididae > Schistocerca > Schistocerca americana. The sequence goes on along the minus strand of NC_060120.1, from coordinate 827,899,258 downwards.
GTTCTCCTTCGAGACAAACAAATTGAAATTAAAACTTTTTTGGGCCCGATGTGTAGTTTTCGAAATATTTAATGTCTTCAGTTAAAATGAACACCCTGTATATGCGCGCGCGCGCGCTCGTGTGTGTGTGTGTGTGTGTGTGTGTGTGTGTGTGTGTGTGTGTGTGTGTGTGTGCGCGCGTGCGTGCGTGCGTGCGTGCGTGCGTGCGTGTGTGTGTGTGTGTGTGAGAGAGAGAGAGAGAGAGAGAGAGAGAGAGAGAGAACATAATCTAGAATAAGTTACTGAACTTACTGGCTGGTTCCACATCATAGCAAGAGGTCAAATTGTGAAGCACAGATCATAAAAATAACTATCATACTGTAGCATTACTTTTCCTCAGCAGTAGCTGTCGATACCAGTATCATTTTTCCAATTTTGGACAGATCAATATTATCTCAGTGGCTTTTCTGAAAACTTCCTTACAATTTTGTACACACTATGTTGTATTTCAAGCTAAAATTGATGAAAAGGAATTACCTTATTTTCGGTGTTACAGGATCCCTTGCAAGTAGACCGGCTCCTCTCTCGGTTTGGTTCTCAGGTGATGTTTACACAACGTGACGATTGCGTTAGTCCAGACCTTCTTCCAAATACGGCGGTCGGATATATTCCGGTTAGAGCTTACAATCTTCCACCCGAAGTGGACGATATATTTCTTAAGGCGCCATTGCTTCCTTATGGAGTTGTTCGGCACATCTCGCTGGTCTTCTTAACATCGCTTGCAGTGTTAGAGTGGTATCCGAACCGTAGAAATGTGTCTTCAAAATAATATACCTTCGCACCTGAATGTTTGTGGTTACCGGATTCACGTTATGTATGCAGGGCAAGAAGGAACCCGCTTCCTTTGTAACGAAAGTAGCCATCTCAGATCCAACCGTCCGCGTCGTGTTCCGGTGTTAAAGTCGTCCTATGAAAAACGTCGTCCATTGATATTAGTTGAATTAATGTCTTCGCAAACTGGTGACAGTACTTCTCCATCAATAGAGGACGTTGGGGAGACATTGTACCCCCCTTTCCCTCCATCCATTCCTCGTGACTTTCCGCCGTCGCCGGCACGATCAGATACGGCCCCTGCTGCCTTCAAGGCGCAGGCACCGGTGGCACAATTTAAGCCCTGGAGGGCTCAGTCGCCTCTCCGAGAACGTGGTGGTGGAGGGTGTTTCTTCCAGTGGTGATGCTTTGAATACTGACGTTAGTACAGTCCTTGTTTCGTCAGTGATGACGAGGCTGGTTCTGTTGATGTTGAAATGAAAGTTGCATGTGCGTCCTGTCCTCCATTCGTATGAACGTTTGTTCCGGTGGGTTTCGACGATTTAACGGAGACATGCTGTTCTGCCGTTACAGTATTCTACTGAAATCCCATCCCTTCCTCAATCTGATATGATGAAGCAACAGGTTACTGCAGATTCTCTTCCGGGTAATCAGACGATGCGACAGCTTCAGACGCTGCATTGTCTCTCTCTCTTCTTTATCTGATGATGATGTTCATCGCTCCCCGTTGTGTTGCTCTAATTCTGTTGAGAGGAGTGGGGACGCTTCCCTCCCCGCAGTGGACCTTGATGAGCCCCATACCCTTCCGCGTCAATATGTTATGTTGCCAAGGAGTGGTGTGGGACAACGTCAGTGCAGCGCCGCGACGACAAAAACAAAGCGAGGAATCTGCACCTTCCGGTGGAGAGGATTCAAATCCTGTACCCTCGTGTCTGTCGTTTGCCAGTGCTGTAGAGAGATGGACGTGATGCGAACATTTTTTTTTCTAGTTCTACTTTCATGCCTAAATGTGTTAACTAATGCAGGCGTATACGTTTCTTCATTACGGCTTACTGCGATGGTACGGTTTATTTATGATTCCCAAGTTGACGTTGTGTATTTGTAAGAAGTGTTGTTTGATGTGTTTTGGATGTTTATAATGTTGCACCAAAATTCTGCTGGCATGGCCGTGCTTTATAGGGGCGATATTCCGTTGACAGATTCTGTAACGGCGGACGACCGTCAGGGTGTAGGGCGTCGTTTTTACGGTCTCGCCTTCATTTTTTTTTTAAATTCTCCATCTGGATCTGGTCGCACATATGACCGCTTGCGCCTTTAAAAGGAAGATTCCATTTACTCACCTCGTCGAAATCCGCGAAAAATTTTGATGGGGGGGATATTTCAAGTGTGTCTTACGTCCTATGGATCAGACTCGCAATTAATATCGTGAACTTAAAGATATAGTGACGTCATTGTGTCTACAAGATGCTTGGATCTGCAGATATCCCACATCAGTGCGTTTCACGAATTCTACAACTACTTCTAGAAATCGACTGGACCGTTATTATTTGTCTGCTTCCCTATGTAGCCAAATTTTTTCAATTGATGTAATTCCTGCCCCCTTCATTGACAACTGCGCTGTTTCAATGACGCTTAACCAAGCCTAGCGCCGGGTACGTCTTTCTCGCCCTATTTTGAAGCTGAGTATTTTACATCTGGCGGACCCACTCTGGATTATATAATTGCTGCCGTGTGGGGGCGGGCAAGCTGTTCCCAAGTGCGTTATCCCTCAGTTATAGAATGGTGGGTTGTGATTGCCAAACCTCGACTTCGCACTACACTCATGCCTTTAGCGCCGGTAAAGCGGCTGAAATGGAGAGTACTGGGGATTTTATTATGCTGTCCTTCTTGATCTTTATGACAATGCTTGAGACGACCCTTTAAGAATTACGGAGGTCCATCACGTGAAGGCGAAACACCTGCAACTCAAAAGACTACAATTAGATGGTCTTCTTTTGTGATTCCAGCCACGTTCGATTTCCAGAATGAGTTGGCTTCTCTGTATGATGAGTTGGCGTCTCTGTATAATATAATTCGGCTTCCAACGCGATGACAAAAGACGTGTCTCATTACTATTCGTTCTACAGATTAACGTGAGTGGTCCTTTCAACCTGATATAAAGTACGAATTTTCTCGGTAGTTTTCCAATCTTTACACTGGAGTGGCATCAAGCGATATACCATCTGCAGATTTTATTTCTCTCCTTGATAGTGTTGTTACGCCAGCTCTCCATGATGAGATTTTGGCAGCTTTTCACAGTGACGAGATATCTGATACTGTAGTTCGCTTTCCTTCCCGCAAATCGCCGGGTTTGGATGGGCTTCCCAAAGAATTCAATGTTCGCTTTTGGCCTTTGATAGAAGATACGATAACATCTATGGTGAATGCAAGGGGTACACATCCCGCCCTCCTTTAAATTGTTTTAATTCGCAAAGAGATGGAACATCTGTCCGTGGATCAAGTCCGACCGATAACGCTACTCAATTTTGATTATAAACTGTACAGCTAGAGAAACTGGTACATCTGCCTAATATCGTGTAGGGCCCCTTCCAGCACGCAGAAGTGCCGCAACACGACTTGGCATGGACTCGACTAATGCCTGAAATAATGTTGGAGGCAACTGACACCGTAATTCCTGCAGGGCTGTCTATAAATCCGTAAGAAAACGACGGGTTGAGATCTCTTCTGAACAGCATTTTGCAAGGCATCCCATATATTCTCAATAATGTTCATGTCTGGGGAGTTTGGCGGCCACTGGAAGTGTTTAAACTCGGAAGAGTGTTCCTGGAGCCACTCTGTAGCAATTCTGGACCTGTGGGGTGTCGCATTGTCCTACTGGAGTTGCCCAAGTCCGTCGGAATGCACAATGGATATGAATGGATGCAGGTGATCAGACAGGATGCTTGCGTACGTGTCACCTGTCAGAATCACACGTATCAAGGGTCCCATATCACTCCAACTGCACACACCCTCCACCATTACAGACCCTCCACCAGCTTAAACAGTCCCCTGCTGACATGCAGGGTCCATGGATTCATGAGGTTTTCTCCATACCCGTACACGTCCACAATTTGAAACGAGACTCGTCCGACCAGGCAACATGTTTCCAGTCGTCAACAGTCCAATGTCGGCGTTGACGTACCCAGGCGAGGCGTAAAGCTTTGTTGTGCAGTCATCAAGGGTACACGAGTGGGTCTTCGGCACCGAAAGCCCACATCGATGATGTTTCGTTGAATGGTTCGTACGCTGATACTTGTTGATGGCCTAGCACTGAAATCTGCAGCAAGTTGCAGAAGGGTTGCACTTCTGTCACGTTGAACGATTCTCTTCAGTCGTCGTTGGTCCTGTTCTTGCAGGATCTTTTACCGGCCGCAGCGATGTCGGGGATTTGATGTTTTACCGGATGGTCGTACGGGAAAATCCCCACCTCATCGCTACCTCGGAGATTTTGTGTCCCATCGCTCGTGCGCCGACTATAACACAACGCTCAAATTCATTTAAATCTTGATAACCTGCCATTTTAGCAGCAGTAACCGATCTAACAACTGCGCCAGACACTTCTCTTATATAGCCGTTGCCGATTGCAGCGCCGTATTCTGCCTGTTTACGTATCTTTCTGTTTGAATACGCATGCCTATACCAGTTTAGTGCTTCGGTGGAAAATCGAAGCGCAGAGGATAAATAGCCACTTGCTGACATTTTCAAGCGTTATCAAAGTTGTCCCCGGGTCGTACTCTCCTGAATACCGCTGAATACCGCTGCTAGCTCTATTGCTTACACTGTTCTTGTGTCGGGAGCTTTACTTTTTGTTGAGTTTAATTATGTGTTTTACCGAGTCAGTCGTGATTTTCTGTTGCGAGTGTTGACGGATTTTGGTTTTAAAGATGCCGCACGACGGATATTCACCACTCTAGTTACTGGTATTTAGGCGTCTGCTGACATGAATGGTCGTTTTAATCCACCATAGAAGTGTATCAAGGTGTCCTGCAGGAGAGCCCCCTTTCTATGTGGTTATTCGCGCTACTTCTGGAACCCTTACTGTCATCCATAGCTGACCGATTGGTTGGCTAGTCGTTATTGGGAGAAACGTTCATCGTTCGCGTATATGCCGATGACGTTGTGGTACTTCTTCGTACTGATGACGACATACTGGTACTCAAGGACGCTTTAGATGTCTTTTGTAGTCTCACGGGAGCTGAGATTAACGACCGGAAGTGTCGGTTACTCAGTTTTCCGGTATTTGACACGGTTGAGATTTCACGGGCTGTGGCGGTCACCCGCCATCGATCGTTGTGTCTTATAATTGATCATTGTCCGATGAAGATGACTAAGTTAAACTGGACGTATGTCACTGACAGGGTTCAAAGAAAAATCCTTGAACACGAGCGTTGCTCCCTCTCCTTACTTCATGAGGTCTTGGAAATTTATGTGTTGAGCAAAGCCGTTTTTCTTGTCCAAATTTCTCCCCTTCATACGATGATATCCCGAAAGCTACAACGATTATCGGGCAAATTTATGTGGCAAAACTCTGTTTTTCGGGTGCGCTATGAGCTTATGGCGAGATCCCGGCTGATGGGAGGTTTGGGCTCCCTGAGGTTTGTCCCAGAGCTTCATTTCTTGGATGCACTATCTTTGCGTCTTCCTAATCACATACAGCTTGCCATTTTTGCCAGTGTCCGACCTGCAGGCTTAACACCTCCAATAGATGTTGGCTGAATAAACAATACATTAAGATATATTCGTGATTTTTTCCTTGATGCCAGTTATTTTGCTGTTGATATTCTTTCCAAGTCGCATCTCTCTGTAAAAATGCTTTTATGTCGCTGGACGTTTCCAAATTGCTCTTCTTCTGTAGACGTCCTTCCGCCAGAGACGGAGTGGAAAGTTGTTCGGTCTTCCGATGGAAGTGGCGTCCTCTTGGTACCAAGTCGTTCCTAAGCTTCTCCTCACCAACGTTCGACTTTTTTGCATTGGCCTCAGTGAGGCAGACTGATGCAGTCATTACCATGAAATGGATACGGTGTATCATCGGTCGGTCGCCTGCGGACACAGACATTGGAGGTGGCTCCGCCAACAATTGGCCTTTCTTGCCAGGACGACGGAAGCGGCAATCTCCACTGAGATTCTCCTGTGTCCAGATTCAACTTTCTTTCCAAGAACGACGAGCTATACGGTTACGTAGCTTGTTCGACATTACATGGTGGGGAGCGGTTATGACCCGGAGCCTTTTGCCTTTTAGCAATGTATGGTTACGGCCCAATGAACGTGACAAAGGATATCACGCTATCGTGAGCTTTTTGGGAATATGCAGTATCTGACACTTAATCATCAAGGTGTTGGATGACATGTAGAAACCCTTTTCTGTTCGAATGTTTCATTCTTGTTACCCCGCTCTTGGTAAACTTCACAAAAAAAAGGAAAAAAAAAGAGATGTTGAGTTAATGGTTCTCTTGGTATTTTCGTCATGGTCTCTATTCAGGTGTGTTGTTAGAGAATTTATTTCATTTTTGTGGTCTTGTTTTTCTTGTTTTGTTTGTTTAATTAATAAAAAATAAACAAAAACAGTTTGTTCGTTGTGATGCTTGTCTGGCTTAGTTGCGAATATGATTCGAGTTGCGAGGAATTATTTATTAGACATATTTTGCTGTTTCCGAGTATAATATCAGGCACGGTTATTCGGGAAGCCATTATTATTTCCGAGAACAGTGGGTGCCATTATCAACAGTAGCAGACTTTGGAAAAGTAGCTGAGCCTGTAAATGTATCTCTAGTTTACTTTTTTGTATGATAGTTTTCACTCTTTCGTTTAGTAGCATGGTTCTTTTATCAGTTAAATGAACTGTATTTTGACCAAATTAATGTGTATTTCTTACTTTGGTAGTCTCTGCAGTTTTTAACAACCACCGGTAGTTATAGATCTCGGTTATGACTAGTTTTAGTACCCAGCAGTTCATCTACAGTATTTATAAATTCATAATGAAATCATTCGTTGGATGGATGACATTTTCGAGAATTTAAAACCATTTGTGTACCACGGATACGTTTAATTCTCTAGTGACGATTCTATTGAGTGTTATTAAGCGTAACAAATTCTGAATGCTCGATTCTAACAAAAAAGGATAACGAAAACGACAGATAAAGAATCCTTACTTAACTCCATGTTAGAAAGTACAAATTGTTCTACTACATACTGGAATCTGTGGAGTATATCAGGCGCTCTTGTCCACATTATTTATTAAAGTATTTATTTTTATCTGGTGTGCTTGCTGCGTCTTTTTCCGGTGAGTGGAATGTAATTGTTGTTCGATAATAGGATTATTAATATCAAATTACAGTACAACATTAAAACGTATTAAAGAAAGTCGAACTTATAAATTTCGCTCAGTAGAGGCGGGCACTGTACAACTCGTGGGTTTATGTAATTTCATGCTTTTATTTAGGCATTAAATTAATACGCCGTAATATTATAATTTGTGTTATATGTTGTAACACCCCACCTGTTGCTTGTCTGGATTTTACGTGTGTTCGCTCCTGTCAAACAACTTATAGAGAAATTGGGAGTTGAAATGTGCGCAAGAACGGATAACGCTAGATTTAAATGTCGCCCTGTCACCCCTAATTAATCTGCAATGGTAGTGGTAGTGTTGACGATAAATCACTCCTATTTTTAATTCCAAACATGAACCATAACGAACACTTAGGTGGTTTAATGATATCAGACAATGACACAGAAATAAAATAAAGCAAATGGTGTATTCAGGATCAGTTTACTGAAAGTAAAAGCTCTACTGAATCAATAAATTTATTATCAACTTCACACCAGTGCTGAATAACAACACAAATAAACCATTTAGAAATTACCCTCCTAGCTGGGATTGGCAGTGAACAGTGTCAAAATCGGTACAAATGGCGATCTCTTATAAATTGACTGACCGACTGATATCGACACAAAACGAAAAATAAGAAGAATCATTACACCCAAAACCACCGTGAAACCTCAGTGGAAACAGCAATTGCACGTGATCCAGCTATTTAACGCTACTCCTAACGCAGGCCAAAGCGGGAGCGATCTCACATCTGCTGTGGCCGCGGTCTCCAGCGGGCGACGGCGCGGCCGTGGAAATTACACTCTTATAATACTTGAACAACAGATTGCTGTCCGTAAACTTCTGAAAATGTGAAAATCTTCCCATCAGCAAAGAGCTGACATGGCTCACGTTCCCTCAGAACGAAAGCCCAAGACGGAAGACCTCGACAGAGAGTCGAGCAAGATTGCTCTTCACCTCTGTTTTCCCCACCAAAACTTTACCGAGCGAATCACATCCCTAGAAACGCTCAAAATACCCAGTTTCCCAGTGCCGACCAATGTATGGCCCGGGAATCGAACTACACTACTGGCCATTAAAGTTGCTACACCAAGAAGAAATGCAGATGATAAACGGGTATTCATTGGACGTATATATTGTACTAGAACTGACATGTGATTACATTTTCACGCAGTTTGGGTGCATAGATACTGAGAAATCGGTACCCAGAACAACCACCTCTGGCCGTAATAACGGCCTTGATACGTCTGGGCATTGAGTCAAACAGAGCTTGGACGGCGTGTACAGGTACAGCTGCCCATGCGGCTTCAACATGATACCACATTTCATCAAGAGTAGTGACTGGCGTATTGTGAAGAGCCAGTTGCTCGGCCACCATTGACCAGACGTTTTCAGTTGGTGAGAGATCTGGAAAATGTGCTGGTCAGGGCAGCAGTCGAACATTTTCTGTGTGCAGAAAGGCCCGTACAGGACCTCCAACACGCGGTCGTGAATTATCCTGCTGAAATGAAAGGTTTTGCAGGGATCGAATGAAGGGTAGAGCCACGGGCCGTAACACATCTGCAATGTAACATCCACTGTTCAAAGTGCCGTCAATGCGAACAAGAGGTGACCGAGACGTGTAACCAATGGCACCTCATACCATCACGCCGGGTGATACGCCAGTATGGCGATGACGAATACACGCTTCCAATGTGCGTTCACCGTGAAGTCACCAAAAAAGGATGCGACCATCATGATGCTGTAAACAGAACCTGGAGTCATCCGAAAAAATGACGTTTTGCGATTCGTGCACCCAGGTTCGTCGTTGAGTACACCATCGCAGGCGCTCCTGTCTGTGATGCAGCGTCAAGGGTAACCGCAGCCATGGTCTCCGAGCCGATAGTCCATGCTGCTGCAAACGTCGTCGAACTGTTCGTGCAGATGGTTGTTGTCTTGCAAACGTCCCCATCTGTTGACTCAGGGATCGAGACGTGGCAGCACGATCCGTAACAGCCATGCGGATAAGTTGTCTGTCATCCCGACTGTTAGTGATACGAGGACGTTGGGATCCAGCACGACATTCCGTATTACCCTCCTGAACCCACCGATTCCATATTCTGCTAACAGTCATTGGATCTCGACTAATGCTAGCAGCAACGTCGCGATACGGTAAACTGCAATCGAGATTGGCTACTATCCGACCTTTATCAAAGTCGGAAACGTGATGGTACGCATTTATGCTCATTACACGAGGCATCACAACAACGTTTCACCAGGCAACGCTGGTCAACTGCTGTTTGTGTATGAGAAATCGGCTGGAAACTTTCCTCATGTCAGCACGTTGTAGGTGTCGCCACCGGCGCCAACCTTGTGTGAATGCTCTGGAAAGCCAATCATTTGCATATAACAGCATCTTCTTCCTGTCGGTTAAATTTCGCGTCTGTAGCACGTCATCTTCGTGGTGTAGTAACTTTAATGGCCAGTAGTGTATTTTCCACAATTCTTCCCTTTGTACCAAATTTCACGAGTAAACTCCGCCCAATCCACCTGGGAAGATCCGCAGCTGCGGGCAACAACAATTTTTCCAGAATTTTTCCTTCCTAAGGGACTCCTGGTCTGCTCCACTTCAATTACTCCAAGCCATAAAATTAGTGGAATGTAGGTGAGAGCACGCCCAGCAAGCCACTGCTCTGTTTTCTAAACACTTGAGGTTACACACCTGGAGACGCGCTGTCAGGCTGCTGGCCGATCGTTGTCCCGCGTGCCTCGCATATAATGCATTGATACAAAATCTGCTAATTACAAAATCGCGTAATTCTCCCTGTATTACATAGCCAGTGTGCTGATGCGTTTCCACAGACATTTCATACGCCGTAATCGAGAGTATTACTCCAACAAAGCGCAACTAATTATCTACAAAGCGATTGCGCCGCTGTCAGTGGCTTTTATTGACCTAAAGTGCTCGCAAAGTGATTATAGTCACATTAAACGGACTCATGTAAGGGGCAAGATCGTTACCACCTTATTGTTGTTGTTGTTGTTGTTGTTGCGGTCTTCAGTACTGAGACTGGTTTGATGCAGCTCTCCATGCTACTCTATCCTGTGCAAGCTGCTTCATCTCCCAGTACGTACTGCAGCCTACATACTTCTGAATCTGCTTAGTGTATTCATCTCTTGGTCTCCATCTACGATTTTTACCCTCGACGCTGCCCTCCAATACTAAATTGGTGATCCCTTGATGTCTCAGAATATGCCCTACCAATCGATCCCTTCTTCTAGTCAAGTTGTGCCACAAATTTCTCTTCTCTCCTATTCTATTCAGTACCTCCTCATTAGTTATGTGATCTACCTATCTAATCTTCAGCATTCTTATGTAGCACCACATTTCGAAAGCTTCTATTCTCTTCTTGTTCAAACTAGTTATCGTCCATGTTTCACTTCCATACATGGCTACACTCCATACAAATACTTTCAGAAACGACTTCCTGACACTTAAATCTATACTCGATGTTAACAAATTTCTCTTCTTCAGAAACGCTTTCCTTGCCATTGCCAGTCTACATTTTATATCCTCTCTACTTCGACCATCATCAGTTATTTTGCTCCCCAAATAGCAAAATTCCCTTAACTACTTTAAGTGTCTCATTTCCTAATCTAATTCCCTCAGCATCACCCGACTTAGTTCGACTACATTCCATTACCCTCGTTTTGCTTTTGTTGATGTTAATCTTATATCCTCCTTTCAAGACGCTGTCCATTCCGTTCAGCTGCTCTTCCAAGTCCTTAGCTGTCTCTGACAGAATTACAATGTCATCGGCGAACCTCAAAGTTTTTATTTCTTCTCCATGGTTTTTAATACGTACACCGAATTTTTTTTTTGTTTCCTTAACTGCTTGCTCAATATACAGATGGAATAACATCGGGGAGAGGCTACGTCTCACTCCCTTCCCAACCGCTGCTTCCCCTTCATGAAAGAGAGTATTCCAGTCAACATTGTCAAAAGCTTTCTCTAAGTCTACAAATGCTAGAAACGTAGGTTTGCCTTTCCTTCGTCTTTCTTCTAAGATAAGTCGTAAGGTCAGTATGGCCTCACGTGTTCCAACATTTCTACGGAATCCAAACTGATCTTCCCCGAGGTCGGCTTCTACCAGTTCTTCCATTCGTCTGTAAAGAATTCGCGTTAGTATTTTGCAGCTGTGACTTATTAAATACACCGTAATCGAGAGTATTACTCCAACAAACAGCAACTAATTATCTACAAAGCGATTTCGCCGCTGTAAGCAGTTTCTATTGACCTAATGTGCTCGCAAAGTGGTTATAGTCACATTAAATGGACTCATGTAAGGGGCAAGACCGTTGCCACCTTACAATGTAGAAAATTTATGCTGATAATATGACGTATTCGAGGACTAAATGCTGTTTCAAACAGTACTACAAAGATTCACTATTGATCTGGCATGCATTTAGGGTATTCTATTTATGTATGTTATGTATGTACTTATTATACTGTATAGGTATATCAAATTTGGTGCAACCTAATGTGCCAAGTTTGCAAGTTAATTGCAATATTAACTAGAGGTGTGTAACATTACGAGTATATAGGCCAGTTAATTGTGCACCTAGAGCTAGTATTGAGGGGAGGTGAATTTATTTGTGCGTCTGAGGACTAGCTGTGCAGCCCCACTGCTGAGGGTGTGTCGCGTCTGGTACCGGCAGCCAGGTACAGAGGAGAGTAGCGTCGCCAAAAATGGGTAAATCTCAAGCTGGGGTTTTGGGCAGCTGTAACTCTCATGGGCTTTGTGCAGAAGACAATGCTTCACGAAATGGCAGTGTGTCATACAAGCCAAAAGATGGCTTCTTACGGCTCTCTGAGATAATTTTTCAGAAAGCTAAGGTGCATCCAATGATGCAACAATATTTTTAACATGCTTTAAACTACAGAGGTTAATATTTCACAGTAAATGAACGTTATTACAATGAACCTATCAATTAACAACTTTTAAATGCTTCGTGCAATTTCAATATACGATATCTCAGATGATAGCATTGCACTGTGGCTGTCATCCCTGGGAGCCACGTATGTATATCTATTTCATTTATTGATTTACGACGTCTTTTATACCATTTTCATTATTCAAATGTTTGTCAGACCGTTGTATACTCCACAATTACACAGCAATTGTGTCATACTTCTGTATTTATTTAATCAACTATTTTGCCAGTAACTTTATTCAAATTCTGATGGCAAGTGTTATTAAAAACTGTTTTGCCAGTAACTTTATTCATATGTTGACGACAAGTGCTATTAAAAACTGTGCTATTTTAAAAATGGTCAGTCACATGTGTTAGTGGACACCACAGTTGAAAAGAGAATCGAAAGACACTTCTGTCAAGAAGTCAATCGGTTAAAAAATTTAACGACGTTTCTTTGTCATTTAATGTGAGTGTACTTGCACAAGTATATAAGCTTATTTATCTACGCACAAACCTTTATTTGTAATTATTGTGAATAAGCTGAGTGTGACTGAATATTTATTACATTTCTTTATTAAGATGTTGCTCTAATATATTAGTTTAGTCCAGTAAGTGTTCAAGCTGGATCAAATCTTGTCAGTAGAGCTTAAGAACGATGTACAATTTTTTGGTGAGGACGGCCTACAGCCAATGGAAAAGCAGACAGACAATGGAAAAGCAAATACTATGGGAGTCAAGTGAAGACTTTTTGAGGGAAGAGCTCAAGGGAACGATTCTTGCACTTTGTGTCGAGTGCTGGAAGACGGCAGAACTGCCAATGGTAATGTGCACGATCCAGTCATACAGATGACTGATTCTGTGTGGTGAATGGCCGCTACAATACTTTAACATTTGAGGAGTCTATAACTCATGAGAGATATAAAGGTGCCCCACAGGTGGACTCTAATTTTTCCACTAGCAATGTGGAACTGAGAATAGACATAGTATGAGTTACTTTTCTTTGTTTCACTTGCGATAATTTGTAAGCCATCATTTTGAACTCTGAACTGTTTTAAGGTGGTGAATATATCATGTAGTTTGATTACTAAATGGTCTTAGTTTTCGCATATCTTCGATGACTACTTAGTTTGGGGATTTTGCTACCATTCTCGTAACGCTCTCTGTGTAACTGTAGATCACTTTCCGTTTATATGAGATGCGCTTTCTTGAATAATAATAATTCAACATAATTCTCTTTCGTATACATCAGTTACAGACATTAGAGCAGAACCCTCTCTATTAAATAAATCATTTAACTTTTATTTTGTACTTCTGTATATTTTATTAACTAGCAATTCTAGACAGTGCATAGAGTATTTGACTGCAGGATCGCAGCTACAGGTTATTATCTGCAGTGAATTAGCTGTGGGGCACGAAAACAGACGTGACTGACTCGACCCTAAGCCTACATTGAGCTATTCTTTTTAAACAGAGCTGTGCATTATCCAGGTACCTAAATTACGAGTAACCACAGGTAAAGAGGAAACTGGTTTTCTCGTATGGGAATCCTCTTGTTTTTGATTCTCTTACGGTGCTCATAGGTGTGGCCGTGCGGTTCTAGGCGCTTCAGTTTGGAACCGCGTGACCGCTACGGTCGCAGGTTCGAATCCTGACTCGTGCATGGATGTGTATGATGTCCTTAGGTTAGTTAGGTTTAAGTAGTTCTAAGTTCTAGGGGACTGATGACCACAGATGTTAAGTCCCATAGTGCTCAGAGCCATTTGAACCATTTGAATGGTGCTCATACCATGTTTATGCAACAAACACGATAAAAATGGTAAAGGAACTTTCATGTACAATTATTCTAACACAGACTGAACTCTGGACAAGCAATTGCAGCTTTCAGTTGCCACTGACGCGAATTTCCCGCTGATGGCGTAACACCAATCAGAACCGACCAAGAGCGAGGAATACGCATGTACTTAACACGAAAAATATTGATGCACTGAACAGAAACGGCTTTTAGTTGACAGGAATACGAATTTTTGGGCTTCATAAACAATAAAATAAGGAGTAACTAATCCTAAGTTGTGTGATATTTATAATGTCCGTCAGAGATGTACGGTCACTAACAAATGTATTTAGTGTCTGGTAGGATCGATGCTACAAGAAAAAAATTTCGTATTTACGCAAGAAAACTAAATAAAAAACTCGGCGGAAAAAGAAGCAAATGAAAGTACACAGTTTCGTTCCAGTAATAATGACAGAGCAAACTGGTGGTCAATAACAAAACTGCCTGATGTGTACTTTTCGGACATAAGTTTCAATTTGCGAGTTGCTCATAATCAAGGAGATTGGCGCCCAAATCTTCGAATACAGTGAGAAAAGCAAAAATAGTAAACTGATAAATATTAGTGCTGTAGTTCCTTTGGGCTGAGAATTTCTTCTTGTAATATGCGAGAATTCTTCCTTCGCTGCTGGCTTCAGTAACGATCAGTAACAAAAACTTTATAGATGCTTAAGATGGGAAAACGCGAAGCACAGAGTTGAAACGACTAAACGCGTCGTAAAAGAGATTTCTCTTTTTTCATTTCATAGTTCTCTATTTGGTAACCGTTTACACGCTGAGTGTTACGTTTATTTGCAATGTTCATTGTCCGTGTATAGTCTCTGGGCTTTAGAATAATTTTGATGTCTAGTGGGATACTTGTCTGAAAGGAACGAGTTTCCAAGAAGGACAAAATAAAATCAAAGAAACAAAGATTAATATCCAACACTGTGTGGAACAAGAAAGAGAGCGCTTTTTCGACCCAAAGTTAATACCCGAAGCAAGGAATAGAGCGAACTGGTGGTGAAATTATGAAGTTGCAGTGGTTTCACTGCACAAGCGCTCGTTCTACTTCCAAGCGAACATATTCACGGAAATCTGGCGCCCAAGTCTTCCGTTAGGAGATGGAGAAAATATGTTGGCAAATAAACAAATACTGGTATGTTCTGGTTCTGGAGGATTCCTCCGTACGTGAGACGAGAATGCTCCGTAGCTCGAGAAAAAAAAAAATAGGGTACTTTTTTCCGTGTAAGGAACATGAATGCTTCTGGGCTGGCGTAATATCTATCAGAAAAGATCAGTAGCAAAAACTTTATAGGCTCTTAACCTGACAAATCTCGACGCACAGAGCAGAAACGACTTCTACATGTCGTGAACGTGTATTTACCCTACTTCATAAACCACTCGCAAGTAGCTAGCTCCCACCTACGTCTTATATTTATTTGTGGTACCTGTCATCGTTGTACAGTCAAGTAATTTAAAAATAATTATAGCGTCTGGTGGAACCGATGACTCAGAGAAACGAGTATCTTAGTGTACCCAGTAAAACAAAACCAGAATAAAATTTCACCGCTATGTAGAACACTTAAGGGTACGGTTCCGAGCACGAAGCAGTGGCTGTACAAGCTAGTTCTTAAATGACATGGAGTTGCTAAGATTGTGCTGCAGATGGAGGAGAAAATGAAACGAGAGCAAAAAAACATTCTACGTGGAACTTGTTAGAATAATTCTGTCCGTGTCGAACTTATAGCGTACATTGGTACTTAAATTGCAAATCAGACGTAAACTACACTCACCGAAACATGATACTGGCGCACTCGCTCGTGATTCTCTGATGCAATAAAATCCCGGATGTATAGATTCCCCTGTTTAACTTCCCAGTCGCGCAGCAATTATGGTGGCTTCGTTCAGAGTTTACGGCATATGTCGTGCTTAAAAAAGGGCAAGATGAAATCAAAAGTCTCACGGGGGACTGGCCCAAATGTTCGAAGCATTTTAACAATTGCAATGAGCCCGACCAACAAAAATCGATACTATTATATTAATAATTATAATTATATAAAGACAAGACGTTGGTTAACGTTACCGAAAATCTTGAAACGTTATTAAACGATTTACTTCAAATTTTTACACGATGCTCTAATAAACACTCGGTTGGACCTAGGTAATACATTATTGTAGTGTTTATCATATGTAAATATCCATACATGTTATAAAAAATGTGTACATGTATGTTTGTGTGTATGTATGTTCCACATCTCCTCCTAAATCACTAGAGCAATTGCAACCAAACTTGACAGACATATCCCTTGCTGTCAGGCAACGATCGCTAACTGTCATAGTTCAGGCGATATAAAGCCATAATGAGATGCGTGAAAAAGTGTCGCATGATGCATGCATGACGTTTACTTCTGTGCTACGATTTCATTCGCAATAAATTTTGCAGACAGCATGCACATATTCCGGTAAATGCACCTGCAAAAATGTACCACGGTAACACACATAGTGCAGGAAATATGACGTCATAAACACTAAGATGCGTGACAACTGCCGCATGCGCATGATGTTTAAATTTATTACTGCTTTGCTACTACTTCTGTTAGCAACATATTTTACAGATAGTATCCACATATGCCGCCCGATGTACCTACAAAATTATATCATTGTATGACTTATAGATCAGGAGATATGACGTCGTTAACACTGAGATGCGTGAAAAAATGCCGCATTATACATAAAGTTCAAATTTATGACTTCTTTGTTAATAATTCTATTCCCGACATATTTCGCAGACAGTACCCACATATGTTGCTGAATGTACAGGGTGTTTCAAAAATGACCGGTATATTTGAAACGGCAATAAAAACTAAACGAGCAGCGATAGAAATACACCGTTTGTTGCAATATGCTTGGGACAACAGTACATTTTCAGGCAGACAAACTTTCGAAATTACAGTAGTTACAATTTTCAACAACAGATGGCGCTGCGGTCTGGGAAACTCTATAGTACGATATTTTCCACATATCCACCATGCGTAGCAATAATATGGCGTAGTCTCTGAATGAAATTACCCGAAACCTTTGACAACGTGTCTGGCGGAATGGCTTCACATGCAGATGAGATGTACTGCTTCAGCTGTTCAATTGTTTCTGGATTCTGGCGGTACACCTGGTCTTTCAAGTGTCCCCACAGAAAGAAGTCACAGGGGTTCATGTCTGGCGAATAGGGAGGCCAATCCACGCCGCCTCCTGTATGTTTCGGATAGCCCAAAGCAATCACACGATCATCGAAATATTCATTCAGGAAATTAAAGACGTCGGCCGTGCGATGTGGCCGGGCACCATCTTGCATAAACCACGAGGTGTTCGCAGTGTCGTCTAAGGCAGTTTGTACCACCACAAATTCACGAAGAATGTCCAGATAGCGT